>NC_139721.1:41552784-42209784 GCF_964211835.1 Anser anser
TATGCACCACTTGTAAAACTTAATATTGTTTTGTACAACCATGTTTCAGATTTTATTTTGAGGGGAGAAGAATGCAAACTACAAGTCAAGCTACTCTCTGGAATCATCCCCTAAAACAGATGTAGCACTGGGATATTTTTTCTGAAAAAGTAAACAGTAAATCATAGCAAGAGAAAGTGCCCAAACACACGCTTTATTTATGTCAGACTCTAAACTGTTTCCAAACGTTAAGATTTTTTATGGACAGTATTATGACAATAAAAAAATTGAGAGCTACGCCAGTAGATTACATAAACAATAATTTTTGTTTTGTCTGGTGTAACAGGAGTCTTAAAAAAAACAAACACCACTTTGTATCCATTATTTCATACCCAGATGTTTCCTGTACACCTGCAGTTGTCTCTAGTCCTGAATTCATGAGCTATAGTATTTTAGCAGCCTCTCATCAGTTGGTTTCAGAATTTTCTTGTCTGCCATGTTTACGATCCATCCTGGAGCAAGACCAAAAAATATCTGCCTGGGATCCTTGCGTGTGCTTAACATTTTGAAGAGCTCATCTTTAGTTATGTCTGGTAGGGAATAACCATATTTCTTGGCAAGTTCAAGCCTGGCTTCTTCAACCTTGGATGGATCTGCCAGATACCCCCGATTACTGGCATCTGTGTAGTAGCGAACTAGATCTTCAGGTGGAAGCATCCGCTTTGGAATAGGCTGGCCACGCAGAAAAAACACTACTGGCTTAATTAAAATTTCTGTGTGCAGAGAAGAGACAAAATTAGGTATGATGCTTTATAATCAACATTTAGAGACATTACACTTTTTCTTTGGTATTTTGTGCTAAAGAAGTTATTAAACTCATTTATTAAAGAATATCAAGCAAAAAACAAATCTTAATATTCTTGTTCAGAATTAAATATTTACAAGTCACACTTACCCAAACAAACAATTCTAGTGACAACTGTCACTATAAAGATCAGTTAAAACAATCCAGATGAATCATAATTTCTAATGCATTTAGAATGTCTGCTTTGGAAAGATACAATAACTAAGCCAGAAGATGGCATCTTATTCCAAAGATGGACTTCCAGGTTAGAAGTGGCTATTTACACAGTCAACAAGTATAGAATTTCATGTTTCTGTAAGTATTTTAAATGAAGAATCAACAGTATGTACACCTATTTAGACTGGATATAGGAAATAAATTCTTCACTCAGAGGGTGGTGAGGCCCTGGCACAGGCTGCCCAGAGAAGCTGCGGATGCCCCATCCCTGGAGGTGTTCAAGGCCAGGCTGGATGGGGCTTTGGGCAACCTGGTCTGGTGGGAGGTGTCCCTGCCCATGGCAGGGGGTTGGAACTAGGTGCCTTTAAGGTCCCTTCCAACCCAAACTATTCTGTGATTCTTTTTAGACATTTGTGAGAGTATCCTCTCCTCAAATTTTGCTACAGTCGGCAAGTTACTTTCCAGACCCTTTTAAATTCAATATTTAGATCGTTTTCTGGATCAGAAAACAAACAAACTTGTATCAGTCCAGGGTAACATATTTTGCACACTGGAAAATATCTACTCCTCTTGTCCTCAGCTTCATTCACACATGAAATCTCCATTATGGCCAATAAAAAGTGCATGAATGAATATTAGACAGGATGCAGCCTCAAGCAAAGTAAAGCCACATTCTTCAGTGAAAGTGTTCTCAAAACAATAGCCATTTTGACTGGAACCATTCTGACCTTCTCTAGCTTAGTTACTTCCTCACTTTAAGTGGAAAAGTATTTAAATAAAATATATCAACAACCCATTGTTATTTAAGCCCATTTTTTCCCCTGAATTTTCCTAGGGTTATTAAATGTGTGGAAAAGTTGAAATACAAAAATCCAAAGAAACAGTCCTTTATTAGTTCCACTATCTACAGAGCTACTTACATTTCTTTAACTGGTTGATTGGTAAATAACTATTAACACTAGTAGGGCTCAGCAGGTGAACAGTTAAACAGTTAAAAAAGCACATAGTGTTATATATAACATATATATATATGTTGCTGGATGTCTCAGAACAGAGAAAGTGGAGGATCATCCAGTAAGAACTATTTGGAGAGATTTGGATGACTTCATCTTCTCACAGACAGAAAAGAGTGGAAATCCTTACCCAAGCTCCTTGGATCGTAGAACGATGTTGTAATAACACCTCCATTTTTTTCTATGGTTGCAATTGCTAACTCAGATGCCCTTTGTACTTCAATGTTTACTTTTGCTGAAAAAATATCAGCACCCTGTAAGTTTCAAAACATATTAGAGTAACATTAAAATGACTGTTTTAAGGCATACATTCAATCCTCTCTGCAAACTTACAAGAAACATTAAGTCCTGCAAAATATTGATTTGTCTGTTTGGTGCACTGAGAACAGTAACCATATTGTTCTCATTCAGTCACTTTGGTTCAAGTAAAAAAGCCTGCCTGTCCAAAATTTTCAGACATTTCTTTCAGTACATTCTAGTTTTCTGTTCTGAAATACTTTTTTGACCTCTTGTTATGTGTTCCTTAACCTTTGTATAGTCTCTCTGGTCTTGAAACACCACCCTATTATTTTGCTAACACACAGTGCCCTCTAGTGGATTTAATATCACAAAAAAAATCCACAGAAAACTAACTTGCAAAAACAAAGATGCTTCCAAAACAGAGGAAGGAGAAGGACAGTTGGACAGCCTGGTGTGGAAAAATTGAAAACTCAATGCTTTACACCGCCTAAAACAAATTTATTTTGTATGCATACCTCCTCCACCAGCTGGATGCCATAATCTCGTTTGAGAGGTTGTACTGTTACACCTCTGGCATTAGTAAGCTGTGTTAAGTCAATTGGTTGTGTGGGGTCAACTCTACCCAGATCAATCAGGTACTGCAGCTTCTGAAGACTGAGTGGTTGATACTGACGTCTGAGGCTGGGGAGAGGAAAAAAAAAAAGGAACAAAAGATGTTTATGAAACTTGAATAGACCTGGTCAATGATATACAGCACATATTGCATTTTCTACCTAGTCCTAGAACTACCAAGAAAATGCTTGAAACAGTCATCCATAAGCCAAAACCATATTTGCATTAAACTAAACTTACAAGCCTCAGTTAGAGCTCAAGACTGCATTACGCATTCAGTTCCCATCCCTAACATGACATTAATCCTTTTACTCCAGAATACCTCTCTATCTGCTGACTGTTTTAAGGAAGCAGCAAGACATGAAGAAATTGAAGCA
Organism: Anser anser; assembly: GCF_964211835.1. Lineage (NCBI taxonomy): Eukaryota > Metazoa > Chordata > Aves > Anseriformes > Anatidae > Anser > Anser anser. The sequence continues at coordinate 41,556,027 of NC_139721.1, forward strand.
TCAGCATTTCTTGGTAAGTCAACAAGATTCTGAATAACTATCACTTTCAAAGTGAATCCATCTTGGCAGCCTCAGTGATGCATCTGGAAAATCTGACCAAAAGAAATATCCAACCAACCAAAAGACAACAAATGAATAAAAACAAACAAAAAACACCCACAATAAAAACACAAAGTGCCTCTGCCTTTCCATAGAAATTTAGTCAGAGTAGCAGCCAAGCCCAGTATATGCTCCTGCACCGCTTGCCTCTATCCAACAAGTTTTTTTTAGTTCATTACCACTGCACCTGACATCTAACAGGTAGTAAATGGAATCTTCCTCAACATCCTCCAAGGGAGGGAAATATTAAGAACATCTACATTAATCCATATCCCCAAAGGAAAATGGAATATTTTGTCAGTAGCTGTCATCTTCAGCAGAATCTGCTGTTGCATTTTATGAAGTTCTAACTTTACTGCACAAACCAATCCTCTGGGTAGTCCTTCCTGGTTCTACACCTCCTGCATACCAGTTATGCTGCTGCTCGGAACTTTCTCAAATGATCTATTTCACCACCACTACTGGAAATCTGTGTTAGTAGAAAAAATGAAAAGCTTATCTCTGTTAATGGTATGCTAAGCAAAACGAAACAGAAAACAACCAAGCAGCAGAATTACCCGTCAGACAGTTCCTAACAGAGCAAGAGTTCAAAAAGCAGAGAAACACCACTGCAGACAGAAAAAAAAAGAATGATGTGAAGATAAACAGGTAGAGACACTGTTCAGCATGTTCCTATCCTGCCACAATAGTCTCTCAATTGCACTTACCATGTTCACTAGAAAAACATTTACAGTAGCCTCATACTGGAATTTTGAAAACATTGAAAAATTATGAAGTTTTTTTTGTTGTTTCCACATGTGCCAGATGTGGTCAAAAAGCACCGAAACATTGTTCAATTTTTTTCACTGCAGAGGCTTGGATTTGTGTTCTTTGTGAATAAACTTGTGACTGCTGTTAACATAATATCAGCGTCTGCATTCTGCAGCACATCCTCTGTGTATCAAAAGTGCTTCTTGGTTACTCTTACAATAAATTAAGTAAAGAGGGAGAGTACTTGGAAATATAGTTTAAAACACTTCAAAACTAACAAGACTTGCACAGAAAACCTTTAATAATAGAGGACAGGTCTGTAAGTTACACTTCATGTATAAATTGAAACTATAAAAGTGTGCAGGTATTTGCTGAAGTTTTATCAGCAAATGAAATCAAACTGCAAGTTTAACAACTTCTGAATAAATACACATTAGTACTTTCATTCTTCAACTGTCTGCTAGATGTGGCGCATTTTTGTAACTAGTACCTGTAGCAGAGCAGCACTGTATGGATATAGAAGTTTTTGAGACCATATGTAAAGGCAACAAAATGGTTAGTGACACAGGCAACATGCATGCTATCGTAGGAAACAAAAACCAGATTTAAACAAAAAGGACAAAAAAAACACAGAATTTTTATCTGTCAGTATAGCAAAGAAAATGAATAAAAACACTGACACACAGATCCACAGCTAAGAATAGCAACTAGAGAAAAGACATGTTAGGACAATCATTTTAAAAAGCTGGAAGATGGACAATGGCACAAGCAAGTACAATGTGAAAAAGGGACAGAAGTGACAGCCAAGGCAGAATGCCTGAGAACAATGGCGAAAGATGACTTAATGGACTCATCCAACAGATTTGGTATTAAACAGTTTAAGATACTAGGTGGAACAGATGGAGCACGGACAGACAAAGGCAGCAGCTTCGCATGGCTAAAATGTACAGTAATGAGCAGAAGCAGGTTTGTTTGGCTGGCAGCAGATCAGAGCTTCGAGTGAATAAAGCAAAGTGAAATAACAAAGAAAGACTTTGGATTACACTTCCAAGCCTAACATCTTCACAGGAGTTCACTAATGGGGCCGTTTCCAGTCAGTCCAATGGGCTATCTGCTGAGAAGAGAGGAATGGGAAAAAACAAACATGTACAGAGGAATGGCCTCAGAGGAGAAATGCGCTCAGCTGTAGGGGCATGGGCACATGCAACATACGAAGAATCATGCAAAGAAAAGGGCAAATAAGAGGCATAAAACAACAAAAAATAAATTAATTCATTAAAATAAATTAAATCTCCCAAGAAATGAGAGATTGTGCTGACAGGCAAGCTAACGATCACAGAGGAATATCTCATCTTCAGTGAGTCCTGTTTTGGCATATTATACAGATTCTGGCTTCAGGAGAACACTTAAACTCAGAAGTTAATCAGCCTGCTTAAATGTGAGGAAACTTACCTATGTCCCTCATTAAACCCATACTTTGGTATGGCCAAATAAAATGGAGTTTGGCCACCCTCAAAGCCTAATCGGGGACGATTTCCTCTTTGTCTTTCTCCTTTGTGACCTCTGCCACACTTTCTACCTCCATATCTTCCGCGACCACGTCTTTTCTCCTTGAAAACAAAGAACGGCACAGTTAGTCAACGACTTTGTAGATAAATATTTATAAAACAGAAGATTTCAGAGGTATAACCAACTTAACAAAATGCCGATTCTCGGAGGGAAAAAAAATAGCTCTTTTCTAAGGGGAAAAATACTCAGAAAAGCAGTTGATGTCATTTTTGCACACAGTTCTAGGCAGGTATTGCAACAAAAGAAATACCAGTACTTAATCCTACCTCTTAATATCCTGCTCTCCCCAAGTTAGATAATTCCTCTGAATTAACCTTTGATATTTCCTCCTATTTCACAAGAAAGCTGCTCAGTGCTCAGAAATTTCTGAACACTAACAATGAAAAAAATCACTTCAAGGGAACAGACTACACATGCTATACATACATATAGTTCTTTTCATGGACTCAGACTTTTTAGCAAGTCTGAAACCACTGGCTACAAATCAGAAGAGAAGATTATATTTCAAAACTTTATTACTGCTTAAATTAAGACCATGAAACTACACAATTAGTTTCCTGAGCGCTTTAAATTAGAATTGCAGCCATAAGTACAGCATTTCAGCAATCCTCTTGCACTCACCTCCTGTTTGTGCCAGGAAAAGCACTTACATAGCTAAATGGTGAACAGGATCAAAGATCTAAGCAAAGGTAAAACTATTTCAATATAAAAAAACTAGGTAAACTTGCAGGCACAATAGAAAGCATAAAAGGTAAAACTAGAGCATAAAAGGTAAAACTAGGTAAAACTAGATCAAGGGGGGGAATGGAGGCAGGTGCCTATTCGGGGTGGTAGGCGAGCCCTCTCTCTGCCCACCTCACCTTCTCATCTACCCTTAAATAATCGATATGAAGGACTAGAACAAGACAATCCGAACGATAAAGTAGATAAAAACCCGTCCCAGCTGGAGGGGGCGCCTAAGACAAGGCGACCTACACACCGCATGGCCACATCATCCTTCAAAAAAGAAAGAAGGGCTATTGTTATGGGGGGCTCCCTTCTGAAAGGGACAGAGGGACCGATATGCCGACCGGACCCAACTCGCAGAGAAGTCTGTTGCCTCCCTGGGGCTCGGGTGAGAGACTTCGCCAAGAAAGTCCAGCGCCTGGTACGGCCCACTGACTACTACCCGCTACTGGTCTTTCAGGCTGGTAGCGATGAAGTAGCAACGAGAAGTCCGAAGGCGATCAAAAGAGACTTTAGGGATTTGGGGCGACTACTTAGAGGATCAGGGGCGCAGGTTGTGTTTGCCTCTGTCCTTCCGATAGGGGGGATCGAAGCTGAAAGGCGTGCTGTTCACATAAACTCGTGGCTTCGAGACTGGTGTGACCGGCAGAACTTTGGGTTCTTTGATCACGGGAAGGTCTATGCTACACAGGGCCTGATGGCACCGGATGGGATGGGCCTCTCTCGGAGAGGGGTAAGGATCTTTGGTCAGGAGTTGGCAGGGCTGGTAGATAGGGCTTTAAACTAGAGTCGAAGGGGGAAGGGGCTAAAACCAGGCACACCGGTGAAGACCTAAGGGAAGGTACGCTAGAATCAGAGGGGCTGGGTGCCAGTGAGGTCCTTCGGGCAGATCCACAAGGTGCTGAGTGTAAGGAGACGCACCTGAAGTGCTTCTACACGAACGCACGCAGTATGAGGAATAAAATGGATGAGCTAGAAGTCCTGGCCCAGTCCTGCAACTACGATATCATCGGCATAAGCGAAACCTGGTGGGATGAGTCCTGTGACTGGGGTGTCGCGATAGATGGTTACAGGCTCTTCAGGAGGGACAGGCAGGGTAGGCGAGGTGGTGGGGTGGCGATGTATGTGAAGCAGGGGCTGGACTGTGTGGAACTTCAGGTCGGAGATGGCAAAGTTGAGAGCCTCTGGGTAAGGATCAAGGGACGAACGAATAAAGGGGATGTCGTTGTGGGAGTCTATTACAGACCGCCTGGCCAGGACGATAGCGCCGATAAATTATTCTTTACAGAACTAAGAGAGGCCTCGAGATTAACTCCCCTTGTCCTTATGGGGGACTTCAACTTGCCAGACGTTAACTGGGAGTGCCACACGGCTGACACGAGCAAGTCCAGGAGGTTCATGAAGCACCTAGATGATAACTTCTTGGTGCAGGTGCTAACGGAGCCAACTAGGAAAGGTGCCCTCCTAGACCTGTTGCTGGAGAACAGAGAGGGTCTGGCGGGAGATGTGGTGATTGGTGGCCGCCTTGGTCAAAGCGACCATGAAGTGGTTGAGTTCAAAATTTACGGTGACAGAAAGAAAAGTGCCACCAAAACCTCATCCCTAGATATGGGGAAAGCGGACTTCAGGCTGCTCAGGGAACTAGTCAGCAAGGTCCCCTGGGAAACTGCTCTTGAAGGCCTCGATGTCCACCAGTGCTGGTCATTCTTTAAACGATGCCTCCTAGAAGCACAAGATCAGGCAATTCCTAAATATCGCAAGTCAGGCAGGCGGGGCAGGAGGCCGGCGTGGCTGACCAGGAACATTCTAATGGAGATTAGGCGGAAACAGAGAGTGTTTCGCTACTGGAAGGAGGGCCAGGTGTCATGGAAAGAATACAGGGATGCCGTTCGTGTTTGTAGGCAGAAAATTCGTGTGGCCAAAGCACACCTAGAGTTGAAGCTGGCTGTGTCTGTGAGAGAAAATAAAAAGGGCTTTTTCAGATATGTGAATGGAAAAAGGAGAACTAAAGAATACATAGGGCCGCTCCTTGATAGGGAAGGTCTCCTCACAGACAATGACATAGGCAAAGCAGAGACGCTTAACGCCTTCTTCGCCTCTGTCTTCAATGCCGATGATGGGCTTCGGGACCCAGGGTGCCCTGAGCTAGAGGACTGGGACGGTGGGGATGACAAACTCCCAACCGACCCTGAACGTGTGCGGGATTTGCTACTCCACCTGGATCCCTACAAGTCCATGGGTCCGGATGGGATTCATCCCCGGGTGCTGAAAGACCTGGCGGACGTCATCGCGGAACCTCTCTCAATTATTTTTCAACGATCCTGGGAATTTGGAGAGGTCCCGGTAGACTGGAAGCTGGCAAATGTTGTGCCGATTTACAAGAAGGGTCAGAAAGAAGACCCTAGCAATTACAGGCCTGTCAGTCTCACGTCAGTGCCTGGTAAAATCATGGAGAACATGGTTCTCGAACTTATTGAGGCTCACCTGGGGGACAAAGCAGTCATTGGTCCCAGCCAGCATGGGTTTGTGAAGGGCAGGTCCTGCCTAACTAACCTGATTTCCTTTTATGATAAGATCACCCGTATGATGGACCAAGGGAAACCAGCTGATGTGATTTTTTTGGACTTCAGCAAGGCTTTTGACACGGTTTCCCATAGGATCCTACTGGACAAAATGTCCACCATACAGCTAAATAAAAACATCATACGATGGGTGAGCAATTGGCTAACGGGCAGGGCCCAAAGGGTTATAGTAAATGGGGCTGCATCAGGCTGGCGGGCGGTCACCAGTGGGGTCCCTCAAGGCTCCATTTTAGGGCCGGTACTTTTCAATATTTTTATAAACGATCTGGATGTAGGAATAGAAGGTATTTTGAGCAAGTTTGCTGATGACACCAAACTTGGAGGAGTTGTGGACTCGAATGAGGGTGGAAAGGCCTTGCAGAGGGATCTGGATAGGTTAGAGAGCTGGGCGATCACCAACCGCATGAAGTTCAATAAGAGCAAGTGCCGGGTCCTGCACCTGGGACGGGGAAACCCTGGCTGCACGTACAGACTGGGCGATGAGACGCTAGAGAGCAGCCTAGAAGAGAGGGATCTGGGGGTCGTGGTTGACAGCAAGTTGAATATGAGCCAGCAGTGTGCCCTGGCGGCCAGGAGGGCCAACCGTGTCCTGGGGTGCATCAAGCACGGCATCGCTAGTAGGTCAAGGGAGGTGATTGTCCCGCTCTACTCTGCGCTGGTGCGGCCTCACCTCGAGTACTGTGTGCAGTTCTGGGCACCACAGTATAAAAAGGACATGAAACTGTTGGAGAGTGTCCAGAGGAGGGCTACGAAGATGGTGAAAGGCCTGGAGGGGAAGACGTACGAGGAACGGCTGAGGTCACTGGGCCTGTTCAGCCTGGAGAAGAGGAGGCTGAGGGGAGACCTCATCACAGTCTACAACTTCCTTGTAAGGGGGTGTCGAGAGGCAGGAGACCTTTTCTCCATTAACACCAGTGACAGGACCCGCGGGAACAGGGTTAAGCTGAGGCAGGGGAAATTTAGGCTCGACATCAGGAGGGGGTTCTTCACAGAGAGGGTGGTTGCACACTGGAACAGGCTCCCCAGGGAAGTGGTCACTGCACCGAGCCTGTCTGAATTTAAGAAGAGATTGGACTGTGCACTTAGTCACATGGTCTGAACTTTTGGGTAGACCTGTGCGGTATCAAGAGTTGGACTTGATGATCCTTAAGGGTCCCTTCCAACTCAGGATATTCTATGATTCTATGATTCTATTTCCCTCCCCCCCCCAAATTCAGATCAGCTGCACCACTCGGTACAGCACAGGTATGCCAGTAGCTGTAGCATTACAAGACAGGCAGTAAACAATGGTAGGAACGAGCACCTGGGAGTGCCAGATATTAAATGCAGCGGTGCGAGCCCTCACTGACCTAGCTATTAAAAGCCTACCGTGTCAGAGGGCTATACTTCATGCACTGAGGATTTTGCAGCACTAAGGATCACTTTGATTTCTTCATGCTGTGTTGGGGATAAGCCATAAGCTTCAGATTCCTCACTGCTGTGCTGAACGTAGTAAGGGATCTCTGCTCAGCTCCAAGAGGCACGACCATACCTGTGCACCATTTTGTAGGATCTATTTGGCCTCACAAAGTTTTCCCATTTAAGCTAACGTTGACTGGACTGCAAACACACGTGGAAGGAGCAGTGCCATATCGCTAAGTCTCGTATCTCCACAACAGAATACACAAACTTGCTATTTTCCATCGTGTTCCTCAACTTGAACCGGTAAAGCAACACATTTCAAATAGCATTTGTAATGCTTACAAGCTAACGTTGACTGAGTCCCTGCTGGATCAATAATAATTTAAAGAAGTCATTATTGAAGAGACTACAGGCAGTTTCTTCACATTCTATTCTCGTGTTCAACACTCAGCCAAACCGCGGACACCCCGTATCCTGCGGGTCTTGCTATGCAGTAACACTGCAGCACAGAACGTTCAGTGAAAGTGAGGTCTGAAAACTGTTCAGTGCATCACGGTACCTGACTATTTGTCTACCACCACAGACACAAAGTTTGATGTTTTATGCTTTCTATTGTGCCTGCAAGTTTTCCAAAGTTACCGATCACCTCCTGTATACTGTCATATTAGTAAGAAGGCCGATGTGGACATACATCAGAAAAAAATGCATGAACACGCTTGAAACACCTGATCTGAGATGCACAGCTTTACCTGTATTAATGCTAAGCAGCGTAAAGGTCAAGTGAAGCTTTACGCTAGACCGGACTATTCCTGCCACCAAAGGAAGCTGTCTCGTCCCTCACCCACACGCTGCTGCTTTACATGCAGGATCCCTTGTGCCGCCTGCCCCTGCATTGGACAGACCAGGGAATTAAACTGGATGAAAACTAACTTTTGGCCTAATTAGTTTTCATCAGGTTTAGTTCCGTGATCTGGCTCACTGCGCTCGGAGGCAGAGGGAGGGCACAACCTGCCCACACCGCCGTGTACGCAGTGGCTTCATTTAACACAAATACACGGGTGATTCGGGGTCAAAACTGGAGTGCAATTGGTATATTGACCAGACTGTCAGTGAAGTCAATCCAAACATCTGGATTGTTTTGGCAACTTGTTTGCGAAGTAAAATGCTCCTAAATCCACTCACATGAGCAGAATAATCACAGATTAAAGATGTCAGGTTCCATGAGAAAGAGAGGTGAGGTCAACTGTACAAGCTCTAACTTGTACAATTGTGGAGGCCAATAGTTAGTGCTAACATAGGAATAAAATAATAATTAATTTCCTACTTGAAATTGCAAGTTACTTGCTAAGGACCCAATGAGTATACAAAAAAATCTCTACTTTCAAGAGGTGATTTAAAAAAAAAAAAGTGTTTTCCTAACCCCAGCTGCTATCTTGAAAAATAAAAAGTCTTGAGAGAAAACACTGAAAGGAAAATATTAGCTCTACTTTCTTTAAACCTCAAATTCAGAAAATCTCAGAACTTCTGGATGCTAAACCTGAAGACGCTGTTTTGGGGCCTGAACTAGTCTGAAAATCCTTAAGAATAACCACATCAGCTCTGTACAGGACCTCTTCTTCCCGTTCCTCTTGACCCTGGTGAAGTTGGGTCAAGGTAAGTCACTCGACAGGGGAACCCTGACAGCTGCAGCAGGAGAGAACATCTATTTTCTTGCCTTGTCATATCTCTTTGCGGTTAAAAGTAAGCAAAGGAGTACTCACTAGCTCTGTAAGCCTTTCTAGAAAGCACTGTTGGTCCAATCCAACAGCCCCACATCCTGCTTGTGCTGGGGGCCTCAGACCTGGACGCAGCACTCCAGGTGGGGCCTCACAAGGGCAGAGCAGAGGGGCACAATCACCTCCCTCACCCTGCTGGCCTCACCCTGCTCTGTTGAAGCAGCCCAGGATGCAGTTGCCCTTCTGCACTGCAAGCGCACACTGCTGGCTCATGTCGAGCTTTTCATCCACCAGAACCCCCAAGTCCTTCTCTGCAGGGCTGCTCTCAGAGAGTTCTTCTCCCAGTCTGTGCTAATGTCTGGGATTGCCCCAACTCAGGTGCTTCACCTTGCACTTGGACTTGTTGAACCTCATTAGGTTCACACAGGCCCAATTCTCCAGTCTGCCCAGGTTCTTTTGGATATCTTGCCTTCCTTCTGTTGTATTAGCTGCACCACTTAGCTTGGTATCATCTACAAACTTGCTGAGGGCACACTCAATCCCACTGTCTGTGTCATTGATTAAGATATTAAAAAGCAGTGGTCCCAGGACAGACCTCTGAAGGACACCAGTCGTCACCAGCCTCCACTTGGACACAGAGCTATTGACCACCACCCTCTGTGCGCAGCCTTCAAGCCAATTCCCTACCCACGGAACGGTCCACCCAGTGACTTTTGTTACAGCCTCCCACCCACAACAACGGCCCCCAAGTTTAGCTAAGGCCACCCATCGCCCAGTCGTCTACAGGGACAGCCCCACGCACCCAGGCTCAGAGGACACGGGACAACGCACAACGCCGACACCCCCACCCGCCCGCCCGCCGCAGGCGCTCACCTTCTTTTTGGAGCCGGGGCTGGGCCTCAGGTTGGCCAGGCTGACCCTGGGCAGCGACCGCAGCAGCTCCAGGGCCTTGCTCCCGCCGGGGCCGCTCATCCCGGCCCAAGGGCGGCAGCGCCGCCGCCGGGGAGGAGCTGCTTTACGGCAGCAGCCGCAAAGCGCACCTCGCGGCACTGTCGCGCTTACCCCCCCTGCCCAGGCGGGAGCGCGCCCGGGAAAGCGCAGCCCCGACATGGCGGCCGGGGGAGGGTGTGAAGGGGGGGGAGGTGGCTGCATTGTAAAGTGTGCGAGGGTCAGGGCGAAGTGTGTTGCTTCTCGTGGTGGTCTGCCAGACAGCTGTACGAAATGGTGTGCGGAACCGTCCCAGGGTGTTTCAGCCACTAGGGCAGGGAAAATACATATTATTTTTTTTACTATAATACCTAGTGTTTTGCCTTATAAAGCTTGCACTACCTCAGGCTACCTAGAAAACATTCACATGCAGACTCCTCTTTCCCTGTAAAGAGATATCCAACTCACCAGGCTCTAAAGATTCACAGCCCAGATATTTTCACTGATGCCTTTAGGATTTTAGGAGCGAAGTCCCCTGAACGCCCGCCCGCAGTCGGCAGGCTGCCCCGTGCCCCACAGGCCACTCTGCTGTTGTGCAGCTCTTGTATGCCCGGTCCGCACGGAGCTTTTGTTTCTGCAGCAGCCCTAACCAGGCTGCGAGTTCACTCCAGCTGCGCCGACTGAAAGCTTGCTCCAGTTATGAGCTGACTGCTGACCTTCTAGGCAGGAGGTGCACCAGCAGGCCGCCTCGTGACATTTACATTTACTAAATAGGAGACAGTGTAGTCAATGCCGGGGTGGAAAGGGAAGACAGAATTTTTTCACCTCCTCTACAGCAAGCGTCAGGTTTATCATGCTTGATAAGCACCTGACATTGCATGAAGCTCCTAATCTTTTAGGAATCTTTTATGCAAGAACTACATTTTTGTAACACATTTGGATTGGGTGCATCATAGAACCGTAGAATCATAGAACAGCTCAGGTTGGAAGGGACCTTAAAGCTCACCTAGTGCCACCCCCCTGCCATGGGCAGGGATGCCACCCACTAGATCAGGTCAACACCTCCAGGGATGGGGCATCCACAACCTCTCTGGACAACCTGTGCCAGTGCCTCACCACCCTCTGAGTGAAAAAATTCCTCCTAAGCTCTAATCTAAATCTCCCCTCTTTTAGTGTAAAACCATTCCCCCTTATCCTATCATTATCTGACATGATGAGCAAAAAGTCACTCTCCATCTTTTTCATAAGTCCCCTTCAAGCACTGAAAGGCCGCAATGAGGTCACCCTGGAGCCTTCTCTTCTCCAGGCTGAACATCCCCAGCTCTCTCAGCCTTTCTCCATAGGAGAGGTGCTCCAGCCCTCTGAGCATCTTTGTGGTCCTCCTCCGGACCTGCTCTAACAGCCCCACATCCTGCTTGTGCTGGGGGCCCCAGACCTGGACGCAGCACTCCAAGTGGGGCCTCACAAGGGCAGAGCAGAGGGGCACAATCACCTCCCTCACCCTGCTGGCCTCTCCTCTGGTGATGCAGCCCAGGATGCAGCTGGCCTTCTGGGCTGCAAGCACGCACTGCTGGCTCATGTTGAGCTTTCCATCCACCAGAACCCCCAAGTCCTTCTCTGCAGGGCTGCTCTCAGTGAGTTCTTCTCCCAGTCTCTGCTCGTCTCAACCCAGGTGCAGCACGCTGTGCTATGACTTGTTAAATCTCATTACACATGGTCCTGCTTTTCTAGCTTGTCCAGGTCCCTTTGGATGTTTTCCTTTCATTCTATTGTACTGGCTGCACCACTCAGCTTGGTATCATCTGCAAACTTGCTGAGGGTGCACTTGATCCCACTATGTCACTGATAAAGATATTAAACAGTACTGCTCACAAGGCATGAGGCAAGAACACACACAATAAAGTGCAGAGATAAAACACTAAAAAGCCTCATGTTAAAATAATTCAATTTTGGCAATAACAGGGCCTCTTGGCATCAGTACTATATATCAAAGCAATGTAATAGTCATGTGAAAAGAGGTCGTGTTTAAAGTTACACAGTTGGTGCAAAGACTTCTCTCATATATTTTATGCAGCCATGCTGACAAAAATATTAACGTTGTTGAGCAAAATTTGCTCTGCAGAAAACCATCCCTGCCTGGTATGGAGTGTGCCAGTGGGAAGGATGTGCTTTCACATAATACAGCACGCGTTCAGCTGCTGTTTGAGTTGCCAAAATAGCGTCTGTGTTAGCCAGATACCAGCCAGCAAAACACAATGAGCGGATTGACTTTCTTGGAGGAAGCATCTGACAAAGATGTATGGAGCAGAGGACAAAGAACCGAGTGTTTCGTTCTGACAAAAATGTGTTCGCCGTACTTATCCGGAGTTGGTCCAAGTGTTCAGAGTGGACTGGGACGATGCAGCAGTTCAGCAGGCAGTGCCTGAACAGCCCGATGCATGTCAGGATGAATAAGAACCATTCACTCTTTAGCCATAACCCAGATTTAATTTGGCGATGAAGGCGTCCGATCTGACAGGGACAAATGAGTTCTGTCTAACGATGCTCTTTGTCGTATTTGTGTTTTCACTCTTTCCCATAACTATTTTATGCTGTCTGACTGATGAATATCGGGACTTCCCTTTATCCCTGACCTCTATAGAACGTCAGAAAAGCGATTTTTATAAGAATCGAACCGTAAATTGAGGCTGAGGGGGGCTGAGAGGGGCTCAGGAGAGGGCGGTCGCCCCTTCCCCTGCGCGACGCCCAACGGCCGCGCCTCAGCGCCCCCCCCCCCCCCTCTCCCGCCGTCCCCGCGGCCGGGTGGGGGGGTAGGGGGGGGGGCGGACCGTGCCCGCCCCGCGCCCCGCCTCGCCGCTGCTGGCCGGCGCCCCGCTGGCCGCCCGGCAGCGCCGTGCATGTGCGGCAACAACATGTCGGCGCCGCTGCCCGCCATCGTCCCGGCCGCCAGGAAGGCGACGGCCGCCGTGAGTGCGGGCGGGGGCAGCGGGGCGGGCTGGGCTGGCAGGCGGGCGGGCGGCTCCGGCTCCCTCTCCCTCTCCCTCTCCCTCTCCCTCTCCCTCTCCCTCTCCGTCCTTCCCCGCTTTGTTCTCGGCCCCGGGGAAGGTCGGCGGGGTCGGGCGGCCGGGTTGACCGTGCGGCCCGGGGAGCACCGGGCAGGGCCGGGCCCCGGCGGCTCCCTCATGGCGGATGGGGCTGGGGGGGCGGGGACACTCGTCATTAGGGCTCTAACGCCGCTCTGGTTCTCTTTTCTAGGTGATTTTTCTTCACGGATTGGGGGATACCGGGTGTGTATGCCGGTCTGGTAGCGCGGGCGCGGTAGGGGTTGCGTTTGGGTGCGACTTGAAGGGATTTAAACTTCTTCTTTTTTGGTTGTTTTACCCGTAATTTCACGTATGCTGCAACAACGCTGGCAACCATTTATTGTAAATATCCAGAATGAACCTCAAAAGCTTTCTCTTCCGTCTCTTTCAAACACGTAGTTTGGTCTGAATGGGACACTTTTGGATTCAAATTTGGTGGAAAAAGAAGCCCCGTGCCTTTCTGACGTTTCTCTTTCCGGAGAGTAGTTCCTGGTCATTCCTGTGTTTGTCTAAATTTAGAAGATTTTTTATTTCTGGTTTGGTAGTAGGTGCAGTTAGTTCACGGGTTCTTCTTCAGTATGTGACACTAAAATCAAGAAAGCCTGAATTTTAACGCCTCAGAGCAAACTGCTAGACAGTCACCTACTGCCTACAGATTTCTCTATCTGATATATGGTTTTAACACTCTTGGAAGAAAAAAACAAAAACCACCACCACCAATAAAAACCCCCACCCTGAGCAAGAACCAGACTGTGAAATAAAATACCTTGTTTCCTTTGCCCCTGGAAATTCCATGTTGGAATGGAAATAAGAAGAGCAGGGAATCCTTGGGAGGAGTCTAGGAGTGGTATAATGTTCCTGTTTGAAGCTTGTGTGTGGCAGGATACAAGCATGCATTCATTCTTCTCTAGTATTAAAGCCATTGAATTAGCATGCTATTGAAACTTTTTAACGTGCTGTTGAAACTCTTTTTTGTTTTTCTAGAAGATTTTAAAGGAATAAGCACTTAGGTACTGGAAATAATTACTGTGAATGCTGTGTCTATTGTGCTCCTTTATGGATAAAACTACATAGTGTTTTTTTGAAGAACTCCATTTTTGTTACACAGAACTTCAGTGTCACCTCTAGGTTGAAATTGACAGTGTTTAAATTTAAGAAATAAGCTTTTTTAAAAGAAAAAAAAAGTCCAGTCAGCTGTCATAACTGAAACTTATGTAACTTGGACACTCAGTAACTCGAAAAGAGTTAAGTCCATGCATTTTGCAATATTTTACAAGTGGAGATGTTTGCTCTCACTTATTGTGCTGACTGGTAATTCGTCACCGTGTTTGAATTATCCCTCTTCCTCTCTGCTGGTAGGACGCAGCTGAGGCCGCAGTTACTTCCTGCATCTTGGCACCAAATGTTCAGCAAGTGGTTGCAGAATCTTCTGGGTCTTCCGGATTAGAGCCCTTGCGAATGGGGTTGATGTTTCTGGCAAGGGGAGAAAAATGAAAAATTTGCTCCTTAACATAGTTTTTCCTCATACAAATGTGACGTTTCTGTTTTAGTTACAAAGCTGCCACACAGTCTTAAGCTTGCAAATGCTCTGAGTGTACCAGAATGTACTCCTGAAGTTGTAACACCTCTGTGGAAATAGGGTGACTTGCTGTGTTATTCCTCTAGTCCGCTGCAGATTAGATTAGCTAAAGCTGCCTTGAACATGCTGCCATTTTTTTCCCCAAAAAAGCCATAGAACATAAAAAAAGAATTGTTTGAAGAGACAGATTAAAGATTTTCAAAATTATCACAAACTGACCTGTATTTTTTCATGTGAATTTTTAAATTGCTGAATTCAATTTACCAACTTTCATTTTCTTACTCTGAGATGTCTGACATGTTAGAGGTTGTTCTTTCATTTCTATGTAAGTGGCACAAGGATTTGTACATACTCATTATAATCTGAAGAAAATGTGCAACATAGAGGTTTGTTCTAGAGAGTGTAAATGTATATACAGTGCAGTTTTTCAAATTTGTCACATTAATCTTCATACTTGGCTAAAGGAAAAAAGTTCCCAAATTCTTATCTAACTAGTTCTTCTCATTCATATATCTCCTTTAGATTCTTACTTGGTATTTTGTACTTTATTGAACATACTATGCGAGTAAGATCACCCACTATTGGTTACTAGTATATGTAAAAGTATTGGTAGGAAGAAGGTTGACATGCACAGCCAGAGCTTCAAATGCCCACGCTCTCTGTGTGTTTGAAACCTCTTTACCTTCATGTCGCATACATTGACTTCTTAGGATGATACTAAAATTAAAACGAAGATGATGTTATGGCTTGTCTGCTGTTGGACAGGTTAGTGCAGCTATGTCACTGATGAATTTGTTACAGATGTGTGCTGCGTAGAATCAACTTTCTGTTACCTAGTTTACTGCATGAGTTGGGAATACTGGAAAATGAGAAAAATCAGGAAATAAGGAAATTCGGGTACTGCTAAATGTTTGGGAAGGCTGCGTGGATTCAGGTTTGGGTCCAGTATAGTTCAAGTCTAGATGAACACTGGCATGGGTCTTGCAGAGCTCTTTATTTAAATTACAAGTTCCAGTTTCCTGGTTTGTAGAAGCTTGATGGCTCATGTCCTGTGCAAATCCCAGGCTCTGTGCACTCATGCAGCACATGCTTGAGATTTGAAAATCCTACCTGGGATGTGGAGTGTTGTTCAGGACTGCCTGAATCTGAGAGTGTTCCAGCTAAGCCAAAGTTAATATGTTTGATTCGGTTAGGTGACTCCATAAGGAGCTAGGTTAGGTGTCAATTTGCTACTCTCCCACACCGAGATGTGATTCAGAAATGGCAAAGCTGCCTGTGAAAAAAGCTTCCCTAGCTCTACAGCAGCAGCACAGCAGCCTGCGGGCTAGCACTGAGTCCAGAAGCAGCACATACCTGTGCTTGTATGTTGCAGTGCCGAAGCTGTTAAACCCTGCCAGGTGAGGAGCAGGCTCTACATAGTGCCAGAGTGGCATTTCTGCAGCAGTGTCACAGCTCTGGTACTCAAATTAGTGTCCGTGGTTGTATATATGCAACAAATACTCAGAGGCAGAATAAACCTTTTAAATTCAGTAATATATCCATAGCATGTTGTACTACATGTACTTTTTTTCTAGAAACACTGACCTAATTCAGCATATCTCATACTTGCTCTGTGCTGTTGCAGCAACATAGAGGAGCTAAGCTAAAACATAAATGACGTTTAACATACTTCTTTTTGTTGTTGTTAACAGGCATGGGTGGTCAGAAGCACTTGCAGGTATCAAAAGCCCCCATGTAAAATACATTTGCCCACATGCGTAAGTTTGTAACTTTTATTGTTTTACCTTTTCTGTAGAGTTACATTGTAAGATGCTTGCACAGGTGATGAAGTCAAATGGGATTTGTATGTCTCCACTTTTCTTTTTTAACTAAAAACATTTAAAATAATTCTGATGCTGTTATTTTTAGGAGCTGCTGGGTTATTTACTTCAGGACAAAATTGCATTTTTATTCATATTTTCCTTTTGTTACTAATTCAGACTGAAAAAATATTTGGGCAGTTTTATGTATAAAGTAGGATTGTTTTTGACTTTATGCTTTCGCTGGGTTGAGTGAAATGACCCCTCCTCCACGGTCATTTGTTAAAAGCCATTCTGAACAAGGAGTATTTTTCTGTATTTTATTGACCTTTAGAAATACTTCACATTATGCAAATGCAAATCTTAAACTCAAGTGTGTGTACAGAAGATGCAATTTGCATGTGATGTACAGCATATTTCAAAGATTAACAGGATATTCTTATTCGTATTTTCAGCAGATAATGCAATTGAGAAGTGAAATACTTCTGAGCTGGGTCAGGAGTCAGTAAATAAAGCATTAAGATCTATCTGTCTATTTACTGAACTTATTTTAACACAAATTTCAGGTTGTCTTCTGCCTTAACAGTCTTAGGAGATAGGGAGCAGGCGTGATAGGGAGGATAGGTAAATGATATTTTGGTGTGTATCAGTTGATTACTGGGCTGTGAATTATTTATATATTTTACCGCATGACGACGCTTTACTGAGCTGTTCCAAAAGGGCTCAGCAGTCTCTGCTGTTCTCTTCACTTGCCCTTTGTCATCTTTTAGTCTTCCCCGCAGAATTTACTTTCCTCCGTTTCAGTAGATTAAAACTGCAGCCAGTATTGATCCCTGGCATGAAGTTGTCTGAGATGATGCCATGCAGCAGCACAAGGGTGGGAAGGAGCCTCGCAGTGGAGGCAGGCGTTGTTAAGTAGGTTCTCCTGTTGAGAGAAGCAAATATGGCCAGACTCGGCCTGTTGTGCTGCATTTCGCTGGTTCTGTAGGTTTGCTGCTTGTGCTGTGCTACCTTCATCCACTGAGAATGTGGAACTGCAAGAAATATTTAGAAATAATTACGAGGCATATATATATGTGGATTTTACATGTGTACGTATACATATATAAAGCAGCCCGTCAGCGTTTTGCCTCCTTTCCATTGAGGGTGATAAATCAGCCCTGAATAATAAACGCTTGGAGTGACTAATTTCAAGGGAGATTTCTTGAAGAGATGCTACAGGGTAGCTAATGTTAATTATGGTTTAAAAGTAAGACAGAATTAGAGATATGTAATTTAATGACGTAACTGCATCTGTATTATCAAATTGCAGTGTATGCCTTATGTCACTTTTGTCCATTCTTACTTTTAGGCCAGTTATGCCAGTTTCTTTAAACATGAACATGGCTATGCCATCGTGGTAAGTGCTTTGTTAAACTGCAGACAATTCTTGAGGTTTAAACTCATTGTTCTTTATTAAAAATCCTGAACAACCTAAATGGCTAGTTTTAATTGGATGTGTCAAATTTTTTTTGGTTCAGTTCCCTTTTATAAAAAGGCTCTCATGAGTACACTTAATTCCCTGTGTGGTAGTGGTTACTCCTCAGGACTAACTTGCATGTCTTAAGGAAACAACCAAAAAACATTCTATCTTACAAATATAATTTATAGTCTGTATTATATTTAGTCAACAGTAAGTGGAGATTCGGAATGAAAATACTATTGCTACTAAGTGAGCAATATTTGGTGTGTCAGTAAAACATCTAGAAAATTTAGAACATCCATTCTGAATAGAAAGCGGAAAAACTTTGATAGATTTCAATGTTCTTAAACCAGTCCTTGTTTGATTTTTTTCTCAAGTAACTCGTGTTTGGTTTTTGTGTATTTCTCCAATCAGTATTTTAATTTTGTACATAAAACTGTTAAATTGTACACAAAACTGTTAAATCTTCATCAAGAGAGGAGTGGCCAGCAGGTCAAGGGAGGTGATTGGAGGAAATTTTTTACTCAGAGGGTGGTGAGGCACTGGAACAGGTTGCCCAGAGAGGTTGTGGATGCCCCATCTCTGGAAGGTGTTCAAGGCCAGGTTGGATGAGGCCCTGAGCAACCTGGTCTGGTGGGTGGCATCCCTGTCCATGGCAGAGGGGTTGGAAATGGATGGTCTTTGAGGCCCCTTCCAACCTAAGCCATTCTGTGGTGATTCAGTGATTCTATGAAATTGAAATGACTGCTGATATTTTTGGAGCAAAAGCAAAATTGAGCTGCTGAACCTGCAGTAAATTACAGAAGGTAGCAAAACTCTGAACAACTTTGACTAGATCTAGCATTTTATCTACATCCACAGATTGTCCATGATTTCTTGTGAACTATGGACGATTCTTAGGAAATAAGTCAACTAACAAGCATTTTAGTTTGGAAAATATCTCAGTTTTACTATTTGTGTTTTAAGGAAGTGGAATGGATGCTCTAATGAGTAATGCTCTTGTTGATATTTTTGTAAGGTTTGATATCATTGGACTTTCTCCAGATTCACAAGAAGATGAAGCTGGGATCAAGCAGGCAGCAGAGAATGGTATGTTTAGGAATGCTTTTTAGGTCTTAAAAGTACTTCTTTGTATTCTGAAACTGATCATTAGTCTGGAACAGTCTGCTGACTGACAAAGTCAAAATCATTGGGGAAGGTAATACGATGTGTTGCATTACTGCTGATTTGAGTTTAGCTAACTGCATTTTTTTTTAAAAAACTTCATGAGCTAGTAGGTAGTTCATCAGTATAAACACTTCATACACTTCATATTCTCAATGATAAAATGTACGTGGGAGCTAGTGTGCTGGTTTTTTGTTATTTTTAAGAGCCTCTGGATAGCATAGCAAGTTAGAACAGTCTTCCACTTGTGCTGCTGGGTAGTTAAAAGAGGATACTATCTCCCTAGCAGGGAAACTTTTGCAAGACTTCCTTGCGCATTTTCCTCTTTGGAAATTGTATAGTGGCACTGGAATTTGTTATCATGTCCTAGATTTTTTGATACTTTTTAATGCAAAGCAGATGAAATTTTCCTTTTGTTAGCTTTCTGTTGGCATCAGGGAGATGGTCTCTCTCATAGACTTTCTACAGAGTGGAATGCATTTTAACTACTGGCCTTTATTTATGTTGCAGTTAAAGCACTGATAGATCAAGAAGTAAAGAATGGGATTCCTTCTAATCGAATTATTCTGGGAGGCTTTTCTCAGGTGAGGTATGGTTGGAAAGAACTGTGTCTTTTTCAAGGGAAATAACCTAGCTATCCTAATGTGGGAAATCCAGACTTGAACTAAGAAAAGCTGATGTTAGGTGTTGCTGAAATTTTAAGGAGTCAGTTTCTCTTTGCCTGAAAAAATGAAGTCATTCGCGTTAAGCAAATCACTACTGCTCACTGAAAAACGAACGTGGAAAAAAGCTACTAAAGTGGATAGTCTATTTGAAGTCTTCTGTAGTGTTGCCTGAAAATCTTTTTTCTTGAACATCTTGCTAGTATTTTTAATTTAATTTGGTAGATATTTCATGGTCTGGATTTGTTTGGGAAATATATTTCGACCATTGTGGCTTGTAAAATATCATAATAGGCCAATGCCCTATAGACCAGTTGGGTCTATATGCCAACTGTCTGTGTGAAAGTGAATTAAAATATTAAAGTAATGATGATATTGTTATGAGTGGTAGTAATTTATTTCATGTCTAGCTTTCAAGTTTAACTTTCAGCTGTTAGTTACGGTAAATTTGCTGTTTTACTTGTGAATTGATAACATGGACTTGGAGGTGGGGGAAAATACAATAAATGATGTATAAGAATACTTGGTATTGGTTTTAGTATTGGTTCTAAGGAAGAATAAATTGGAATGGAAAGAGTTCTTTAAAGGAGAAACTGACAATCTTGAAACAAACATTAAAAGGAACATTACCTTCAGCATACTAATACTAACACTTTTGTCTTAGGGAGGTGCTTTATCATTGTATACAGCTCTTACAACACAACAAAAATTAGCAGGTGTCGTAGCCCTCAGCTGTTGGCTTCCTCTGCGAACTTCCTTTGTTCAGGTATTTATGTTTCTTTCTTAAGGTGTTCTGCACTTGTGAAATTAGTATATCTGAAGGTTGTATCTTGTGCAGGAATTAGTGGCCATCGTTACCGAGTATTGGCTGCAGTGAGATAGCTCAGAAGTTTTTAAAATAGGGCACTGCAGTTTTAGAGTTTGGCAAGTTGGGAAAATGAGGAAGAACTCAGTAACTACCTCTGCTTAAAATGACATTCAGAGGAAACTTACAGAATATGGCAAGATTTTCCTTGAAGATGAATTTTCTATTTGCCACTAGTTCCGTCTGCAAGTCTTATTAAAGACTAGGTATTTAAACAAAGTATCGGTTTGTTTTACTAGTCCAGAAATCACATTTTTTTTTGAAGAACTTTTCTGAAATGAGTGCCAAAATCTTACATGCAGGTGTGTTTTTCTTGTTGTTTTTTTTTTTTGTTGTTGTTAAATTTAATGGGTGGTCAGGCATAGAATGTATTTCATGGGGAACTTGCGCGCTATTCATTATGTTCTTCCTTGAGAATTCAGCTTACTTTGTCACGCCACAGGGAGTAGTGCCCTGGGGTAATTTTATCTCAAATATGTTAGTTTTACTTCATTTACTGTCTGCTTCTTCTCTTCCCCCCTTTAAATCTCACCCCGGACAGGGCGCTATCAGTGGTGTCAACAAGGAGATTCCCGTTCTTCAGTGCCATGGGGACTGTGACCCACTTGTTCCTTTAATGTTCGGTTCTCTTACTGTTGAGAAGCTAAAGAGTATGATAAATCCAGCCAATGTAACCTTCAGGACTTACTCTGGCATGATGCATAGCTCATGTAATGAGGTAATTTTCTCAATGTACAATGTTGTAGTTGTGTGGTTTATTTTTCCCTCCAAACAATTTTTTGTTTGTTTTATTTTTTAATTAAAAGTGCATGGTGCTATTGACTTATTTTACTGAGTAAGTTAATGCCTGGCTGAAAAAAACATCCAAGGGAAAAGTTTATATGACTAGTGGGGATTTCATCAGAAGACTTTATTTTTGGGTCTAGGCTAGTTGGTCTATAAAATACTTTTTTTTTCTTAATTTTTATTGCTCGCTTATTAAAATAATCACCACTTTGGAATGCAGATTGAATTCTCACAGCATCAATACAACTTGGCATTCTGGGGAGAAGTGCACGTTCTGTGGATGGTTTTGGAGACATCAGAGGAACGTGGAGGGGGGTGTTGCAATTTAGAAAGAGGCAGCCTCAAAATCTGTGTTTATGGTTCTGGCCCGGAGAGCAGTTGAGCTGATGTAATGGCTTGCTGCTGCCAGAAAGGGGAGGACTAGTTCCCTCTGCTCATGACCTTGTGGCCCTCTCTTCCTGCACCGGCTCTGGAGCTGATCAGAAACTTCTTTGAACCATCTGAATTTGCTAAAATGGTAAAAGCTGCTGGCTGAAGTTTTGCTGCCTTAGTGAGTTGAAGCATTTGAACCCGCACAATGGTAGGAGCAAAAAACTGAATAGGCAGCAACGAACAGGTCTTCCATGTTTCAGTAACTTTGTAAATTTGGATTGCTGCATCTCTTTGGAACATTTATGCAGTTTAATTACATTTAGACAGTAATAGCATTGGGTTGTCATGTAAATGTATGTGTTCTTTCTTATGACAATTAGTACTTTGTGATTTTTTTTTTTTTTTTTAATTTTTGGGGGGGTCATAACTTAATGCATTTTCTAAACTTGCATAAAGTGCTACCGTCATGTACTCCTACTGTGTATTCCTATGAAGGAGCTTCTCTGGTTTAAAAAAAAGTAAAACAAAAATTAAATTATTTCTTATGTGGATTGGTTTCCCAGTCTATTTCACAGTGTTGCTTTTCCTTCCTTAAGGAAGGAAATATCATGAAGGTAAAATTGTTTGGCTAGGAAGAGATGCTGCTGGGTTTTCGCACCACTGTTAACTTGCAAAGATTTAAAGTATGCATGAACCTGCAGCCGTAGCTACATTCAAATCCAGTCCATCCTCAGCCTGGTGCTGTTCACATTACTTGATTAATATGTAGCTTGCCTGTTCAACCTCACAGAGAAAAAAGGTGGCCTTTGTTCTTTTTCTTTGGCTTTAACCTCTTCTGAGCAAAGATATATCTAGTGCATTGAAGTTACCTGCTTTGATTTGCAGTGTGCAAAGTGGTAAAAACAGATCAAGTAACTAATTGAATATTCAATATTTCTAGCCCAGCTGCTCACAACTGAATTTTTGAAACCTTATTTAGTGTGGCTGAATACATATTAGTAGTGAACTTCAACTAATACATACCTTTCTCTTTGAACAGGAGATGATGGATGTAAAACAGTTCATAGACAAACATCTACCTCCCGTAGACTGAAATGATACGTGAGAAGCCTTCTACATAAAAAACACCAGCATCAACTGTGGTAGAGCGTTAATCTTTTCACATGCCTGACAGGAAGCATTACTTCTGTACCTACAGTGTTACTACTGTGTTGCAAATTTATACTTAGGACAAGGATTAAATAATACGCAAGAAATGCAAGAAATGATAATCTTTTTAGTATTGATCATCCACTGATGAAATTGTAAGAATGAGGCAGCTAGGTAACAATGATAGAATGTAAACTGAGCATACTATTTTAAGACATGTCTGACTTTTGATTGCAAAATTTTGAACCGTTTGTACAAGTAATTAAAGACTAAATTTAAGGGGACAACATAAATGTGACCAGTTTAGTATGTTTGAGACATGTTTGTTCTTAATACTCTTTGAAAATAAATTAAAACATTTTGTTTATATAATGGATGCATAAAGTACCCAACAAGTGTTGTATAAAAGTATGTAACAGTGGGCATATGGTGGTAGAATAAATGTTACTGAGGACAAAGCTTTAAATGTTAAACATTAATTCTTACTCCAGATAGAAGGGTTGTCCTCCTAGAAAGACTGTTAGTCAGTAGAGGTATATCCTGTATTTGAAACACCACAATTTTTAACTGTTTTCATACAAGCAGATACTGATAATTATATCATTATAAAGGGACTCAGTACTTGTTACACCATCATTCATTGCTGTCTTGTTGCCAGTTGTTTTAGATTACTATAAAATTATGTCAAATACTGACTTGGAACAGAATTCTGAAGAAGTGCATAAGGTTAATATGAGTTTCATTTAAAAATTCATGTTTTCATATTGAACATTCATCTTATGCTTTAATCATTGTAGCTTTCATTTATGTAGAAATGTTCATGATGTATTTTACATGAGCGATTCCAGCATACAGTTTTGATTTTTCTGTCTGCTTTGGAGTAACAGGCTGAAAACAGTGCAGCCATGTAGTTTTTACTTTTGTGTATTGTTGAAGTCTCATTTGTAACATAGACATTGACTAGTTTAGATTCTCTTTTGTGGAACCACAAGTGGAATTGAGATAACTTTAAATTGTTATTGTCTGATACTTTCTTTTATTTCAGTTTGAAACTTGAGATTTTTCTGAAAAAGAAAACAGAATTTTATTTTCAAATATATGGTTGTATATTTCCCTAGATCCATGTAGCCTAAGAATATGGAGACCTACTACAGGGAAAAAAATCTTCAAGATACAGAATGTCTCTTCTTTCCGAAGCATAAAATTTTAGAACACACTGGATTACAGAAATCAATGCATGCTTTTAGTAGTTAAGAGCTGTAATTCACTTTCTGGAAATAGCTGTTTTTCTGTAGCATTTAGAGGCCATCACCATGCTAGGGATATTTAAAAAATACGCTATGCTTTTTACTACATAATAAGCTGCTTAACAATGTTCTATACTGAAATATGTTTGCAAGCAAAGAATATTCCTGTTTTGGATGCATCTGTGTTGTCAGCATTGTGATACATACCTGTAGATAAGGTACTTTCTACTCACCCAGCTTAATCAGGTGGTCCTCTTACAGTATATTTGGATTTACATCACAGGAACCTGCCAGTACAAATGTATAAATCAGGAATTATGTATGTGTATCCCTCTGACATAGCTGCTGCCAGAAATCTGGCTTGTTCACCTGGTCTGAGTTCTCAGCTTTCATTACTTTTCTTCATACGTATTGCACTTCATTTTTAGGAAGCTATTTTTCTTTTCTAATCCTGTTTCTCTGGATTATTAAATATCTCAATTGAAAATGATTTTTTTTTCTGAACGGTATTGAGAAACTTCTACAAATTCTATCAGCGTGGATGAGGTGTCTATTAACTTTGAAGTTTAATTATTTTTTTCAGTCTCAGTCACTGTTCTATATATTTGCCAATTTGTCTTTCAGTTAATTTCTTTCACAGAAGAAACCATAATATTCTTACTGTAGTTGTGCCAAAGTTGTGTTGAGAAAACTGTATTTCCTGGCTTGGAGTCATTCCCAAATTGCATTAGCTAATTTTGCAGTCCTGCTGAATTGCAAGCTTTGTAGTCAAGCTGTATGTTATTTCCCTTAGTTTTCAGATCGATCCCTATTCCCCTGTTGTTATTCTCCAAATACTGTCTTGTTTCCAGACTTCTGCATAACCTTCTGATCTTTTTATTATTTTCTTGTCCTGTTTGGAAATTGTTTGATAACAATGTCCAGCTGCTCTTGTTTATCTTCTAATTTAGTCTGCTCATTTCACATTTTTTCTCTTCTGTTGCGATTAGTTTAAAAAGTATTTCTAAGATGTTAGAATGAGATAGGACTTAGCTTTATTCTGTGTTAGCTTAACTCTTTTCTCAATTTGATGCACAGTCTTCACAGCTTGTGGTCAGTTTCTAGCACTTCTGCGTTTTAAACTTAAAACAGCTTCAGCTATTGTCTCCATGATGCTTTGAAATGTTCTTTTAGAAACGCTTTATATGATAACTTTGTTTAAATACTCAGCTAGCATAACAATTTTTTTCTCACACTGATGTTTTGCTGCTTACTTTATCCACAAAGAGCTGTGTTACCAAAGTAAATGTAAGCAAATGTCATGACTTAATTATGAATTTCTATTCTGAGAAGAGTCCTTCCTCGTGCTTTTTATGCAGGGGAGATGTTACGTTGTAGATGGGGTTTTCTAAAGAGCCCAGAAACCAGAGGAAACTTCATGGATGTATTTGAAGCCTGTCCCATTTCTTCCCATAGCAGTGTGTGTATACTGAGCTCCTGTCTTTTTTAACTTCCCAGCTCCTTTGAAAGCTGTGTGTGATCTCTTAGCTGAACTTACTCACTACCTGACGTGATTTGATGCTGGGATTGGTGCATGATGTCATTGCTGGCACGTGTTTTTAGGCTGAATGGTAGCTTGTCCCAGTGTGTTTATTTTCACGACAGTCTATTAAAATGGAGAAGTTGGGCTGTCAGTGCTCTAAATATGAAGATCCTGTTCTCGGAAACTGCGATTGAAAATCTCCAAGAATTAATTTTATTTTTTTGTGTTGTTAAACTTCATCAAAATGGGATGATGCCTTAAAAATGCCTGTTTAAGCATTGATGTGAAAATGTCCTGCTTGCAGATCAGTTTGTTTCAGTGGGTATCGAACTCCCTAATACATTTGAATTTCACATTTGAACTTAAATTTGACTGCAGTTTTGTGACGTCAGAATTCTGACTTCTTGTTAGAAGATGTTCCCCATTTTTAAGTAAACACATTGAATCATGTATTGTGAGCCAAATCTTCCGGCCATTCTTGAAGTAAATCTGTACTGTGGTGGAGGCTGTATGATTTGGTCTCTTCTTCCTATTGTGTACGATTACAACACAGTAGATTGGTAAAAAGTACTGTACACTGTCGCTGGTATTAAAATTGTTAATTAAAACATGTTCTCTCTAATGGGGTATACTGAACTTCATTAAAATTATTAGGATGAATCTTTGAAGTAGGGGCACTGTTTATGTTAATGGATATGACTAATAACAAACTGTATATGTTAATGAAGCCATATGTACAAGGCCTGCATATCTTAAATTTTATAAAGAAATACTGAACACTTGCTCTTTGTGTTATGAAGTATAAGCCATTTATATTTAATATAAACATTTAAGATGTAATTTACTTAGTTTATTTATGGTAAGGACACAACTTTGAAAATTACTTCTGTAGTAGGGAAGTTGTAAAATCTTTCAGTTTTTATCATTGTGAAATAAATATCAATCAGTGTTTGGGAAAGTACTAACGAGTTTTTCCGTACATACCTGAAAGAAGTTGAGCTTTCATGTGCTGTGAAATGGGCACTTGGAGACCTCTTGCAAATGTATTGCATAGTAATGGATGCATGATTCTGTAATACAAAAGGATGATTCGTAGTTACTGAAAAAAAACACAACACATTATGATTTGCTACCTTGTTGAGAAGAATGCTAAGCATGAATTGATTTTATTTTTTTTTTCATATTCTAGGTTAATTTTCATTTAGCTTGCTTTCTTGGAATTTGCAGTAATTTTGAAAGGTAGAGGAAATTAAAATATTTTCCAGTACCCTTATTTTAGGACACTGAGGAGCCAAAGTCTTCTCTCTGTGTACTGTTAAACCTTTCCATGGGGATTCTGCAGTGTCAGAGAACCCTTCAAAGTTATGTTAGGTTTAGCATACATACCACTCGATATACTTGTTAAAGAAGCAGTTTTCTAGTCAGGGGTTACATGCTCCTTAGGCTAACTGATATTTGAGGCAGATCAAGTGGTATATGCAGTGTGAGGCACTCCCAAGAGAAAACAGAGAGATTATCTGGGAAGAAATACTGTAAAGTGTTTAGCTGAAAACATGAAAAGGAATGGGGTCTTCATGTGGTAAAAGCAGACCTCCCTCAAGCAGTTTAAAGAAAACTAAAAGTCTGCTTGTCTGCATAGAGTGACATCTACATGTTAGCGTGGAATACATTGATGAAGCTAATTAATGGATGGAAATGTGTATTAGATGCAGTGGTATATGTGAATATACAGTGGCAACTTACAGGTATAAATATAGCTGGTGACAATAAAAATGCAATAATATACAGTAATTTGTCAGTTTATGAAAAACTGACTGGTTTTCAGTGTCCATTTGCTTTCAGCCATGGCACACTTTTCAGTAGCAATACAGTTGTGAGGAGAAAAGTTGCCTAGAATTATCATAGTAAAAAATTACGGTAATATTGTATTAAACTTTATCCAATGTGGTATAAGACCATTGGTGTGGTAAATGAAGAAAGTAACAAAATTCTCAGCATGTCAACTTGTTAACCTGTAAATGGGATTCTTTGAAGACTAATTTTTTTTTTTTGCTTGCCACTCTCTCATTACCACCAGTTGCCTTTGGGATAGCAGGTTTTATTAATTCTCCCTGAGTGAAACATGCTTTTGATATAACTTATTAAAGCTGATTTAAACGAAGTACTTATATAATTTAATCGGCATCCACAAAGTAAATCAGTAGATAATGATTTTCTCTTAGTTCCAGTTCCTGGAAAAGAACAGCCTCATTTTTTTCTCTGCAAAACCTGTAAAACTTAAAACGCCTAGCCAGTTTGCAGAGGTGTAGTCAGCTTTACTTTAGGCATCAACGTGAGAGGTTTAGTTTCTCTGTGTAGACAAGGTAGTTTTCCCTTGGGGACACATCAGAGTTTTTAAAAGGCTGCTTGTCTACGTTAACAGATGGAATCTCAAAGTCAGAATTTGGATGTTCCCTGGTAGTGAATATGAGCAAACTCTTAAATTAGTTTATACTTGGAATAATTTGCTATCTATGTCATAGTACTTTAAATGGTTGGGGGAGAGGGAGAGTCTTGAAAAGACTTGAGTATTTTGAGTCTCTATACAAATAATAAGTGGAGGTTGTCCCAGAACAGAGAAAAGCACTTTTCTGAGTGAGTCTAATAATGTGACCTTAAAAAATAAAATAATAATAAAACACATTTTCTTAAATATTTTCAATTTTCATATACTTATTCCAAGTGGAAAAATGTGAAAATAGCATTTTGAAATGCACTTAACCTACTGCAAACACAATTTGAAAATGGCACTTGGTCTATCTTCAGGTCATGCCATTATAATCTTTGGCTAGTCCAAGGAAATAAAAAAACCTACTTGTTGAAGAACAATAGAATTAACTACTCAAGATGCATGTGGCTGTTTCAGAAAGTTTGGAGGAAAATCTCACGGTTATGAAAAATCAGAACTCCCACTTGCTACAGCTCCTGTCATGAATTGAATCTTGTACTAATCTTTTTTTGTTTTTTTTTCCCTGTGAAGAACAGAGTCAGTTGGCTGATGCAGACTGATTGCAATTCTGTTTTGATAGACTGAAGTCATTGTTCATAAAGTGTTTGAATAAAGAGGAGGGGTACAATGAGTATGTTCTGTGGTTACATAAAACTTTTTGGAACGCTGTGAATTTTACATTCTGCGTAGATGTGTTAACAAAAATTAGAGGAGCTTTTCTCATATGAAATATTAGTCCTAAAAATGGAAGGCTTTAAGTACATCAACAGGAGTTTAGAGATCTTTTGCTACAAATTTTTTTTTGTGCTACTGTGTGAGCCTCCCCCTTAATTTCTTGCTATTCTGTCTCATAACAAAAGAGACTAGGTAGCAGAAGCATGCAACATTTCGTAGGTGCACCCTCTTTGGAGAACCTTTTCTGTCTCTTAAGTCTTGGTATTGTGGAAGGTCCTGCAGTCCAGCAAATGAGGAGCACTACTGAATTAGGGACTGGCTCTTTGCAGCAGCATATGTATGGTACTTTTGAGAGAATGTCACACAAGAATTGTCAAAACATGCTATAACAGGTAAATGCAGTGCAACAAATGGTATGCTATTTCTTCTTTCTAATGGGTTATTTAGGAGAAAGAAGCTCTGAACAGAAGGGTTGCATAGTTTTAACTTTTGATCTTTTTTTCCCCTCTCCTGTTCTTTGGAGTTAAAATGTTACATTATAGAAGAAATTGATGCTGTACAAAGCTTCTTGTTAAAGGGTCATCTAAAAGAACAACCATGGAGAGTGCTGTGTTTTTCTTTCCAATAAAGAATCGCTGTCAGTAAGGATGACAGAGCAGCTAATATACAGAATATTGTTAGTAGTGGTTCAGTTTATTTGTACAATGTGCTACAGAATCAGAATGATAATTATGTGAGCTGCATTTTTTTTTTTAATGCAGATGGTTGCAGAAAAGGATATGCATTACCATTTGGTTAGTCTTTGATTTCCCTACTGAAATATTTCTCTGGTGCTCCTTTCATTACTTTAGATGTTAAATGTATGATTTGCTTTCTCCTTACAGTCCTGCTGCAGCCCCTTGTAAGTGCTACATCACATTTGATTTACATTTATGATTTCCTTACCTGATACGTTTTGAATGTTAGTAAGATCTAATATGCATTTTAGAACTTTACTTCCATTTCCAAAGAATAAGGTATTGATTGGTATTTTTTTAAAATAGATTAGTACGGGAAGACTTCATTTCAGAACTTAAATATGTTTGAACTAAGCATACTGACAGATTTGAGATTTTTGGTTTTCTGATAAGTGTTATCCCTGACCTAATTTGTACCTACTGTAGAACACAAACAAGCTTGTTTACCATACAGTGTAGCGATAGTTCTCAGCTGCTAACACGTCGTGTACCGCTTTTATCGTTGATACGGTAGTGAGAAAAACAATAATAAATTTCATTTGAAGTTAGCATTTAATTTAATCTGAGTTAGTTATTACGAGTACTGGGTCAGTGCATCTAGACAAAATGAACTAAACCTGAGCTGTCACAAGCCATTAAATGTTGAGAGCATTGCTATTTTTCTCCAAAATCTGTCCATGAAAGGAAAGGTAATCTTTTAAAGGAATGGCACCTTTGTTTTTTCCTTGGGCATATAATAAAGGAAAAAGCTACAACGTTTCTGTATGCTTGTCCAATTCATGGCCTTGATCTACCCTCTGGGAAGATCCTAGCTAGCTCCCAAATTATTTTTATTGCTTCAAATGTCTGTGTATGTCTAGACCGTTCAACTAGCAGATTCTGCAACCTCTGTGTGCATTGAGCACCGTGCAGAAGTGCTCTAAAACCGCCTGCCTTTATGTGGCTTCAGAACTTCAGGCAGTCTTGCTGCAAAGTACATGACGTGTAATTGCAGTGTCAGTAGTCTTTGCTCTAACTGCTTTCTTGAGTGGCAGCTCAAGGAAAATGCCTGTCTTACCTCTTCTCCAAAATGCCGGTGTTTTCCAGCCCTCACCCACAAATGCACCCACAGCATTTGACAGTTTACTAATAATAGGTTCCAGAAGCACACATAAGCACCCTCCTGAATCTTAGTAGGGGATAATCGGCGTGTAATCTTTACATAACGTGTGGAAATGCTGATTGCTTTCTTGAGGTAAACACACTGATTTTATAGAGAAAGTAGTTAAATGATGCTGTTTGTCTTTTTTATTCTCCCAACTACAACAAAAAATGAATGGTAATGAGACATTCACAAACAGAAATTTATGGTACATATTACAGATTTATGTTAAACTTTATAATTGCATATGTATATAATGGCCATATACGAAGTTTAGACTAGTTTAAAGACTTAGAAGGAATTGAGACAGTATAGGGTGTTATTTGGCTAATGCAAAAGTTTTTTCCTTGTCTCCATCTCAGTTGTATGAATTCCCGATCCTGGATCTGAGAAAAGAAAAACGCAATTTGAAATCCTCCGTGTCACACAAAAACAAGAAGAGACGGACTTTGTAGAAGGTCTTTTCGGTGACAGGGAAGGAGGGCTTTCCCATCTTTCCGAAGCTTGGCAGGTTGAACGCTGTCAGCGCGGACCTGAGGGCGGAGGCAGGCCGTGCAGCCCTAAAATGGCTGACTCGCTTAGGGCACGTTGTGCAGCGCGTTGTGCGCCAGCTCCTCCGCAGGCGCTGAGCTGAAGGTTTAGGGAAAACTACCCCTGAGCGGTGCTTCTCGGGGTGAACCCGGGGGTCGGGCCGGCGGGGCCGGCACAGCCCGGGAGCCCATTTCATTGCGCTTTGCCTTCTGTCTGGGTGCCCCCCCCCCTTTCTCCACACACGCCCGGGGGCTCTCTCGGCGCTCCGCAGCGCTGCCTGGCTCCCGCGGCCGGCGCTCGGCGAGCGCTGCCTGGCGGCGCCGCGCCCGCCGCTGGTGCTGCTGGGGCGGGCCGGGACGCAGCGCCGCGGCCTGGCTCCGGCTCCGGGACCGTCCCCGACACCGACCCCGACCCCGTGCCCGTGCCCGGCCCCGGCCGCGTCCCGCGGGCAGCGGGCGTCCCGCCCGGGGGGCGCCATGACCACGGAGGACGAGATCATCCGCATCGCCAAGAAGATGGACAAGATGGTGCAGAAGAAGAACGCGGTGAGACGGGGCGGCGGCGGGCTTGGGGCGGGCGGGGCGCGGCGCGGCCCCGGCCCCGGCCCCGGCCTCGGCCTCGCCTTCGCCTTGTTCCCTTCGTGCCGGGGGGCGAGCGCCCGGTGATAGCTGCACGGAACGGCAGGCGTGTAAACGGCGTGTCTGCCGCCTCCGTACCGGGCGGCCGCGGGGCTCTCCTCCTGTAGTTCTTCATATCGTTGATCTCCTTACACAATACTACCTTAATGCGTAAAGTTTTTATGGGTGCCTTAAATACTCAGTGCCTGTTTCTTCTCAGAAAGAGCAGTCAGGCACTGGGACGGGTTGCCCAGGGAGGTGGTGGCGTCACCGTCCCTGGGGGTGTGCAAGAAAGGGTTGGACGTGGTGCTTGGGGACAGTGGGTGACATCGGTGGTAGGGGGATGGCTGGACCAGATGGTCTTGGAGGTCTTTTCCAACCCTAATGACTCAATGATTCTTATTCAAAGCTTATCTGTGTGAAAGTGTTCATAGTACTATATAGTAGCCACGTCAATGACTTTTTTTCTCTTAAACATGACGTAAACTACCACTAACGCTTTTAGTAATGCTTACCTATCTATAGAAATACCACTTGTATTATACCAGTGAAATTTGTTTGTTTCCCACTGACTGGATCAAATTTCCTTACAGCAAACAGTGGCACCGAACGCTTTCAATAACAGCTGACAGAAAGGACAGTGGCTTGCAGCTAGTGGATCCAGGGTGTTGGGAGTTGTAGTCCTCGTCCTTCTCATGCTGAAGGTGTTCACGTCCTGATTCATGCCCTTATGAAACTAGTCTGCAGGCTTTTCTGGCATGTAGTAATTCACAGTTCTTCCTTTTCTTTCTTTCCTCCTACTTGCAAGCACAAAAGGATTCATTGTCTCACTTTCCCAACTCTGAAGTTGGAGTAGTGGTTCTGTTTTGTGATGTATCTCGTACCTCAAGTGTCTACAGGGAGCCTACAGGAAAGCTGGGGAGGGACTCTTTGTTAGGGGTTGCAGTGATAGGACAAGGGGGAAGGGCTTTAAACTAAAAGAGGAGAGATTTAGATTAGATATTAGGAGGAAACTCTTCACTCAGAGGGTGGTGAGGCACTGGCACAGGTTGCCCAGAGAAGCTGTGGATGCCCCATCCCTGGAGGTGTTCAAGGCCAGGCTGGATGGGGCTTTGGGCAACCTGCTCTGGTGGGAGGTGTCCCTGCCCATGGCAGTGGGGTGGAAACTAAGGGATCTTTAAGGTCCCTTCCAACCCAAACCATTCTGTGGTTTTGTGATAAAAACATATGGACAGTCAAGTACAGTCAATTCCGTGTTGTTCGGAAGACTTCTGGCAACAGAAAGAAGATGGCAACTCCCCGATAATGCGGGAACAACTGCTGGTGCTGGGGAGCATCAGTGCGGCGATACCGTAGGTGCTAAATGACCGCCAGGCGTTTCTGGGTGGCTTAGGGGCTGGGCTGTAATCCTTAGCAGCAGCTGGGGACATGCAGGCAGGTGCTGTAGTGCAGGTGACCCAGTGCAGGCAGCTCACAGCTGCAGGAGCGGCGCAGCGTTTCCCTGGGGTCAGCCTGGGTCGGATGCGGCGAAGCCCAGCGCCGGGGCAGTATCAGCTCTGTGCCCGAGCACCGCCAGCAACAGCCCCAGCTGTGGTTTGGACTTTGAACAGAGCTCGCTGCTGCACGCCAGCGGCTCCCTGCGGGGTTTGATGCCGCCTCGGAAACCTTGCAGTGCCGAGGGCCTGCCCCTGTGGCAGATAGTTGAGGTCTGGCAGTTTATCCAAAGCGTGTGTGCTGTGGTGGCAACCCTGAGATGTATGTCAGGAGAAGGAGTGCATCGGTATTTAACTCTGCAGCTTTCTCTGTGTTTTTCATGCTGGTCTTTGTCAGTTATAAGGTGTTTCTCTTCTAATTGCACTTAATCCTTCTCTGCAGTTAAAATGCTAACTTTAGCAAAGTGACTGAGATAATTTCTATACAGAGGTACTTGGTTGTCTCACAAAGATGAAGCTGGGTTGAGAAATGTGCTCTTACATAAGCACAGACTAGACAATCATGTTCCTGACAATTTCATGTGTTCCTTTCCCCATTTTTACTCAACGTGAACAGGAAATTTTTAGACAGTTTCCTTATGCTGCCAAGCACCTGTTTTAAAATCTAAAATACTTTTTTATGTTTCTCAGTATTTGGTGTATGTCTTTGCGAATGATTTGATGAAACCCATCAATAAGAAAGGCTTTGATACCTTTTCCCTCTGAAGTTGTCAGGAGTCAGATGGCAAGAGACACTCAGTCGCGCATACAAGAGGTGTTCCTGCGGTTTGTGACAGAGCCCTGTTTGGCATTTCTTTTGATGAGATGAAAAGGCAGCCAGTGCAGACACCCTTCCTGAGTCAGGTTCCTGGTGACTTGCCTTGACTAAAGCTTTAATTGCAGCTGTGCAGATTTCACAACTATTTACTGAAGCGATAAATACGGTTCTTGAAGGACGAAATAATCAAGCAACGTTGTATTTAACACACTATGAGATGCATATTTCTGCTGTTACTTCAAGTATTGATTGCATATTGGAAATAGATGTCACCATTCCTTCAGAATTAATGTGGTTTGGTTAAAATGTGTGTTGGGCCTTCCTATAGCTTTTGTTGTATGTAAATACGCTCTTCTCTTACTGAGTTACTTTAATGAATGGTTATGAAAGATAAGGTTGCACCCATGGATTAAAAAAAAATAGCAACAGTTGAGTAAGTTTAGGGAAGAAAATTGTCCAAATTATTAAATGTTTGCTCCCATAAGTAGAACAGATCTGTAACTGTATAGGTCTGTTGTCTTCAGAAACGTACTCCATTTCCTATAGCCTGAAGCATAGCTTTAAAATATGCGTAGAGAACATCATTCTGTTGCTGTGATCTGGTCAACTGAGGGAAGCTGAGAGGAGTGATCTATTAAGTCTGTAGCTTAAAGGTCAGGTAAACTGGAAGCCAACAGGAATGGGGCTGGGGCATTGCCTTTCACTTTCTATAAAATTATAGAAATGTCTTGCAAAAAAAGATTTGTAATAATGTCTGTAATAGTTTTTAAAACAGGACAGTCTTACACTAGAAAAATTGGAATTACAGCTTCCACTTTGATTTGGGTTGAAGAGGACGTTCGACTTTATGATAAGAAAAGTGGTTGTGAAAACTTGCATAGTTGCTTTTACAGTTTGGACTTGATTTAAATTTAATGCATCTAGTTCTTAGTACACCTAATGCAATTGACTAGAGAAGAGTTAAGGCTTAGAAAGCACCAGTGCGTTAGAGATGTTGAGAATTTAGTACAGACAACAGCATGAAATGTAGGCACTGGACAGACAGTGCATCATTTTGTGATTTATTGCATGGCCTGTTAACCTATATATCGAGCTGTTAGTTTTGGAAAATATTTAGGCTGGGAACAATAGAGTTGTTTTGACACCTACAGCTGGAAAAACAATTAGAAATACATTCCATTCGAAATTTTTGCCTGCAAGATGAGTTAAAAAGAGAGCTATAATCCCTACTTTGTATTACAGTATCATTGTTATGCTGACTGCAGTACCAGACTACAGTGTCCTGAGTTTATTTTGAAATCACAAACCGTGTACAGTTTGCTAATAAGTTAGTTGGTTTGCAGGTAAGTGTTACCTGATTATATTTTCAAAAAGGACTTTTTATTCTTTTTGTTACTTGTTTTGTTTGGCTAAGATTTTTTTTTTTAATTTTGGTAGGAGTAAAGCTAATTGACTTGTTTTAATTCAGTCTATATTTGCACAGAAAAAAACAAAACCAAACATGCTTATGACTGTTTAGAGAAAGATACGGATTAGTATACTAACTCAGTTCGGCATGAGATTTTCATGAAAAAAAAACCAGCATGAGATTTGCTGGTCTTGCACCACTGCTACTAAAATTCCATAGGTAAAACTGGAGGAGCTTTGTACAGCACGAATAAAAGTTAAATAAGACCTTTTTCTTGGGACAGCAAAACAGTAAAGCTTTGATTTTATGAGTGAAGTGAGTTTGTGTAAGGTGGGAAGTACTGAAATTTTTACTTTTAGATGGTTCTTTGCTGTCACACATTTAAAAACAAACAAACAAAGGTTGTAGTAGACATTTGAAAGCATCCGAAAGTGTGCCTGTTTGGATGTGACTCTAAAATGCCACTTTTGTTTTACTCGGCCTGTTGGTGGTTGGTTTATGTGCTATCTTTAGTGGTTAAGTTGGAAGACCGTGCAGGTGCAGCAGCAGATTACATGAGTTTCTTTGCAACAGGTGTCAGAAGTTGGTTGGGAAGAATTTAAAAACAAAGACAAATGGAAATGAAAAGATGCAAAATGCATGTTATAATGCATACTTTGTGAATATGTAAAATGCATATAGAAGTACATAAAATAGGATGAGTTGAGAGAGAGGTAAGGAAAGAGAAAAGGATCGATTTCTAAAGAAAAGAAAGATGGAAATTTTGTGAAGTTGGTTTCTAAACCTCTGTGAATTTAAAAAAAAAAAAAAAAAGGCAATAAGGTAATGGGGTTAGTCTGGGCAGAGTGGCCTCTAATATGAGAAGTCCTTTGCCTTCTTGCTGTTCTTAGGTCACAGGTACAGAACCACATGTACTTGAATAACAGCAAGCATTTCTTAACCTTTGGGAGTTTGCTGTACTCTGCCAACACGTGTAGCAAGGAGTGGATGATGCAGAGCTTTGCTTAAGTGAGTGAGGAAATTTGGAAGCCTCTTGTTTGCATTTATGAAAACTTTTAAGTAAGGCCAGCATCACAAATGAACAAATTGTTAGAGCAGCTGTGTATATAGATTGTCATCAATATTTAGGAGGTTTGCTAACGGTATCATCTCTGAAATAAACTCATCTATCTAGAAAACTAGTGCTTTTATAACGTTAATCTATACCTTTCCTTATCTTAGCAGTGGAAGAGGAATAAAGAAAACTGCGTGGCAGCTATATAATAAACAAATGCATTAGCTCAGATGTTCTAGTGCATTAGGATGGGCTCTGGCTTCCAGTCTGGAAAATGTTGATGCTTGGCCTGCCTGGTGTAGGCTAAATACTCTTGTCTGTCTGCGCTAACCTATGCAGTCTAGTATGTATATTTCATTGAATTAATATTTAAAGTCAGTAGTTGAAAATAAGACTCAAAAGCAAGTCTTGCTCAACTTTTTTTTTTTTTAATTGGGGCATTTGTTAGTAGACATGCATGCACAGTTGTCATTTCTATGGGGAACAGTAAACCCGTGTCTAGTCAAATAGCGTAATCTGATTATCATTTTTTAACCAGCATAATTTTACAGCTTTACCACACCACTATAAATACAGTTAAGAAAGTGAGTTATAATGAGCTGCATTATTGATGGACTGTACAGAGCTTCTCAACTCAAATTCTTGTTCTAGAACAGGTGAGGTTGTTGTAAACTAACAACTGTTGTCTGGTTTGTTTCTGATGCTACTAAGGGAAATGTGCCTGAGGACTCCTGTTGTTGAGGATGTGTGTTGGTTAAGTGGCAATTTACAGAATGCACTGACTGGCATTTGAATTATATGGGATAAAACTTCCCTAGTCTTTTGGTGAATACTTTGAATTCTGAGTTAATTTTTAGTTTGTGAAGCAGAACATTCCTTGGCCTAGAATTGTTCCATGAATAAACTGGGAACTGATGGTTTGAATCCAGTCTGGGACCTTTAAGGCACGTTAGAGTATGTTGTTGATACTATTTTTAAAATACCTCATTGCTACTAAATTGACTTTTTTTTTTCCTTTTTTCAGGCTGGAGCTCTTGATTTATTAAAGGAGCTTAAGAATATTCCCATGACCCTTGAATTATTACAGGTATGATTTTTTTTATTGTTATGCTGCAAAAATTAACCCTGTAATAATGAAGATGAAGCCAGCAAATTTGGAAGATTGCACTAATTAAAATAGATTCCTATGGAGAAACCACCTGAAGAATCTGTTAATTTGGGTAACTAGTCTTATTTCACCCTGATTCAGGACACTTAAGTCTTTACTTCCACTCTTGAAGGTCATCTTTGAGTTGACAGTAGTCAATGTTGTTACGGACAAAGGAAAAGTACTGCTTATAGACTTGCCTTACTTATACTTTCAGATTCTTATTAACAGAAATGTGATGCATTTCCCTCTCTGTAAGGGAGAATGCACCTGATTAGAGCTCCTGCTTTTATGTGGTTTGTTCTGTAGCTGGATTTTAAGTGAAGAGAACAGTAGTTCATACCTTCAGGTAGGTTGTATTTGAGCATTTCCTTTTTTATCCATGTAACTCTGAGTAGCGTAGTTCTTAAGGTAATTACAGTACTGGTTTTGCTCCTCTGTGCAGGTGTGGTGCTGTCTCACACTTGGATGCATACGCGCTCATTTTGCTTATCTCTACATCTCTAACATAGTATACTACTTTTGTAAACTTTTCAAAAAAATAACTCAGTGAACTTTATTTACATGTCAAATTTCAGAGTTTGTCATGTAGTTCTGCAGTGATCAACTTTTGTTTCAAATTAACTGGATATTACCTATCTCTATGAAAATTTGCAAATAGCAGAGGTAAGTGGAAGACCTGATTTTTGCTGTGGGAGCCACTTAAATGGCAAAAGACTGAAAAGTATCATTTTGCTAAGTGACAGTGGCCGCAGATAAAGAATTAGCTAGAAAGATAAAAGTATCAGTAACAACATCAGTCTTTCCTATATATTTGTAAAATGTATTTATTTCAGTACATTATCAGTAATACCGTTTGCCACCAAAAATAGGAATTTGAAAGTTTCACCTTCATGCATGAATGAGCATGGCTGATACAACTCTGCAACGTTTTTCCCTATGTCCAACCTTGTTCCTAAAACAGAGAAACAAAGCACCTTCTCCTACCCTAATTTTTTTGAGTTTCGCTGTGCAGATCTTATTAAAACTAGTTGTGTTTTATATATATATATATATGTATACATGTATGTATGTATATATTTCCCCTTTGGAATGAAAAATCTCTGTGCAAGTGCTCTGAAAATTCTTTATGTATGTGTAAATACTGCTTTGCAAAACTCTTCTGGTTAGTGTGATGAATGAGACTTGGAGTGGTTTTATACAAAACAGCAGAACTATCTTTACCCTTTAACCTTAAGGATCTGAAGAATGTACAGGTAGATAACTCGTTCTTTTTTAGTCGCAATGAAAACTTTTCTTACTAGTGTTATCAGCAGAGGGGACTCTTAATCTTGGTGAGTATAAACTCAAGTGTCTCTCTTCTAGGGCACTTGTGTGACCCTGACTTAATTTCTATGGATTGCATACTAATCCTGTCCTGTTTTTTATTCTATTTGAAAGAAGCTTATTTATTTCCATCCACATCACGGGTACCTATTTTTAAAGTGGAATAATATTTCTAATGAAAGGTTGTTTTTAATCTGTATTGGGGGGCACCATATGAGTTTTTAAAGAAGATTTCTCTGTAAGTCTAGCAGTAAGTCTAAAGGGATGAGCTATTTTAGTCTTGCTTAGTAGACCGACTGTAGCTTTGTTAAGAAGTTTTTCTGAAGTATCCATTGCTGTATCCCAGACGCTTTTTGGCTGTGTAAGATTTCATTTAAACTGAAATTTACATTTTTTTAAAGAGTTTTATAAATGTGTAACATCCATTCTACATTTCTTTTTTGGTCTCCCAAAATTGCTTAAACAGTGGAGGACTTGGAGCAACAGTTGAAATGGTGGGTCATTAGTATGCTAACGTTAAGGAGGATGATGGTGTGAAAGTGGGAGCACTTACTTCCTCTAAGTAGACTGAGATATCTATTGATATGTTTGGACTGATGAAGCACAGGACACAAATGAAAATCATACTTCTACATTCATTTTTGAGCAGTTTTCAAAATGGGCTACTTTGAGAAAAGCACCGCTGATTGATGTGGTAGTTTCATTATTCCTTTGTAATAAAAGGAGTGACAATTCGTCTTGTGACATGACTGGCAGTTCAGTCTGAGCCCGGGAGATCCTCTGACAATTTACAAGTGCAAGGAATAGGAAGGTACGTGTCAGTAATTTGGGTTTGTGCTTGTGTCGTGGGTCTTTCTTACCTGCCTTCTGCCACAGAAGAATGAAGTGATTATATCCAATAATCTGTCGTATCTACCAAGTTATATGTGAGCAGGGTGATGTGCCTCCTTAACAGCTGTTGAGCTGAGCTATGCAAGGAGCCAGTAGCCTTTGTAGCACGTGATTTATGTGGTGATCAGAATTACAAATCTGTTTAGCAGCTGCACAATATTAAAGACATTGTTTCTCTGACGCTAATTGTGGGTAGTGCTGCAGCTAAAGAGAGACGGTCTTTATTTTAACCAACAGGTTTTACTGGAAATCGCGCGCACACATGCACACACCCCTGTGCAGAAGTAAGCCATGATATATGGTCCTTGTTAATGACTCGCCAGCCCATTGGCAAGTTGTGGAGACCTGGGAGGTTGGAGGTGGTCATTCTCTAGGACTGAATTTGGCTTTCTTTTGGTCCAAGTGCTCACAAATTCTCTGTCCTGTTACTTTCGTACAGTTTAAAAATGGTAGCACCTGTGCTTGCTTCAGTGGTTGCCTTTCTTCCCTAGCTCTGTTCCTTTCATTTTGGTCCTTTAGTCTATTTTAGAGAAGAGTAGCTACCACTGTGTGCTTTGTTTTGGGTTCACATATAGGTTACGTGTGATGACTGTTGTTCATACCGTGTAAAGGCTATTTGGCCTACAGCTTGAATGCTTTGGAGGTGAAAACAGATATTTACTTAAGTCTGAGCCTCTTAAAGAAAAGTGAATGAGAAGCGCTTGGGAATTTGAAGTTAAGAAGAATGATCCATACAGATACCTGCATGTTTATAAACTGGCACAGAGATAATACAATTTCACAGGTTAAATTGGACTAGACAAAAATACCAATCTTCCACTTAAAATGGCTCTCACAGTAACAGTTCCTTAGGTTGGAAGACTAAACCTGATATGTAATTGAAGTATGGTCATTTAGAGAATATAACAATGACCTTTTGTGATTACCTGTGTCAGTTTGCAGGCAAATAGTTAGGAAGATCATACCTTCCTGTCTTTTTTGGTGAGGCCAGATCACGTGTTCAACAAAAAGCAAAACAAATGAAGTGAGTTTACATACTACTTTAAGAAAGCTGAGAGTTTAGACAGTTACCATCATAGGTTCTGCTCGTGTGATCAGAGAAAAAAATAATTAATTTTGAGTTTTACTTGAGTTTTTCTACATTAAGTAAAGATGTAGGTTGGTGTCCTTCCCCATTTCTGATAAAAGTAGGCCATGGTTATACCCAGTTATCTGCAAAGGGTTTTCTTGTTTGTTTGTTTTTTGTAGGTACATTTTTTCTCATTCAGATGTGACAAGTACAATTTGGATTTCCAAATGTATGTTATTTTTATTGTCTGAACATAATGTCCAGAGTATATATTTAACATGTCAAGGCAGTTGGTCAGTACTGCTCTGGTTAGGCCTTTGTGTGATGTGTGATGCTAAAGTATATCATGAAAAGAGCATGCAGTTAAAAGTAGAGGAAGAAATGCAAAGTGCCAGCCCGTAAGTGAAGTCCTTGGCCTGTCCTCAGTGCTCAACCACAGAAGGGGAAAAGTGAAAGGGAGAGGAAGAGCTGCTGCATCTAGTTGGTGTTTTCTGTTAGTCTGAGTGTGCAGAGTCCATCCTGAAAAAACCTTTCATACAAGTGAGTAGCCATCTGTTTTCTTTAGTCTAAAATATGTTTAGAACTGGTGCTGAGACCTGAGATTTTGATATGCTTCCTTTGGTGAAATAGCTGCTGAATATTTCAGTACATTTCCAGTCATTTAGCACATCCGTGGTGCACAAAGAAGTGTTTTGTGTGGGCTGTAAGGAGTAATTTACAGGAACAAATCGTTTCCGTTTTTAGTGTAACACAAAGATTTAAGTTTTCCTTTAAAGGATAAGACGTCTATGACAAACCACTTCAAAAGTACATAGAATAAATTACATTTAACGAGTCTGCCGAATAATAAATGCAGCAAAGCTGAGCATCTTAAGAACAATCCAGAAAATTTACTCATCAATCAAAATATAAAACCGTAGTAAAATGCTTATTTATATTGTTAAATGCTTTATTCCTTTCCCAAAACTAAAAGTGTGGAAGTACTCCGTTATAATAACATGTTAGCTGAAAATACTCTGAAGTGAAACTTCTGTTGCTGTTAATCTAAATCTAATGTTCACGAGGACATAAATTATAGCTCTTAAAAGGAAAAAATTCTAATTCTTAAAAGGAATGGATTGTAAATAAATCTCATCTTCACCCTGTAGGTGGCAGTAGTGCCAAAGTTTTAAAGCCTGTCACCAGCGTGGCATTTTCAGAAGTGTGGGCAGTTCTTACTGTTTCTACCTAAAAGCAGAAACCTCTGTACTTAAGATTTTAAGGAATCTCAATATTGCTAAAATTGCTAGGAACCTAAAACATGGTCACTCCCAACTGATACTACAGCTTCTTTCACAGCCAGCGAATGGGAATTCGAAGAATATGAAGTTACTGAAGCAGTTAGCGAGCTTCTGCTCGTGCCAAAATATAAATATAGTCATTGCTTCAAACAAAAATAAGATTGTGAGGTTAGAACCTTTGCTAAAATATTTTTATAACATTCAAATTTATATAAGGTTTTCACTTTGTTAGATGTTTTGAATGCCATACTTAGTTTAGGTAAGTAGTTCTGTAGAGGTTTTTTTTTGAAATGATTTGGGAACAGGAATCTTCTAATGACTCCTCTTCACCTCCAGACTTCTGTGATGTATACAAATGTTACTGTTGTTGTACTTCATTGTAAAATGTAGATGTTCTTAAAGTAAGTTCTGTAAAGGTTTGCA
Organism: Anser anser; assembly: GCF_964211835.1. Taxonomy (NCBI): domain Eukaryota; kingdom Metazoa; phylum Chordata; class Aves; order Anseriformes; family Anatidae; genus Anser; species Anser anser. The sequence continues at coordinate 41,598,523 of NC_139721.1, forward strand.
GCATTTCATCCTAATATTCTTAAGAACAAACAAAAATAGTTTATTTTTTTAAAAAAGTTGTATTTGGACAACTTTATAAAAATTTATATTTGTTTAATTATCTTCATGTCACCTTTCATAGCATATGTTTTTATTTCTGTTGCAGTCTACCAGAATTGGAATGTCAGTGAATGCAATACGCAAGCAAAGCACAGATGAAGAAGTTACATCTTTAGCAAAATCTCTGATCAAGTCTTGGAAGAAACTGTTAGGTATGGTGACACAAACTTCTATTTTTTTGTTACTTGTTGTTTTACTGTTTCAGCTATATGCAGATTTGATGCAAATCCTTCCACTTCCTTGCTTCAGATATACTTGTGCTCCTACTTAAGTATTGAAACTATTTGTGTGAAGGTAGGTTTTTTTTTTAATCTCTTTGACTATCACCAGTGCATTACTGTGAAAATGTATTCAGAAACAAAGTTAATATACTTTGATTAGGGCTGACAAACAGTAGGAAACCAACTTCTGCAACATGACTCATTTCTGAAGTCTCTTTGCCTGCTGTTGAGCTAGACTGACTGTGCTGCAGTACTAAAAACTAACGAACCTTTTCGTGACTATTTCCTTTGTCAAATATAACAGATACTCAGAAGAGTTTGTGCAAAACTCACATGAAAGTGTAGAGACTTTGAAGTTTGGTTATACAGTGACATGTGAAGAGAACAAACACTTAAAAAAAACACCTTTAAAATTCTGTTATAACTTACAGATGGTACATATTTCTCTAAAACCTTGATAGTTTTAAATAACTTACTGATTGAGTTAATACTTTTTGTTTAATTTTCATTACAGCAATGAATAGAGTTATCAAAACCTTTTTGCTAACAGATGGTTATTCAAGGATACCTTGGAGCACTTAATTCTAATGTATTTGAAAACACTCTAATCTGAAGCTGTATCTTTCAGTTATTTTTGCTCATAACACTAGTACTCAATTCCATTTCTTTGGATCCCATTTTAGATAAACTAAGCTTTAGAAAGCTTAAAATTTTGAAATAGGAAAGAGTTTTTATTATTTTCTCCTGATTTAAATATTTGACTATATAGAAAACTATATAGAAAACTAATATAGAAAACTATGTTAAATACCTGGGTTCCATTTCAGGGGTAGCCTCAGTCAGCCTCATTTTGTCAAATCTGTTAGTCTCATTTTATCCCAGTCAGCCTCATTTTAGCAATTATGAAGTATTTTATCAAATACTTTATTATTCCTTTTGTAAATGTTGTAAAAATGACTTTATATCCCTTTGCCAGTGTATGCACGTAAATATGGACAAATTGTGACAGTTTTCATAATCTTCTTTTCTACAACTTATATATCCTAATAAGAAGCAACAGCTTCTATACCACAGATATTTTTTAACCTACCTTTAAAATGCTGGGTAACGCTCATTAGGCTAGTAGTAGTAATTAAATTTTATCAGCATCTTGCGTATTGCCTAAATACTTCTAAAATCATACTTAATTTTAATATAAAATAAATGCATGCTTTATAAAGGATCTGATCAGAATTCACTGGTAAAAAATAGAAATCATGTACTTCTGATTAAATTTCTACTTATATCTTGAAGTCCAACTATCTGATGCATAAAAATGGTAAGATATGTAAAAGCAGCAATAGACTTGCATATTAACTTGACCTCCTCTAGATACTTGAAAGCAGCAGCTGGACTGAGGAACCTAGATCTCTCAAGTTACTCATCTAAGTAAGAAATATGTAATAAACAATTTAAAAAAGAAAAGAAAAAAGGCCCTGTCCCTGTTGTTTTTTGTTGTTGTTGTTTTGTTATTGTTGATTGGTTGTTCTTATATTTTTTTTTAGATTTTTGATAGTGCAACTTATTTTAGGCAACAAAGCAGAAGAAATAGTGTTTTCCACAGAATTCTCAGCTTTTGGGAATTCGCCCAGATACTGCATTTTGCCCTAGCTAAGTGTTCTGGGTGTCACTGTCCTTTGAGCAAAGGAATTGCAATTTATTTGTTAAGACAGTAGAAAAAGGTTTCTGTTTCATTATTTTAAACATAATTTCAGTCAGTCAGTCAGTCAAACTTGTTTTAATATATTGTTACCTATAGCTGACTGATATGTAACTGTTTAAACATTGTGAAACACAGGAATTATTCCTCAGCCTCTGAGGGTGGTCTTGCTATAGAAGTCTGAAATAAGTCTTTGCTGTCTGATGATGATGGTAGGTTGATCTCAGCGTAGGCTGCTGCTGAAAGAGGTGGTCTTGACCTCCCTTTTGCAGAGGTGCCTTCTTGCTCCTTCCTGTGCTAAGACTAGTGCTCAAGTGGCTATCCAGAAGGTCAGAGATGGGAACTGACCAGTTGTAAACTAAACATACTGTTCTTCTGGATTATATCTCAACTGTATCAGATTCTTGATCCATCCCTTTTGCAGTTACTGATTCCTGCACAGGGACTGAGGCAGTAACATGCAGCTGGGGAAAGGTGGGACTGCTGCTTTTGATGGTTGCTACATTCAGATTGCTTTAAGACAATTGTGAAATCTACCTTAAGACTGCTTTCATCAGGTGATGTCAAATGTGAGGAACTGCAATGTAAATAGCAAATATTTGGCAACAGTCAGAACTGAATATGTTCTTGGGGCAGAGGGTATGTGACCTTTGTTCATTCTCTAATTTTCGTTACAGGGGAAGATATTGCTCTATGTACATTACGGTGCTAGGTTTGCTACAGTTGTGATTGTGCATTTATTATATAAAATCAAACAAATTTTGAAAATACAGCACTGCTTATATTAAAAACTGATGTAGTTAAATTCTCCTGTGTAGACCGTATAATAAAGCACAGTAGGTTAAATGTTTCACCTCTTATTTCACTGCTCAGTATTCATTAGAACTTAGTGTCATAACTCTGGAAGATAGGGTATCTGGGCTGCATGAAGCATGGGTGGGAATCTTACAAAGTACTCTTATTCTGTTTTATCATTAGTTTTGACTTTCTCAGAAGAATACGAAATACCATATGTTGAGCTGCTTGAGAAATCAGTTTCGATTGTGCTGTTTATAGTGCATGTAAAATGGTATGGATCAAAGATGGCAACAGAAGCGGACAGCTGTTAATCGTACCAAGCATTGTACTCAGAGATCTGAAGTCTTTGTGAGTTATTTTTATAAATGACATTTTGAATTTAGGAAAGAATCTTTGACTGTTCAGGGTGCATGTACTATCTAAGTTGAATGCTTTTGGAACATGTGTTTTAAAGATGCATGGGAAACAGAGAAGAAATCAAAATAAGGTTGTGAATCACCAGAGTGTTAACAGATATTTATGGCTCGCCTGGAACCATGGCAGGTTACAAATGGTTTTTCAGCAGGGTCAGAAGCTGCCCAGCAGAGGGCTCACAGGCATTGTCTGAAGTGAGTCACTGTGTGAGCTACAGTGAAAGATTGCTTTCAGATGTTATAAAAACGTTAAACCACACAGACTAGTTGGTTGCAATTTAGATGAAGAAGCAAATTCAGTTCTCCGAATGAAATACTGTTAAGTCATAATGTGGAATTTGCAGGTAGTTATTGTTTTGCCAAGTAGTTGAGTATGTAGAGTATGTTATACAGATGCCTATGTGTATCCACTTAGGTTATGAGGGTTTTGATGAAGTTATCCTCATTAAAAAAATCTCTAAGGAATTTAACATTCTCTATCACAAATAATTACTTACCAAACTCTAAGAGTATACAGTAAAAAAAAAAAAAAAAAAAAAAGTCCAGACCTTTAACTAAGTAAACTTAACTTCAGTAAGCTTGTGATCTGGACTGAAGATGCAGAATGATTGGACAATACTCTTGTCAGTAAGCACAAGTCTGATCATATATTCCCAGTAGGGGGAAGAAAAAAAAAAACAACAAAAAACCACACACACACCAAAAACCTAAAAATGGGTCCAAGAGCATTTTGAAATGCCTGTTTCAATATATATATATATCTTAAACCAAAATTGCTTAGTCATACTTAATAAGTGCTTAATGTTTTTAAGATAATGCCAGCCAGACTACACAGAAGTGTATTACTCAATGGAATTTGTGCATACTATCTTCTGTTATTTCAAATCTGGTTTTGATTCTGCTGGAACAAGCTGGTACAGTCTAGGACTATCTTACAGGTATGTTACGGCTGTCATTAGGTAAAGTTGTTCAAGAGCATCTAAAAACGTACTGTTTGTATTCAAAAAAATTGTTATTGACAAAACAATTTCCTAAATGACAATCTAAGAATGTTCAAGAATAGTGTTTACTATGCATAACAATAGTACGTGTCTCTATAGGATATCAAGTGCAAAAATAGTTTTAGAACATCTCTTAATTTACATATCAGGTATGAGCTGTAGAATTATTTAGGTTGGAAAAGACCTTCACGGTCATCAAGTCCCATCACTAAACAACGTTCCGCAGTGCCATGCCTATACGTTTCTCACATACCTCCAGGAGTGGGGACTCCACCGCTTCCCTGGGCAGCCCGTTCCAATGCTTGACCGCCCTCTCCATGAAGTTCTCCCTAATACCCAATCTAAACCTCCCTGGCGTAACTTGAGGCCATTTCCTCATGTCCTATCACTAGTCACACGAAAAGAGAGTCTGACACTCGCCTCACTGCAACCTCCTTCCAGGTAGTTGTAGGGAGCGATGACATCTCCCCTCACCCTTTTCTTGTCCAGTTCACGCAGCAGCTCCTCATAATTATTGTTTTCTAATCCCTTCACCAACTTTGTTGCGCATGCTCAGGCAACTCCATATCCTTCCTTTAGCAAGGGGCCCAGAACTGAGCACCGTATTCAAGCACTGGTGCCATGTACAAGGGGACAATCACTTCCCTTGTCCTGCTGGCCATACTATTTCTGATGCAAACCAGGATGCCACTGGCCTTCTTGGCCACCACTGCTGGCTGTTGACCAGCACCCCCAGGTCCCTTTCTGCTGGGCAGCTTTCCAGCCACTCTTCCCCAAGCCTATACCGCCACATGGGGTTGTTATGACCCGAGTGCAGGACCTGGCATTCAGCCTCCTTGAATCTCGTGTGATTGGATGTGGCCAGTCCTGCTGCACAGCCTTCCCACCCTCAAGCAGTCCTGCCTAACTTGATGTGGTCTGCAGACTTGCTGAGGGTGCATCTGATTATCGATAAAAATGTTGAACAAAACTGGCCCCAGTACTGAGCCCTGGGGGATGCCACTGGTGACCAGCCGCCATCTGGGTTGAACTCTGTTCACTATGACTCTTTGAGCCTGGCCATCCAGGCAGTTCTTCAGCCAGCAAACTGTGCACCCGTCCAAGGCATGAGCAGATGGTTTCTCACAGAATATTGTGCGACACTGTCAAATACTTTGCTGGAATCCAGGTAACTAACATCCACAGCCTTTCCCTCATCTACTAAGGTCATTTTGTCATAGGAGATCAGGTTAGTCAAGCAGGACCAGCCTTTCATAAATTCATGCTGGCTGCATCTGATCACTCAGTTGTCCCATATGTGCTGTGTAAAGACATACAAGATGGTTTGCTCCACGACCTTCCCTGGTACCAAGGTCAGACTGACAGACCTGTTATTCCCTAGGTCCTCCTTTCTGCCCCTCTTGTAGATTGGAGTAGCATTCACTAACCTCCTGTTAACTGGGCTTTACGATAAATTACTTTGTTATTTAAACAAGGAAAAAAAAAAAGACTTTTTTATGGCCTTCTGAAGCTGCAGCAGCTAAAACTGAAATTATGCTTTTCACTCCTAAAAGTGATGACAATTTCAGTTTTTCTGAAAAAAAAAGAAATTTGGGTAAGTTTTAATAGCTGAACGGTTTAAAAAATATTCATGCCTCTTTAAAGGAACTTAGAATTATAATTTAAATTCTCTAAACATTTTTCTGCTTTTATAGATTTCCTGACGTGAATCATGTTCTCATTTGAATTTTTAAATGTCTTACACAGAAAGGCTGTTTTTCCCTCTTTCTTTGTTAGAATTTCTGTGGTTGTCTGTAGTTTCCATTAGCTGTCATTCTCCCTTTGCTCGAGTCTGACCACTGAATGTAAAATAAGTTAATTAGAAGAGACTTTAGTCTCTCAAGGTTAACTTTTTTGTCCTCTCCCCAAAGGATAGTTGAAATGCTGTCTAGCAAGCTGTTAATTGCATACTATTCTTTTGTCAGTACAGTATTTAATAAAATAAAGTGTCCTTGCTCATGTGTGAGTTTAAGAATTAATACTGCTTGACACTGAATCCCCTGTCCTTGGTGCTTTCCAATATATGACCATAAGAGTGAATGACTTAGAATATTTCTACTAAGCAGAGAATATTGTTAACTTTATTTTCAGATTACTGAAGTTGGACTAAACAGAAATGAAGAAAAGATTTCGAAGAAAAGGTTTCTGTGAAATCTGTGTAAACTTCAAGTGATTAAAGATAGTGTAGTTTTGAATGCATATTTGTTGAGGACGGTCCAGTTGTCTCGACTGGTGAAGTTTGATGTTGGTTTGAGACATACCTGGTTAGACTGGTCTGCAGGTGTAGAAAGAGCCATGTTTTTACCTCTTACTTTACCCCTGTGCCTCACGTATACTCTGCCCTTCATAAGTGAAAGAAGCAATCAGGGTATCAATAAATGTTCACAAATCATAGAACCATAGCATAGTTTGGGTTGGAAGGGACCTTAAAGACCACCCAGTTCCAACCCCCTGCCATGGGCAGGGACACCTCCCAGCAGACCAGGTTGCCCAAAGCCCCATCCAGCCTGGCCTTGAGCACCTCCAGGGATGGGGCATCTACAGCTTCCCTGGGCAACCTGTGCTAATGCCTCACCGCCCTCTGCGTGAAGAATTTCTTCCTTGTATTTCTAAATCTTCCCTTTTTACAGTTTAAAACCATTCCCCCTTGTCCTATCACTGCACCCCCTGACAAAGACTCCCTCCCTAGCTTTCCTTTAGGCCCCCTTTAGGTACTGGAAGGCTGCTATAAGGTCTCCCCGGAGCCTTCCCTTCTCCAGACTGAACAGCCCAAGCTCTCTCAGCCTGTCCTTTGGGAGAGGTGCTCCAGCCTCATCTTTGTGGCCCTCCTCTGGACTCATTCTAATACTTCCGTGTCCTGAGGCTTGGGGTAAATGCTTACCCCAGGATACCTGCTGATCTGTCAGTTTGTCTTAAAACCTCTGACAAAAATGATTATGTACTTAAGATGAGGGTAAATGAGATAGCATGCCTATATAGAATATTTTTTAAATTATATATTATGTGTTTGTTGCCATAGAAAGTAATCATGTCAATATGCATGTTAAAATGGGTTTTGTTTCCTTTCTCTGTGCACCTTGGGTGTCATAGCAGAAAATGTCTACGATCCATTCAGCTTATAGCCTCATTTACTTACTTAGTGATTTTTAGTGAGGAAATCTTTAAAGTTTTAAGTTCTTGAAGTCTGGGGCAGTATTCTGGAGAAGTATTTTGTGTATTTGCCTAGTTCCCATACTGTTTTGTAGGCATCTATTTTTTGAGGCAGCTGGAGACAGAATACTATGTGTGTGCTTTAAGTGCTTGAATAAGAGACTTGAATCTGTGATCTGTACCACTGAGTTCCCACGAGATATATGGGGATGGGGTTCTTTTGGAAATGAGGATACTTTTAAATGCTTAAGCAAAGGTGTAGATATGTGGTTTGGGGTATCTCTACAGGAATGACTGAGCCTTATCAGATTTCCCTATTTTGATCTGGTTTTAGTTCTTTTTAAAGAAGTTTGTAATCAAAATATTAACGGTCTGTAGAGTTAGATGTATGATGCCAGATTTATGAGGGCTCAGAGAGAGGAATTCACAAAATCTAACTTTAGGTAGGTGACACGAATCTTTCTAACTAGTGGAGAGAGTCAACCTTTCTGAAAGCAAGTCAAAGCTGGAGCTTGATTTATCCACTCTGAACTGCTCTTTACAATAAAAAGGTGTTCACGAGGCTGAAGATAAGTGTTGTGATTGCCCTTTTTAATAAAATACTGTTCTTATTTTCTGTGATGTTATCATCATTAAATACATCCTGTGTGGGAAAGGCAACTTTAAATCTTTTTAAACAATATTCTAAGAGCTATCACAGAAAATACTGTGTGCACATCTGTGAAACTCCTTCAAAACCTTTATTTTTTTTTTGGCAACCATAGGTAGCTTTTACCCTACAGTTCCTTTCATTCAGTGTTTTAAACATAGTTGAATAGAATGTGAAACTGTGAATATAATTGAAAAGAATGACATGTTTAGTAGGAACTCATATTTAAAACATGGAAGATGAACTTCAGAGACTTAATGAAGCTTCTGTTTAAGAAGTTTAAGAAGTTATTGTGTATCTCATGCAGTAGAATTGGCAAAAATAAATTATAAAAGTTTATATTTTCATCGTGTCTTCACTGTCATTTTAAGCAGATACTGGTCTTGACCTGAAGTATCTAAGTGTTAACATATATTTCATTTGCTGGGTTGGTGAGGGTGTTGAGGGTAGAAAGCTGTTTCAGCAAGAGAAGGTCAAATCAGAGAGCGGGAGCTGATAGCATTTCTAACTGGTTCAGAAGAAACCATCAAGGATACTCTGCCACTGTTTTAAATCAGTTATTGAGTAAAAGTTTCTCATGTTTTGTATTCCCAGATGGACCTTCAACGGATAAAGATTCTGAAGAAAAGAAAAAGGAGCCTGCATCTTCCTCACAAAACAGCCCTGAAGCAAGAGAAGAAAGGTACGTAGCTCTTGAGGACAAGTAATGTCATTCAATATACATTGGCTTTAACCTGAAAAATCAACCAGTGTGTACATATATTTAAACTGTGGCCCAAATTTGTCCTATTAGAGATAGCTGCTGGCATACTAAAAAAGAAAAAAAGACACAGGTCAAGCTATGGCCGGAATATTTATTGTTTATTTATTTAATCTGTTTTATCTGTCAGATACTTTCTTCTGTCAATCCTAGCACTGAGCTTTGAGAACCGTTAAACAACTTTCAGTTACAACTTTGTGGTAATTACATATGCTAGAGGTTTGGAATACTTCTTTTGTCTGCTAGATTTTGTTTAATAAACAGTCTTGTTCTACACCTTTTTTAATAAAGTCAAAATGTATGTTGTCAGAAAGATGAGCCCATGTAAATGACACTTGAGGAGCTAATGAGTATTTGCAAAATAGTATCAACAAGTCTAGTTTTTCAGTGTGTTTCTGTTTGTAGTGAGTCTCTTTATGAGCCATTTTCAAATTGAAATTTAACTTATAATCATTTGTCCCAATGTGAATTGAAAACTGTTTTACAGTTTGCAAAAGTGACCTTAAACTGTAGTACCACTTCAGTACACTAAGTAGAGTGAATGCAATGCACTCACTGCAGACTGAATATTAGAATGGTATTTCTTCACTGTTTTATAAAGCAAAGTTCCATGAGGAAAAAATGGTTTCATGTTAATGTAGAGAACTGAGAATTAAAACTTACATACCACATAACGGAATGAAATACCTGCTGATCTCTCTTGTGTGAAATACTCTGGCTAACATTCTAAGGACATTTTAAAATTTTATTACCTCTAGAGCTATAAATAGCTTTTAGAAAGTGACCTCTCTCTTTTTTTTTCTTCAATATCATCAATGGATATGGCAAAAGATCTGTGTTTTGCCCTAGAACAGAGTCATCTGAAGAAGAAAAAAATATTTAATACTAGTTTTCTTTTTGCCTTTTTCTAGCAGTTCAAGTAGCAATTCCAGCAGCAGGAAGGAGGAGGGTAGTGCTCCCTCAAATTCTTTCATCCCTTCTTTTCCTCGAGCTCCAAGCACTTCGGATTCTGTACGAGTGAAATGTAGAGAAATGCTCTCTGCAGCTCTCAGAACAGGAGGTGAGCTTTGTAAACTATATTTTCAAGTTTAACTATTTTCTTTTCCATTTCAGTCCTTCCCACTCTCTTCTTCCCCTGCCCTTGTTTATTGTATTCTTTATGTCCAATTGTGTGTACATACCCATAGGCCAGTTCACCCAACCTGCAAGTAACTGGGTAACCTTGGCAATATGGGTATGTATTGAAATACTTTTTTGTTGCTGGTGATATGGGACTTTTTGTAGCTTGTGTTCAACTGATATCTTGCCTAGTGTGGACCTTCTTTTCAGGAAGTTATTTCCTATGTAATGCCTCATTTGAGTCTTTTAATGGAAGCTGCTATTTTTCGTCTTATCTGTGACTGAAAGTGACACTTTATACACGACTGCCTTTCTTACTCCAGAGGTCCTGTGAGCCTTCAGATTCCAATTTTTGAAGGTTGCCTTTTTGTTTTGATTTAACCTTGGAGTTTCACTGATACAATCACAGTAAGATTCTTGCACTGTTCAGTTTTCATGCCTTACAAGCATCTGTAAATTGCTTGACTGTTACTGTTGTGGTTTTTTTTGTGTGTGTGAGTGGTGTTTTTCCCCCCCCCCATCATGTACACTTGGATGTTTTTAAACTGGCAAATTGAATGAGATGCAAATAAAAAGTTGGACTCCTCAGAATGACCTGAATTCTTTCTTGTGGGTCCTTCTCTTCTACCAGAACTTATGACCCACCTCTTCTTCCTCTGTTCTTAGCTTAGGGGAAGCTGACACAGTGTGAGAAGACTTCTGAAGTAATCTTTTTTACTCTTCACTCTTCTGTTCTTTGCTTTTAATTCACGTAAATTTCAACACAGACAGTAATCAAAGCTGACTAAAGATCTTGAATTTATGGTCCTCTGTATCAGTAGTTCATAGACTTTAAAAACATTTGTAACCAGGAAGTTGCATATAGCATCTTAGTTTTCATAATTATATGTACTTGGAATTTTATCTAGGTTTCCAAGAAGTCTTTTCATAATATTACCAAGATTGCTATGGTTTATTTCTTCTAATTTGCATGTTTTATGACCCTTTGCAGCTCTGCATTTTTTTAATAATAATATTGTTTGTTATTTAATTACAGTGTTTCTAATGAAATCCGTCTCTTGCATGCTTGCAAAACATTGCATGGCTTTTGTTGTGAGCACAGAAAGAATTGATAAAACCTGATGAAGAATATTTTCTTTTTATAATAACCTATTTTATGCACAGATGCACTTTGGAGATGGGTAGATGCCAAGCCTAATAGAAGACTTTTTTTTTTCTGTATAGCAAATTGGTTTTTATTACTACTTGTGTTTGCAACTAGACAGAAATTTTTGTGTGTGAAAGATACAAGGCTATTCTACTTTTTTATAATCTTCTATTGTTCTTCATTTCGCTTATTTTTCTTCAAAGTAAAGTTTCAAAATAATAAGATTTTAGTAGATTAAATTTTCTGTTTCAAAAAGAAAATTCACTGTGTTTGTTTCATAGTTTGTTCTATTTTGATGTTCCGAATGGACTCCCAGTGATATAAAATTCTGCCAAGATCGTCAGAGCGCTAATAATTAATATTTTATTTTTTGTTTTGCTCAGATGATTACATTGCTATTGGTGCTGATGAGGAAGAGCTGGGTTCTCAGATTGAAGAAGATATCCTTTGTTGTGCATCTGGGTGCTTTAGGATAAGAGAACATTGATAATCTTAAAAATTAGTTTATTTGATCTGTATAGTGAGTATTTTATTTAACTTAGGACAAAACCAAGCAAACTGTGTTCAACACATCAGTTCAGAAATTCAGCCTTTAAAAAAAATACCACAGCCTAAACCACATACCTTAAAACCTGTAGGTTTTTGTGTGTGTGTATATGATTTTTATTCTTACTTTTTATACAGAAGTTAATTCATCCTCAGCATGAGGTTGAGGATCTGGACTTAAATATATGGCTGATTTTTGAGGATTTTGATTAAAATTCTATTAGCACCAAGTTCACATTTCGCAAACCGTGTGCTAAATTACGGTTATGCTTTGGCAGGACATGAACTACTGTCTGCTTTGTTGAATAAGAAAGTAACTGTTGTTTGGAGGTGGGGGGAAGGACTTGGTTTTAAAAGATCGCCCCCCCCCAAAAAGAATATTCTGTAGTGCTGTTTTACTTGTTAATGTTTTGTTCCTTAAATCCAAAGCACCAATTTTTCAGGAATTAAAAAACACTGATATGAAATACAAAAATAGGGTACGAAGTAGGATAGCGAATCTCAAGGATGCAAAGAATCCAAACCTAAGGAAAAATGTGTTATGTGGGAACATACCTCCTGACAAGTTTGCCAAAATGACAGCAGAGGTAAGTAAAGCATATGTCTTGAACTGTTACCCTGTTGGACTTATATCCTGGCCACAGAAGCAATTAATACAAGCTCTTTGTACTTTTGAGAGGCTATGGCTTGTTTGTGGCTTTCACAGTCTGAATTATACAGGGCTTTATTGGTGCAGAGCAAATGGAAGTGTTAACTGTGTTAATGGTTCCTAAACATCTGATTTTCTCTGTGAGTCAGAAGACAGGTAAGCTGTCTTTTGCAAATTTCTCTGAAACAGAATACTGGGCAGTTTTTGAAAGGTCACGTGAGATATCAGTGATAGTTTAAGTTCAGAAGATGTAAATAAATATATCTGGCTAGTGATTTCAAGCTGTCAACTAATTCACGGTTCTGGATATGTAATACTACCATCTGTGTTAACCTGTCTTGCCATTTTATTTTTCAAATACTAACTTCTGCTGTTATACCCCTGTGCATGGGATAACACTGTGGTAAAAATCAGTCCCTCTCCTTTTGGCGTTTTCAGTGTTGATTTAAAGCTTATCTCAAACTTGACAGATTACTTGAAGTGATTTTGAAGGAAACTTCACAATAAATAGAAAGAAGACATAAATGATGGGGTAAAGAAGCTAGGAGAATTGCCCTTTGAATCAAATTAAATTTATGTTATTGAAAGAACATTTTGAACACTTTAATAGAAATTCCTGTTCAGATGCTCACTGTCTTTATATTTATAAATCAAAACAAATCTAGGAAGTCTGAAGTAAAAAATTAGATGTTATAGGAAAGGAAAATAAAAGCATGGTTAACATCTGATTTCAGTTTTGTAGTTCTGCTTGTACGTATTGGATTCTGTTACTTCCCACCCTTCCTGTACTGGCCACAATCAGGTATAAAGGAATATCATGGAGACTGAGAAGAAATTAAACATATGATCAAGTAATAAAAATCATGACTAGTTTTGATCTAAAGGAATAGATTTTTATAAAGCTTTACATCAAGGCTAGGGCAAATGGAGGCTGATAAAGGAATGTGTAAGGACCAGTAAGTTAAATACATATTTTGAGTTTTTCCTATTCTACATGCATGTGTATGTAAATGTGCACAAAAATATGTTTCATTTTATCCAATGCCCATTTTTTGTTTTAACTGATGTCTTGGACTAAAATTTTAAATGTAATGGCTAAAATACACTATTATATCAAAAAGATGGTTTCTGACGTCAAACCGCATTAATACAAGATTTGAAAAAAAAAAACAACAAACAGTGAATCTGAGCTCTTCAGTTAGTATTTTGAAACTAGCTGTATGTGTGAAGTTTTATGCAAAACAAAGTTTGCTTTTACATAATCTTACCCAAATAAATGCTTAAAGTCAAGGAAAACGAACTAGAAGTTGTTATGCAATTGATCAAAGAATGTGGCTTGTGCAGTATTATGAGACATCTGTATTTGAGTAGAGCTACCACTATTGAGCGTAGGCACTGGTTTAATATCTCTGTTTTGCCAGGAACTTGGGAAAAGCATCCACAAATTTATGTTGCAGTAGAAGAGCATTGTCTGGCTTTACTCTGACATACGTCAACCATCACCATTAAACTTACAGTTTCTTTATGAATTGCAATACAAATGGGCTATTGATGATAATTTAATATCTATTTATATTTACACGATTTAGATACAATGCCTTGAATTACGAAGAAAAGCCAGAGTAAAATAAGTTCCAATTTTCTTTAAGTATTAGTTCAATTCTTATGAGGTGACAGATAATTAGTAATAGGCATTACAGTTTACGTTGTTCTACAGTGACAGTGCTGCAGCACAACTAGATATCCGGTCTGAGCCTTTATTTGGAAGCGTATTTTGTAGAAGCCACTCTGAAAAGGAAACATGGTCTCTGGCAATCCAGGCTCTCAAGCTAACAGAAAAGTATTAAATTTAGAATATGATTTTTTTTTCTTTTTTCAGATGGAAAAACATTTTATCTAAAACCAGATCCTGTGCCTGTTTGAAAAATGATCATTTTGGTTTTTTGTGAGGAACAACACTTCTGTTCCTACCTGTTTTCTTCCTGTGTTCCTGATAGCATTGATTTCGTAGCAGATTTTTGGACTTTTTTTTTCTGTGAGTTTCTGCCTGGCATCCAGGCTTGACACAAGGTTTGTCATTATGACAAGGGATGTGCCTATTGTACATCTAACAGAGGGTTTGTGGCGGTGTACGATAATAAGGGAATGTGCAATTTAGCAAACAGTTTTGAAGTGCAGGCTTGATGAGGTATATGATTTTTAGCTTGGGAAGCATACTTCCAAGGTTAAAAGTTAATACTAAGATTTTGGACTTCTGGTAACTTGCAGTAAATTATGGCAGAGTTGTATTTCTCAGTACAAATATGGAAATAGTCAAGATGGTGGAAATTCTTCCTACAGTCATTATCATCTGTAGGTCAATGAGATAGTTATGCAAGGATCTAATCTAGGGAGAGGACCTTTTTCCTTACCTCAAGAGACCTTTTAAATCCTCCCCTACCTTGTATCTGTTATACTTCTGAACTTCAGAAATGTGTCTGCATATAAATGTTTCTAGGTGTTTGAACTTTTATTCAACTGCATTAAAAAAAATTAAACCTTTTGTAGCTTGTGTTCTTTGAGACATTCCAACTTAAGTTTTGTAAAAGCAATACTTTGTAGAATTACTTTGCCCTTTGATAGAGCAGTTATTCGTGAATTCTAGATAAGAAATGGTATGTGCATTTAGAATTGTATGGTTTGCATGTTAGTAATGATTTCTTTAAAAAACTCCCTAGTAAACTCTCTGCACTTTATCTATAACAGGAAATGGCAAGTGATGAGCTGAAAGAAATGCGCAAAAATCTGACCAAAGAAGCTATCAGAGAGCACCAGATGGCTAAAACAGGAGGTACCCAAACTGATCTGTTTACATGTGGCAAGTGCAAAAAGAAGAACTGTACCTATACCCAGGTATGTGGCTATTGAGACTGTTCATTTTCCTTTTTCAAAGCTGAAGTCTTATACATCTAAACGTTGTCAGGGAAAAAAGTTATAATTACAAAATGAACATTTAACAAAACATTAACAAATTACAAAATATGTGGAGACAGTTGGATCTACTTAGATGTGCTTACATGGAGAATTTTTTTTGTATTAATTTACCAAAGATTGTATTTAAATCTAAGCTGAGTATTTATGTAGCTTGAAATGCCAGTTTCTTTGCAATGCTGATTTTTTTTGCTAATTCTTCTGATTACATTTAATAATCTGGTTTTATGTGAATGAGAAATAATTTACTGGTTGTAATCTATAAACATTTTTTTTCTTAACAGAGGGAGTAAATACATGTATATAACCTGCCATTTGACTGATTTTAGGCCCTGATTTACAGTTGTTCCTACAACCTTTTTCTATTTTAATATATGCACAAGAAGTGCTTTAATTTGCTTAGCAGTGCTGCAGGGTATTTAATTTTGATCACAGGATCAGCTACGTTTATAATTTAGTATTGTATGTTGGTTGCTTTAAACAAAGCTGTGTTTCTATCAGGAGACTTTTAAGCCTTTGTATCAGTAAATATATGTAAAGTTGAACTGCTTTACTGCAGTTTTTTGTCCTAGAAGTATATGAACAGTTTTGATGTTGAATTAGGTATTTTAGTGCTTCTAAATCTGTCAAAACATAAGTTTATGATCACTTTGCAGTCCAAACCAAAAAAAAAAAAAGTCTTCAATGGGTACAAAAAGTTAACTTATATTCTTAATCCAAATGTATTTACTTAATGTTACACTTTGATTTTAAACCTTTGCATTGAACACATGATAACAAAGGTTGAACATACTAATTTTCCTTTTCTGCTCTGGCTCTTGCCTTTGCCAAAGGTTCAAACACGCAGTGCTGATGAACCTATGACAACATTTGTTGTCTGTAATGAATGTGGAAACAGATGGAAGGTAAGACTATTCGACTGTTCTGCATACCTGATAGTAGACAGCCGGGCTGTGCTTCATTTTCTGTTTTACAGTAAATGGCAGTTGAGTTTCTATTGACTTGTGGTTGTTTCTTAATTCAGTAATGATGTTATATGTTGTATTGTGAAATAGTGTTAGGTTGGAAAACTGTTGACTGAAGGCGTTGAGAACACACAAGTGATTGGCTGGGGGTGGCTAGTAAAATCAGGATATTGGTGTAGACCTTGTGACATTTAGGTACTATGCTTTGCCATACAGAGAAGTGGCAAGTTAGTCACTGTGTTTTCCCATTCTTCACCCAAAGATATTCCTACTATTTTTAATCTCTGGTTTGATGGGTGGAATAGACCTTTTTACACCTTGTGTTGCTTTTTCCTTTTATTTTTTACTCTGAAAAGAACGGGGATAAAAGAGATGACTGCTGCCTTATTTCTGTGTCAGGTTAAGTGTAGTAGGACAGTGATAATTTGCTTTAATTTTTTTTTAAGATCAGGGAATGGGGATTATAAAACAAAATCAACAAACTTCTCAGGAACAATGGTAGTCCAATAAAGTGGAAAAACATATTATTGGAATGAAAGCCTTTAAAATTCAGTACTTAAGATGTGATAGTGTTAGCGTTCATGAAGACACATAATCCACAAAGTGATTATATGAAGGTGCTTTATTAGGCGCCGGAAGTTAGGGGCATGCCTGCCCAAATCTAACTTCGTCTGATTTGTTTTCTTAGTTCTCTTTTATCTCCTAAGATACTACATATGCATTAGGTTTCACAACTCATCTATGCATATTCATTTCCTAGCTCCACCTAGCCTCGCTTCGTATGCTAATTATCTTATCAGTCCTTCTGCGCTTGCGTATCACTCTCTGGTGGTCGTCCGGGTGGTCGTCGGGATGAAGTAAGATGTCTTCATCAGAGTTGAACTTTTTAACCCTTCCTTTTCACGCATGCTCTCTGAGCCCTTGGTCTCAGTCCAAACCGCAAGGTTGGTTTGACCCAGTTCCCAGAGTCCAAGAAGCCCCAGTTATCTAGATGTCTTGCAAATTGAGCATTCTTTTAATCCTCCTTACTCCTCATCATGAATTGGTGCATTCTCATGTTACCCTTGCACATATATTTTGTATCTTCCAAGCGCAGCCTCGGAACAGTACATCGCAAATGTAACATACTAAACAATATTGTATTATTTCTTCTTCTATTACTAACATTTCCCCCCTTTGAAAGCATTTCACTCCTTTCGAGGAGGGCAAATGCTTTCACTAACTAACTAAAATATTTTACACTCAGTGCTCACCAATAATATAACCACGGAAAATTACATCATTAAGAATCAAGGAAATTACAAAGATTAGGATTGTCACAACATTTCATAAGTCCACCACTTCTGCTTTATGTTACATTCGCTCTTCTGGTTGGGTTCACTTGATCTGAAACTGATCTTGTCTATTCGGTTTTCATTCCATTTCACCTCCTGGGTTCCTCAGATTCTTTCTCTGAAATCCAAAGTTGTTAGATGCCGGTGGAGGATATTGAGGATGTGGTTCCATTTACCGAGCAATAGTTTGCATCACTGTCCGGTTCCAGGTTGTCTTCCTTAGAATCAGACTTTTCAGCATTATAAATGTTAACCAAATTAGTACCCCTACAATCACCAATATAATTATTGTCTCCAGTAAGGACTTAACCCAATTACTAATATTCCATCCACTAAAAATTTTATCCAACCAGCTTGTTGTCATATCTTTCTCTTCCTGTTCTGCATCTTGTTCCACTCAAGCCAGTTGTTCTATGACATGTTCTACATCAATAGTCACATTTGAAATGTGGATGCAGCAATGATCAATATGATCTTTTAGAAATCCACATACTCCATGTTCCTTTAATAACAGTGTATCTAATGCCAATCGATTTTGTAGCACCATTTTAGTTGTAGATTGTAGTTGGATATTAAGGTCTCTAAAGCCTTCTTTCGTGGCTCTCGTGCCTACTCACTTGTCCTGTAAGTTTATAAATCATTTCCCTATTTCGATAAGTAGCTACCTGTGCAAACAGAGATTCTAACGCCCAACTGAATTTTACTCCATCCGAGGGTTCATGCCATATATCTTCATCTGCCCCTTCTTCTAAACTTCTTTTTGCCCTACTAATTTGTAGGGTTTCCAACTTTCCCTTAAAAGGAGACTTTTTCCATATTGGATGCAGTGTGGGGAGGGAGTCCTAGAGTTATTTCTTTTACTTCCCCATCTATCGGCGGGTGTGTAGTCCAAGTTCCATTACTGGCTGCCCATACAAATTGTCCTGGACTTTTTATGGTACTATAGCTACAATCCACTGCGACTTGACTAGCCTGGCTATTTCTTTCCAAATTGTACTTAATTCCTCGGCAAGCACATCCTGCCCTAAGAGCTATCAATACCGGAAGTAAGTGCTTGATATCTTCATTATTACTGTCGCAAGTATATTTCTTCTCACAAGTCCACCAAGCTACCTTTGTTGACTCTTGTCTACCACTACTATCAACCCGGCTTACTGTATAAAACTGATCAGTTCCATTCTGCTTCCCCTGCCATTTAATACACCATGATGTATTCCCTCCATACTGGAATTTCTGCAATAAACTTACTGTCCAATCACTATCCCACCCTTTCATTCCTTTTGGCTTATTTTTCTCTTGACATTCCCAAACAATCTTTTCTCTAACTCCTTCTACTACACGTAGTTCGTCGTAATAACACTGTCCCACATTCTTAAATCTGCCTATCGTTATGAAATGATAGTTCTTCTTTTCACATTCAGACCTCGATGTTAGGGGGCTCAGTTTCCTATAGTATTGTGTACCATTTATCCTCTCTAAAACTTTCACTTCTTTACATTGAATTGTTTCATTTCCTTTTACTTGGGGCAGTGGGGAGGTTATTATACCCCACTCAAGCGGGTCCCCTGTTGCTTTTGGGATGGGCAAACAAGCAGTAATTCTATCAGTTCCTTTCATTATGGCAAAATCTTTAATCAATCCTACCAGTAAATTCTCTGATGGTTGCCTAGGTGGGATCTGTACCACTTGTGTCCATGGTGCCTGGCCCTCTCTTCTTCTTCTAGATCCTTTTTGGTGGGCTACCAATATTCCTTTATCCAATTTCGTATATACCAATATCTCTCTTATCCCGTAATCTGTGCTATTTTCATGTGTTACCATGCACTGGTAGTTTCCTTTGTTGACTATAGTAACACTAAACAGGGTTCAGGTGGTAGCTCCTCTCAGTTGTTGGCCCAATTCTATGGTTTTACGTATGCCTTACGTATGCCTTACGTATGCCTTCCCCTTCCATCCAGCCTTCAGTCCAGTATTGTCCCTGGTTGTGTCTACGTATATTTCCTGGCTCTGTCCGGAGTCATTTATTTTTCCCCAGACCACCTGTAGAGAGCTAATTGTTATTGGTTTATCGTTGTGCATTCCACATTCCAAAGTAACATTTTCTCCTTTGAATATTTCCTCTTTCTTATATTTTCCTGGTATTTCTAGGAACTCAATTACAAGGTATTTACACAAAACAATTACTGTTATCGTTACTGTTGTTAAGAACCCCAACATTGTATGGTTATACGCGCCTCATCTGTAGTTTTGTATCTCCGATTGCTCGCACTGACCAAAATTCGGGAACCTTTTTCACCCGAGTATAATGAATCCAAGCATCCACCCCTTCTACCTTTAAAAGTAGTCAATAATACTTGATAAGGTCCAGCCCACCGTTCTCTCAGGGGTTCTTCATTCCGGTTTTTAATGTACACTTGGTCACCTGGCTGAATGTCGTGGACAGGATTTTCCAGTGCCAACGGTCGGTTCCACACCAGAACACTTTGAAGTTGAGCTAAAGTTTTACCAAGAGACAATATATAATTATAAACATCCTGGCTCCCTGTTATATGCATATTAGGATTTGGTTCTGGGGATTCATAAGGCTTTCCATACGTAATCTCATATGGGCTTACTGACATTCCACTCCTTGGCTTTATCCTTATTCTCAGTAAAGCTATAGGGAAAGCTTGTGGCCATTGTATTTTGGCTTCCTGGCAGATTTTACTGATCTGTCCCTTTAGAGTTTGGTTCATCCTTTCTACCTGTCCACTAGATTGGGGTCTCCATGCAGTATGTAAATTCCAAGAAATTCCTAATAGCCGACTTACGTCTTTAACCACAGATGAAACAAAGTGCGGCCCCCTATCCGAGGATATTCCTAATGGTACCCCAAACCTCGGAATGGTTTCCCGCAGTAACCATTTTACTGTCTCTTTAGCTTGATTGGTGCGACAGGGAAGGGCTTCTGGCCATCTGAAAAAGGTGTCAACCCCTACTAACAAATACCTACATCCCCTAGTCCTAGGTAACTCTACAAAATCAACTTGCCAGTAATCTCCTGGTTCTATTCCTACTCTAACTCTTCCCATTTCAGCATGTTTTCTTGCTACTGGATTATTTTTCAGACAAATCTCACACTTTGACATTACTGATTTTGCCATTGTTAACATATGTGTAGAGATAATGCTACATTTTAAAATGTTACCATTGCCTCTGCACCCCAGTGACACTCATTATGTCTTGTCTGAAGTATTTCTCGCATCACCAAGGGGGGTATTACTACCTGGCCCATAGCAGTTACATACCGTCCATCAGAGTTCTTTCGGGCCTTTAGGAGATTTGCTAATTTCTCATCCTCTGGTGAATATCTTGGTTCCTTGGGAAGATTAAGACAAGTGGGGCCTACCTTGAGTGGTACCAAAGCCATTACATTCCACACCTCCCGAGCAATTTGTCGAGCTGCTCGATCTGCCAGCCGATTCCCTTCTGATATTTTCAAGGTTCCTCCTTGATGAGCTTTACAGTGCATAATAGCCACTTGTTTTGGTTTTTGCACCGCATTTATCAAATTTAACACCTCCTCTTGATAGCTTATATTGGCTCCTTGTGAGGACAACAGCCCTCTTTCTTTCCATAATGCTCCATGAACATGGACTACTCCAAAAGCATACTTTGAATCTGTCCAAATATTTACCATCTTCCCTTTACTCAGTTCCAGTGCTCGAGGTAGGGCTATCAGTTCCGCTCGCTGTGCTGATGTTTCAGGTGGTAAAGGTTTTGCTTTGATTACTGTCTTCAGGGTTGTTACTGCATACCCTGCATATCGTGTTCCATTCTCCGCAAAACTACTACCATCAGTAAAAGGTTCCCAGTCATACCTTTCAAGGGGTACATCCTTCAAATCCTCGCGGCTGGCATGGGTATGTTCGATTATTTCCGCACAATTGTGTTCCAACGGTCCTTCTTCTGGAACAGTTCCTAGAAATACTGCTGAATTTAACAGGTTAGTTGTTTTCAAGGTTACGTCATCTTGTTCAGTTAGTATTGCCTGATATTTCATCATTCGGCTGGGTGATAGCCAGTGGCCCCCCTTTTGTTCTAAAACAGTTGTTACCATATGTGGTACAAAAACTTCAATATGTTTTCCCATTTGAAGGCAAATAATTTTCTACTATCTTTATCAAGAGGTATGCAAAAGAAGGCATCCTTTAAATCTATCACAGTAAACCATTTATATATCTCTCTCACAGATGTTAACAATGTGTAAGGATTAGCCACTACCGGGTGAATGTCCTTTGTTATTTCATTTATTGCTCTAAGATCTTGTACCAATCTATACTCACCATTCGGCTTCCTTACTGGAAAAATTGGAGTATTGTATTCCGATTTACATTCTTCCAGAATCTGATGTTTGAGAAATTTGTCAATAATTTTCACTGTCCCCTGCCTAGCTTCTATCTTAAGTGGATATTGTTTGATTCGAACAGGTTTGGCTCCTTCCTTTAATTCCACCTTTACCGGTTGTGCCAGTTTCGACTTCCCTGGTATATCTGTTTCCCATACTGTTGGTATAACTGCATTTTCTACTTCTCTTGGAATATTAACAAAGGGTTTATCTTTGATCATTAGGATTTGTCCTACTTTGGACTCAGGTACCTTCATTATTAATTCTCCATCCTCAAAGGTTATTGTTGCATCTAATTTAGCTAATAGATCCCGTCCCAAGAGTGGAATCGGGCATTCTGGTACATACAAGAATTCATGGGTTAGTTCCTTACCCCCAAAACGCAAATCAAGGGGTTGTAAGAATGGCCGTTCCTCCTCCTTCCCTGTGGCTCCAATTATTGTAGTTGTCTTAGTTCCAAATCGTCCTTTTAAACTATTTAACACTGAATATGTTGCTCCTATTACATTTACAGACTAATTAACACAGAGAAAGAAGCTCCTGTAACCAACAACAACAAAAAAATTCAAGCCTCTCTCTTCGTTTCCTAGCTTTATTTCAACTAGTGGACCTGCTAGGGTAGATGCCCCAGGTCCCCGTCATTTCTGACTGTTGTAAGTTTATCCTGCAGCCTAAGACAAATTCTTTCTGATATCAGGGGCCGATTGCCCTAGAAAGAGGCTAGCCAATTGCCTCTGTTTGTTTTCTGAAGCCAGGTCCAAATTTTCTGTCTTTTTTTTTTTTTTTTTTTTTCCATTGCATTTCAAAGTTGGTCCAAAAATTCAAAAATTCCATAGGGTTTTCTTTTGGACCTTGTTGGAACAGATTCTCAATTCCCAATTTAACCAGATTTTGGTATTTACATAATTTCCGGGGTGGTAAGGGTCTCGGGTGGGGGGGGGGGGGGGGGGGGGGGGGGGGGGGGTCGGTCTGGGGAATGCAATGGTTGAAAGTTCCCTGAGCGGTCCCATTGGCAATCTGAGCTCACATATGAACTCAGGTTGTTTCAAGAGTTAGCTGCTTTTCTGTTTCCATGACAACTCTCTCCCGGACCCATCACGGTCCCCCTGCCCCAGAGGGCTCACACCGCGATTTTGAGATCTCAGCCTCGGGTTGAGGCGGAACTATTAACATTCCTACATCCTCTTCCCCTGCTCATTCAACTTCAAACAGCTCTGTTAAATACTACATGCCACACAGCCTTTAACACCTTCAACAACCCTTTTAACACTTCCTTTATCTTCCGCCAGCCTGTACTTTTCTAATGCCAACACCAAAGGCTCAGTCAGGGACCAACTTAATTCCATACCTTTTCCCTCCAAGATGCTGAAACAACATATCAGTATACAACATTTCATCCTATTTTCCTTCTCTCCTCAAAAACAACATTAATTGCAAGACACTGTTATAGTCGATTGACCCATAGAGTGGCCATTTAGTTTATATAGTGGCCACAATTGATTGCAATACTTAGTGGAAATCCTCTCGCTTTCCGCGCCCCCCCCCACTCCCCCTTCTTACCAAATTCCCAGGGCTCAGGCCCGAACCACCAAAGAAGTGGCCCTCCATTCTACCGCTTTGATAATCAGTCAGCCCCCTTCCCCCGATACTTGGGAAACCGACCAAACACCACCGCAAATATACTGAAACTTCTAAACTGTTACTTAGATAATGCTCCCACCTTCCTCCTTGTCACACTCAAAACATTTAAGAACGAAATAGGATTGCAAGATGCACCGCCGGGCCCGTGTATTGGGCACCACCAATCAACATTTGGATAAAGCAGCACTTCTTTTCGGTCTGTCATGCGCTTCGTTCATCTCCGGCCGCTCCCCTCGCGGAGAATATGGAACCGCGGATCGGAACTCCGCACTTGCTTCGCAGCGATGCTGCGTCTCACTCACAACACAATCACGCAATCACACAGAGAGGCCCCTTGCACTCTCGCTCACAAAATAACATTAATTGTAAGATAGTATTGTACTGTAAGGTTCTGTTTTCTGGCCAACTCTCTTGATCTTCTAGTTCATACTGTGGCCACCAAACATTACAGTAATCAACCAGTTTACCCTTTCGTAACTCCTGCCCGAAACACCCCTCCTTCCAGTGTGCTAGTAAACAGCCCAAAGGGGAGGATCGCAGTACCGAAGCATTACCGCCCAGAATACTTTTAAGTTTTTCCATTATCAGCTATAGCTTTTACCGAACCGAACCAGATGCTGAGCCTGCAGCGAAACCAGACCACTGATGCCGAACCTGCAGCGCTTTCGCGACTGTCTGACGGACGGCGCCTAGGCTTACCACGGGAATTCCCTAGCCCAACCGTGCGTGGCTTTCGCCGCGTCTGACCGGCAGGCTCCCAGACCAGATCGGTACCGATTACCAGAAAGCACCTTTTTCTTACCCTTTCAGAGGTACGTTGTGAGCAGCGGGGGTCGGTCGCGGCCGATGGCTCCCCGAGAAACTCCTCGGTGCCGGCTGGAGCGTGATCAGTTCGCGAGCCGCCTCAGCAGTGCCCGCAAGGTCCCATCTGGGTCGCCAAAATGTTAGCGTTCATGAAGACACATAATCCACAAAGTGATTATATGAAGGTGCTTTATTAGGCGCCGGAAGTTAGGGGCATGCCTGCCCAAATCTAACTTCGTCTGATTTGTTTTCTTAGTTCTCTTTTATCTCCTAAGATACTACATATGCATTAGGTTTCACAACTCATCTATGCATATTCATTTCCTAGCTCCACCTAGCCTCGCTTCGTATGCTAATTATCTTATCAGTCCTTCTGCGCTTGCGTATCACTCTCTGGTGGTCGTCCGGGTGGTCGTCGGGATGAAGTAAGATGTCTTCATCAGAGTTGAACTTTTTAACCCTTCCTTTTCACGCATGCTCTCTGAGCCCTTGGTCTCAGTCCAAACCGCAAGGTTGGTTTGACCCAGTTCCCAGAGTCCAAGAAGCCCCAGTTATCTAGATGTCTTGCAAATTGAGCATTCTTTTAATCCTCCTTACTCCTCATCATGAATTGGTGCATTCTCATGTTACCCTTGCACATATATTTTGTATCTTCCAAGCGCAGCCTCGGAACAGTACATCGCAAATGTAACATACTAAACAATATTGTATTATTTCTTCTTCTATTACTAACATTAGCATGCAATATGAAGCAAGGCATCTTCATTTTGTTAGTCTTCTATATTAAGAATGCTGCAGCTCTGCAGAACCATTTCACACATCATACATTAAGATTACGGCTTAAAAAAATCTTTTATGCATCTTTTATGCATCTTATTACTGAATACAGTTCAAATCTGTGCTCCGAGATACCTAAATAATTTATGAACCTTAGAAGTTGTTTGATGCGTCATGTAGAAAAAGTGCATTTGTCCTTAGAACCCTTTGCAAGGTGGCAGCTATGGAAGTCTCTGTATAAAATGCTTGAGTGAAGGAATGTTTGTATTATATAAGCAAATGCTTTAACGAGTAATTTCCATATCCTAACTATGGATATGTAACAGTCATATTACTGTTTCTTCTTGCAAGGATTTAGAAATAAGCTGTATGAAGACCTTATAAAGTTTCTTTTCTTTTGACAGTTCTGTTAGAAGAAGAAATTGTCAAGACATCTGGACCAGTATGAAAGTGGATTTTGTAATTAGCTTTAAAAACTAGGCTAAGCATCTAGCTTCCTGCAAATGAGTTGTTTTTCTTTTCTTTTTTCTTTTTTTCTTTTTTTCTTTTTTTTTCAAAGCAGCATACATGCCTGAAGTTAGCCTTTGTTTTGACACAACCATCATTTCCTTAAATGCCTTCCTATAGCTAATAGTCGGTAGGGCCAGGTTGCTCAATTGTATGGTGAATGTTAAAATATTTTTTCATTTTTATAAGTAAGTTGACATTAAAATTTTACCAATTAAATATTTTGGTAATGGGTTTGTTTTTTTTTTTCCTATGTGAATGATGTACTTACTGTATGTGTGTGTGTGTATATATATTATATAATATATATATTATATATATATATTACATTCTGGAACATACACCTTCTTCTGATACGTATTTTGCCTCTCCACATTTGCTCGGTTGTAAGACTGGAATTTGCTTCTTGCTGCTGTATTCACTAATTTTGCAAAGAGTCAAGGTATCTGACTGAATTTAATTATGTTGAACCTGCTTGCTAACTAAATCTCTGGTGTGTACATACCAGTTCTGAACTTGGACTAAATTTCTGGTCGTGGGTTTTGGAGCTTTATTAATGGATGTGATAACCTCTTTTGTGATGATTGGTTAAGCTTGTTTATGCAACCAGCTTTGATCAATGCAATTTATTTTATTGCCCAAAGCATGTATTTTAGATGCCATCAGTAGGTATTATTTCTAGGAATATCTTAAAATAGTCAGTGAAATCTGATTTGGTTGTTCACTTTTCCTTATTGTGCTTGAAAACCAACTTTGCTTTAGATGTTGCATATAAGCAAAGCCATTTTGTTGTGGACTGTCCTGCTGACACCAAGCTGACCAATTCATGACAAGATAAGATGGCCGGGAAATTAATATTAAATTCATGTCATATGAATGGCATTAATTTTGTTTATGAACTGAGTTTTGAGATGTTGAATATCTGATGTAAATCGTAGACCTGCAGGCAAGAATAAATTTTTAAAGCTACGACCTTTTCCATATGTGGGATGATAGAAATACCCGTTTGCTACAGCCTGCTTCTTAATGGTGCACATGGTTAGAAGTACTTTCAGATTCACTTTCCACAAAAACATCTTTAGAAGAGATGGAGATCTCACCCTGTACCTAGGTCTGTGTTATCTAATTTATCAAAGCCTGGGGCTGAGGAGGTCCATCCTGACAGTGTACACAGAACTTGTGGGGAAGGGTAGGGAGAGTATGTGCAGTCCCTGGAGAATAAATTCATTGACTGTAAAGGAGACACACAAATTTTGGGGGGTGTTTTTTGCATGATGGAAGCAGTCTTAACAGGAGTTTGAAATAACGTGAGCTTTGCGGGACAAGAAGTGTTTGGTAAATACTTCATAGAGCAAACTTTTTCAGTCAGTTCGTTCAAGGAAGAAAAAGTGGCTTTTCTGTTCAGAGGAAAAATGCTTAAAACGAAGTTTAGTTATGGATCTAAACACTTTTAGGCAGAACATTGTTCAGCATTTCAAAATTTCTTCCATAATTTTGTATAAAAACATGTTTAATTGAACTTATTTGATAACACAGCCTTAATCTGGAAAACATTTATTTTTCTATTAGCAGAATGGGTTTATTTTCAGCCTATGTGTAGGTCCTTTGGCAAGAATGCTTCTTAGGAATTATTTAGATGCATAATTGATTTTTTTTTCATTTGTTTAAGCAGCTAACTAATTGCAGCTATTTAATATCAGTGCTTTGTTTGGGTGCATTTCTAAAGGAACAAATCCAAAAAATTATGTTAAAAAGGATTGCAGATTGGATGACAAGAAGACCTAAATTTCCGTTGCTGTTCAAAGCATATATAAAGGACAGGCACAAGTTGGTTTGCATAAGCTTCCTCGTGCTGCTTGTCCTTTAATCTTTATGCACATCTGTGACATGTAAGAAAATCCCTATTTGAGGAAAGTATGGTAATTGTTTTTCTGTACTTACCAAATTACATCTGGACTTTATTAAAAGAGCTAGAACTGCTATACTGCTTTCTTTGTTGTAGGTGTATCCAGCAGGAGTTCAAATAAAACATTTTTTTCATCTAACGTTACCTTGCAGCCGTGGTAGCAGCTTCACCCCTCACTGTTGGTCTTTGCAGTAAAGAGGACAGTTTCTTTCTTGTAGGAGAAGGGTGAAGTCCAAGAAGTAGATCCAAAAGAAACCATAGGTGCCTAAAATCTCTTCATGCTTCATTTTGTTTACCTGAGTCCGAAAAGGAAGGTGCTCAGCAGTGAGCTTTGGATGCACATCTGTGCAACAGGTGCTTCAGTTCTCCCAGGCTTATTCCTCTTAAAGGTGGAGTGAGAAAAGGTATTTTAGAAGTGCCGTCTTCATGTTTTTGTTTGAAAGGCTTTAGGTTCCCGCTGCTCAGAAAACACTTCTGGCTTCTGGATCCTTAGCTGGATGGCTTTTCCTCATACATAATTCTGTTAACATGCACAGGAGAATGTTGGGGTTTAAAATTATTTTGTCCTGACCATCGTTTTGATGTGTCTTCTGTTTTGGTAGATCATCGCTAGTCTTGACTTTTTTTTTAAAAAAAAAAAAACAAAAAACAAAAAACAAACATTTATAAAGCTTTGGGATTAGTATAGAAAATGTGGGATTAGTATAGAAAATCTTTTATTATTGTCATTAATATGGTACTGATACCATTTATGGCAGAATACTTGTGTGTGTTCTCAAGTACTGTTTAGAGCAAACTCGTTTAAAAATGACATTGAGATGATCACTGATCACTTTCTCTGTTTCAGCTATTCTTTTTAATCAGGAAGAATGCATGATGTTTTTGTGATCAGTCATATATATAGCAGAATGTTTTGGGCTGTATTTTTTTTTTTCATTTGTATTGTGCTAATTACTTTGGAATGTAAAGGTCAGTGCAAAGCACAATATGTTGGCTGAAGGAGCCCATACAATTTTAATACTACTTAGCAGGCTCATGGAAAGAGCAGTCTTTAACAGTATGCGTGTTCGGTGGGAGCTACTGGTTTGTAAAGAGCAGACATTGAAGAAAATAGCAGTGGACTGTAAAGTTGTTACAGCTTAATGATATCCTGCGGTTAGGTAAATACCAAGGCAAGCCAGCCATGCTTATTTTCAAGCTAGGATAAATCGACTTTGTGGTACTTTTTTACTTTATGAATTATAAATAATATCTTGTGTCAATATCATTGTTTTCTCCTCCAATTCGTGTAACAGCATCTCCATTGTAACATTTCAATGTAATTCACATTTGCCCTGAGAAAAGTTGACATGTAATTAGCAAGTACATGCTAATGAAATATAGTTAAAAACCTGTCTTCTGTGGGTGGGTTTTTGCTTTGGTCTTTTTTTTTTTTTTTTCCCTTCAATTAAATCCAACATTAAAAACCCTCAGAATAATGTGGTTAGTGGAGGGGTTGTGTATTTTTTAAGAGGTCCTCTCATCAGGATACCAGCATTCTGGTAGGGACCAGCATTCTGCCACTGGTGTTGAGTGTAAGCTCAAATCTAAAACAAAGGATAGATGTTGAAGATCTTTAAGGAAGGATGGGCATTGCAAACATCCACATGTTGTAATGCAGAAGTAACATGAAAACTAGGTAATTTTAATTGGTTAGACATTATGGCACATGGAAAGTAAGTTTAGAAATCACTACTTTTTCTTTTAATGGTCTGATGTTAGCCGTAGAACTGCCCGAACCAATATAGTTTTGTCTCCCCTTTAATTTCAGTGCATCTTTCAGGACAATAGAATATATTGTCTGCTGTAAAGCACGAGTGTTCAGTCTGTCTTCCAGCTCTTAATGAGGTATCTTTGCAGGGAAGAGAGATAACTTAAAAGAAACTATATCATCCATCTCATGAAATGATAACACTTTGAACTTTTTTTGATGTGTGTGTCTGATCTTTCCAGCAAACAGAATTTGACCTAGTTAAACTTACTTTGTCAGTTCAGAGCAGGCTCACCCGACCTGATTAAAAGAGCAGCTATGGCATCCTCAGTTTGACTGCAAGCTCCCATGAATGCTGCCTTACCAACAGGTCTTGTTTGATCTTTTGTTGAAGTTACTGCCTGTCATGTAATATTTTCCATAAACCGAGATTGTACTGTTAGTGCTTTGGGGGTGTATCTTCTACAAAGTCAGTTGAGATGACCAATGTCGATACATTAAGCAGTGGCAATCCTTAACTGGACCATAACAAGGCCCTGGCCAACCTGATCTAGTGGGTGGCATCCCTGCCCATGGCAGGGGGTTCGAACAAGGTGACCTTTAAGGTCCCTTCCAACCGTTCTATGATTCTGTGATATGATGTCTTCATGTCTTCAGTAGCAGTATACAGAAGGAATTCCTCTCAACTCAGTCAACCAGTGTTGCCCTACAGAGGGCAAAAGTATTTTGTATTGCTGTCTCTCGGGGTATGTTATTTTTCTCTGTATTTTTAAATGGCGTGTTGAATACTGTCTTGGTTTTGGAAGATGATAGAAACCAGTTCCTAGCTGTTGTTAACTCAGCTTGTATCAGATCTTCTCCTGTGGTGCTATGCAATTAAAAAGCTCCTTACTATTTGTCTGATACTGCAAATGCACTAAGGGGAGATCATGTCTCCTGCCTAGTGTATTAAGGAAACAAATTGATCTCCTAAATTCTGCCTTATTTGGTTCTAGAACCAAATTGCCCAAATTCTAGAATTTGCCCAATTTGGTTTATTTAAATAAATGTGTGGGTAAAACTACAGTTTAATGGAAGTCCACTGTAAGCTCCAAAGTTTAATATAGTGGAATTGTAGTGGATCTTGTAATTTAAAATAAAGAATTTACGAGAATAACAGATCTTCAAACAGATTATGCAGATTCAGCTTACTTTCTTCCTAGTGCTTCCTGTGATTACTAGTTTTGAGATAGGATTGGAAATCAACTGCAATGCTTTGGGGGTACTGTAATGAATGGAGTTTATTAGCGGATGGAGATGTTGCTTTTCTTTTGGACAGTCTGAAATAGTGCTGTGGAACAGGATAGTGCCAGCTTCCTTCTCTTCTCAATGTACAAGTATCTGTTATATAAACCATAGAAGCTCTGTCAGCTAACAGGACAATTTAATATGTACAAAACCAAGATGATTGATACCACCATCCTTTCAAGAACAAATAGTGAAATGCTTTTTACATCCCTACAGAAGGAAGATAAATATGTGAGAATTGTGCTTTATTTGAGAATTTAAATGCCCAGACTCTTCTTCCTCTTAATTAAATAATTTAACTTTATAAACATGAACAATATGAACTTAAAAATGCTTCCAGCAGACTCTAGTAATAAAATAACATTTTTTTTCAGCAAAAGGTTTTATAGGCATCATTATTTCAACCATTAGCTTCCATAAACTTGAGATTGCCATACTGATTTCCATTATCACATTGTATGCACCTTAAATGTACCAAGAGAAGTGGAGTGTACCCGTGCCAGGCATGATTCATATAGGTTGTGAAACTCAGTTTAGTGTAACCCAGATTTTGCCAGTACAACTGTTTTTACTTTGGTCACAGGGAGGATGAGGGCAACTGATTTGGCTTTCAAGAAAATTCTGGCACTCCACTTAAAAATTAGTTTTCATGCTCAGTTGGCATTTGTACTTCAGATATACATTATAAGAGATCTGTCTGTGAGTTGCATGCTGCATTGTAAAAATACCGGGTTCTTTTTTTTTTAATGTTAACATCTTCTCTTCATTCTCTTTTGCAAAGTAATACTTGATTTGATCAGAAACTGCAGTTAGCTGATTGTGTCAGAGCCCTGTGTGGGTTTCAAACATTCAGTCTGTAGTAAAACTTGCCTGAGTTATTTTCAGGTAAATATCCGATCAATACTAAATTCCCTGTTTGGTATAGCCCAGAGTCCCATTTGTTTTAAAATAAATACATTTAAGAAAAAAATCCTACGCTTCGATGGATTTTTCAGATAAGGACCGAAGCAAGTCCTTATAAATAGCAGAGTTCATAAACCGTGGGTAGGAGTCTCTGTGCATTAAGGTATAAATTTGAAGCTGTGCGTCATCGAAGGTGTGTTGTGAGGGTTCCAGCATATTTCGGTTAATAACTTCCCTTACTCTGGAGTCCAGACTGACCTGCATATTAAAATAAAAAGTCATGTAAATAATAGTGGTGTACAGTAGCTGATTTTTCTTTTTTTTTTTGTTTGTTTGTTTGTTGCTGTTCTATTGGCTTGAAAAAGAAAGCATTTTAAATAGGTTCAGGTGGTGTCCTTCCAGAGTCTAAGGACTGTTAAATATACTTACACAAAAAATGCTGAAATTTGGCAGTAGTAACCTGCTGAGTATGTGGTTAGAGAAACTTTCTCACTGGAGCAACTTTACTTTGAATAACACTGCTTGAAATCCCGTTGTTACTAAAACCTGAGAGACTGGTAGGCCATTCCCAGACCAACATCCTGCTCTGTAGTAGAGAGGCTCTGTAATGTTTTGTGACAGTTTGTTTCCTCGGGAAGTAGCACTGTTGGAAAGAGACTGAATTTGGAGTAAGCAGGATGACGCAGACGGAAACTGTAACCTGGGAAGCTGTTGCTTAATCAAATTCCTATGTTAAAAAGCAGAATGAATTGATGTGGACTGAAACTATAGTTACATAATGATTCCAGGCATTGCTTTTATGCTGTACTTTTTTTTTCCTGCAAGTACTAGGAGGTAGAAAGATGTTAACATTACTGGAAAGCACTGTCTGGATTTAAACATTATATTTATATGTACAGTTTCCACCACAAATAATGAAGTGTATGAATTTTGTAGGGATATAGAAAGGTTTAAAATTCCAGCCTATTTCTAGGACTATATTCAAGCTGACACGAGATGTCTTTGAAATTTGACATGCTTGTTAGCAGCAAACAGACAAGTAGGTTTGAAATTTCAAGAAGCCGGTGGCTTTGTTCTGTGCCGTATTTTGTCAGCTGCTCTTTGTGCTTTGCAATCGTGCAAGTTGCACATATTGCACAAGAGCAGTTTGTGCTGTGCAAGCAACACTTTTTTTTGTGCTGTGCAAGCAACACTTTCCTAGTAGACCCAATCTACACACACACAGACACATACCAAAAGAATCCACACTGATTTGTCCAACAAACAAAATTTAAATTAAGGATAAAATCTTCATCTGTATGCTAGTTATGCCTCAAACTAAAGCCTTCACATCAGCATATCAAGGTAGCATAGGAAGAGTTTTCTTACAGCCAGTGAAAGCAGTACTGACTATCTCACCTCAACAATGGGTTTGCCTTTTAGCCCTAGATCTCTCCTTGTTAGCACTGAAATGTGGGAGCACGGGGAAAGAAAAGCTATCCCTGGGTATTTTTGTGGCTTTAAACACATGCTCAGTAACTGTGCAAAGCAGCATCAAAGAATGTATTGGGGAAAGTAATATACCTCTTTTGGAGAAAGGATAGAAATGTAATCTTCATAAATTAGTCTTGCTTTTTCTTCAATGACACTTTTGTTGGACTCTTGTTTCAGTTCCTCGCAGGCCATCCAGAAAAGCATGTTTTCTTCACTGAATTCTGTTCGTAGAAATTCACGAAAAGCATTTCGGCCGGCTGGCGTAAACATCAACTTGTCAAATGATTGAGCCCAGGCATTTACTTCTTCAAGAGTAGGAGCAGGGCTGGAGGAAGGAGGAGAGGAGGGCAAGAAAGGAGAAATGAGTGATTGTTACTTCAACTCTTTTCATCTGGTAGGAGGCATCTGCCATCACAATGGAACAAAAATGCAAGGTTCATGTGCCTCTGAATTCTGCACTGCAGCTACCTAAGTGTAAACTCTAGTAAATATATTTATAAGATGCTTTTTTCTCTCAAAAACTCAGATGCAGATGATTGCCTGTACTTTGCAGAAATTGCACTTTACTGCTCTAAGTAATTGCAGTAAAGAAGTCCCTCAGCAACAATTAAGCTTTTTTTAATTCCTAATAGTTCTTGTGGAATCATTGTTTAAAATTGAATGAAAATATTTAAGAAGAAGTAACAATCCAAATACCATAAAAGACATGGTCTATTACAACTTCACAGGGGCTTCTGTCTGTTTGCCTAACTCTTAAGAGACAATTGCCTGATTCTCAAGAGGATCTGAGGTCCCCTTGGCATTTATTCCTTTTTTAAGGCTGAGTGCTACCAGTTAGCTTCGGTATGTATTTGCTGGGTGGGAAAAGGATATATTTAAAAATATTTCAGAAAAAAAAAAAGGAGTCTGTAATTACTATGCTTTTTTTATTGTTGTACTGTGAAAGTTGGGATTTGTTTATACACCGCGTATAAACAAGGTTAAAGATTATAGATCAGATCTGGCTCTTTAGGGGGGCAAGACAGGTGACTTGCAAATTCAGCTTAAATGACAAATGGACAATAGTAGTTTATTGCGTATGTTGGGTGATCCAATTATTTAGCGTGGTTTGGGTTTGTTTTATTATTAGTTTGACAGAACACTTAAGAAAGACCATACCTTTCCTCACAGTTCGGAATACCCTCTGCTTGGAGTTCATGGGATGTTCTCCTTGTTCTCTCTTCCTCTTGATTTCTAACAGTAAGACTGCAAGGTAGCAATTAATTTGTCAGTTTTATAAAGGGAAAGATTGAACATACAGCAGATGCTTTTCCTCTAATATTTAAAAAACAAAAATTCAACTAAAAGGACAGAAGCTAACAGTAGCCACAATACTCATAGTTATACTCTAATGTTAGTTCTTCCGTTGTGTAAATCTGCAAACTTAGAGCAGAACTGTTCAATATCATATATATCACTGTGTAGAAAGTATATGTACACACAAGTAGCCTGTAATAGCTACAAAATCTCTATGTACTCCATTGAGGTTTATTATGTTGTGTTGATTGTGTGCTTGATGCAGTGTTCTTACATGAGTTACACTTGATGCAATGGTTTTATGCAAGTTAGACTTCAACTTTTTTGTTTTTCTATTTACACGCTGGCTATTTTTTATATCCATAAGGCATGATGAGTGCCAAGATTCTGGTTCAGAGTGGTGACACCATGTCACTCAAGAAAGCCTGAATGCTGGAGCTGGAGCTAAAAGTTCTAAGCCAGGTAGATGCTTCTGTATGTGTTGCTGAAAGGGTAAGCATCTTTCAGAGATCACATGTAGATACAGCCACATTGTGAGGTTATGAACTGCAGCATTAAGTAAATGCTAGTATATGCATACAGATTTGAGGCCTGGAGAAAAGCAGCATATACATTTGACTACGTTTGACTGGAAATGAGTATTAGCTTGTTTGTAGCATTAAAGTTAAAAAAAAAAAAAAAAGTGTGCTGCAGTCACTAGTGATCACTGATAATTTTTAATGACCCTTGGAAGGGAAGGTGTCAACTCCAGCTGCTTTTCTCAAAGGTCAGTATACGTAACTAGTTAGTTAAAAAAAAAATCCTTTTAGAGTTGCAGATGATTCTTTTGATACTGAATTTCAGCATGTGCATGTTTCCTTTTAGCACATGGGGACTGTATTCTAGATTACCATAGTTTAGTGAGAAATACAGGTGTGCACACACATTCATATAATCTGTAAAACTGCTTGGAGTTTGTCAAGAAGTAAAGGTCCCTGTGAATTACAGGCAGTACCTTGTATGATACAAATCCTTCAGCTGAAATAAAGCAGTACAGTTGTTACAAATTCTAGGAAAATACCAAACTCAGTTTCTTCATTTGTATTTTACTTTAATGTAAATTTTGTAACAATTTTGATGTCTTAATCCCCAAGAATCTCATTTATCTCTAGCACGGCTTGTTGTTAAACCAGCTGATTCTTAATTTGCGTTCTTCCTTTTAAGCTCGTGGCTCTGTCTTATTTGCAGTCTTACTATTTACTGCTTACTCATTTTCTTGCTCTCTTCAGTGGTAGTCCATAATTTGCAGGGACCGTTTTGGAGGATGAAGGATTGTAACATTTTAAGGTTTGAGAAGAGTGGCTGGAGGCTTAACAGTAGAGGAGAGAGGTGCATTTCTCTTTGCCAAGGCATGCATTGAAGAGGTAGGAAAACCTTCCTGTTGTGAAGTTTGAGAGCAAGCATGTTGCCAATTGCAAACATATTTTTCAGCAACATCTGAACCATACATTCAAACCAGTGAACTATTTGAATTCACTTTTTCAGAAAAGAAAACTAGTAGTTAAAGAATGTTAGTGCTCTGTTCTCTTTGGGTCTATGGGATTCAGGCTTTTATTATACTTAGTGCCAATAGTGCTGGCCTTTTTAATATGAAAAGTGGTATATTATGCATTCCTCACACATGTAAACAAGAATTTATGCACTTGTCAGAGTTCTTACACTGAGGGGAGTCAACAGATCCAACAGAAAGGATTACAGTCTTCATAGGATGACGCACAAAAGGGTAAAAAGATGAAATTAAGTCTCCTTAAAAGAACACGCCATGTCTCACAAAGTACCCTTGCAGGCTGGCTGACTTCCTAGAAATGTATAGGGAAACATAGGCAAAGAGACTAAACGTGCAATACTGCATCTTCTCAGGTTTTGGAAGAGTAACGGACGGGAGGCTTGAGTTTTAACTGTAGTACGAACACAGGCTGTGAGAATCTGGCTGAGAGACTTGTTTCACCATTTCTTCATTCTAAGTCTACTATTAGGAGTATGCTGAATATTGGATGTTCTGCAACTCAGCTGTATGACTCATGCAGACTGTTATTTTTGTTCCTATTCATAATTTTTCTGCTCAAAGTACTTGAGCTATTTTGAGGAAAGGCTTTATGAATAGGAAATAAAAATAGCTTAATTACGGTTTGTTTTGCATTTCTTGCTACTAGAAAACAATCGTTCTAAAAGAAATCACAAATTATTTTAAAACTAAAACAAGCTGCTCTGTTTTGGAGCTTGTATTGGTTTCCCAGATGATTCTGAAATGCAAATAGGAATTTTAAGCATCATGAAATTTGGGTAATTTAACACACTCTGAGTAAATTGCTTTCTCTGAATTGTTTGAATAGTGAGATGCACAGATAATGAGCATTCTCAAGAATATCAGGTAAGATGTTAAAAAAGCAGTTTAGCAACAATTTAAAAGATGGAATGCAATTTTTATGTACTCTGACTTCACAGATTCTTTTTTTTCTTTTATGGAAAGATGTTTGTATGTGTAACATGCAGCTCCACCCTGAGCCATTTGAGATTGCACTGGACAGTTGTTCAGATGACACCGCTATTTGTATAGCGATGCTTTAACATAGGTACCATTCCGCGAGGTAACAAACTCCAATCCTGACCAGGCACAGTAATTATCTCTCTCTAAATGTTACCTTAGTTTACCTCTATGCACCTGCTGAGAAGCTTTGTAGAATCAGAGCCAGAGGACTTGACATCTTGCAAAAAACAAAGCTTTTCGACCCTACAGGATATTCACTGTTTTCATTAGGGAAGGCAGAATTGCGTCTGTATAACTTCTGATAAGCTGAGTACCAACAGCAGAGGAATGATGAGCCTGCTCTTCCCTTGCTTCTCATCTTCTTCTCGAAAGCATTTCCTTCTAACTGCTGGCGTGTGTGGGTGTGTGTGTGTATGGGGGAAGTAATGGTGAACAGATTCCTTGTCTGGCCAGGCAGAAGGACCAGGTTATTTTATGACTTCTTCCCTTCACCTCACTGCCAGGTTTGCTTGCTCTGAAGTGCTTATGTGGTGGATAGTGAATTTATTAGAAGCACTCAGCTTGCTGTCACTGTTTTGGCTGAACTCCTATGGCTGTTTAAGACTTTTCCTTATTTCAGTAAAAATTCTGGTCTCAGCCATTAATTAATAATGGGCGTAACAGAAACAGAACTGAGTACAGCAAGCTTTACTTGAATTTTGAATGGAATCAGCTGGATCTGGAGGAGCTCATACGAGAGAGAAAGTGAACAAATCATTACTTTAAGGAATCAAGTGATTCCTTTTCCTTTCTTGCTGTGCTTCCTTGATTAATTTTCCCGTTCAACAGCTTGCAGTGGGAGTTCTTTGGAATTGTGTTCTGCCTAATTCCTCATCCTTATTAAATAATGCATGCAGTGTTTAAAGTCTCTAATCCCGAGGGTTAAATTCATATGAATTGTAGGTGCCATGGGTTGCCACCGCTAATTAATGACAAAAGATCTGCTTGCCTTTGAAACAAAGAAACAGGACTGGACACTTGGTTATTAGATTTCTGACTAATGAATTCTTACACCTACTCCTAACTCCCTTTAATACAGTCTATGCTGCTCCTAAGTCCCTATCCTAAATCCAAAACTATTGCATATTTTGGTATTGCTTTCAGTTTTTACTGAGAGCCCTAGTGAAGCTCAAGGCTGGATAACCAGTCCTTCACAAAACAGACCATCCATTACAAAGTGGGTGGCAACAGGTGTAATGATAGAGTAAAACTTCAAGGTGTAAGGTGTTGAGAAACAAGTGAAAGATGGTTTAAAAACTGCCGCTGACTGAGCATCACCAGTATTATTCAGGAGCATGGTCAGATGATTCTTATAACCAGTATAAGCTTTGAAGTATTCATTTAGAATGTGATATACCAGCTACGAACTGACAGTTCAAGGAAAAGGCTAAGAACAATCAGCAGAAAAAAAAAAAAAAAAAACCAGATACCAGGAAATTTAAAAAAAAAAAAAAAAAGCGTGTTAGACTTTTCATTCTGTTTCCAAAAAAGTTAAAATAGCAAGATATATCGTCACACATGCAGTTACGTAGGGATTGGTTAAGCTTGTCCTATTCCTTCAACTGTTCAGGTGTTGCAAGCTCTGACCTTGTGTCCTAATTTGGACAACAAAAAGCCGAGGGCTGAGATCCAAGCCATTTGGTACCACAGCATTAGCAGAGTCAGCATTTTAGAGTGGAGAGCTGTGATATAACCAGGCTTTTGGACATCACCGTAACTATTTACGTAATAAATGATTTTTTTTAGCTCCTTTTTTTTAAATAAAAATAGATCTGATTTCAAAAATAAGTGCTGCTTTTGGTTCTGTATAAAATGACACTGAGAATATATTTTCTGTGTGTCAAAGGCGTATTAGCCATACAGCTCCCTTTT
This sequence comes from Anser anser, assembly GCF_964211835.1. Classification (NCBI taxonomy): domain Eukaryota; kingdom Metazoa; phylum Chordata; class Aves; order Anseriformes; family Anatidae; genus Anser; species Anser anser. The sequence goes on from NC_139721.1 coordinate 41,637,251, forward strand.
TGTGTAACTGGAGTTGTGTAGAAACGCTTTAGAGGAAGGTATCCATTTCGGTATGAAATCCTGATAAATAGAATGGCAGTTTTTCTACGGGTGAATGGCTGTACAGGTAGAAATCAAATCAGAGTTAGATGCTCTCCAACAAAAGTATGCAGAGTGAGGATGATAAGGATTTCTAAAAGGAGGCACGTAAGAGTACTTTACAGAACCGTTAATGCCCATAGGAAAAAATACTGTTCTTACTGCTGTGTTGTTGTTGTGGTGTTTCTTTAAAACTTCAGTTGAACATGTTAGGTGAGCTTCATTAAAAGGGGGTCACTTCCGTGTGTACAGGTGTGCACTTGTAAAACCTAGAGGAAAGCTACGGCAAGGACTAAAATACCTTTTTTTAAAAAATGCTTTCCTACTCTGATCTCTTCTGATGATACTTTACAGAGATTTTATATATCCATTACTTCAATGGCAAAAAAATACACTACAGCAGAAGGCTGTGTCTAGTACTAGAGCACAGTCATCTCTCTCACAGTCCCAGCCCTGCAGAATTTCCCAGGTGGTTTGTTTAGCTTATGCTGTCCTACACGCTGGCTGTTACCTCCCTCCCCTGCTACTCCGTTCCCCAGAGGCTTGAATAAGAGCGTGTACCATGAGCAGCTGCAGCAGCAGCACCAACAAAAGCAGCAGGCGTTGGACCCTCGATTGCCCGTGCTGTGCTGAGCCTGTGCAGCGCCTGGGGTCTCCTGGGTCGTAGACATCTGCCGCTTGCGCATCTCCATCCGCTCTGATCCCATGGGCTGCAAGACAGCAAGAGAAGGGGAAAGTAAGACACGTGTTTTTATTTTTTCATTTTGCTTTTGTTACAAAAGCCTTACCAAGAACTACTGAAAGCCACAGCTTCAAAAGAACTGAGAAGTTAAATGCTTGGGCTTTCTTTTTTTCCCCATAGAAGCTGCTAGGTATTGAACCCTGCGGAAAATTCACGCATTTCATTGAAGTGCTGTGATGGAAGGCAAGGGGCCAATGAATTCTGCACGTAAACGGGAATATAAATGAGAATGGGGAGCCAAGGAGCATGCTGGTGAAGTGAGGTGTGTCTGTTCTTGGAGAGCCACAGCTCTTAGGGCACTGGCATAAAAGCCTAGTGGTTGCAAGGGATCTCCTGAGGTTTTTGACTTGCAAGGTTGATTCTTGGATCCATAACTAGCCATCCTTCTATATCAAGTGCTCCCTTGGCGTGTAGGTTTTTTCAGGTTGCTAAACCTTGCGAGGCTGTGATGATTGTAGGGGAACTAAAATTGGTTGCTACAAATGTTATTTGTGTGTTGATAATTTAATATCACACTTGGAACGCAATCTGATGAGCTGAACACCAGATAGTTAAAAGTTGCCTTCCTTTCTAAAATGTTCAGTCAAGTTTAGGAAATAGTGTTGTAACTTGGAGGGAGGATGCAGAGACATTGTCACAGGCTTCAGAAGTGCCAGAAGTAAGTGGATTATTTTAGCAGAGTGCAGCTCTAAATTATACTGGATTTTTTTTTGTGCTGAATTTGTTTTTCTATTATAGAGCTTAATAGTTTTTATTTTGTTTTTATGAGAACCACCCACTCTCCCAAGGGAAAAACGTATGACATGCTGAGTAGAAGATGCTCCAGTTTTGCAGGAGAAATAAAACATAAGAACCATGCAGATAGAAACGATAACCTATTTGGTAACTCCACAGGCCTGTTCTCACAAGCAATTCCTAAATGCCCAGAAATAGAAAATCAGAAAAAGGACATAGCTTCCAAAAAACCCAAGACATTCTTCATTTCAAAATGTGGAAACGTAAATGTGAAATGCAGAGTACATCTGTAAATTCATATTTCTTTCCTTCAGAGTTCTGTAGTATTAAAGTAATAACTATTACTTTCCTTCCAGATACCCGTCCTTTTTAAAAATAAGGCATTTTTGTATTTCAGTTAGAAAGTAATGAACTATAAAGTATTGGGTTTATCTAATAGCATTTCAGGCTTCCTTGGACAGTAAACAGTTATTAATGATTAGAAAAGCGTAATTTGGAATTAGATATATGCTGTCTATATAGCCTAATCCAGCCACTCTTCCTTTTGAGATGTTTTATGTGGATAGTTCATAAGTTCATCTCTCTAATCCATTTTACAATTGAACTGACAGTGGTCTGAGCGGAAAAGCTTGTTCCTGTTTGCTTTTTTTCAAGCAGAAAGGTAATAGATGGTGGGAATAGTAGGAATACACTCTTCCTCCCCACCTCATCCCACTACGACTTAATTCAAAAAAAATCTTTCTGGATCCACTGTTGCCATCTCAGGTTCTTCTTCAGAATTGTCCTTTGACGTCTTTGATGAAGTAGCTGTACAGCAAAAACTGCCCAGTAGCGTTGTGTTCTTTGGTTTACTTCTGAATCATCCCCCTTACTTGGAAGTTTTCTGGTACTATACATTTTGATGAACGTTCAGCACTGCATGACTTCTCACACAACTTACAGAAAGGGAAGGATCAAGGAATACAAATTCAGCATGTTTTCTCAGATCAAGTTATGCGTTTTCGTTTTTATTTGGCAGATGTAGACCAACTTTCTCACTGAATAAGCAAGTAGGTTTTGGTCACTTATGTGATGAAGACTTGTTTTGAAAGATACTTCTAGCAGCTAAAGCATGCTTTCGTGATAGCAGAGCTGGGTTAGAGTAACAGGAAATAAGAGAAAGGACTGTTGGCTTAAAGACAACCCAAGCTTTTATTACAGAGCTGTTCAATGGTTTTCTACCACAGGTAATACAGGCTTGCTGACAGCCATACTGCACATATGATAGAGGTTTGGGGTGGATCACAAACTAAATAGGGTGTGACTTTCTGAGGTGTATTAGCAGGAATACTGTGTTAAGATATGGGAAGTAATTTACTCCTCTGTGTGAGTACTTGTGGGCATCACATGCCAAGAAAGACAGTGTGTGTAGGGTATGCAACATGTTAAGAAAGCACGACTTACAAGGAGAAATTGTAGGAGTTAGGGTTGTTAATCTAGAAAAGCAAACCGAGAAGCATGTTGATCTTCTGATCAGTAGAAGGTTATTATTGCTCCCTATTCCTTTCAGGGATAAATAATGTGTTTTCCTGGAGTAAATAAAATCTAGGATAGATTTTATAGAGTAGCAAGGTAGACAACTGAGCGGTGCAGCATGTTATTACAAAGTTGAAAAAACTTCTTTGGCAAATAGCATTAAGACCCATGAGACAAAAAATACATCAGGCTGGTCCAGGTTCACAGGACAGGCAATGAGTAAGTGATCCATCCAGCACCACTTCCCTGTTTGTTTTTGTTTTTTTTTAATGTAGCTTTGGTTCTAAGCCAAAATACAGTCAAGCACATTGTTATCTATAATAATCCACTGGGACCCACCTCCCTTTGGCCATATAATAAAGTTAAAAATAAAAATAAATAAATGAAAAAACATGTTTGCAGCACAGTTTGTTACAAATGTGTATTCCAATTGTGATCGTGCTGAGACCATGTACTGCCAACCATGAACCTAAACATGCCGTAAGACGTAGACCCTGCTCAAAGCTATGTCAGTTCCATGCGTATAGTCAGAATATGTACTTGTTTTCTGAATTTCTTTGCCTTTTTATTTTTTTATTTTTAAATTATTAAAAACAAAAAACAACAACAAAAAAACTAGGGGAACAGAAATGCTGCAATTTTACAGCCATGTGTGGTGTGAACTGCTCCTTAGCTGGAACAGAGGCAAAGGCACAAAGGCTGAGATTATGCAATTCATCTAGGCATTCAAATAAAAGTACTTTAAAAAGCATTGAAACTACCTGTGTATGGACTTGTATGCATAGAAGTATAATGATCTTGGAAGGTGTAATGGAAAAAAGTTATAGAGATGAGAGATGATGCAACTTTTCTGAGGTCATGCAGTGAGCTACTGACAGGACCCAAACAGAAAAGACTTATTTATGTCTGTAGTACTTCTTCTGCTGACTCTACTGGATCCAGAATTTCACTACCACTCTTTTCTTCTTTTTCCTGCTGCTACCACAGCTATGTAATGAGCCCTTCCAGTCAGTCACCAGAATTACTGTTTTGAATTGTGCTGTATGCTTGAATGGGCAATAGCTTTCCCAACAACTCCAGTGACTAGTATTGGTAGGAATTTACAAAACCACTTGCTTCTTTACGTTACAATTTATGTTAGCAACAATTTAAACAATTGCATGACTGCCTTGTGTATCTATGGCAATGATGGCCATTGTTTTTGTCTTCAGTAGATTCTAAATGCTTATGGCAAAAAGGAGAGGGGTTTTTAGACCTCCTGGTAAACAGTTTTCGTGTTCATTAAATGTTATGGTTGTTAATTTGGGATATCAGATGCTCTGACTGGGTCATGCAGTAGGTGTAAAACCACTTAAAAAAAAATCTAATCTGTGTTCTTTGCATCAGTGAAGAGACTTGCAGTAAACATTATTAATTTGAAGAATTACTGACCTGTGGATCCTACTACTATAGTAGCTAGTATCAGTGACTTGTTATCTCCTCAAGTTTATCTCATAGTATTCAGCTGAAGGGCCTGAACTATCTGAAATCAAAACAAAAGTGTGACTGCTCATGCTGCAAGAGGACTTTCTTATGTTCCAGACCAACATTGTAGGTGATTAATGACAACATTTCAATCATCAATGACATTTTGAGCTAATAGCTTACTTTTAAAGTTGTTAAAGGGAATGACATACATTGATACTTATGCTTAGCTAAATAATTTTTCTCCTCATTCCCAGCTGAGAATACACTTTGCAGACTCACGGGTGGTGGAGTGAGGAAGGAGGGTGAGAGGTACCTGTGCACTGCTCCCCTGCCAGCTGCTGCTTTTCATAGGTAGCCTAAGACATGGTTTAAATTTGTCCCCACAACCTGATCGTAATGCTTTGCTTTCTTATTTTGTTTTAAGCTGAAATAATGATCAATGTTTTCTTGAACCAGTCGCATGATTTTGCAGAAACGCATGTACAGGGTTGGGCAGGGGAAACATTAGTTGTAGCGATCAGCTAGAAGACTTTGGAGCTTGAGAAGCCCAGACTGATGAAGTATATATAAATATAAGTGTGTTCAAGGGTGAGGGGGTTCCCCAGAGCTGTTACTTGGCTGTGGAACAAGAGGGTGCATTCCTGAGGAAAACAAGGTGTACAGACATCCTCCTACGCCTGGTGCCTTTGGGTCACTCAAATCGGACAGGAGACTGTTGTTCTGCCACTATAGCATTGAAATGGGAAAGGACCAGTGGATAGGTTTATCCTCAAAGAAATTTTGTAATCTTCATGAAGATCAACATCTCACAGGTTCAAGTCCAAGTTACTGGCCTGTTGATTTTGAAAGTCACTTGGATAGTCACACAGAGTTCTAGTGCTTTGCCTTTTTAAATTTCAGGCAAGGCTATATCGCTTCTTCAAGGTAAGAGAAGGAAGTCCATGAGGAGAGTTAATGGAAAAATTCATCAACCTAGTTTGTGAGAGAGATATTCCAGAATATGCCTGGATTTCAAAACCCTCAGCTACTTTGTAGTTTCTTGTTCTTTTCTAATTCCCTGTTACCTTAAATGCCCTTACTAGGCTGTTGTACTACACGAGAGATCCATGCTCTAAAGTCTGGTTTGGAGGGGAAAAACAAGACAATCAGGAATTGTTTTTCTTCCAGTAGGTAACGTCCTCATACCAAAATGGAAATTTCACTGCTCCAAAGTCCCTGTGCTGTGAGCCTCCTTTACCTTCTCAGATTTCCAGGCCTCCGGGAAGGTGTTATGAACAAGAGCAAGCTGTGTGAGAATCCTCTGTGCTGGAGGCTGTTTGCACTTGAGAATTGGCATCTGCCTTCTCTGTTCCCCACCACCTGGAGCAGAAATGTGCCTTGTTGAAAGTGGGTTTGAGAATAAAAGGCAGGGGAGAAAGACTTAAAAACTGGAGGTGGGCTGCTATCTCATACATGTTTTGAAAGGAATCTTTCAAAAGAAAGGAAAAATACTTTCAGATTTTTTTTTGGAATGAGATGAGATACCTTGAACCAAAGGACTTTTACCTCTACCATCTCCAGCATTATTTAACTCCAGCATAGATACAGTTGTAGCCAACTGTTGGATATAACGTGAAATGCATCTCTATGTCTAATTCTATTAGTTTGCCTATGGCGCTGTCAAAGACACCTATATGTGCTTGGTGAAGGCCATAACTTCATAGAAAAAAAACAGACTGGCTCATAGGGATAGTGAAGGAATAAAAGGTGCTATTCTGCTGGCTCTTGGGTAGTCAGTGGGATCTGATTTTGCTAGTAGCAACTCACTGTGATAAGAGGTGTCATCCTCAAACTCTGTCACCAGTCTCAGCTGGCAGAACTTAGCAGCATGAAGTGTGACCCACCCGTACCAAGTTCAAAAGTCTTCAAATGAAATTTAAAATAATAATTAAAAAAAATCTCTCTGCATGAGCTGACATTTGCACGGGGAATCAAGGCTATGGAGCAGGACAGTTGGTCAGTGTCCAGGTGACAAAAGGAGTTTCTGTTGCAAAGGTCACAGAATGGGCAGGGTCGTAAGGGACCTCTGAAGATCACCTAGTCCAACCTCCCTGCTGAGCAGGATCACCTAGAGCATGCAGGATCCTTGTGCAGGATGGCATCCAGGCGGGTTGTGAATATCTCCAGAGAAGGAAACTCCACAACCTCTCTGGGCAGCCTGTCCCAGTGCTCTGTCCCCCTCACAGTAAAGAAGTGCCCTCTCATATTCAGCCGGAACCTCCTGTGCTTCAGTTTGTGCCCGTTGCCTCTTGTCCTGTCGCTGGGCACAAGTGAAAAGAGACTGGCTCCATCCTCTCAACATCCTCCCCTCAGATATTTATACACATTAATGAGGCCTGCCCTCAGTCTTCTCTTTTCCAGGCTAAACAGGCCCAGTTCTCTCAGCCTGTCCTCATACGACAGGTGCTTCAGTCCTGAAGCACCTAATCATTTACTAATCATCTTTGTAGCCCTCCTCTGGACTCACTTCAGCAGTTCTATGTCCCTCTTGTACTGGGGAGCCCAGAACTGGACACAGTGCTCCAGGTGTGGCCTCACCATGGCTGAGCAGAGGGGGAGGATCGCCTCCCTTGGCCTGCTGGCAACACTCTTCCGAGGTCCTTGTAGCACTGCTGGCTAGATCAGATAAGACTCCCTCAGTCATGCTTTACTGCACAGTTCTTGCATCCAGCTGCCCCGTGCTCCTTGGGACCACTCTGGCACATCCACGATCCACCCCTAGTGATTATCTTAAGCTACACACACACCTCCTAGCTGCCTAAGTCACGTAGGACAGTTTCACAGGTAATCATTTCTGCATCTGCAGGAAGTTTCTTCTGACTGCTTCCACGTGAGTGATGAGATTCCCCTGACTACTTGCAACCTATGTGAGGTTTGACCAGTTTTGCAGCCTTGGAGTCTCTGGAAGGACCAGATTCAGGATGTTAATCAGCACAGGGAAACATACAGAGACTGGTCTAGGCACAGCAAGGCTCTGCCTGGAGAAATCCACAGAACTGTCTGATTCCCCCCATGGCGAAGTGCCAATTAGTCGAGTGTTTAATTGAGAAGGGCAGTAGTTGTTGAGAAGATCAGCTTGTCTCTGGTCAGTTGACTGTGGTAAGTCAGTGTAACGTAACATGCACACCGATGACTAGACGTGGAGTTTCTAGATCTCCCAGGGAGAGAGAGATCCTTCCCTATTTAATAACAACAAACTTAATCCATTAGAAAAATATCCCTAAAAAGCAGTGAACTAAAAATAGAGAAAAATAATGGCACATAATCTTGCTTCTTATCTAGCTAGACAGCATCTATGATTCATAAAAATGAAAAAAAAAAAGCACACACATTATTACTGAATGCTAATGAGTAATTCAGAAAACAAAAATACAAGAACAAAATCTCCCAAAGACTTAAGGCAAGTATTTGAAAAACTACTTTTGACAACAGTGGAGAAGCAATCCTGTATGCCTTAAGAGCAATACTGAAGTACTGGAAAGAAGTACGACTGTCATACCTTTTCCACTCCGTGGCATGCCTATCTGTTGTTCAGGTTAGGAGGCATTTCTGTATGTAACATTATGAAAACAACAGTGTGTGAAGGTCAGGAATGAAAATTACTTCCCTGGTTAAAAGCATCTCTAATGGTATTTAACTTGTAACATTTCTAGCGCTTGCTCATCTCTCAGTAGAACGGTGGTCTACCCAGAAAACAGCCTTCCCAAAGGAGGAATATTTAAAATATAAATTGCAAAGGTGAGATTAAAAAAATAAATCACAATACCATCCCCCCCAAAAAGATGGTAGACAATGTTTATACTTTTATCCTCATTTTATGCTAAAGCACAATAAAGTTTTCTTAGCTTAGCGAAGAGCAAAGATTCTGTTAAACATAAAACACGTTCCCTCCCTACACACACTACAGCTAAGCAGGTGTGCAAGCCCTAGCTTGTGCCAGAGCCTGATCTGCACGGCCACAGCCTGAAGATTTTGCAGTGAGTACACAGAGTGTGAAGCCACGTGCTATAAAAGTAGCTGGCAGCCAGTGGGAGTGCCCAGGTTTGGATGGCTGTAGTTCAGTCTTTTTTCAGTAGCCCCTTTGGGCCTGATCCAAACTCCACTGAAACAATGAAGAATACTCATGGGTTTCAGTGAGCTTGAGGTGAGGTTACATAAATATTGCAATTGCTGCTCTTTCTTCAGACCTCTCCCCAGTAATGACAGCCAGAGTAGGAAGAAAGAGATTGTCGTTGTCCACTGATGTCAGACGAGGCTTGCAGCTGGGGTTGAGCTCAAGGTAGGTCTGAATCTGCATTTTATTAATTCAGAAATACCTGGTGCCACAACATGCTCTCACTGAAGCCTCTGGCAGTGTGTTGTCAACTGAAATGTGAACAGGAAGCCTGACACTCGCGCCTCTTCTTCTTCATTGACAAATCTGACACGTGCTTTCTGCATTGAGCAGTGTGCTATTTTAAATAGAGAAGAACTGTAATTTATGTCAATGAACTCACCCACACGCATGCACATACTTTATGCATAGTTATCGGACTGCCCACTTAATAGTAAGAGCTCTGTGCAGATTTCATATTACTGGGGATTTGATCTCTTGTAATGGAAATGGGAGGATTTAAGGGTCTGAGGATTTAGAAGGCAAGACGGGCGTTCATAGAGCAGATACCGGGAGCCACGCCATGTAATGCAGCTTCAGATGGGTTGCACCCAAGTCTGTCAAAGGCTTCAGTGCATGGGTGAGAGACAAGAGAAAGCAGTACCCTTCCCCGAGTGTAAGCACCAGTTCTGGGATGCTTTTAGATAAGATGCCCAGAAACTGAGGGCCTTTACCTGTTCTACTTCATTTATTTTTTCCAGAGGCGCAGCAGCTCAGAGGAGCTCGGTTCATCTCTCCAGATGAACGCCTTGCTTTACATTTCAAAAGGAATAGCTGAAAATGTATCACACCCACACAGTAACAGGTAACGGCACCTAGATCGTGCCACTTGTAACTTAGATCTTTTTCTACCGAGGGCTTAAATGTGCTCTGCTCCTTCTTCAGTATTCGGTGCTGCACGTTTGGCTGCAAGATCAGCCTGCTCTCTGCAAAACACCACCTGCACTAGAACCTCTTTCTGAGTAAAGTCTGGCTTTCTTGTTAAGAAACAGTTACGGGGCGGAGGGGGTGTGTTTAAGAGCGTTGCCCTGTTTCTGTTTCCCCGCTGGTACTATTGCAGAGAAAAGCATGTCTTTCATTTGGACTTCAACATGTAGGACTTCACTGAAAAAGTTATTCCAAAATGTAGCTAGCAGGGTCACTCTCTGTCCCGTTTTCTCCTGTGATATGCAAAGGACATGAAAGAATTTTATACCTTTTAGCCAGAAAAAGCAACAAAAGCAACCTGTCGCTCCAGTCTAGCCGTTTATGTGGGTGCTGAGATTGTCAAGTAGCATGAAAGCAAGTACGTACATAACTGTCCCTTCACAACCCAAGTCATTGTAAACTGGAATTAAGTGAAGTCAGCACCAAGCCCAGATCCTCTGTAGGGCACTGACTGTCGGAATCCCTTGCCTCATCTTTTGTGGCTGCTGGAAACAGCCTCAGAGGACCAGGGGCTTGCTCCAGTGTCGGCAGTTCTAACGCGGCTTCAGTCTTGCCTGGGCTGCCTTTAAAGTCAGAGGAAGTCTTTGCTTCTGGTTATTTTTATGCAGCTCGCTTTAAAACAAGCACGCACGTACCAAAAAGTTCATTCAGCCTAGCATCTTACAAACCTCTTTACTATGCACACAGTGGAGCGGGCGCGCAGAGCAGATTGATGGGAGCGAGCAGAGCATCTCCAACCGAGCGCTTGGTTGCATCGTGCTTAATTATGAATGGTCTCCAGAAAGCCCATTTCCCTGTACTACGAAGTGACTCACAGCACGCAGCGGCTCCGGCAGCTCGCGCTGGGTTCTGGAGTCACATGGAGCAGCCGGTGACTCACGCCGTGTTGTACTCGGGCTGAGATCTGACTCATTCCCAACCTGGTAGGAGCTGACTGACATTGTCCTGGGCTGAAAGCTGCTTTCAGTCAGGATGACTCATGCCGGAGTGCATTAAATAGTGATTCACAAGCCGGTCCCTATTGATCCTGGTTGTCGCGATTCACTTCGGGTTGTACTACGCTGGAATCCGGCCGCTCCGGGAGGGCGCCTTCACGGTGCCCCTGCCCGCCGCCAGCCCGATGGATGACGGGGCCTGGGAAGCGTTACCAACCCGATTTGAGGCTGAGGTAAGGTCAGGACCGGGCTCAGCACCCTTCAGCCACAACACCCCATGGGCTTCTTTGCATCAGTTGGCTATGAAAGCATTTGAAACATGCCTGCTCACTGAGAGTTAAGGGTCGGGAACCTCTAGCTAATATCCTGCTCCTCTGAATACCAGGAGGTCTCTGCACTATTCACCATGGCTGATGCCTCCTTGGGACAGCTTAGCGACAAAAAGACGGGGTCACTTTGCAGAAGTGACTGAGTACTGGTACTGGCCTTGTGCTGATGGTTCATCAGCTTGTCACCTGGGATCCAGGAGAGGCAGAAAGGAGCCTCAGTGCCCGGAGCTGTCCAGGTTCAGCACTTCACCCCAAGCTGAAAAACATGTGCCACTCTTTCAGGAGGCTAGGCCGGTGGTAGTGGTGAGGCTGAGGGATGGTCCCTCCCCGTCAGCCTGCTGGAGACCCAGAGGGAAGGTGTCCAAACGGGCCCTGACCAGGGTGGGCAGAGAAGAAATTCCCGGAGATCCGAAGTAACCACCCTACGGTCCTAGAGCGGTCTGTCACCACGATGCCGCCGCCAGTCGGTCTCAGCGTGCTCTCAGTTAGCCGGGACACAACCAGGGCCCTGCCTCGTGCCCCCCAACAGCAGCAGGAAGGCGATAGCGGCGGTTGCAGCAAGTTAACCACCAGGCTGCCAAAGGGCCGTGATGCCCGGTGACAGGCACAGGGATAGCCCGACCCCACCTCCATAGCACCGCAGCACCACTGGGGTTGGAAGAGCCCTCCAGGGCCACCAGGTCCGACCACCCCCTACCCCATGCCACCCACCGAACCCCGTCCCTGAGCACCACGTCCAACCCTTCCTTGAACACCCCCAGGGTACCGGCAGCGCCCACACCGACCCCCCCCACCTCCACCTCCACCTCCTCCTCTTCTTCCTCCTCCTCCTCCTCCTCCTCCCCCCCCCCCGCCAGGCGGTGCCGCCCCCGGCCGCCAGGGGTCGCTGCGCACCGCCGGGGGCAGCGGCGCGGTGCCGGTGCGCCCCATGGCGGGGGGCGGCCGGGGCTGCGGGGGGGGGGGGGGTCCGCGCCCCGCTCGCTACTCACGGTGTCGGCGGCGGCGGGGCCCCGCGGGGCGTCCTTGGCCGCTTCCCCTCCGGCGGCGGCGGCGGCGCCGGGCTCCGCGCCCGCTCCCGGCGGCTCCGCGGCCCCGCGCATGCGGCCGGGGCGGGTCCCGGTGGGGGCTCAGCGGCGCCCTGCGTGGGGAGCGGCGGCCGAGGGGCCGGCACCGCGGCGGCGGCGGGGAGGGGACGGCGGGGCCGCGGGGGGAGCCATGGGGCCGGCACCGGGGGCAGCGTGCGTGCGAGGCGGGGCGGCGGCTTCGGCTTCCCCCCGCCGCCGTTTCCAAAAAGCGGCCCGGCGCCGCCGCGGCGTTTTAAGGCACCGCAGGGCTGCGGCTCCCCGCCCGCCCCACGCCCCCCCGGCGCACGTAACGCCGCTCCCCCGCCTCGCCCCCCGGCACGGCTCGGCTCGGCCCGGCCCGGCCCCTTCGCTCTGTGGGGACCGCCGCCCCGGGACACCCCGCGGGGACGCCCGAGGACGGGGCTGGACGGGGGGCGGCTTCCCCGCTGCGGAGGGGAGCAGGAGGAGGAGGAGGAGGAGGAAGGGGCGGCCCCCACGCTGTGCTCACGGCGCCGGGGGAAGGGGCTGGAGAGCGGGGTGAGGGGCACGGGTGGCCTCGGGGGCTGTGGGGAGGCGTGAGAGCGAGAGAAAATAACATAAAATAGATGTTACTGGGGGGCAGATGGGTGTCCTGCGCAGCCCAGCCCCGAGGGGAGCCCCTCCGCCACGCTGCTGATCCGAGGGGTGACGGGATCACGGCAACCCCCGTGAAAATGAGAAGAAAATAAAGGAAAGGGAAGGGGTGAAGAAAGGAAAGGGGAAAAGAAAGGAAAGGGGAAAAGAAAGGAAAGGGGAAAAGAAAGGGAAGGGGAAAAGAAAGGGAAGGGGAAAAGAAAGGGAAGGGGAAGGGAAGGGAAGGGAAGGGAAGGGAAGGGAAGGAAAGGAAAGGAAAGGAAAGGAAAGGAAAGGAAAGGAAAGGAAAGGAAAGGAAAGGAAAGGAAAGGAAAGGAAAGGAAAGGAAAGGAAAGGAAAGGAAAGGAAAGGAAAGGAAAGGAAAGGAAAGGAAAGGAAAGGAAAGGAAAGGAGAAAAAGTAAAATAGAATTAAATAATAAAATAAAGTAAAATAAAATAAATTAAATAAATAAAACCCAGGACGTCCCCGCGAGCTGGAGCCGGGGCCGGCCGCTCTCCAGGGTCCTGCAGGCTCCGCTCCCCCCGGCAGCTCGGCGGAGCCACCCAGGTTCTGGCTTTTCCCTGTTCCCCAGCCGTGATTTCTGCCTTTTCCGACGCTGGGCTCCGTTTCAGCCCGTCCCAGAATATCTTCCCCGTTCCTGGCCCACAGCCCTTCTCCTGGCATCAGAGAGGAACTGGAGCCTGCCCGGTGTGAAGACAGCCCTTCCCACGGGGATGGCACCGTCCCCAGCGGCCCAAGCCAGGCTTGATAGTCAGGATTGCAAGATACTGCCTCGCTCCTTGGCAGGGAAAAGGGAAGAAAGACCCAGTAGGTATGCCATGGTGGTTCTTCCTGTGTCCTGGGACCCAGAGCAAAACACCTGCTTGCACCACTGAACCCAGCTCTGAGCCGTTGTGCTGCGAAGGGCGGTCACCTCCCACGGCAGGGCTGATGTGACTCCCCGCAGCCCTCTCCAGGCTCTTGTCCCAGGTGGCTTTGGAAGCACTAGTAGGGGTGTTTCAGCAAGTGCTGGCGCAGCGCGACCCTTTGGGAGCCATGGTCTTGCCCCATCCTTCACGTTTCGCTTAGGAGGACCATGGTCACCTAACACTATTATTAAAAATGTTTTTTCAACAAGAATAGAGCATAGCGACAGTGCATCGTATTGTGTAAAGATAGCGCCCCTTCTCCCTAGTGTGAATGGTGTTAGAAAAGCACAGCCACCTAAGCTGGGCACCTTCCAGCACCTGGTGTTTATAGACAACCTTACCACGCTCTTTGGGCAGGTACATCAATGCCTATGTACACGGCCACCTAGATCCCGAAACTGCTGAGCAGCTTGGAGGCCTAACTCCTCCCAGAATTGGTAAAAATAGGCATCGTCCCCTCCTTGACTAACGGTTGCAGGCTGATGTCCAGCTGCGTAAGACAGGACTGCATAAGTGAGTGCTTGCACTTCTTTGACAAGAGGTTTAAAGATGAGGAACGTCAACAGCTGAGATGCACAGATTCAGCCCTTCCTTTTCCTACAGCAAACCTGCGCGTGCATTTCTCACATGCTCATGGGAAGAAAATTCCCTCAGCCATTGCAGTTGCTTGCCTACATCTGTGGCTGTACATAGATGTACATTGATGTACAGCCTACATCTGTGGCTGTACTCTAGCCCCCACTGCTGCCCCCCTTTGTACAGGTTCATTCACCTTCACCAGGACAGAGGGGAAGGGAAACGTGGACACCTTCTCAACCCAGCTGGGAGTACTGGCCCTGGGCTTTGGTTTTGTTACAAAAAATATCTTATGGACAATTCTCGGTTTACACACGAACTGTGGATTTAATAAAAGTACCTCCTAATCACATATGGTGTCACCTCTTTTTGTAATATACAAGGTAAATATTAAATCACAATTCGATTTCAATATTGATATTAGCTATTATGTAAGGCATTAAATATATATATATATTAGACTTTTCTGAACATTTGTGGGAATGAAGAAACCTCAGTTATCATAAACCTAAACAGTAATTAAAAAAAAAAAATTGAAAACGTTAAGTTAGAGTAAAGACAAAATAGAACGTGTATCTGTATTTTAATAACATTATTATATTTCAACATTCTGGCAATCACACTTCAATGGGTGACATAACATAATGTCAAAAGCTTTTTTTTTTTTTTTTTTGTCTTGCTTTGCTTTAAGGTGTTAGGACAGATTGCTGGGCCTCACACTTCAGCTTCTGCTCCTTGCCCAAAGAGAGGGTTTGCACATTTTTATGTGAAGGAGCAGGAATCCTGGTGGCTTTATGGGTGCTAATCTATTTTACTGTTTCCTGCTCACTTAGACTGTGAAATAGTGAGTTTCTGAACTGTTGAGTAGAGCCGATTCATAGTGAATTAGAGAGAGATTCAAACAGCAAGCGAGGAGCCATTTTTGGCTGTTTTCATCAACATGAAAGTGCTCTTGCTGCAAATCACTTTGAGAACTGAGAGGCTTTTTGGGGAGAGGAGATATTTTCAGAAGTAAAATGGCTTTCCAGGAACTTTAGTTGAACTCCTTAGTCTTATTATTATTTTTTTTTTAAATCAGCAATATTTTAATATTTGCTGTATTTTGTTCCTTAAAGAAAAATTAAAATGTAAATATATATATATGTAATTAAAAAAGATCATTTGAAGTAAACATACTTTGTAGTGAATGTATTCCTAGTGATATTCTTTCTTCAACTTTTAAATATTTGCATTCTTTCAACATTAGTTACTGACAGGTGTAAGCAGCTTTTCCTAATGGATCTGTTAGTAGATAACTTGAAACAGAAGATTTAGGTTCAAGAGGCAAAAATAAACCAGGGTCTTCAAACATGTAAAACAAACTATAGAGCTGCACGGAGCAGTCCATAAAGGAACCATCCTACTTGCAGGCACTGCATGTTAGTGCTTGATATTTTATAAACATTAACAGCAATGTATTAATTTTCCAGCAGAACCGATTTTGTGTAAGCCCACGTGTGAAATTCACACTGGGGAGAAGTTCCTCCCAAGGCTATTTCATTTACACTGTCAAAATATAATGTTCAGTAGGAGATATGTAAATCATAGGGTTTCTCCTAGGCTTTTGCTGGAGGATTAATTTTCCTCGAGGTTTTGTGCTAAAACCTGGGATTGCATTAGGTTAAGCAATTGCATTAACTCATGCTTGAAAAGCCATTGTAATGGCTGGTCTTGGCTTAGATCTCGGTGCAGCCAGAACTGTTTGCTATTGATGGCTCTGCTTAGCACTTTGCTAATTATTACAGCTCCATAAGGTACTTTTCTAGGGCAATGTATTTTCCCAGGGTTGGCTGGGCCTAGATGGATGTCCTGCCAGAACTGTCAGCCTTTATTTCTTTCTGCTACACAATGATTACTTTTATATAGTACTACTCTTTTGCCAAAACTGCTGACCATTGTGGGAAGACGTGGCTCTCTATGCAGTTTCCATCTGAATCTGTAGTGACTGTGTCATTTTAGATAGTGGCGAAACAGATTTCTCCAGATACATCAGGGTAACTCTCTTTGGAAACCAAAGAGTCAACCCACAGCTGGTGTGAGTCACAAACCTATTGGGTTCAGTGGGTCTCCGAGTATCCGTATCAGTCAGCACCTACTGTGTTGTCTTGGGAAGGCTGGAAATCAGCCTCTGCTGGCTCCACTCACAGCCCTGTTCCTTTTCCACTCCTACATATCACATCTTTGTTGCTTCTAAGGAACAGGAAGCTTAAGGAGAAGTAATCCTTGAGCTGGAATTAAATATTAGAAATAAGAACTTGTTTTCCAGTAACAGGACCGAATGCTGGGCGTTAGAGCATCACAGTCGGCTCAGCGATGGCTCTGTTTCCCATTCTGGCCCCCATCCAGCTGATGCACGCAGGCACCGCGGGGTTTGCGAGCCCTCGGACTGAGGTCTGTGGCACAACTCATGGGCTTAAAATCCTCCGTGACTCAGAGATCCTGGCACATTGGCAGGCAGACTACCCAGGAAGTCAGCAGCCTGGGCAAAGAGTGTCTAATCAGAAACTGCAACATAACACATATTAAAATGAAATCTTTGCTGAAGCAAGATTGCAGCAAGAATCTATGCCATTCATTTCATTTCCTGTTTGGCAAATTGCTGCCCCTCTACATTTTGTCTGACCCTCTTTCCTTATCTGTGTCAATAAATAGTTAAGAATGTAATACCTTTTTTTTTAATCGCGCAGTTAACATACATCACTAATTCTATCCTCTATTTTTTTCTTGCATAAACATTCAAATTATTTGTAGTCATTAAAAAAGCCTACACTTTGGGGTTGATTTCTGAAGAAAAGTCAACCATCAGGACAGTGTTCTGCTACTATATGTCCCAATGACATTACAGAACTTGTGCCAAAAAGCTGTGCAAAATGTTGACCAGAAAAGGATTAGCTTCTACATGTAAAATTTGTGTTTTGAAATGAGGGAAGCGGCTCAAGTACCTCTCATTACAGGCTTCCAGAAGGTGTCACTGTGCACCTACGGTTTGAATGGAGAACCTCATCAGTTGAGGACTAGTAACGTTATGTGCCAAAGCACTATTCCTGTTAGGGGTCCCGTTCTCTGCCTATAATGGAAATCAACTGAACTAGATCTGGAGACAAAAATATTTTCCTCTTTTCGGGATTAGCAAAGCAAAAACGATCTTCATAGTATCTACATCACTCAAGAGATGCATATCTAACCATGACATGCAGAAATACCCCAGATATTCTGTGGCATACAAAATTGTTATGAATTGTTGATCTAATTGTTATGCAGACTCCTTACTACACACGACTTGGTAAACAACTATAGTTAAATTAAAAAAAATAAATAAATCCCAAACTGACATGACTGCAACTTCAAGGTCTATCAAGCTACAAAAATAATTTGTCTTCTTCCAGAGCTGACTCACTAAGGAAGATCAATGGAGTGATTTGGAACCAATGTTCCTGAACAGATTGGGTTTTTTGGATAGTTCAAAGTGGGTTTGGGAACCTGGCTGCACAAAGTGGCTGCACAATAATGTTGCAGCTTGAGCAGATTCCCGAGGAAGCCACCGGGATTTGTGCCACTGACTTTTGACCAGATTTTGGACCTTAGAAAATCTGGAGGAATTATGCAGCCGTGTTAAAAGGCTGATGGGAGAAAATATAATCCACTCACAGGATGTGGCTGAGAACATGAAAAGACACCATGGCTGAAATACACTGTAATTCTTTTGAAAAAAGAACAAAAGAAAAAAAAAAATGCAGGCAGTAAGAGACTGCTAAAGTGTACGAGGTTAAAGAGAATCATATCAGAAACTACAGTGTTCTAGGCTGACAGATGCTGGCACAAAGAGCAAATCCCGTGCCTGCCTCGTTGCACACTAGTCTGAGGTGGTGACTAGTAGTATTTCTCCAGCATGTTAAAACAGACTTTTGAATGGTGATGTGAGGAAGAGGAGCAGACCTGATAAGAATAACGGTGAGGAGCAGCTGTGAGCAGCTGGGAAATGGGAATGCTCCAGGTGACATTTTCCCCAGTGTACTAAGTAATAATGGTAGTTAACGAGTACTCATTTGGAGAGGCCAGATTATCCCTGTTGTGTAGATACTCCTATGGAAGCCAGAAGAAAGGCCTGGGGCTTCCCTGCAGAATCTCTTACTAATCTTTTTCAGAGATGCCCTGTGCGATCTCACAGTAGGTGTGCATGCCTGGATTACACAGACTGTGACTGCAGGCAGCACGAATTGCTGGCTAAATGTCATGCTTGCTTTAGGCTTAGGAGCAGCCTTACAAATGGTATCAGTTCCCAGGTCCCCTTTGATACCATACGTACTGAGTTACAGGCTGTAGTTGCAGAGGACCTGTTTTGAGCTTTTGGGGAAAGTATTTGATTTTTTTTTTCCCTGTGAAACCACATTTCTTCCATCTGATGCTGAGAGAAACCGGCACTGCGGGCTGGTCCTTTTTCCATGGCCACACCAGGCTGTCTGCTACATTTCTCTGTGATTGAAAACCCAATGTACTTTGCTGCAGATTCCAGAAGTGTCTTAAAGAGGGAGTACAGAAGTCCAGATGGGTAGAAACTGGTACAAACCCATTTTTATATCCCCCCTTTATGCGTTGTCACTCAAACCAACTCATTAGCAGACCAGACTCGTGGCAGTTTCCCTGTTACCCTGCTGTTTCTAGAGACCACATCCTCCTCCCGGGATAAAACGTCCCTCCCAGCCTTCTTTCTGCAGTTAATTTCAAACCTACCACCTGCCCAAACACACAGAAGACAAAGCGGACCTGAAAGTGTCCTGTCTGCAACAGCCTGTACTTTTTCTCTGATCTGTAACACCTTTAACTTATTTCTCCTGGTGATTTGGAATGGCTGCAGGTTGGCTTCTCTTTCTGTTTAAAGTGTGTCTGCTTACAACACAGTAAGATATTCGAGAGAGCACAGATTTTTATGAGTCTGAAGCAATTTTGTAGTCTAAGCATGCTACTCTTGATCAGGTAAATCACTCAAGCAGACGCTATTCTTGTTCTTAAATGAAGCACATTCATTCATCTGCACAGGGCCTGTATCCACACAATAGACAGTGCAGCGAGGAAGGCTAGTCAGTCATAAGAACAGCAACTATCTTTTGGAATAAAATATTTCAGTGAACATTTGAGAAATTTATATTTTGAAAAAATGCCCTTGGCATTTAAGGCTGTGACTCAATGCATTGGTCTTTGACAGAGAGCTAGCCTGCTATTTCATGCCAAACCATCCAGAAGATGTGGTAAACTGAGAAACACCCCCTTAAAACTCTTGTTTAGCACCTTCTGAGCACTTGTGTGAACCTGAATGCAAGTTCCAAGTACCAAAAGCTACAAAGAACGTGGGTGCCAAAGCTTATTTGGGATTCTCAGCTCCAGGATTGGTAAGGAGGCCCTAAAAGGAGATTCCTTTCCCCAGAGACATCCACCACAGGAGAATGCTGGTGTTTAAACCAACTAGTTTGGCAATAAAATGTGAAGACCATGTTTTTATCAAAATAAAGTACTGCGATGAAAAAAAAAAAAAAACACCCACAACTTAAAAATATTATAATCCCTCTACCATTCAAAATAAATGTTGATTGTTATTCAGAACAAGATTGAAGAACAAATACATTAGAATCACAGAATCATAGAATAACCTGAGGTGGAAGGGACCTAGAAAAATCATCAAGGCCAACTCCTGGCTCCACACAGGACCACCCAGAATCAGACCATGTGTCTGAGAGCATTGTCCAAATGCTCCTTGAACTCCGGCAGCTCGGTGCCATGACCACTGCCCTGGGGAGCCTGTCCCAGTGCCCGACCACCCTCTGGGTGCAGAACCTTTCCCTAACCCCCAGCCTGACCCTCCCCTGTCCCAGCTCCATGCCGTTCCCTCGGGTCCTGTCGCTGTCCCCAGAGAGCAGAGCTCAGCGCCTGCCCCTCCGCTCCCCTGTGAGGGAGCTGCAGGCCGCCATGAGGCCTCCCCTCAGCCTGCTCCACTCTGGACTGAACAAAACAAGGGACCTCAGCCGCTCCTCATGTGTCTTGCCCTTCAGACCCTTTGTTATTTTATCTCAAAGTCTGATCTCCTGTTTTCGCTCATTATCCTGATAACCCCCAATGGAAATGCCTAAGCTGAAAGAATTGGTAAGAACCATCTTCTCATTTACTGAATCCTGCAGATCTCCAAGTCAGAGAACTCAAAGTTCCCCAAAGTCTCATTAGAAGCAGTGCCTAGCGCAGAGGTGGGCTGTGGGAGAGGCACTGCCTTGTCAGACATTGAAATCGGTCGGTGGGCAGGTGCAGATGCCCCGGGAGCCAGGCTTCACCACTTCACATGTTCACAGATCCCTTCCATTTCACCAGCATTACCATTCAGCACATCTTTTGGACGCGACTGGTAGAAAAATAACACTCAGCCTGCCTCAGAGTTGTTTTTATGCTTATGATGAAACAGACAGTCCCCTATATTGTACATCAACACAGCGTTTTTGTTCCCTGCGAGGACTCTGGGAGAAGTGTGAAGGTCTCCCCCCTGCATACCCGGGGGACTTTGTCCTGCTCTGAGCAGGATGCACCCAGCTCTCACCTAGCAACCTGGAGCTGGGCTTTGAGAGCAGGGTCTCTGTGGCAGGATTTTATCGTCTCTTTTTGCATCTTTCTTTTAACTGTATAAAGATGATTTATAAAGACATGTAACGAAATGGGAGCAAAAAGCTCTCCTGTTATTGCGTGGAAGGCGTCAGCTAAATGTAGGACTGGGTAAGCTTTAAATGGATTGAAAGAAACATTTCTCTTCCCCTGGAGTCTCTGAAATTTCTTGTGTAAAGAAACTGCTGTGAAAAAACGTTTGTGATTCATGAATTTTGTGGTTTTGCTTCACTCACAAGAAACACATGCCAGGTAGTTTGCATTGCATACAGACAAGGAAGGGGAAGTAATAAATTCCTCTCCATGCTTGCTACATGTACAACAACGAATAATGGATTTAAATTGCAGGCAGGCATATTTAGGTTAAAAATGGGTTTTTAATGGTAGCAGTGTGAAGCACAGGAACAGGATGCCTAGATTGTGGCGTCTTTGTTAGTGAGGTTTTAACAAGCAAGTGAAGTAAACCCATGCCAGGAAGGGCTTGGGGGTAGCTGATTGTAGCAGCAAGGGTCAGATGGTGCTTTCAAGCTCATACCGAGAACTGCCTTTGACAATACTGCACCCCAGGTGATTCTCCTGGTCACTGGAAGGATTTGCTAATTAAGGTGGACTGGCTGATACCTGTAACCCAGGCACAGTTTGTTCTGGCACTTAAGGATTCCTCTGCCACTCAGAAATCTCTGACAAATCTGAAATGAAAAACAAAACAAAACAACCCGCAACAATTCCTCTTTTTTCTTCTGCACCATTGGGCATAAGGTGTACTGGAAATAAAACCAGGTGTCATAGGAACACATGGTGCTCATATGATCTCCATCACATGATGTCCTCTAGATGGCATAAATCAGAGCAACCTTAACTGTGTTACATCTTATCGTTCTGGGGTCAGTGATGCAAAAAGATACTTCATTTTATTTTATTTTATTTTATTTTATTTTATTTTATTTTATTTTATTTTATTGAGACCATTTTCTTTCATCAGTCTGGGTGTGAGAGACATATCATGGAATAAATTGTAATCCCTCCTGTCTCACAGACACCCAAGATAACTGCCTTTTAAAGAAGATACTTCTATGGTATTCCAGAGCGAAAGGATTGCTGCTTTTCCTCAGTATCCTTTATCTAAACCATCAATTCTTGCTAGTGGAAGAAAATCCTAAATTAGCATGTTTTTAAGTCCTAACTTACCCATACCCATACCTTGAATTAGTTCATTTAGATTTAGGCTGAGCAGGTGATATATTAGCCAGTGTGACATTTTGTTCCACTTAAAGACAGTCATCTTACATTAATAAAAACAAACTTTGTAATTCAGGCTGGTCTGGGATTGCTTTGCTGAAAAAAATCTGGAACTGGTACAAAAACAATTTGCCTTGTTTTTTGTAGTCATTAAATACTTTCTCTGACAGTAATATCCTAATCAGCCCAGGCTTCTGCATTTTCCATTTCAAAGATGCACAGCTAAAAAGAAGTTTTAGAGTTATTTCAAAGGTAAAATATGTAAATCACTAAATTGGAAAAACACATGATTGCTAATTAGTACAAATTATCTCAGAGGCCTAGAAAATTCGCACATCATTAATATGCAAGTTTTCCTCCCATTACCGTGTAGTACTTTATTATTTTGACAACTTTTACAAAAGAATGCCCTCTGATTTTTGTCTGCACAGCTATTATTGGCTCATAGACAACACCGAACAATACAAATATCTATTCCCAGAACGCTGTTTATGGATGCAAAAGAAAAACCTTTTATAAAGTAAAAAGCTATTATTATGCCATTTAGACTAAGCAATTACAGAACAGTTTAAAAAGGACTTTGTGATGAGCTCATTGCTTCACAGAATAGCTGAAGTTGGAAGGGGGCCTCCGGAGATCGTCTAGTCCAGCCCCTATCACCCAGAGCAGGCTTCCCAGGACAGTGCCAAGCAGGGCCTGAATACCTCTGAGATGGAGGCTCCAGCACCTCCCTTGGTAATCTGTGCCGCTGCTCAACCACTCTTCCAGTAGTTAATAAACAACGTTTTCTGCTAATAGAATAATTTACCCATAAGCCCCATTCATTGGTTCATTCATTCACATATGATTCTAAAAAATTAAGCATATTATTATTTTTCAAAGGAGTTTAATGGTTTGAGCTGCCTGGAGCACACTGGTATGCCAAGGGCATTCAAAGGAAACATAGGGAGTAGAAAACCCCAAACCAAACAGGAAAGATCTGTGCAAAGCTGCAGAGGGATAGCAAGCAAGTGGTGAAATGAGTCTTATAAGCTGGTATTTCAGGGCACACCCTTTGCAGCACCCAGCAGGACCCACAGGCGGTTTGGCAGCAGGGCCTGTTCCCTCCTCCTACATGGACAGGGCTGGGTATCTAAACACGCTGTCCAAAAGCCCCAACACACTGAACAGGGAGCTGCCCCATGGGGGCAGAGGGAACTCCCAAACACAGGAACAAGCATTTATGCTGCATACTTCAAAGAAAGTGATGGGACTGATTTGGCACTGTATATGCATAATTGCTTCAGATACCTCCCTAGTCACTGTCACAGGCCTCCACGCTGCTGTTAATGTATTTAGAATTCCCTATGGATTTTGTTCTGGGCCTCACTGAATCCCTGTTAAAAAGGAAAATGAAAATGGAAGTATTTCTCAGTGAATCTCAGACCTTTGCTTGGTAAATGCTTTAAACACAGTAAAGCATCACCACCCACTCTATCCTACAAGGAATACTTAATTATGATTCAGCAAAGAATAATTTCAGCAACAGGAAAGGAAGGGACACCTGCTATCCTTCTCGCAGATACACTGCAGTAAGCAGTTAGGTTACTCTTCCAGAGTGTGTGGTTCTGTAGTGGGTTTACATGGCATTTAGAGAAGCTGCCCCACATTAGATAAGGGCCCCGCCGCTGGGCAGAGCCTAGTCATAAGCAATGCTGTTTGCAGCTCTGGGAGAGCAGATTTAAGAAAATAAAAAAACTCCTGCATAGCAGCAGCTGGAAGAGCAAGGGGTGAGAAGCAGCCCTGCAGCCCCCCAGGTCAGGGCAGCAGGAGGGCAGGAGGTGCTCCAGGCACGCAGCAGCAGTTCCCCTGCGGCCTGTGGAGAGGCCCCTGGTGGAGCAGGCTGTCCCCCTGCAGCCCATGGGTCCCACACGGAGCAGATCTCCACGCTGCAGCCCGTGGAGGAGCCCCCGGTGGAGCAGGTGGATGTGGCCTGGAGGAGGCTGCGGCCCATGGAGAGC
Organism: Anser anser; assembly: GCF_964211835.1. Taxonomy (NCBI): domain Eukaryota; kingdom Metazoa; phylum Chordata; class Aves; order Anseriformes; family Anatidae; genus Anser; species Anser anser. Next base: position 41,661,271 of record NC_139721.1, read on the forward strand.
CCCCGCAGGAGCAGGCCCCGGGCCGGAGCTGCAGCCCGTGGAGAGGAGCCCACGCAGGAGCAGGGGGTCTGGGGGGAGCTGCCGCCCGTGGGGGACCCGTGCTGGAGCAGTTTGCTCCTGGGGGATGGACCCCGTGGTACGGAGCCGTGTGGGAGCAGTGCTTGAAGAGCTGCTGCCTGTGGGCAGCCCCCGCAGGCTCAGTTCGGGCAGGACGGCATCCCGTGGGAGGGACCCCACGGGGAGCAGGGGCAGAGAGGGACCGTGAAGGAGCAGCGGAGATGAAGCGTCAGGGACTGACCGCAGCCCCCATTCCCCATTCCCCTGTGCCACTCGAGGGGAGGAGGTGGAAGAGGGTAGATGGGGGGAAGATGCTTTTAGTTTCCTTATCTCAACCCTTGAGCCTTTTACATCATATTTTCTCCTCCTTCTCTTTGAGTAGGAGGAGTGAGAGCGGCTGAGGTGGAGCTCAGCTGCCCACCCGAGTAAAACCTCCACGGGTTTTAAGTCATTTCAGGGGAAGGTTTTAAACCTGGACTTTCCATAATTTGGGAGACAGCAGTAAGTGCTGGGCTATCAAATGAGAAAGCACTTCTTTGCCCTCTTTGAGCCTAATTTCAGGAGAGTGTCTGAGTCCGTGATTCACAAATGAAAGGACAGGCCCATCTCCACATCATTTGGTGTTTCTGCTGATGGCCGCCTCTCCAGAAGAGTGGCTTTTTGAATCCTCTTCCTGTGTATTCAGTTTTGTTCACACATTACACAGGTAGCTGCTCCCTAACTTGGAACTTGGGCTCTAGTGGACACCAATGCACCTACATGCAGCAGGATTTCAGTCCTGTACCTTTTAATTTCAAGTTGTTTTACTTCCCTCACACAATACAGAAAACTGTAGGAGCTTTACCTGACCCACAGAGTAAAGGAAATTGGCCCTGATTAAAAGAAATTCTTCAAAAACAAAATGTCTTTACCATAGTTACATATAATATAGTTAAGCTAGAAGACATCCCTCTTCAGATTAATATCTTGAAAGGCAGGACTCTCACCCCTAAACGACTAATATGTGCTATAGGGTGGGGTATGAGTAACCCTGAAATACTGCCAGAGTGCTTCCTCAGCTCTGCAGGCGGCAATTAATGCAACAGGTTTTCCTTTGGAGGAATCCTCATGCAAATGAGAAACCACTGCCAGTTTTCACCTGACCCTGTTTAGAGTGGGGTCTGATGGGCCTTAATCATCCTAATAGATCTGCTTAAGAGATGGACCCCAATATTTAGATGGACACTGCAGGTCTCAAAAAGATTGATACTCTAAAAGTATGCAGGAATAACACTTTCTTAACTAGTAAAAACACATCAGGGACAAGATAAACCCGTCTTATAAAGGACACATGTCAAGAAAACAAAATTAAACAGCACAGACAACTGCAGAGAAATAATGTTCTCCAGTTTGTCCTATCTGGAGAATCTTTTTTGTTTACCTTTAAAACCAATGATATTCTATTTTAGCTCTGTATCTTATTCTAATCTGTAACTATTCAGCAAAACAGGCACCCTTTTTCCTACCTACAGATCTACTGTATCCTCAGAGGAGTTGTCAGTAAGACTAGATACTCATAATTTGTTGATGTCAATACCCTGTAATACTCCTATTTCTCTCCCAGAAGTCTGGCTTTGGTTGAAACAATGTTGCCCATGAATAAAACAGAGCATCAAACATATCTCAAATGTTAGAGCTGCTATGTAAGAATAACTGTTTTGGCAAAGATAAAGAGTGTTAGCTGCCAAGTGATTCAATCCACAGCCATACAGTTAGCATCCCCTGCCCATCTCAAACATAAGAATTAAATAAAATGTGACTATTAAACTATGTTTCAGCCTATTTAACTAGGCACGACACCTGTTCAAAAGAACAGCAAGAATGTGTTCTTGGTATACATTAGTTTGGCTTGCTTCTAACATCCTGTGACACAACCACAAGCTTTAAAACATATAAATGCTACTGTGACTAAGTGTGAAAAATTGAATTCACCAAATAAACACTACTGCCATGGAAATCTACTTGGAAGAGATTATATTGACTGAAGAGGGTGAGTATATTTACTAATATCAGGAATCTTCCTACTCTTATGAAAGATAACAATATCTGACTTCAGCAGGACTGCTAACAGTAATTAATAACTAACAGCAATTATCACCTGAAGACACTAGAGTGCTTTGCAGAACAGTGTAATCACACAAACCGGCATGCTGTCCTTCACAAATAATGTCTTTTATGATTTTTGACCTTTTTGTAGTTGCTTGTGAATGGATCCATATTTCATCAAACAAATCATGATTCATAGCAATTGCTGACTCATCTAGATGAGCTATGCATGGTCACGAGTGATTTCCATGTTATGTGCAGTTCATGGAATAACGTTTGACATCCCCAAACCCAAAGGATTTCTGCAGAGCTGAGATCAGCTACACAAAGGAAAAAGGATACTGTACTTCCCTCTGGTTGCACCTCCAGTGTGCTTTTGGCCATTTCAGTTTCTGCCTGGAATTGCACAAAACTCGGACAGGTGGGGCTTGGGAAGCAGAAAGGCAGTGATGGTGTAACTGAGGTCTCATCTGGGTGCTCAGGCCTCAGCCTGAGGTTGATGGTCTCAGCCTACAGGCTGACATTTAAGGAAACCTAACATTTGCTCTCTGCTACACACCTCATTTCACACTATGCTTTTCCCCACACCTTGAGAACAGCCCAAAGAAAGCACTTACAGGTAAGACAATTTCAGCAGAAGCTGGAAAAGATGTTGCTTGTCAGGGAGCAGCAAGAACAACAGGGCTGCTCCCTAGAAAAGTTTATCTAGGAGCCATAGGGATCCCACAGCCAGCAGGACAAGTGCCTCACCTGCCACGGCCCATCCCATAGTACCTGAGCAAGGCAAACAGCAGAGGCATGGAGATGGTGGCCAGGTCCAACCAAAAGTACAGACCATAAGGCAATATCACACTGTTATGGCAGGATGGAAGTCAGTCCCCAGGTCAGGGTTAAGATCATGTCCCACAGTCACCAGGCAAGGCCATATGGACCAGGGATAGCCAAGGGCAATCCAGGAAGTCAGCCCAGAGCTTATGGTCTCAACCAGGTAGCTCCATTACCACACGGAATGTGGCTGGAGCCTGGCTGGAGACCAGCACTCCTCCTACACAGCTCAAGCAAGAAATAAGCCCTCAGGGTTGAGCTTAAATAGCACTGCTGGTCCTATGAAGGTGGGTGGAAGCCCGAGGTGAGGCTGCTCAGGGCCACTAAGGCTTATTAGTGCCCTCAGAGACCTGACACTGTCATCCTATCTGCATTCCCCCAGTCACATATTGTCCGTAGGTGTGTTATTCATGTAAAACCAATTGAATCTGTGGCCAGTATGCTTAAAAAGCCCTAATTACATTACATGAGTGAAATGGGTCCTACCCAGATGTAACCTGGGCATGAACTAAAATGTGGCATCTTTGCAAACAGTCTTATTCTCTTCTGAGAAAGTGATGGCACTGAGCTGCGTGTAACAGGACTTTAGACAAATGTTGTCATTAGGAAGATATTAGGTGACCTATTTGCACCCTCTCACTATCTTCCTGCTCAGTGTAATGTTTCTTGGGCGTTGTTAACTGGCAGAAAGTACACTGTGAGTACATGAGAATGTGTCCCTGTTAGCTTTGGGTTAAATAAGTCTCTGCATGGTTGTATTGAGACTGGTAAAAAAGTTTATTCACTTTTGCTTTTTAACACTTTTATAAAACAAGCTGTAAACATGTCAGAGGGAAAGGCGTTTTCAGCAATGCAAATGGAGTTTAGAAATAAACAACTCACCGAATTGATTTAAATGTCATGAAGATAATTTAAAAGGCCTTTAAACTCTGCCTACCATTTTCCAAAAACATTTCTCTTCAGTTTCTCTTTGAAAGCGTGTTCAAGAATAAAAAAGTCTAATTCAAGTGTTCTGTTAAAATAGTTGTGGTTTTTTTTTTTATGCTCAATTTATTTAATATTTCAATGATTTTTACTATATGGCAGGTTGAATTACGATGCAAGTTGTTCTCAGAAGCAGCCACTGCTCAGATTCAGAAGCAGCAAATTCAAAACCTCCTCTAAGGCTGACGGGAACACCAGAATTAATGAAGACTGTGCAATCAGTCTGATCAAAGTCCCTGTCAGTCAAGCAAATGTATGGCTCTAATGATATAGTTTGTCCATAGTGATCAATGTCACATATAGAAACACTGTACCAGAAAGAATCTGAACTTTCTGAAGGCTTTAGTGTCACCAAGAAAAAAGTTCTAATATGATCTTGTCTGTTCTGGGACTCTAAGTGACAAACTGGTCTTGAACTACACAAACTTCAAACTTATTTCCTGAGACCTGGGAAATCATGTCAACCCTCTGTGCCTTGGCTCCCTATCAGTAAAAAAGAAAACTATTGCTTTCCAAGATGAAGCAAGGCTTGCCAGTTATATTTCCTCAGCCTTAGGGCTGTACACATTTCTAGATGGGTAAGTTTTGTAATTTCTAACACAGCCCTTTTGGACAGTTGTTATCTGCTAGTAACATTGCTCATGTTGCATATTGAATCATTTGCTGATATGATTTATGAAGTTGTGGAGACTTGTTCCCCCACAGCATGCAGCCTTATTCAAGAGCTTCCACTTGACAGGAATTTCACCACAGCTGAGCTCATGAAGTGGTTACAGAGCAGCTCCTGGGGTGTCCAAGCTACCAGAGATCAGAGCCACACCAGTGGAGTTGCAGCATTTAGAGATATAAGCACAAATCAAAGTAAATGGGACAGATAGCCAGTGGAAGAAGGGAAGCTGGCAGTGCTGTTTAAATAACTGTGGACAGTAAGAGACCCTGAACCTTGCAGTGTCATTTAGATCCCTCTGGAGAAAAACTCCTTTACAGAGAAGTGAAATAATATGTCATACTCTATTAGGTCCCTAACTCAGTCCTGTCCGCCATGTTCTCAGAGACACATTAACAAACCACAGTTTCAGGCAAGAGACATGGTGTACGACCAGGTACCTGAGCTGAGGAGAACTCAGTGTATGGGTTCCAGAAGCTGTGACTAAGAAAGGTTAAATTCAGAAACCATTGTGCCTGTGACAGAACTCCTATTGCTTTCAAGAAGGCCAAGAAGGCACCAGGCTAAATGGACAGATAACTAGGCAGAATGACATGAAATTTTGAAAGAGAGGTACTTTGTTGATTATTAAGAACAGGTTCCTAAGAGTAGCAAAGCAGGCTGAATATTTCCTCTCAGCAAAAGCACTGAAAGTCATTTAGGACTTCTGATGAGTGTATTCCTGTGTCTAATTCAAATGAAATGGCCTCCGGGAAACAGACTTGCACCGGGGAAGGAGATGGGATGGAGAAGCCATTTCTTGTTTTAACTTGAATGTCTCTAGGGCTGTTAAGGAATAGGGAATGGCTTCTTCCCTCTTCTTGCCTTTCACCAAAGAGATCTGCTTCTTTGATTAGTTGCCTTAGTTTCTCTCCACTCTGGTGCTGTTAGTCTGAACACCCTCCCCCCAACTTTGTTATTCCAAGAGCGTTCAAGTTTGCTATTACATCTTCTTCCCTAGCATGCACAAGGGTGTACTATTTTTGCATCAAAGTTTTAATAAGATAGCGTCTTACACCTGTATCTCTTGCTCCACTGAGCTGCATAGGAGCATGCTGCTCATCACAAATTATTTTGGTTCAGCCCTCAGACAGCTTTCAGCCTTTTGACAAAATCTAGACGATAGATGACAGTTGGTTTTAATTAAGGAAAATGTTTCAGCTCTACAGATTTACTAGAGAAGATTTTCTGTAACACCCTAATAGGTTTTAGTATTAGACTGTATTTGATTTCTCTGGGATACCTGCTTTTGTTAACTACCAATAAAAATCATCTGAGGTAGCATCAGTAAAAATGTAGATCTCTTCAGCATCTAAACACCATGAAGCAACATGTTTTCCCTCACCCTTTTACCACAGTTTAGCTCCACAAAGTAGGAATCATATTTATGAGCTAGATGGATGTTTACTTCGTTGTTTGAAAGCAGACCCTTAAAGGGAATGTGGAACACCAGCTCCTTTGTCCTTCTGGTTGCAACACACAGAGGAACAGTGGGTGGAGAATGAGGCTCAAGAATAGAGGAAAGCTACCTGAATACTGAGGTCCTGGCAACAAATGGTCTACGGCTGTTATATATCACATTAACTCTTTATTTTGGCTTCTTTCCAGATAGAGAATTTCCCCCCTCCTTCTGGGCATGTGGTAACCCTGGATTTTGTCTTAGAGTTAGAATAGTTCAGCAGGAAGGGACCTACGAAGATCATCAAGTCAAACTGCCTGACCGCTGCAGGCCTAACCAAAAATTGAAGAGTATCATTAAAGGCATTAGCCAAATGCCTCTTGAACACTGACAGGCACAGGGCATCAACCACCTCACTAGGAAGCCTGTCCAGTGTTTGACCACCCTCACGATAAAGCCATTTTTCCTCATGCCTTGTCTGACCCTCCCCTGGCGCTGCTCTGTGCCATTCCCAATCATCTTGCCATTGCTTCCCAGGGAGCAGAGGCCGGCATCTCCCTCTGCTTCCCCTCCTCAGGGAGCTTCAGGGAGCAGTGAGGTCTCCTCTCAGCCTCCTTCTCTCCAAATTAACCAAAGTGTCCTCAGCCTCTCCTCACAGGACATGCCTCCCATCCCTTTTACCACCTTTGTTGCCCTCCCCTGGATGTAACCTTGAGAAAGGCCTTACCTTGAAAAGCTGCTGTACTGTTTTAATATCCTCTTCATTTTCACTTTGCAGGGTGTCCTTTTCTTGACAGTTGTCTGCACGGTAGCTGTGAGTCCTGAAGTACAGCAAAAATTGCCTCCACATCGGGAAATAAAAGGCTCTTCCTGAATCCAATCTTGCAGTGACCTTTCTTGGAAAAGCACCGGTTTTATTTAACAATGAAACAAAACCAAATCCCAGACATTGGGCTGAATGACAACAACATAGAGGTGGCTCGTCCTTATGCCGACGGGCAAATGTCAGGGCCTCTTGCAGCTTGCCAGTTCCTCCTGTGGTCTCCACCGTTCTGGAGACAAACAGGATTATCTGCCCTCAGCTATCTGTGGTGCCTCATCCCCTGAGCATCATGCCAGCTTAAAGATTAGATTTACTGCTTTGTAGGTTCTAGTTACTTGAAAAGGAGGAAGAAGGGTGTACAGTGGTTGAATATGTGTCGGAGAAATGGGCAGTAACAATCATGAAACGCTTTCTATAAGAAAGCAAGTAGCAACCCACCACATAGTTATACTCTGCGGACAGCACCAAATGGAGACGTCTGCCTTAGGTCAGTGGCACTTGTCAATCACATTTTTTCTAAGCGACCGAACAGATGGTCTAGTGGTAATCCTTCCAGCCCGGAGGAAAACACCACATTAGCAGCAGACACGTCTGTGGATAGAGACAAACTAAATATAAAGGCTAAGACTCCAGGTAGATTATTAATAGTTTATTTCTCTTAGCCTTGTAGAGGACTGACTCCTGTTTGTCAACATTCACTCAGTATTTATTTTTTTGTGCTTTTTGAAATACAGATGGGAGAAACAGAAAAAGTAAGAGGAATATTGAGCTATGGTGAACTTCTAATTCAAATATTAATTGCAGTGCTGCTTACAAATCTGCTTTAATGAGAGTTAAGCAAGTTATAGAGTTTCTTCTGTGGCAAAGCATTCAGGATCCTTAAAAAAAATTCTTATTCTGGAGAGAGAAGAAAGTCAAAATCATACATGTTAGTGTGCACTGAAAATCATCAGTCTTTTAGTTTGTTCATCATTTGAAAATACTTCCAGTGTTAATAATTTTGTATTTTATATTAGTGTTGTTATTAGAATTAGCTGAAACTATTCCAAATGAGAATTTACTATAAATGACGAACCCAAAGACTTTCTATTTTGAAAGTGTAGGATGGGATATTCCATCTATTTTGAAAGCTTACAACATCCTGCTCAGGTTGAAAAATGTCTAAAGAAACATTTTTATTTTTTTCTGCCAAGAGTCATAAGTTTTGACAATTCAGCACTACAGATATATGGTAGATATAATGCCACCTGCCCTTATGGCGCCTCTTGTGAGAAGTGCCGTTGTCACACCTTTGTCTTTTTTCAGAAAAATCCAATAAGTGCTGAGGAGAAAAACACAGAACAATGAGAAAACACTGTTCCCAGCATTTGGCTTAACAAGCTGAATTGCACTAGAAATCATTGCACAGTAAGAAGGCTGTTGTAAAAGCCCTGGTAATAAGCCCGACTTTGGCAGAGTTACTCCCCCAAGAAGCTACTGCTCTGACCTAGCCTTTTATGTGAGAGAGGAGGAAGTTAGAAGATCTATTGCTTTTTTTTTTTTTTTTAAGTTATTATCATTTTACCCCAGAGGTGGGCTTCATTTCACCTGCTGCTGCAGCAAATTCCCAGAGAAGTGTGCTCCTTCTAAGCATTCATGAGCCAACCATTGTCCAGACAAGTGCCACCAGCATGAAGCAGGTGACACTGCAGTGGAGACTGATGGTGACAAGAGGAGAGATACTGTAGGCTGCAAAGAGGGGCTGAAGAGTCTGAGATCCTCAAGCTTTCAACACAGAATTGCATGTTCATGAGACTGAAAGACATATCTCCCTACTCTCTAAAACAACGTAGCCGTCTATTTTAACTACAGCTGCATTTATTTCTCATGACTGTAAATAGTTAGTTTTGCTCTGGCCTTTCTGTTCCTGTTTCTGTCCAGTACCTCACTTTCAATTTTTGGACAATTTAGCATTATTCTGTTCTACTAGGGGGAGAGGGAAGATTGAAGATGTATTTATTACAACAAAATTGTAGTTTATTTTTCTTTAGAAAATGTAGTTCTTACTGAGGATAAGATATGTGTGGTATCCTAACTGAGAATGCAAAAATTAATTTCAGAGAGGCAGTGGATCAAACAGAAGATTGCCTGGTAAGAAATTTGCTAAATTGTGGTGTATTAGCTTTACTGGATCCCTTAGCCAGGATCTGATTAATTAAAAATAGAAATGATCCAAGAAGCCAGATCATTCTGCATTGGTTTCAGGAAGCAGGGTATACTCTTGTTTAAAAAGTGTTCACAGAATACTGATCTCCCATAATGACACAGACACTAAAGTGAGATAAAATAAGAGGAGAAGACAGAGACAGCTGAAGCAGTAAAAGAAACAAACAAACGTGGGCTGATCTTGCTTTAATTACTGAGGAAAAAGGTTCAGTGAAGCACCTCACACTGAAAGGTCACTTCTGTGCCTGTGAAAGGGAAGATTCTTCTGTGACAACCCTCCTCTTTTAGACAGGAGAGAAAAGAAAGCATCCCCTATCCCCAGGGTCCTCCCTGATGCCTCTGACAATGGCATCTTAACATGAGGCAAACACAAAATCTGCTGGGAGAGATGGATTGAGAGGGAAAACCATGGGACGTAAATAGGGACAAACCAGAATTGTAGAAGAAGTCAAGTCCATTTGAAAGTACAAAGTGACTTTGACTAATCTGTAGCTGAAATTTATACCTATAACACATTTAAAATAATAAATAAATAAATAAATGAAAATATAAAGCATATTACCTAGATATTATTTAAAGTTTTAAAATAATTAGTTCTATTTATCCTATCACGCTGAAAGAAACCCACGCCTATGACTCTCATCCCTCCCTTGTCAAGCAATGTACGTGCTGTTCCTTTCCACTTCACCCTGGGAGGATGGGTTTTAAGCCTTGGAAAAGTGGAAGCTTGAGCACTTGGAATACCTGGTCTGAAGCCCTGGATGAACCATCCTAAGGTAAAATGAGGTGCTTGTTTTAGGAATGATAACCCTTTAAAGGTGAGGCTATTCTCTGTGCGTTTCTAGTGTATAGGTACCACTTTGAAAATGTCCTCCTTTGCAATTTTTGGCATTTTTTGTTTTTTATTTGTCAAGAATATTTTGTGGATTAAAGCAATGTATTCACTCTTCATTATCTTGTACTTATGTTTCAGTTGGATAAGCCTTCTAAGCCACTTCTATATGTGCTAAACAGTTGTACAGACATGCAAGAGACAGCCAAGTGATGTAGTGAATGCCTAAAGGTTAAATGGCAAGTGTGCAAAACACTTCTGTAATTTGCAGAATATATGAGAAACAATGATACATAGTTCTTATTACAAGAAATAAAAGGGGAACAGGAAAATACTCTCATGATCCAGCTGTCTGTAGTCTTCCTCTGAGGATGACTCATCTGCATTCCTTTTCCTAGTATTAAACTATATAACTTTTTATTATTATTATTATTATTATTATTATTATTATTATTATTATTTGTGATCCAAGCAATTAGTGACTTTTATTCCTGCACAGTGATATGTATTTTATTTTTCTTTGTGTTTCACACATCAATGAAGTCATCTAAATGTAGCAACTTCAGGTGAAGCTGTGCTGCCAGGACAGCTGTGGACAAGCATTGATGTGACCAAAATTAGCTAAATGAGATATGTTTTGCAGCACTAGAGTCCTAAAGGCTGGATACTTATGAGGAAAAAAAAAAAAAAGAAAAAAAAAAGACCATAGCACTTTTTCAATTGTAAGCTTTAGCAATTTCCAGTTCAGAGCATCAAGCAGCATGAATAGAGCACTATGAGGTACTCTCCAAAACTGATGACATACAATGGGATTGTTCATTTATTCCTACCCTCTGCTGTATAGAACCACAGAATGATTTGGGTTGGAAGAGCCATTAAAGATCTCCTAGTTCCCACCCCCCAGCCATGGGCAGGGACACCTCCCACCAGACCAGGTTGCCCAAAGCCCCATCCAGCCTGGCCTTGAACACCTCCAGGGATGGGGCATCCACAGCTTCTCTGGGCAACCTGTGCCAGTGCCTCACGACCCTCTGTGTGAAGAATTTCTTCTTGACATCTAATCTAAATCTCCCCTCTCTTAGTTTAAAGCCATTACTCCTTGTCCTGTCACTGCACTCCCTGACAAAGAGTCCCTCCCCAGCTTTCCTGTAGCCCCCTTCAGGTACTGAAAGGTTGCCATAAGGTCTCCCTGGAGCCTTCCCTTCTCCAGTCTGAACAACCCAAATTCCTTCAGCCTGTCTTTACAGGAGAGGTGTTCCAGCCCTGTGATCATCCTCGTGGCCCTCCTCTGGTCTTGTTCTAATAGGTCCATGTCCTCCTTGTGCTGGGGGTCCCAGAGCTGAACATATTTGTATACATATCATTCATATAATTTGTATACATACCATTCAAGGGTTACTAATCAATGCACAGACCTTTCCTTTTAACACAACAGCGTTTTGTTGTTGTTGTTTGTTTTTAAAACATCTGTATATGCATCTCATTGAACACCTCTTGGAAATCCAAGTGGATTGTATCAGCCAAGTGGAGTCTACTGCACCAACCTTCTCCACACTCACAAAGAACTCCAGCAGAGATGTGGGACGTGACTGTCTTTTACAGAGCTGCGGTGGCTTTTTGTTAATGTTTTGCTTTTATTCCTTTACATGGTGTAGAAAAATACGTAACTTAAGTAAACTTTTATACAGGTATATTGAAGAACCATATGTTGTTTGCATTCTCTAATAGGGTGTGTTCAACTTGCATGGTATAAATGTCCTGTTTGCTGTTTATTATTTCTGGAAATGTCCCCCGGAACACCTGTTACAAAACTACTGTGATTAATTACTATTACAATTACTTCTCCTCTCTTTGCATTTCTCTTTCTGATAATTCAGTAGATGCATACTTCCAGCCATTACACCTCACTCCAAGGTTAGAGAAAAGCTATAGGAAAATATTTTTTACTGTAGCCTCTCAACAGCTTGTGAAATGAGTAATAAAGCTAGAATCTGCCATTTATGACAAAGTCAACATACAAATCACATCCTTCCAAAGTTCCTTTCTATAGGAAAATGACCCTGTTGCTGTAGTATCAAAACTTTGACTGCAAATAGCAAATTATCTTCTTTTAGCCAGACTGAGTGGATGGTGCTAGACTCTTGTAGATGGTGCAATTAGCAGAAAAATTCTCTGTTCTGAAAAGTACCAATGACGACCTAATATACAGTCCAAATAAGAGATCACATTGGGCACCAAATTGAAATAATTTTATTTTTCTTACATGAACACTATATACGACAAAGTACTGAAGCAATATTATTAGTAGGGACTAGAACTGAGAATCACAGTCCTATGTATACTTGTACTCCGATTCAGCCAGAGTGCTTTGTTACTTGTATTTGGTTAAGCCAGAAGTGTGCTCGGGAGGTGGTGGGAGATCTGGGATTTGAACAGAAATATCATTCTGGGTGACCGAGGAATTTTCAAGGAAGGAAAGCCTGAAGTGCCTCCAGGTTAGATGAGGGCTGAATGGTAGTCTGTAGGATCACTGTACAGGTCTTTCATGCCTTCACTCTGCAAGTCCCACTTTAAAAGCCTCAAGGCTTGTTCAGATCGTCTTGTAAATCCTTTGTGCTTTGGCTTGTTTATAAAATGAGTAAAGCCATATTTATCATCACTGGTAACGTGATTTGAAATGACTGTGGAAAAGGTGAGCATGTTCATTCCGGGTGCCTGATGCCAGAACCAGAAAGAAGAGCAGAGTTAAACGCAGCACAAAAAGGCAGAGCAGAAGCAGGAAATGCAGAATGCCATGAGGCAGAAATTACAAATACTCATAAAACAGGAACTGGTTGAAGTAAGGCCTAATTCTGTCTCTCAGCCCTCTCTACCAGAAGTGGAGATCGAGGCCCAGCTGCCCACTTTCTAGGTGGAGGAAAGAGTAAGCTTGCCCTGTTGCAGTGTCGGGGTTAGAAAGTGAGAAAATGAAAAACGATGGGTATTTAAAAAAAAAAAAAAAGCAGGCTGCAGTGACTGTATATTCAGTGTGTGGGATGGATGTTGGGTCAAGAAGGTGACTCCTACTGCTTCACTGCAAGCCCAAGGGGGCATTGCACATCACCTGAAAGGGACGTGGGGAGCTGGGGGTTGGCCTTTTCTCACAGGTAACTCGTGATGGGACTAGAGGGAATGGCCTCAAGTTGCTCCAGGGGAGGTTCAGGTTGGAAATGAGGAGACATTTCTTCACAGAAAGAGCAGTCAGGCACTGGGACGGGTTGCCCACAGGGAGGTGGTGGCGTCACCGTCCCTGGGGGTGTTCGAGGAAAGGTTGGACGTGGTGCTTGGGGACAGTGGGTGACATTGGTGGTAGGGGGACGGTTAGACCAGATGATCTCGGAGGTCTTCTCCAACCTTAATGATGCTGCGATTCTACAACCTGATCCCCGCATACCCCCCCCCGCCCCGGGCACCCCACAGAGGCGACCCCTCGGCCCCGCCCCGCCTCCCTCCGCCCCTCCCCGGGGCGCCCCGCCTCCCCGCGCGGCCGGGAGGGGGCGGGGCCGCGCGCGAGCCGACGCGGCTTGGGCCTCGGCGGCGGCCGTCGCGGCTCACGTGAGCGGCGTCACGTGACGGCGGCGCCAGGCGAGCGGCGGCGGAGCTGCGGCCGGAGGGCGCCTGCGGAGCGGGACGGGGCTGCCCGGCCTCCCGCGGCCTTCCCGGGCCTCGGCCCCCGGCCGCCCTCCCGACGGGTGAGTGAGCTGGGGGGGGCGCGGGGCGGGTGTCTGCCGGTGTGTGTGTGTGTGGGGGGGGGGGCGGTTCAAGGGGAGTTCGGTTTCGGTGCCTTTTTTTTTTTTGTTTTTATTTTTTGCGTTTTGGTTAAAATCCTGTTTTCATTCAGTTATGCGAGGGAGCTGCGTCTGTTGGGGGCGGGGCAGCGCGTACCGGTTTGCTCCCGGTCCCTGCAGCGAAGGGAGCCCGGGAGGGCCAGAACCAGGCTGGGCCAGGAGGCTCCAGCCGGTTCAGGGCGTCAGAAGCCGCTGCTGCGGCCGGCCCTGCGGTCAGCTCCTTGTTTTGGCATCAGAGTCAGCTGGGGATTAAATCACAACGGAAGGAGAAAGCAGAAGTGGTGAAGGTCACTCTTTCGGTCTGTGTAGCAGGGCTCTTCATCCGCATAACTGGTGGATTTATTTCTTTCTGAATCTGCAGTTCGTGCGCTTGTATGCTTTTTTTACTTATCCTTTACAGTAGTAGACAAATATCTAAATCGGTCCCGAAGTATGGTTAGGAGGCAGGTATATGCGTGCGCAGGATTTTAAGCCTTGTTGTCAGTCCTGATTTGGAAGGAAAACAGTTTCTGCTATTTGCAAGGCTCCTTGAGCGTTGTAGAAAGGTAGTGTCTATTGAAATCATTTAGTTTGATTAATTGAGAGTTGATAAGATGGGAAGCTTAGAGTTTAGTGTGCAAGTATACCATACCCTTGTCTGCTGTAGGGAAATCACACTTTAGGTGCTTTATAAAACTTTGATTTCAAAGAAAGTACTAAAGTTGTTTTAGGGGATGGGACTACTGAAAAGAGATTTTCTTTTATTTTTTAGTTACTGACAAACGTTCTGCTCTTTAACACTTTAACAAACGGTTTCAAATCTGTCTTTTTTTCTTAGGTGCATTTTAAATATCAGTGAAGATGGATATCCGAGGTGCTGTAGATGCTGCTGTCCCAACGAATATCATTGCTGCCAAAGCTGCTGAAGTTCGGGCAAACAAAGTAAATTGGCAGTCTTATCTCCAGTAAGTAAAATATTGCTACAAATCTTTTTTTTTATTTTTTTTATTTTTAGACTTCTTGGGGTTTTGCGTTGCACAGGAATATTGTTACAATGTGGAACAATCTGTCTTGAGGTCATGTGAAGGGTTGGAAAAAGTCTATATTAAATGCAAGCGGTTGGGGATTTTTTTCTTATTACAAGAAGGAACTCTACTTATGTGAACTGAAGACAGTAATAACAAATGTAACTGTGTAAATGCATGGTTAAAGAGTCTGTTTTTCTCATTACCAGTGAAGAACCTTTCTCAATTTTAGCTTTATCAGACAGGTACTGAAGTAAATCCAATTTACAGTAAGAGTTGTCTTATGTGTAGGTATAGTTTCTGTACTGGTAAAGCGCCTTTTGTGTAAACACAAGTTGTGCTAGCAAAACTGGTCCGGGAAAACAAACTGTACCTCAAATAAAGGACAAATTGTCCTGGACAGCAATTGAAACAGGTGAATGGAGAAGCAGACAATCTGGGGAGAGTTGTGCTGTTTCAGGTAGGATCAGAATTTCCTGTAGAAGTAATAGCACTGGAACTGGTGGGAGAAATATCGTCTAAAGAGGATACAGGGACAAGCTGAGGAAAATAAATTTGTGTATGAGGTAGGGAACAAGGAAAATAAATAGACATTCGCTAGTTCTTTCTGCTCTGTAATCTGAAGTAAAATGTGGAATGCCTGCATCCCTGCATTCCTCCCCCTGATCTATGAAGAATATCAGCAAAGTGTAAATTGTTATTGTCTCTTGAATGTCCCCCTGTGCTAGCAAATTAGTTACAGAGGAACTAATGCTGAAGTAAAGTGGTAGATATCTTGGTGATTACAGAGGTACAAACCATGCTGATGGGGCTTTGTGTTTATCATTGCACCACTTCACAAACGGTGAGTGTTTTTCCAGATGGCTGTGATATATATGTAAATATTTGCTAGACAGTAGAAAAGGATTGCAAAACCGTACACATGGAAGCTGAGAAATGCTTACACAGTAGAAGCTCATGAATGACAACCTACTAGAGAGCACTGTGCTGTGGAGCTCAGTCCTATTCCATTTGTTCAGTTGGAACTTTTTTTTTCCTCTTTGTATACCTGCATGGTAAACTGGATTAAAGAACTGATCTGTTGAAGCAGCATCATTTTCTGGGTTATTTTTCAGATGGTTCCTGGTTCAGTTAGTGTGACATTACAGTGGCTGTGCAAAAGAGCAAGGTTGGAGTGGTAACTTGAGAGTGGCAGCAACCAAGCACTTGTTGACATGTCTCTACGTGGCTTTTGCTGCTACTGTATGCCTTGTTATCCATCGGATAGGAAACGTGTTCTGGGGAAGCCTGTGTGACCGTTTCAGTGCTGTTCTAGTTGGCAGTAACGGGTTAGTGGAAGTACAGCTGTTCACTGCTGATCTGTTGAGTACGCAGTAGTCTTCTCTGAGTCTCTAGTGGTTCAGGCTACTGGGCTGGTAAGGTTGAGCTGTTGCTTTTGTTGGTGTAGGGGATGGTTCTGTTTGGCAGAGGGCTATATTTTGAATATATAATGTAATATTAATTGCTTGAATGTGTTTCTTGTGGTCTACTATTTATAACCCACCTTTGTTCTTGGGGTTCTTTCTCTGTGGTGATCGATAAGGATTGGGCAGTTTTGTTTTCGTCAGCAGCTTCCTATATAACTTCTGACCAGTAGGCAGACTTGATGGTTCTTTTCCAGGTCCTAGGATTTTACTTTGTTCTGCTGTGGAGTCTATGAAAGGAGAATGTGTCAGTTATTTCCCCTCTTGGGCTTACTCAGGTTTTGGAGACTACTGTAGTGCATGTGACTAATGTTTGTGACCGTACTGTGAGACTGCTCGGTTCTCGGTGCCCTCTACATGTCAATGACAGCGTGTCCTGTTTGTTATTGCTCCGAAATAAACGTAATCTTTGTGTTTTGTATTTACTGATAACAGGCTGTCTGACTAAGGTAGCTCCAAGGATGAACTCGAGTGGTGCCAGAGGGATCGCAGAGCATTGTGAGCTGTACTTCCTTGGCTGACGAGCTTACTTATCGTTACTTACTGGAAAATATCAGCAGAACTTTTGGGGTTTCTAAAGAAGAAAAGATTATTTCTGTTTTTGAATGTGTCCTTTCTACAACAGCCAAATTTGGTCATGATTATGTCTTTGAAGCTAGTGCTTTAAGGGATTTGTAGGAAAGTCAGCTAGTGCAGCTGTATTGGCTGGCATTTCTAGAAGGAAGCATGCTATATTACTGACTGGAAACTTCTGGCTTCTGGTGACCTGTTAGAGGCAGGTCGGAGTGGTTTGTTCTGTCGTATAGAGTAGAAGGAAGGTGGTGTACTGATGATTTTGAAGGACAGTTCTTTGTTCTCTTCTTAGCTGCTGTTCTGGCAGTCTGTGCAGTTTGTGAGGTGAACTTCCATGTAAAGCCTTCACCGTAGATGGAGATTTACTGAAGTCTTCAGACATGTTTATATTAGAGGAAGGAATTTTGTCTGGTTTTCGTATGTTAACACACCAACTCAAGCATGACATAATTTCTTTTCCTTAAAGATTAGATAGCATTTCTGTAGTTAGAGTTAAAAAAAAAAAATCACAAATTCTTGATTTAAGGATTTTTTTTAAATCTAGTTGTGACAGTTGTATAAAGATGGTTTAAAGTCTGCACCATTCACAGCAGTGTAGGAGTCTGGTCACAGAGGAAGGACTTCTGAAGTTCCTTTTTGCTCTCTCTCTTCCTCAGTGGAAAAATAAAATAGCTTATGAGCAGTTGGTCAGGCTGCAGTAGCCTGACTTCTGTAGAGTTAACTCAAGCTAAAGATTAACTGGCATATTGTTTATTTCATCTCTGAAGGTTGTAACTGTAAACTAAATGTCAAACTAACACAACTGCTGACTTTGATATTTTCTATGTATATTATTGGCATAAAAAAGTGAAATATTTAAGTATGACAGCTGGACATGTCACCTGTGTTTTCCAGTGTTCACCATTCCAAAATTAGGCTGTGGATTTGTTTTTTTTTTGTTACTGAAGCTTACGGAAATAGCTGGAATTCGACACACAACAGAAGTTTCTGAGGGAGAAGAAACTAGCAAACCTTAAAACTGTAGAATGTGAACTGTAGATCTAGTTACCTTTTGGAAACTAAATGTAGTTGAGGCCATTAATTCTGTGCAGACTTTCCTGCCTTTGGATCTTGAAACTCCTAGTAATTTAGAAATGTTGGTGCTTTCTGTTAGTGGAAAAAGTGGTATGCTACTGTTTTGTACTGTGTGCTCGCTTTCAGTGTTTGTCTCAGGGTGTCAGAATGCCTTTGTAGGGTACCTTATCCTACAGGAAGGAAATTTAGTTTTGCTTTTTAAAGGTAGTAAGTGATTTTTTTGGAGAAGTGAACACATTTTGGAAATTCCATCTTACTACATTTGATAGTACCTGTGTAATCAGCTGAGGTGCCTGGCGGCTGTTCTGTATTTGGCTTCCTACGTGTTTTCAAGTAACTCACAAGTGTTTGTGAATTCTGATTTTAAAATACCTGTTTTAGTTTCCTAGGGGTGGGAACTTTCTAAAGCAGTTTAAGTATTATCTCATACTTCAAAAGCAAATCTAGTCTCAGATAAGCTTCCTAGCTTGCAGTGTTTTTTTTTTTATTTTATTCAATACTGTAGAGTATGTTCAGCTTGAATGTTAGCTGTCAAGCAGTTGGATCAGGTAAATGCCCTTTAGGTATATATAAAGTACTGTAGATAGCTGATTAAAAGAAATCATGTCTTGACATCATGGTAGGTAGCCCTAAATATGAGCTTCACACTTGCAGCAGATGGTACTTAGTGTTGTTTTTTTTTTAAGGGGGGAAAAAGTCCACAATGACTTTGATTAAGTTATTCAGACAAAGAAAAGGAGGAACAGCAGTTGGAGAAAATGTATAATTAAAAAAAAAATCACAAGATTCTGAATCATTGTTAGAGACCAAGAGGTTTAAAAAATGGTGATCTCACATCCATGCTTTTTAAAATCTGGCATGGCTGCAGTTAACAGTCCTGCAGCGAGTGCCCTCAAAGGCAGGACTTTGTGCTTCAAGCACAGAGCGTTAGTAACAGGGTTACAGAACTCCTGATCCAAACCAGATTATATCCAGACAGCTGAAGCTCAGTCAGGATTACTGTTATTGATAGACAAAAGACTGTGTAGACGTGTCCTGGAAAATAAAAGCAATGAAATCGAGTGGTTGTTAGGAATTGGGATGGAGGGAAGCTTTGGTTACCTTGTTTGCTTAAAGGGGCTGGGAAATCCCACTTTTCCTTGAAAGTCAGCAAATGTTTTCTAATAGCCTGTCTGTAAACAAGCATTGCACTTCTTGGGCTGAGGCTTTTTTTCTATCATTAAAGCTGAAAATTAAGGGTTCACCTTAAGTCATCTTTGAAGTGCTTCGGAAGTGGCAGTATTCTTTCTTATAAACTCTTCTTTATCGCTGTCATCCAGGTGTTCCTGACTTGGCCAGCATTGACTGAAACATGAGTGGCTGCTAGTCATGCATCATTATGGGCAGTATTGTTAGCAAATGAATTGTCCTCTTTTTTCATCAGCTACCCAAAGTCTATTTTTAATAGGTGAGAAAGAAGACTGCTCAATCTAAAAGGCATGTGGTGGCAGCATGGTCATTGTTGGCTAATTATTTTTTCTCTGTAACTAGTTCAATTTTAGTAGGAACTACTGTCAAAGACTACCACGGGCTGTGTAGTCAATCTTAATTGCCTTTTCTCAGCACATATGAAGATATTTCTTAAAAAAAAAACACCAGCTAGAATACAAGAATGGCTCACGATGTACTGGATTGCTTATGTTTTTGCTTGAAAAGTAAATGTGAGAAAAGATGCCTCTAATGAGGCTATCCTGAGATACAACTGTTTAAGGAAGAATAGAAATGAGAACATGATGTACATCTTATGTTTCTGTAGTTCATGAGTCCAGGCGAGACAACTACAGAAAACTTGCACTTTTATTTGGGGTTTACAAGGATTTTAATGGAACTTCTGTTCATGGAACATCGGGAAACTGACCCAGAACATCGGGAAACTGACCCAGAACATGGAAAAGATGGATTAAAAGATTCAAGCTACATAGATTTGAAAAGTGGAGGAGGCAGTTGGCTCAGTGGAAATGTTAAGAGGAGATAAATCTTGGAAACACTTAAACAGGGCAATGTCTAATATTTTCATCCTCTGTGACTTTACTTTGATGATGATGTGAACAGTTTTCTTCTTTCCTGCAGCACTCCTGATTTTAACTAGTAAAGCTAGTCACCTATAAGTCTTGGATTTTCAGGACTATCTGATTTAAAATTAGTTTTCTTATCCTAAGACTACCTGACTTGCACTATTTTGACTTGTTCATTGTTGAATGTGTGATGGTAAGTTTTACATTGTGACAAAAATAAACAAACCCCAAGGATATTCTGCCAGCTCCTCGGCTGAGTCAACAGCTTTCCGAAATAGCTCTGATGGTGGCAGTAACCCCTTGAATATTGCTGTTCGTTTTAGTTAAGGAAAAGACCAAATGGAGATCTGTTAGCTTGTAATTGTCCTGCAGCAGTTTACTATCTCAAGTCCTCTTGCTATGTGTTTGGATGAGCTCGTGGGCATATCAGCTTTTAAATTATCAAGAAAAGCAGAAATGTCTTAATTTATGAAAGCTAAAAATATATTAGGAATCAACCTCTCTATACTTCTGAAAATTCTCTTCAAGGCTTAGGACAAACTTAAAATAACAATTTTATTTTTCACCACTAATTTCAGGTTGGATTAGACTGTTACTCGTAATTATGGCATAAAGTGCTAGCTGTGTGTATTTCAGTTCTTTCAACTACTTCCCACTGACCATCGTGTTCAGCCTCTGGAAGCTGAAGAATGATTTAGAGAATGCTGTTGAACAGAAGCAATGCACAAGGAAGGATTCAGAGTGATTGTTCTGTTACTAGAGTTTTAAACTCTGCATTGCAAGGCTATCTGCAGAAAGGAGCTCTTTATGTTCTGCTGTGGGATATAGGATTGATAAAAATGATTCTGTTGAGATACCAAGTTGAAGAAAGTAAGGTTTTTAATACTTTATCGTTTGTATGTTGCTAATGGTTTCATACTTTGCTTTTCAGAGGGCAGATGATTTCAGGTGAAGACTGTGAATTTATTCAAAGATTTGAACAGAAAAGAAATCCAGAAGAGAAACAAGAGCTGTTGCAAACTGAAGGCAACCAAGTAATTTTCCTTTCTTTTTAATATCTTTTCAGGGAAGGAGAATGGAAGGAAATTTTCATACCAACTCTATTTCAATGTTGATGATACAGTTAAGATGTTATGGAAGAAGTATAAAACTTGTATAAAAAATAACTTTTGCTAAATATAGCATGGAGATTTTCATAATCAGTCTTTCAAGAAAGCACCTTGCTGACTTTTGCTGGGGAGTATTTATCTTGTTTGAAAGCCATAAAATGATTTGTAGAGGGTAATAATCAATGACAGAAAACTTTTCTTTGTTGTATAATGCCAAATGTATTCATCTTTTACTGCAATTGAATAAAATGTTGGGATGCTTAATGTGTAAGACTTAACTGCGAATTAATGAGGATCTGTTTTGTATTATCAAAAGGAATGAACACAATTGTTAATATTAATTTTAATGTCTTTTATTTTCTAGTGTGCTAAAACATTTATAAACTTGATGACTCACATCTCGAAGGAGCAGACGGTTCAGTACATTCTCACTATGGTTGATGATATGCTGCAAGTAGGTCAATAACCTCTTTTATTTTTAAGTCTTTAAAGGAATGTTTGTATGTTTACTTTGTCTAGTTCAAGTCTAGTGAATGTTAGTAGGTCTCATGGTGCTTATGGTCTCTGACATTAGTACATGCCCTGTAGCTACAATGTGCAATGGGTGATACCATCTCCTGTGCTGTGCTTTACCCCACAGGTAAAGGCTCTCACTGGCCCACTCAAACAACTGCATTAGTTCTAGTTGGTTACAGAAAGTAGTTGGAAATAACCGCTTACTTGATTCTGTCATGTTCAGCTAGATGCAGATGCTTTCTCGACGTTATGGTAGTGCACCGATGTTTCTGTATTCAGGGCCTTACCATGTTAAAGCAGTGACATGGGCGACATTCTTAAAGTTAAATGACTTAAAGTTGTTCAGGCTTTATGGTGATAGAGCAGAAAAGAGGTGTCAGTGCAAGTTTCTCTATGTACATTTGCTTTTGTTTGAATTTGGATGTCTTCTTCACTTCAGAAATTCTGCCTCAGTTTCTGAAAGGCTGTGGCGACTTCGCAATGCTCTGTGACACTTCATTATTCAGACATGCCTTGCTGCTGGCAAAGAGGTCTTGTGTGCAGGTATCTGCTTCACATTCCCCCAGAGCTGCCTAGCCCTCCATGCTTCTGCTAGACAAGGCTGAAACAGGGCTTCTACTTTCTTTTGATCTTGTTCAGATAGTAAAATGCTGACAATGATACCTTACGGACCTTTTGTTGCGCACTTCCAAGGTGCAAGGTTCTTGTTGGAGGGCAGGATATTTATTGGCCACTAATTCTGTGACTGAATTTAGTGCAGGGCTCTGCAACTGGCAAGCACAGTAGAATCCACAATAGTGGAAAGGAAGTCTCCTGTCTTCGCCTTAGTGGACTTAATTCAGTACATCCAAAACTTTAAGCAATAAATTGTTCATGGTGCCACTGATTCTCTCAGTGAAATTGTTTTGAGCAAGGATGCCTGCTGTATATTCATGAGATGAAGGAAGAATAATTGAAAGCCACCTTTGATGGCTGAAACTTCTAGAAGCTATCATAAGTAATAATATCCAGCTTTTGTCTGTGATAATGACCATCTGCATCTCTTCTATTGTCTTTCAATGCTTTTTTTGTGAGGTTGTAAGAAAATCATGTCAATTGTGCTTTGAGTGTGCTAGAAGCCCAGCTGGCTGTCTAGGATTGTTCCAGCAGTTCTACTCAGGGGTTTGGTTGTTGTTCTAGGGAAGATTTCTTTTGGAGGCTAATGTGGAAATTGCATTCTGAGAACATCACCGTTCTGTTTATGAAGATGGAAAGTGTTTGCATACTGGATCCCCAAGGAAACATTCATTTCCCTAATCATGTGCTAAATGCTTGGAACAATTTTTGAGTTAGTGACCCCATCACACTTCACAGCCTGTTAATTATGAAATCTTTAAGAACCTGCAGAGTAGTTAGTGGAGGTAGCAGTACCACCCAAGTGAGCTTCATTTAGCATCTGGCATTTCTGAAAAAGGATAATTATTCAACTGTTGATGTGAATGTTTAGGATTTTCTTTTTATTGATCTATTCAGCTGCCTAGAAAGGTGCAGCACTACGTATTTCAGGGCCATCAGCTGTTCTCCCATCTTTCCTCCTGTCATTGTGTCACCTTAACAGCAAACACCAGGCTGATTTTCTGATTGACAGCATGTTGAAGTTATTTCAGCTTTCCTGCTTCCAGACCTGTCTCCTTTGTAGTTATGTTGTAAACGTTGACTTTTTTTGCTCTTTTTAGCTAGACTTTGTGTGGCACCAGTATAGATGCTAACAGTGACTTATTTGATAAAGCTGTCATTTTTCCTTAAAGTAGTTATCACAGAGCCGAAGCTTTTTGTGAAGACTGTAAGTTCCTGAGATCTTAGTCTTTTCTTTTATTCCACAGTTTGAACAATAGAAATTGAGTTTTTGAGCTTTTTGGTACATGCCATATAGAGTATTAAATGCTTGAACAGTGAATCACTGGAAGAGTTAGGAGTACCAGATAACTGCTGGCACCTGATCTTCCTCCCCACGAAGTAAGCAGGCCAGAAATTTGCAGCCCAGTTGGTGCAGTAACATTGAAACTTTCAAGGAAGGGTTGGCTGCAACTGTGATACTTGGTAAAATGCCAGTCTTGGATACATTCAGATCATCTTGTGTTTAATAGAAGGTACTCCAATAAGTGGACTTGTCCAGCTGATTTTTTCATCCACGGTATTGTTGAAAGGGTGCTGTACGAGTGATAGAAAGCCCTTCAGTTAGTGGAGTTTGAAAAATTAAATTCAGGGGATAGTGGAGACTGAGGTACTGCTCTCATGCAAGTCTCCTATTTACAGTGTCTTGAACAGTTTTGTCTTCCTTGATAGAAATTGTGTATTTGTTTGGAGTAGCTTGACTTCAAAGGGGAGACATCTCTTTATAATAAAAGCTTACAATCCACTGGGCTAGATAATATATGGAAGTGCTGAGGAAACACGGGAATCCATATACTTCATTTTCTCTAAGAATATATTTCAGGCTCTTAGAGCTTCCCTCTCTTCAGGTTTGTGTGGCTGCTTCTCTGCTCTGCTTTAAGGTTATAGCCGCTTTGTGCAGCGGTTACTAGGTAAAATGCTAGAAACAGCTGTGCATGGTGCCCTAGTTCGGGTACTTGTGATACTCTGGGGTTTAGTGTAGAAGCTCTGCAGAGCAGACTTGTGGTGGCTCTGTCCTCTTGGTGCTCAGGCTGCCCAAGGTGAACCAGCTGCAGCTTTGGGAGAGCTCGCTTCCCATTGAGAGGAATGGAGAGGCAGGGCTAGCTTGCACTTCTGGTTTTGTTCATAGAATGCACAGGCAGACTCAACAAAAGGGATTAGTGTAGAAGTGACAGTATGTGGAAGACTTCCTGGATTTTATTCAAGCATAATGAAAAATGGTATCATTTAACTAGTCTCTCATTCTGGTTGATCAAAAGGATATATCCATTTTTACTGTAACAGGTGTTGGAGCACTGAGATACTGTTAGGGTTTCAAAGTTTAATTCCACCCTCCTCAAATCTCCAGCTTCAATGTCAGCATGCTGAAATGGACTTGTATCTGCAAGGAACTGTCAAACTGAAAAATTTCCAGGGACTATTATAATCCTGGATACACTCTGATAAAGCGTATTAACATATCAACATAAGGATGAGCAAAAGTACCTGTCTTCTGTTGAATGCTCTTACAAGTCTCTGATCTTCTCCCCTCTCCCTATTTTTACAGGAAAATCATCAGCGTGTTTGTATCTTCTTTGATTATGCAAAACGTGGTAAAAACACTGCATGGTCCTACTTTCTGCCGATGTTGAATCGACAAGATCTTTTCACTGTGCATATGGTAAGCTTCGAATGAATCCATCTCTGAAGATGGTGGAGAAAAATGCTGTTTATTTTCCTTTTGGAGATTTTGGAGTCTGCAATTTCATCTGCTGCCTGGACTTCAGAGTTTTTCTAGTTGGAGTCTAGATGAGTCATTCTTAATATAAGCTGGACTTAACCACTTTTTAGAAGGAAAAGCTGTGTTGTTTGATGTTTGGGTTTTTGGGGAGACTAGAGTAGATGTTAAGGACTCAGAAAAGAAAGGATTTTAGAGTTAGGCGCAGTAAGGCATAACTAGAAAAGTAACTTTTGTAACAGCTTCCAGTCAATGCTCCTCATCCTATATGAACATTAGAATTTAAGTTCTAATCCTGTGACAGGAAATCTTGCTGAACATTACTCTGTCAAATTATTATAACGCTGCTTGAAGTCTGTTTAAAATGGTTCGTAAGCACACTAGGGAGGAAACAGCAGCTGCTGTTGTAGTGGGTTTACCCTGGATGGCAGGAAGAAAGCCCCCACCCAGTTGCTTGTCCAGTCCCCCACAGTGGGATGAGAGACAGAATTGGAATGGTGAAAGTGAGAGAACTCGTGACTTGAGAGTAGGCAGTTTAGTAAGTGGAGGAGGCTTGGGGTGGTGGTGGTGGGGTAGCAACAAACAAAAATGGGGAAAAAAGGCACCAAAAAACAAAGCTGCTGCTGCAAAAGCAGTCAGTCACCACCAGCAGACTGATGTTCAGCCAGTCACTGAGCTACTTTGGAAACTGCCTCACTCCCCCTCAGCTTTCTTGCTGAGCATGATGTTTCATAGAATCACAGAATGGTTTGGGTTGGAAGGGACCTTAAAGATCACCTAGTTCCACCCCCCTGCTACAGGCAGGGACACTTCCCGCTAGACCAGGTTGCTCAAAGCCCCATCCAACCCCATCCAACCTGGCCTTGAACACTTAACTCAGAACATATCCGTTTGAGTTCAGGTCAGCTGTCCCGGCTGTGTCCCTTCCCAGCCTACTTGCTGGGAATGCCAAGTGAGAAACAGAGGCATCCTTGGTGTTGTGCAAGCACTGTTTGGCAATGCCTAAAACACTGGTGTGTTATCAGCACTGTTTTGGTCACCAGCCTAAAACAGGGCACCGTATGGGCTGCTATGAAGAAAACTAAGTCCATTGCAGTACAGTGGAAAGGCGCCTGCAATAGTCTTCCCACTGCATCATGGAGCTGTATGCAGGCAAACTAACACCTGCTTCAGTAATTTTTTGTTTAAACTGCTTCTTTATGTATAAGTTGGCTCAAATATTTCTGCACGTATGCTGCAGGCTGTAGCGTATAGTTACTTTGAAAATAATTTGAAAAGGCTGGCATAGAAATGCACTCCTCTGATTTGTTGTGTATAGTCTTATGCTGTAGACTTAATGAAAACTTTTAGTTTGGCACCATTTTTATGTTTAAATTTCATTCTTAAATTCTACCTTTCCTTTTGGTTTTCTGCTGTTTTTTTTCTAGGTTGGAACCTTTTTCCATCTGGAAAATGACTTGCTTCAACTTAAGTACAAAATACATGGTTGCAAACTATTATATTTGTGTTGACATTTGCATTAATTGCTTAAAGTAAAGTATGTCTTAGATCATTAAGTGTCTTACTGCTGGTGAATTTCTGACTTCAGTAGAATCCTACAGATATAGCCCATTGATAGGCCCATTCTGAGTTCTTCTTTGGGGCTTTGTGAACTTCAGCAGCTACAGCTATCTGATAACCTTGTGAAAACGCACCAGTTACTAGGAAGTAGAAGCAAAAAAAAGCTGAAGAAACCAAGTTGCTAGGCAGAGAGATAGAAACCTATCCGTCTTCCATGTAAGGGGCCATCCTTTACCTAAACTTGGTTTCTGGAGCTGGTAGGACTGTCCTCTAACACTGAAGACTGAAACTGTTAGATTTGAAAATCCATTCATTCCTTTCTCTTTCAGGCTGCAAGAATTATTGCCAAACTGGCTGCTTGGGGGAGAGAACTTATGGAAGGCAGTGACTTGAATTACTATTTCAACTGGATTAAAACTCAGCTCAGTTCACAGGTAAAAAGCTACTTCTGTTTAAACTCTACAGTGACTTTAAATTTAGAAGTTTGAATTAAAAAATAAAAAATAAGGCTTTTCGCTTTTTCTGTTGGTTACCTTTCATTGTCTACTGGGCACTAAGAAAACGTGAGGGTTTTCTGTCTCCCTGCGTTGTTTTGCTTCTCATAGCTTGTTTCTAGGAAGAAAAATCCCATGGCAACAGGAATTGAACATGAAAACTTTTTTCCAGTTTACTACAGTATGCCTTTTTGTAGTTGCCACTTGAAACTAAATAAATCCTGATTTATTTGGACAGAACTTGTATGGCATTACCTCAGTGTGAACTGCTTCCTGCTGGCATGTCCTTCAGATATGAATCTTTCTCCTTCGCCTTCTGTTTTGAGATTTACCCACTTCTTCCCCTCAGTCCTTACGAAAACCTAGTGATTTGTCATTCTCTAAGGTAGTGCTGAAAGAGAAGTAGATTACAGAGAAACATAATTCAGTGTGTTTAGTAACAGTGTATTTTTGCATAGGT
This sequence comes from Anser anser, assembly GCF_964211835.1. Classification (NCBI taxonomy): domain Eukaryota; kingdom Metazoa; phylum Chordata; class Aves; order Anseriformes; family Anatidae; genus Anser; species Anser anser. The sequence continues at coordinate 41,688,691 of NC_139721.1, forward strand.
TTCCTAATTGTAGGCTTATTAAGAATTCTGTGTTTTTCTCTGGAAGAAGAATCTTAGTCAGAATTTCTTTCAGAAAGATTCAAGAGAAGAGCTTTCGAATCCTAAGATAAAGGTGGATAAAAGTCTTAAATCTATGCTTAAGCTAAAAAAGGGGAAAAAAAATGAAATTGTGATATGACACGGTAAGCTCCAAGCATATTCCTCTAGACATGATGGTATGTGTGTGAAAGAAATACAATATATTATTCTAACATATTAAGCCAAAAAAGTATCTAATAAATTAACTTTTTATAACTAGAGGGATGGGAAAATTGAAGTGGTGTTGGGAACAACCTTTCTGTAAGCATGAAGGACAGCTCTGATTTTATGCTTTTTTTTTTTCCTAGAAGTTACGTGGTACAGGTGGTTCTGTGGAAGCAGGAGCAGTCTCCACAAGTGATGTGAGTGTTTCTTTAAAGCTTGTCAATCTGCTGTTTAAGGCAGGTGATACCCACTCCTTGGATTAAGGTGCAGAGGTGTTCTGGTATCAATAATAGAAAATGCTTCAAATGGAACTGTACAACAACAGAGTGCCAGGTGATGGCGCCAAGAAACAAAAGTATTTTTAAAATCACTGGTTTCACAGAAAATGCTGGCAGTGGAAGTATGTATTTCCAAAGTTGGATTGGGTTATGAAAACTGTAGATGTATCTGGCATCCTTATTGTTAAAACTTGAAGAGATGGTGGGCAAATTTGTTTAATATTTGAACAATACTGTCTGTTTAGCTTTGTCTTCTACTAGTCAGACAGTTTGGTGCATGAAGCTTCTGGGTCTTGTAATGTGCAGACCTTAAGGCACATCAGCTGTTAAAGCAAACATTGCCCCCGCAAACTTCTGTAGCACGAAATTACAAGAGTGCTTTTGAAGCTATAAACTGTTCGTATTTGAAGAGCCTGAATTCAGAGGAAAGTGGATTGTCCTTTTCTCATCGGTATTCATATATATTGAATTTCTTGTAGCTATAATGGGTATTGGGCTCTGAGATGAATCTAGGCAGTATAGCAAATGCAAGTGATGATAACACTTGATTTTCATCTTTGTTGTGGCACAGTGAGGCAGTTTATTTTGCCTTTTGAATGTGGAGTGGAATTCAGTGTGGTTTTTGTTCCTCTTACAACCTGAAAGTGTTTGTAGTCTTTCAGAAGATTTAAATATGAGCCTGGAATTTGTTTCTTTTCTAAAAGCAGTCATAGCTTTAAAGCATTAGCTTCCTGTAGAGAAAAGCCTCTTAAATTACCGCCTGACCAGGATTTAAAATAGTAAAGATGGAAGACTGCTATGTATGGCCATAGGTAGGGGGGAAATTACAATCTGAGAGTGGTAGTCGAAGTATTTCAGTATTTTGTGTTTAGGTCAGTGTCCCATACTGTTAGGTTTTGTTAGACTATGTCATATGGCCGTAGGACAGCGAATAGTTCTATTGCACGCCATGCAACTTGTTACAGAGGTGTTAAGCTATTCCAGTTTGGTTAGAAATATGTGTTCATTGTGCTGTAGCACTGCATGGATGTACCACTGCAGGGTCCCAAAGCAGCAGAACTGATGGTACAGATATGTTCTAGGATAATTAAGTTGGGCATGTTTGGTGTTGACTTTGTTTCTGATTTCAGATCTGGCTTGTGTTGGGTTTCCAAGCAGGTCCTAACTAATTTATATCAGAGTAAATTAATGATGCAATGGTAACATTCTTAGATTGGGATTGATGTCTGGGACATAGGAAATTTCAGTTGTAATAATGTTGGAAGAGAATGATTTTATTATAGTTTCTTTAAGAAGTTCAGGAGTACACAGGTTGGTGATGCAGATAAATTAATACATTATTTGGAGCAGGAGTGTTTGTGTGTTTATACTATTTAATTTGCATGGAAGTCTGAGAGCAAATAGCTACCCAATAAAATAAATGTTGTTTGATTTGGATCTAGGTGTTTTGGAGTCACTTTTTACGAAAAGGTCTCAAAAATAAGGATGAATTCATTCTGTGACCCTCATCAGACATTGTTCTGTTTGTCTTTTATCTTATTTTCGTATGGACTGGCCTAGTTTATTTTTTTCCAGTAAATGTTTGAAAGGTTTGACCTTGTGTTATGCGACTGATCTAGCTTGAGACTTTCAAGACACTTAATAAAGAAAAAGGCTTATAGGAAAAAATATTTTATCTGCAGCATGTCTGAGTGTTAGTGAAGATAATACCAGAATCTGAGCACGAAGGGAGAATAAAATGCCACTTCTGTCATAAATTGGGATCTTTCTTTTTACTGACCAAAAAACATTTTTGAATTTCAGCTGATCTTGTTACTACATGAAAAATACGTACATTTAGAGCTAGAAAGCTGTTTAATGATTAAGTCTGTGACAGTTCATAAAGGAATCTGGATGAAAATGGAATTCAGTGATGCATCTCACAGCATTTTTCTGATGTGAAAGTTTTACTCGTTTTTCTTTTCTTGACGCAGTATTATGTGCTAAGACTTCAATGAATATAGAAAAAATTAAAATGCAGGCTAAAGTTTGAGGATGGTTTTGTGTACTCATCTTCCTAATGTTATCTTTTTTGTGTAAATGCACATCTCATTATGGTGAGCATGGTCCTTTGTGGCACATGCATAGGAAAACATAAAACTGTGATGGCATCGCTGCTGCTCTGAGTCGAGAATGGAAATGGGAAGAAACCGAGCTCAGTTCCTTTGACTACAAAGGCCTCCAGCAGACTTAACCAGGCTCTATAGAAGTTTGCTGATTTATTTTCTGGTATGCTCTATAGAGTAGTAATTGATTCAGTTGATCAAATGGCTCTGGCACTATAATCAAACAGAAGGTAGCCTTCATACGTGCTAAAAGAAGGCATGTTCAAATGAGCTATGAAAATCTACTGCTGGAATGGTAAAATGGCATTGCTTGCATAACACTTCTTTCCTATTCAAAATGCTTCTGTTTGTATTTTACTTCCCGCCTTTCCTTTTCTTGTGCTTTTTTTGTTTAAATAAAGGCTTGGAAAGCATTGTAAGGGTGAGCCTTTTTTAACTCAGAAGTGTTGCTGAAGAAATGTGTATTGAAGTATGCCAGTAGAGCCGAGTTTGGAAAACTGAGCTTTAGCACTTGCCCACTTAACTCTTCTTGTAAGAAGTGATGTGTTCTTCTTTTCACCCAGAGCTCCCAGTACGTGCAGTGTGTTGCTGGATGCCTGCAGCTGATGCTGAGGGTCAACGAATATCGCTTTGCATGGGTAGAAGCAGATGGGGTAAACTGGTGAGCATTTTTTTTACTTTATATGGATATACTTGACCTTTACAATAGCATTTTCCCAAATGACTACTTTGGGAATAGAATTCTCTTGCAAAAGACAGCTTCTCTGTTGGAGTACAAAATGTATTTGTTTTCAAAAACTCATACAGTCAAACAGACAAATGAAACTGCAGATGTGGGTACCAATGTGAGACCTTAATGCTGCTTTACTCTTCATGGAGTATACATAAATATCTGAAGGGTAATAAACCTGCTGTCTGCCTTCAACTGAAGATGCTTTGATTTTTTTTCACTTGTTAAAACAAAAACTGAAGAAATGAATTTCCGCTAATTATTATCATCGTCTTTGTTTGGAATTATTTAATTGCAGTATGTTAGTGAAAGGAGAAACTAAGAAATATGTTCTAGAGCTAAGATCCTGTTTTTTAAATTTATTTTACATATGGCTTCAAATAGATCTTAGTTCAAATTCACTTCATAAATAGCTTTGCATGAGGCTAGGATGGTGTCAGTCATCTTTAAAAATTATAAATAACTTTTCTGTCTTGTATGTTTGGGACAGTGGCTATACAGTTTTAATTTTAAGAAAAAATAACATTGTACCCTGAGCTGGAGAAAAGTCAAAGTGGTCAGTGAAATTATTTTGGGACGTCATTGGTGGTATGAAATTTGACAAGGGTAAAAGCTGGGTTCTGCACCTTGGATGGAGTAATGCCTGACGCAGCTACAGGATGGGAAGCACGTGGCTGGGGAGTAGCCCTGTGGAGGGGGACCTGGTGTGCTGGTCAACAGCAGGCTCAACGTGAGCCAGCAGTGTGCTTTAGCAGCCAAGAAGGCAAACCTCATTTTGGGATGCATTAAGTACAGAATGGCCACCCAGTCAAAAAGGCGATTCTCCCGCTATGTTTAGTGTTGATGCGGCCTCACCTTGAACATTGTGTGCAGTTCTGGGCTCCACAATATAAAGGGATGTTCAGGTACTTGAAGCATCCAGAGGTGGGCAAAAAAGCTGGTAAAAGGGATGGTAAAGGGCATCTCCTGTGCGGAGAGGCTGGGGATGCCTGGATTGTCCTGTCCGGAGAAAAGGAGGACTAGAGGTCACCCCGCTGCTCCCTGCAGCTCCCTGAGGAGGGGAAGCAGAGGGAGGTGCCGGCCTCTGCTCCCTGGGAACTGACGACAGGATGTGTGGGAACGGCACAGAGCTGTGCCAGGGGAGGGTCCGAGTGGATGTTAGAAAAAATGTCTTTACCGTGAGGGTGGTCAAACACTGGAATGGGCTTCCTAGAGAGGAGGTGGATGCCTCATGCCTGTCAGTGTTCAAGAGGCATTTGGTTAATGCCCTTAACGATATGTTTTAACTTTAGGTTATGTCTGAAGAGGTCAGGCAGACGAACTAGATGATTTTCGTAGGTCCCTTTCAACTGAGCTATTCTAATTTTAAAATGAAAGGTCAAAAGATGCTTCTGTGTCAAGATGATGCTACTGAAACAAATTTTTTCGCTAAGGAAGCTGATACAATAAACTATTGAGGTGTTACAGTAAGTCTACATTTCAAACTTGTTTGTTTCACTTTTGATAAGTTTTGAAAGTAATTTTTAATTGCATTAGCTTTTATTTGGAATGCATTTGTAAACTGGTTTTTAAATTTTCAAAAGTACAGGTTCATTCAGCTGAATAACTCTTTCTCAGAGGTCTTGTGATATCATTTCTTCTCTGATTGTTCTCTGTATGTGTGTCCTGTCCAAGATGTGTTACACCTATAGACTTTTTTCTGAAAACCCACATGTTAACTAGTGATTACTTACAATTCAGACATTACATGGAGAAGTAGAACTACAGGAACAAATTCAATCCTTGTAGATTTTTGTTCTGCCTTTCTATTCTCGTTTCCTAACTGAAAAAACACCTGTGTTTCTCCTGGAATGACGTATGATGTTCTAAACTTGCCACTGGAAAAAGAATCTCAGTAAACTTGAAGGTGGATACAGTACCACAGTAGTTCAAATTGGAAAAGCTTCTTTATGGCTGCATGGCTGAGGAGGAAATATATTTATTTTTAAAAGATGGCTTTCTGAACAAGCTGCTCGTGCAATGATAAATACTGGTGCAGGATACTGTGAAGTGGGTTGCATTCTCATCTCAGTAGCTCTTTCCAATAAGTTCCTGTTAGACATTTATTTTCATATTTCTGTGCAGAACAATACAATGTATACAGTTAATTAAAAATGAAATTATACTTTTGTTAATTTTTCAGTATCATGGGAGTCTTGAGCAACAAATGTGGGTTCCAGCTCCAGTATCAGATGATTTTCTGCGTGTGGCTGTTGGCATTCAGCCCTCAAATGTGTGAATATCTCCGTCGGTATAATATTGTTCCAGTGCTGTCAGATATTCTTCAGGAGTCAGTCAAAGAGAAAGTGACTAGAATCATCCTTGCAGCATTTCGGGTAAGTGTCATTTGACTGCAGTCTCACTGTTCTTCTCTCAGGTGAGCAGATGTTAGATGCTGCTGATGCACATCTGTTTCTGTTAGGCATTAGGTATCCTGGAATGAAAGCTTAATTGTCCCTCTTTTTTTGTGAGCTGAGTTTTGCCACAGGTAACAGACATGTTTTTATAAGTAATAATGTCTACTATTCAGTCTCTTAAAATGAAATTGATTAAAAGAAAAAAATTTAGTGCAGGCTACTTTAGTTCAAGATGTTTTTTTCTACTGGTCCTAGTCTAAAAGGCTGGAATTTGCTGATACCTGACACATTTTTGCCTTATGAAGCAACCAAAATATTAAAAATAAAATACATTATAATCAGGTATCTCTTTGTCTGACTTAATTGAATTTTATCTCCTAGTCCAAAAATCTTGTCTTGGTCATTCTGTCAAGATGAATATGAGGATATAGCTTACTCACGGTGCCTATGTTACCTAAAATTTCAGGGCCTGTTTAAGATAACTTGGAATAACTAAGCACCAATGCTTGATGTTTTCATTGTGAGAGTGCAGGCTTGTGTTCATGAGTGTTATCTCTGAATGTGCATGCTCCTCAAGTGTCTTGTATGTGATATGAGGCTACTATGACTTTTAATTCTTGCGTCCTGAGAAGGAGACGTTTATTTTCCTGGGTGGTAATTGTGTTCTAGTAGTAGGTGTTGAAGGCAGATTTGGATGTGGAGAGGGCAGTTGTTGTTTACTGACTTGCTGATCAGCTGTAACTAGCAATGTGAAGGTGCTTAATCTGTGACTTAAATGGTCTGTCTAACCAAAAGCATCTGTCACTTTGAAAAACTGGATAAGGCAGATTATAAGAACATGATTTTTATCCTATTAAAGGAGGTCAGTGATGTGAAGTATCCAGTAGGACTATTCTTACTGTATTCATCTCTTCAGATGTTCTAGTGTGCTTTAGGGCCTTGATGCTAGGATTAAGCAGGGAGCTACAGCAAGGCAACTTAAAAAAAAAAAAAAAAAAAATGCTGAGGGGCTCAGCAGCTCATTTTCAACTTCTTCCAATTCTTGAAGTCGTAAACAGGAGAAAAAAACTTCTAGTTTTTAGGGTTAGTGTATCTTTGCAAGACAAAAATCAAGACAAGCTTTTTTAATAAATAAAGGCTGAGGAAGAATAAGATGGTTCTGTTACGGGCTTCAGGGAAACTTGGCTGTTTTCTTTTTCCCAACATTGAAGATAAGTAGTGGCATGAGAATGAGGTTTTAAACTGGCAGCCAGGAAATATAGATTAGAAATTGGACATCAGAGCTGTGAATTCTGAAGCAAAGTTAAAATAGGTAGTGGAGGCAAAATAAACCTTTTTCTGTGTGACAGGTTGCAGTATTAGTTTTGGGGGTCATGGGTGTGATCTGTGTAAACAAGTAGGCTTGATAATTCTCCAAATCATGCCTGCTGGCTGTACTTCACTGAAGGCATGGCATGAGGCTTAATGACTTGCATATATTTCCTTTACTGTCTGACTTCTCATTTGTTCTGGTTTACCTCTTTGGTTAGTTAGTTATATGAAGTATGTAATTGTTTTTTTCTGTAAAACAACTGTTTATGTTATATCAATTACTTTCTCTATTTACCTATTAAAATGTTTCCCTCATTTTTCCATTTCTTTGATTTCATTGCATTTTATGCCCCTCTTGTAGCTGTGACTCATTTTGTACCGTAAAACTTATCAGTGAATAGTTCAGTGATCCATTCTACTTAGTCATATGTTTGTATTTTCCTAATACATCCTTTCAATTTCACTATAAAAAGCTTGAATACCTCTCTTTGGTATGAGTTATGTAATAGTATTTGGAGTAGCTGTCTATATATCTCTTTGAAAACTTTATATACCTGCTCCTTAAAAGACAAATTTTAAGTTCAAGATCCATGATTTGTTCTTTTGTTAGCATTTACAACTCAAAGTAGGTAATTTAGCATTACTTTGTGTAAATTACCTTCTCCTGCTGAAATAGAATGGATCTTTTTCCACACATTAATGGCCACATACAATTAACTTTAAAAGCAGTAATATGACTTACTTTCAATAGGCAAATTTTAGTAGTTCTTTGCAGTGTTCTACCTTACTAATAACTTAAGTATAGGGGTTCTGTGATATAACAAGACTGATGCAGTCTAATTCCTTCTGTGTGATTGTATAGCTTATTTCTGGTAGGTGTTACAGCTTATTTATATGGACACATGTTCTGTCTGCTAAGGACAGCATCTTTTACATGGAATTTATCTTTTATTAGAAAATGTAGGTAGCTCTGAACAATGTAATTTGAAGCTGATTGAGTAGAAATGTAATGAATAAATGACAGTGGAACTTGACTATTACATTCTGTGCTTCTAATTCCAGTCTTACCAATAGGCATCTCTTTGAATAAAAATTCTTAGTCAGAATGTTCCCAATATCAAAAGAAGCTGATCTAATCCAGATGCTAGCTTTTTAGATAGAAAGATGACTCCTTTTTTTTAAAGGCTTTCCTGCTCTGTACTGGTGTTGCATGAAAAGCTAAAATTATAATTCTAGATAAAATCAATTGTTTATGGCAGAGGCTCTGGGACTTGGGGTACTTAAGTGTGCCTTTTTTCTTTGAATAGTCTTTCTAGTCAGCCCTACTTAACATGGAAAATGATAAAAACAGGGGAATTAAAACTTTCTTATATTTAAGGTAGCATACTATCTAGGAGGAAAAGGGTCTGAGTGACCCAAGCTTGAATGCAGTGGTACTTGTGCTTTTCGTCTTGCATGATTGCATTACATTTACCTTGCAAGCTGGAGCCCAGTCTTTTTGTTTGAAATTCTTCTTGGTCTGCCACAGTGACACACATGAGTACTCCTCCTCTGTAGCAAGGTCAGCCCATGGCAGTTGACACCGCTAAATGTAGGTGTAAAGTAGCTATTGTTTGGTCAAGTCATACTTCTTCGGAGACATTATTTCAGGAATGGCTCAATTCTGCCTAATGGTCACTTATTTTAATAAATTGTTCCAATAAGAATTTTTCAATGATACTAGTCTGTCAAAACAGTCTGTCCTTAAAAACAAAAAACAACCTTTTATTTTCCTAGAATTTGCTAGAGAAATCGACTGAGAGAGAAACTCGCCAAGAGTATGCTCTTGCGATGATTCAGTGTAAAGTCTTAAAGCAGCTAGAGAATTTGGATCAGCAGAAATACGATGACGAAGACATAAGTGAAGATATCAAGTTTCTACTGGACAAGCTCGGTGAGAGTGTGCAAGACCTTAGGTATGTTTTAAGTATGAACTTCTCAAAAAGTGTAATTACATGGATGTTGGTAAAACTTTTTTCTCTAAAGCTGTATAATATATGGAATTATGATACTTAAATGATAGCTGATACAGAATGTACAGAGATGCTGGTTATATATAAAAGTTTCCTATTCAAAGTGAATATATGCTGGCTGAATAGAAAATAAATCTTCACTTCTGGATATATTATCTTCATAACTGATAATTATGTGAAAACAACTTCAGAAGAGAGTTTATAGGAGTTCAAGTCTAACCTAAAGACTAATTAGCATACATCTTGCTGTCCAGGTTAACTCAAGTTTTTGCTAGTGCTTACCTAGTTCTCGCTTTTGTGCGTAAACTGAACTGCATTGTAGTTGCCATCAGAAGTTTGATTCTATGAAAGACAGGCACCAGGATCCTTGATTAGGGAAGTTAAAACCTAGAAACCATGCAAAACAGCTGACAAATTCCCGAAAACACACAGGGTTGTATGTTTTTTTTCCCTTCAGGATACCTGTTTTGGAGTGGATGGAGGGATTATGTTTTGAAGATATTTCTCTCTTACCTTTCATGGCTTTTTGTATTTTTCAGCTGAATTCTGAGACAAAGAGCAGTTCTCATGTGCTGCTGAGAGCAGTCTTCCAGTTGTGTTAAATGTATCATAACAAATGGTGCTCCAACTCTGTCTTGCTAGGCACAGGCTTTGGCGTATGGTTCAGACTCCATTCGTGGAAACAGAGCCAGTATTTCATTCAGGTCTCTTGTTCTGTAGCTCCTTCGATGAGTACAGTTCCGAGCTCAAGTCGGGAAGGCTGGAGTGGAGTCCTGTACACAAGTCTGAGAAGTTTTGGCGGGAGAACGCTGTAAGATTAAATGAGAAGAACTATGAACTACTCAAGTAGGTTTTCAAGCCTTGCATCAGAATTCTTTAATATTTTCAGTATTGAAGTGAGCCTGTATTTAATACTTTATTTCAACGTGAACATGTAGAATGACAGCAAGTCAGATCATCTTGCTGTTGTTAGAATGGATGGTTTTTACTAAGTACTTCTTTATTTTTTACTTTCTTTTTCAAAAGCTGAATTGTTTATTTGCTTTTACTGGTCAAAATGTATTGATGATAGGGGGAATATCTCTAGCTTAATCTAGCTGCAGATGTGTACAGTTGAATCTTTTATTGCTTTCATTTGAAAAACATCTATACTAATTGACATATGGTAAAAACCTTTTTTAATTACGTTTATTGTAATTTTGTGTTGTCTTGTCATTGTTCTGAGCAACGAGCTTTTTTCTTAAGTAGTTGGGGGTTGAAAGTGGTATTATTTCATGGAAAAACAAAGTTACTGAGATATATCCAGTCTGTTTTTACTTGGGACAAAGTTTGGTGTAAGTTTGTTAGATGAAGTGAAGCTGAAGCTTAAGTTTATTGTTCTTATTGGGGTCAAGGACTTATTTGCTGACTTCAGGAATTATGCACTCAAAAGATGTCTGGGTTTTAATCTGCTGTGAGAGGTGTTAGTTCTCTACGTTGTCATCAACTGATAGTATGTGGCGATCTCTCTGGTATTCACTAAGTGCAAGACCTAACAGCAAGCAGGAGGTCAAGTGAAATATACGTGATGTTGGCAGATAGTGAACATACTGAGCTTGAACTTCGGGTGCATTTCAGTTTGCACTGAGACTTCATCAAGCCCAGTCTGATAAGTTACTTTGAGGGCACTTTCTTAGATATTTAGTATTACAGACAAAAAATTTAGCTGCTGCCAACTGCAACATGTATATAATGCTGAGACTTGGTATTTCCTGTAGTAACTGCAATACTTTTCTCTGTTCTTCTCTCCAGATTTTGGGGTGGTTTAGTTAGATGTATTGTGCTTGTGCTAACATAAAGACAGTGATCTACAATTAAAAAAAAAAAAAGAAAACTTAACAGCAAAAACAAACAATAACATAAGAAATGTGGAGAGATTCTTGTATTGAAGAATCTCTCATGTTGTAAGGCAAACAATCCTCTTTTTACTACAAGCACCATCATTTTATTTTCCCTTACCTGCCATCTTACTCTTTTTCTAACTCTAATAAACTTACTGTTGACCTTACTGTTCTTTTTGCCTTCCACCATGACTGACTTCTTAAGCAAGTGATGCTGGACTTTTTGAAATTTAGTAAATGCTTTTAATAATTCTGTTACTGAAGGCCAGGTCTCTATTGTTTTAAATGCAACTACATATTTGAAGAAAGTTCTGCTTTACTGTTTGTGCGACTAGTAGCGTCATTTTTGTTTGCCAGCTTTATTATTTTATCAGTTTGTGGGGGGAGGAGGGAAGCCACAAAAAATCAAAACAAACTGGGACTTGTTTGTTTCCTAGAATCCTGACAAAACTTCTGGAGGTTTCTGATGATCCACAAGTGCTGGCTGTAGCTGCTCATGATGTGGGGGAATATGTGCGACACTATCCCCGTGGGAAACGGTAAGAAAAATGCTAATATGCTTAACATTTGGCTACTATATACTTTACCTGATTTTTTTCTAATTTATATTAAAATATGCTACATAGGGTTTTCAGGTGATGACTTAAGTGTAATTCATTGGGAAGGTGTTACAGATAGGTTCCCTCCACTGCTAAGGGATTCTAAAATATATGAAATCGAAGACCTAGTTTCTGTTTTCCTATGTCTAAAGCAGTCTTGAATAAGTTTTTCAGACTAAAGCAGCAGATGTGCATGGGAAGAAATTAGAATAGCTATTTAATCATCATAGTTTTTTTGCCCTCAGTAACTGTTGGACTGTAAATATTGCACTTAGAATAATGATGGGTTATTTCCACAAGGATTAAGTCTATTTTGTGACTTAAAACCATCAAAAAGATTTTTGTCACAAACAACTGGCATTGTAACTTCAGTGGGGTTAGCACAGACTCAGTTGTCATGTTATTTTTACCGTGTCTTCGTTTGCCTATACAAATAAAAATTTTAGTTGAAAATGTTGATGTATTTAAACCTGAATTCTAGTCAAAATATACAGACACTACTATATATGCTTTGCTTTATTTTAAAACTCTGTGAGCAAAGAAATTACTTGCTGAATAATTGCATCTCTAAAGAAAAGAGACTACTGAAGCAGAAAGTGACCTTTCAGTTTTGTAGAAATCATGCTCATCAGTCACCAAGGGGACGTGTGACTTAATTTCTGTAGCAATGAAGCTGTCAGGTTTTGCTTTCTGCATAGGATTTAACAGGGAAGATGGCATGGTTTTCTAGGCATGTTGGAAACGGCATGAACATTTCTTGTGTAGACTGCTATCTTGACATTAGCAGAATCATGAAGACCAGACTGCAACTTGATGCCATATGCTTGAAAGACTTGCTCAAAGACTCACAGACTTTGTATAAGCAACTAGAACTGAAGGTATTTTTAGATAATTGGAACAAACTAACTGTGTCTACTAAGAAAAATCAGGTGTTCAGTATTCCACTTAGACTGAGAAGTGCTGTGTATTTGCTGATTAGCTCCTGTGTCTTCCAAAAGAGATTTATGACAAGTGGTGTTGGAGTGGAGGCAATATATCTTCTAAGGTGGAAACACTGCTGCCTGCAAGGAGGCAAAGCTGAAGGATTAGTACTGAATATTCCTGTTTCAAGCTGCCCTGTCTGAAACAATTTTATTAGATAGCTGCATAATCCTTAAGCAGCTTGCATGCATATTCAAGTGTAGTATAATGCTTGGTCTAGTACAGCCGTGCAGTTGCTGGACTGAAGCTGTGAAGTCAAATGAGTGGACGAACAGAACCTGTATCTCTGCTTCTGGTTGGGAAAACGTACTCCTGGTGGGACCTCAGCTCTGCTCAGCTGCTATAGTACCTTCCTCCTGGGCTGGTAAACCTATCCAGAAGCGTATCCTTCTTCAAAAGGAGTGATCACTGGCAAATGACAAGTGTCCTCAATACCATTCTAATCCACATTCTTTTATCACGTTATACTTCAATTGTCTTCTACATACAGACCTAGATTATTTAGGTTTGTGTTCTGAAGGACAAACTAAAATGCCTGTTTCTTTTAAGGAATTTCATTGTAATCCAACGAGTTCACGTTAAACAATTTTAGGGCTAAAAGCTTAAAATACCAAAGGACTGTGTGTCAGTTCTCATTGAGAAGTCCATTTCTTAGCGTCGTGGTATTTGGTATATAGCTATTTACTGCTCCCGTGCTTGGTTGGCATTTCACACTTTCATTGTGTGACTCACTGGGAGAATGGATGCTCGTCAATGGTTTAGAAGAGAGAATTCAAACGTCTTAAATAAATTTTTCTTCTAAGTGTTTAACCTTATCTCTTAAATGGATCCTCTTTAAGCCTTTGAAGGTTGAAGTGGATGATTAAATCCTGAAACTTTTTGAGTTTACCAGCTGCATGCGGCAGAGACTCAGGAGTTAAAAGGTCACCGACCTTCCTCTGTCTGACAATAGAAAATATTTTTTAAGTCAAATGCTACATTTTTGTTTGACTGTTCTCTAATGATGTCAGCTTACATGATTTTAACTTGCCTTTAATATTCTTCATCATAGTGCAGACTCTTAAGGCTGTACCACTGGGGGCTTCTAATAAGAGTCAGTAGTATGTGTTTGCTGAGAATATAACAGCAGAAATAAGTATGTGATGTTTGCTGTCATTAAAATAAGCACAGATTAAACATCAGCCTCCACTACAGTTTGCATATGGCTCAGGAGTTATCACTGTGTAATGTTGTTTACAGTCACCCCACCTCTGAAATTGCCTCTAATATCCAAGAAATTGACACCTCAAGCTTTTCCCTTCCTTGTCTCGTGGTTCAGAGACAGGTTGGTTGCTTTTCCCTTTTTCACTTTAGTCTGTTTTTAGATATACATTGTAGATTTCATATTAATATATTTTGCTTTAACAGTCTAATCTGTTCTCATTTATTTTTTTTCCTCCTCTTTAAAACTTAAAACATAAAACTTGTTTAAATTGCCCCCATCTTGTTGTAGTGCACTGTTGTTATTGGGAAGAGTCTCTGCAGAAGATGTACCAAGATTGTAACTGGCCAATTGAGCTCTATTTTACTTTAAAATGGCTAGAAGTTGAGGGGAGGGAAAACAACTTAAAAATAGCGTGTTGAGCAGGTTAGGAACTTGAAGCAATAAGCTTTACTGTGAACCTTCCTCATTAGTTGCTTACCTTTCAGACTAAAACATGTAGCTGGGAAGCGATTTGTACAATTAGGAAGTGTTGTGCAAGGGCAGTAACACCATTCTTGGGCTCTTCGTATTCTCAGCCATAATGTCAGTGGTTGTCCTGTCATCTAAAATACTTCCATTTGATCATAGGTTTTTATCTTTTCATTTGATTCTTGCATGCTCCTTGCAAAAGGAAGGCTTTGAGTTTCTTGCCCCTTTTACCTCCTTTAACTTCCTGAAAATTAAGTGTTTAAATCAGTCCTGTAATGGGGAAAAGGGTCTTGATTACGTTTCATAGGCTTGTATTTGTGTGCAGTGGTTTTAGACTTAACTTGACAGAAATATGAGAAATCCGAAGTCAGGAATACAGGTTTGATGAATTCATCTTGTTACTAATAACTTAGAGAATTCTTGGTGAGGATTTTCTGGCTTAAAGCAACTGCACTTTTCTGAATCTGCGCCTTTTGTATGAAACATCCTTGTGTTTTAATGCTGTTGGGAAATAATATTCCCTGGGGTTTCTCGGATAGTTTTTGTGTGAGTGATGAAATAAGAATTTTTTCATCTCTGTTTTGTCTTTATACTGCTTTGCAGTTTACAAAAACACGGTGTGTTGTGCAGTAGTAATGCATTAATTTGGCCATACAAAAAAAAACAAACAGAGCTAATGCAAGATTAGAATATCAGGGTAGCGTTGAGTAATGTTATTGATAGCCACTTAATGGAATTATGTTTAACTACTCAGTGATGTGTAAGAGAACCAATCTGAAAAAAAAAAAACCAACAACCTACAACACTGTGCAACTTGGTGAGTAATCAGTTTACACATTTCTTGCAAATTTTCTCCAAGCTATTATGACAGACTAGAATGCTGCATGTAATATCATCTGGATGCAGCCTTTTCTAGGTGTATGTATGTTGCTGTCTAATTTATTTATGAAGCAATTTATTCATGATATGATACAAGGCCTCATCAGCTTTTGGTATGGGATTTGGTGTAGATATTAAGGTCTGGCTGAGTACTATGAAATCTGTGGTAAGAGATGCAGCTTTAACTATTTTTTTCTTGGAAATTGTAATTGTTAGCAGCCAGTTCAGCATCTTACACAGAATAACTGTGGCTCAATATAGTACAGTTTGTGTGGCAAAAAGCCCTGTGAGCAGTACCAGTTTGTCGATAAATGCCATGAAAATTAGGCTTGACCTTTAGGTATTGATATACCTAGCACAGTAAGCAGTGGTGGACTGGATTAGAGACTCATTATTGAAAAAAAAAAAAAAGTGTCACCTGGATATCATCAATTAATAGAGGGTGCTACCTCCCCCTAAATAATACTTGATAGTGCTGTACCCTGCCAACCTTCTCAAGGTAATATTGAATTCTTTAGCAAGCTGGGTAAAGTAAATGACCCTTCCTGTGAAGAGGGCTTCCTGCTGGATGGATGTTTTATTCCAAAATTTATGGTAGTGGTAGCAAACCTTTGTTCTGATGTTGTGGATTGTCCAAAAAATATAATTTCAGTAGGTAGTATGAGAGTTCTGCATTGGTAACATGTCAAATAGGATGTATATGTTAGGAAATAAATACTTCTAATAAAATAATTAGAATACTGTGTTACTTTAACTTCTAATGCCCTGAACATGAAATGGTTGGATGGGAGAGCTACCCAGGAGCTAAGTAATGTGAAAAAACCTGTTCTTCTGTCTTTCAGAGTGATTGAACAACTTGGTGGTAAACAGCTAGTAATGAACCATATGCACCATGAGGACCAACAAGTTCGTTACAATGCACTGCTGGCTGTGCAGAAGCTGATGGTTCACAACTGGTATGTGAGGCTTGTTTAATATACTGCTAACAGTAAGAGATGTTGGGCTATAAAGAGAAATCAAAACCAATTTCTTTAAGGGTGGTGGGTGAGAATAACACTTTAATATGGTGAAACTGCACTTGTTAAACAATAGAGTAATGTGGATAGTTCAGAAAAGGTTCTTCACCAAGAAGGAACAGGCCAAGGAAGTGGTCGCGGCACCGAGCCTGAAGTTCAGGAAGCATTTAGACAACACTCTCTGACATCTGGTTTGACTTTTTGGGTGGTCCTGTGTGGAGCCAGGAGCTGGACTTGTCTACGATGCTGATGTGTAGGATCTTAGCTACATTCTCTGTATGTTTTTATTGCTGTTGAATGTAGTAACTTGACCTTATGGGACCGAAGTAATAAGTAATTCGGTTCAGTGAATTTCTGGACTTAGTTGAACTACTTAATGCTTAATATGAGCTGCAATTCAGGCTTGCAAAACTATAAAGTCTTAAAAATGGTAAGAATGTCCATAGGCATCCTGAAAACCTTACTAGTCTTGGCTGATGTAGTTGTAAGAATTGGTACTTCAAATATTTAAGTAACAGTTGTTTTTGTAAAGTGGATGCTTGACTGTTCTCTTGCACTGTTGTTCTTTGCTGTGATCTCTTCCGTCTCTTTACACTGGTATTCTTCTGTTTCCATTTTAAGGGATGTAAGTGCAGTTTTTCTTGAGCCCACGGAGTACAAAGGCTTTTGGGCTGGCTGGTTAGTTGAAGTTGAAAACCACTCACCAGATTCTCTTCCATCGTTTGTCTAGAATAGCATTTGAAGCGAGGCTTTCCATTTCATTGCTTGTCAACTAGTTCCCTAATAAAGCTCCAAAAATCTTCAAGTCTTGGAGTGTTCTGCCACAGAACTTGCTGGTGCGTCACACCGCCTCTCCAGTGCCTCACCTATAAAGGTCCTGTTCTGTGCTGAAGAGCTGACTTTCTGGAACACTTCAGTGATTGCATACCTAATCAGCATGGCAGGTTATGTTGAAGTTATGCTAAACATAAAGCATGGAGAGTTAAAAATACTGATTAGGATTTCTTAATCTGATTATTACTTAATATTTAACCAAAGCTCATATTTCCGATCTGGCGTTACCTTATAGAAGGATAAAATGCAGCAGTGTATCTGAGTACGTCAGAACACAGATGTGAAGACAGAAACAACTATTTTAATTTTGACCTTAACCATTTTATTTCTAAAAGACTGGTTCTTGGAATCACCTATAAATTCTATTGGGTGTTCTTGTGTGTTTTTTTTAAAATGCTGATTAGTGATAAGAGTGTGAAAGTGGTAAGGGGAAGGAATTTTCCCAAGTATGTTCTGTAAGGTTCTTTGTGACCTACTTTCTGTAGAAGACAGGCTATCAAGGGTGACAGAAGCCTCCTGACCCCTTTCCCTGCAAAGTATCTTCATTAAACAGTGCTAGTTTCCTCCCTTTCTTTTTGAAGTATTTGGTTTTCTAACTCACATGCGTATTATAAAACTCATGTTGTCCTGCTTCTTCCTTTCATACTATGGGCAGCCTCCTAAAACAGAGAAACACTTAAATGTTTAAATTATGTACTACAACAAATCCAGAGTGAATGTCCTCTGCCTGTAAGGACAACTTTGGTAAATAACATTCAATTTCCAAGTGTGTGGAGATGGAGATGAGGTGTGGTGATGTGCAACCTAATCTGAGTGCAGTGCTGTGAATTGCACTCCACCCTGCTTGGCTGTGTTTAGCAGTATTTTTTTTCTTACTTTATGCTGTTTTGATATATTTGAAACATGCTTAGTACCATAAATTCTCTATCTCTAAATAGAGATCACAACATGGAAGGGCTAGTTACTGAATTTGTCTTCTACGGGAGGAAAGGTCGGTCTTGCCGTGTGTTCTGATGCCTTGACAAATCTGGTAATAAAAATGTTAATCTTTGGTCTTTCTCCAGCGTGTACCTCATTGGCAATGGAAGTTTTCCTGGATGCCTAGCCTGGCTTTTCTCATTTTCAACTTGAGTACTAATTTTAAATATATAAAATCTGCTATTCTGGATTAGTCTTGGCTCTTTTTATCGCGTGAACACTTCACCCCTTGCTTTTCTTTCCCAGCTTGTGAACCTTTAGACTTGAGAATGAGGGATTGCAGTTAAATCTCATTTCAGATCTCCAGAGATGTCAACAGAAAACTTGTTAGCACCATTTTCAGATTTGTATTGTCATCTCTCAAGGGAATTTTTTTAATGCTTATTGGAAGGAGTCTCTGGGAGTGATTTGTCCTTGGCTCATCCATTACAAGGAGAACACTTTGGCAATGATATTGGATAGCTTGTGTTAGAGAAGTGACGCATTGTTTGTACGTAGGAAGATAAATTTGTCTTGGTATAGGTTTGGGTTTTGATATGAATCGGGAGCTCTTCAGTTTCGTAGCTTATTTGGGGAGGAGAGAGAACTTAACTCAGTTCTTGAGTCTTTAATTGCTTCGTAGTGCAGTTCAAGTGCCTACTTGTTTAGACTTGTTTAGCTTTGTTTTGTCATAATATGGATTAATTGGCATTGCCAAAGTTTTGCTTACCTTGCTCTTCAGAGTTGGGGAAACAATAAGCATTTTTTCACTTGCTTCTATGTCTTTTGGAGTTCCAGTTATTTCTCTTGAGGCAATTGTTTTTCCTTGAATTTAATTTGTGTGATACAACCCTGCATTACTATTTGTGATGCATGCATGACAGAAGCGGTGTGATTCTTCCTAGATCTGGAGCCTAATGGAGAAGGACAAGAAAATAAAGGCTTGCACCAGGCCTTGAAAACTTCTAGTACCTGAGTGGGGAGTGTCATGAAGCAGCTGAAGAGGCATTCTGCTTAGAACACAGCTGTATCATTAGGCTGCTAATAACTCAACTTGAAGACAATTAACTTCTAAGTAATTTGAATAGTTCATTACAGGCTGCTCAGCTGGCTTTTCCTTAGGGGATTTTAAGTCAGGGATAAATGGAGAAGAAATCAGACTGTCAGGCATTCTGTTTAATGGCAAAACTTCCTTAGCAAAGGCAGCAACTGCTGTCAGTTTTTCTGATGAGGTAAATTCAGGTGAAATATTCTGGTTACATTTGCATGTTAAATGGTCATGCATTTGATGAAACAGGTAGTGAAGGTATCATTAGCATTGCTCAATATCTTTAAATGGTGACTTATTCTGTGCTTTAATTTCACTTAACTGTGTGTTTAGTCCTGGCACTGCTGATGATAAAAGCCTGTTACCGGCAGATGAGGGAGTTTGGAATGGAAGTTATGGTGTGGGTTTTTCTACTGTCCTGTTCAATTTATGCCTTCTCTGTGCGTGAGAAGCGTCTTTGTTTTTGATGGTGTTCAGAAGCAATGGCCAACTTGACCATCCAACTTGACCATTCTAGTAATAGGTACTGGTTTGGGGAACCTATTGCTGGAGTGATGTTTTCATGATGCAGAATAAAAAAAGTATCAAATTAAGTTCTAAAGTGACAGGACTTGCATGTGTCCCTCACGGCATAACACTTTAACAGTCGAACTCGATGATCCTGAAGGTCTCTTCCAACCTAGATGATTTATTTTCCCAACTGTACAGATTGTGTGCTAAGTCGAGTGCTCTGCTGCTGTAGGAGGGAGGGTGGAGGGCTGACCAGTGGAGGTTACATGGGTGTACTTGTTATGGCAAGGGAGTAACTGGCCTATTGTCAGTTAGCTGAGATGTGCCACTTGTGCTCTTTGTTCATGCTAGTGTGAAGTAAAATGTGGTAGCTTATCCTCTGTAGGCGAAACTTTCTTCAGTTTTCATGCAAGCGCTGAAATCACGGTGAATCTGGCTGCAAGCTTGTTTTTCCTGTGGCTGAGTCAAGGTAATGGCTGAACTGGTAGCATCTTTGGCAATAGCTCCTGTTGAAAAAAAAGTACTGAACTGTGCTGCACCTTTCTACTCATGCCTTAGTAGCGAGCTGCTGTTAGTGATTGCATCTCTTACCTCTGGGCTCAGGTGTGATGCCTGGTCTACCCAGGGACCTTTTACCTGCGTGGGCTCTGAGCTAGAAACCTCTTTCAAATGAATAGGCTTTTCAAATAAAATGTGATTCAGTGAATAGGCATCAATGTGCAGAGTATGAGGACAGAGGATGCTGAACAATGGGAGTTAGGATGTGTCACTGGTGCACAATCAAGTATGGTATTGGAAATAAAATTAACAAATGGCATACTGAAGGAAGCAACACATTCAGGTAAGTTTTGAATATGCAACAGATTCATGTGCTATTTTCAGAGTGCACATCCCAGACAAAATTACTTGCTTCTCATCTTTTAAAATGACTAGGTATGCGGAGAGACAGTAATAAAAAATCTGAAACTGCCTAGAATTTGCAGTATGCTATATTTAGAAGGTGTTGTTCTAGAGCTAGCACTGAACACGCAGCATGTCATTATTCTTTTCTTAGGTATAAATTTTGTTCTCCCAAGCCAGTGTAACCCCTGAGATAGCTTCTGTACCTTACTTGCTCCTGGTAGCAAGAAGTGCAGCATGTAATGATAGTTAACTGGCAGCCATGAAGTTTGACCCTTCTTGTTTCTCCAAGCACTCAGACATATAATGCTTAACACAGTAGACTTCAATCCAAAAGGTTATATTTATCCTCTTTGGCCTTCGTTGTCAGTGTTATTTCTTAAACTTTTCAGCTAGTTAAATATTACTGAGAAGATTCTCTCATTAAAAAAAATCTTTTTGAAGAGTGTGGTTGCTAGGTAGAATGAGACAAATTAGGCAAAAATCCAATTAAATATAGGCATACTTGATATTTAGCATGAGTGCTCCATCTTTTCATTTGGATGTAAATGTGTCTTTGTAAAGGTTCATTCAGTATAGTTAGGGACTGTGGTTTGTATTGTGCATATGTTCTCCAGGATCTTGCAGTTTATGATTATTTCCTCTCATGAGATTCGCATCATTTATAAAACACACTTTGATATTTCTAGACTTTCTATTGATGTGGAACAAATATTTTGCAAATATCGACTATCCTGCTCAGTTTGCTTTTTATTTTTCAAAGAAATAATTTTCATGTGCTGTGGTAAATAATAAGGAAGAATGTCACCAAAGAAGTAATTTTCTGATAGTTTCTCTTCTGATTAGTGTTCCTTTAAAGATGGACTAACTGAACTGGAAATTGGAATATAACCCTAGAAGGAATA
The DNA here is from genome assembly GCF_964211835.1 of Anser anser. Classification (NCBI taxonomy): domain Eukaryota; kingdom Metazoa; phylum Chordata; class Aves; order Anseriformes; family Anatidae; genus Anser; species Anser anser. The sequence goes on from NC_139721.1 coordinate 41,709,947, forward strand.
CTACTGAAACTGCAAAGCTTGTTCCTTTTAGCACATGACCTCTAGAAATCTGGTCTGTGTGTCTTAAAAATTTCCTATCATAAATTTTGTTGTTGACAATGGTCCTTGGCTGAATCTGAGAATTAGTATAAAATTTTCAGTTAGGGTCTTGTGCCTGTTTGCAGTTATCTCCTTACGCCATACTTGGTGAATTTGCTGGTTTACGTGTTGGATCAGTTCCTTGTGCCTTTTCCCAAGTGACCTTCCAGCATTTGTTGCGATTGCTGTAACATTTAAGCGTATCTTGGCTCCAGTGTGTTCATGTTTCTTGTATGCAAACAGAACCAATTAAATGAGCATAACTGAATTAAGAAGCAAATTAGAATAAGCATTTGAGATGCAAGAAATTCTTGTATGCTCCTGTTTTCCTTTCCATGTTGGAAAAAGCATTTAGGATACCCTAGAAAACCTGTGTTTAAAAATAAGGTCTGAAAAAGGGGAAATTGTTAATGTGGAAGGACTTCGTTCTGTAATATGAATTAAAGGATTAATATGCAAATGGAAATGACTTACACCTCCTCTCATAGGGGGGCAAATGTGGAGTTTCAAGTTCTGTTGATCTGAGCTTTGGTTAAGTTATTGAGGACTTTTGAGTCACTACAAAGTAATATATTTAAACAAAGTAATATATTTAACTTGCATGTTTTGAGACGCTTCGTCAGTGCAGAGGTAATATTTTGTGCTCTTGTAAGTTGAATTGATTGTTTCATGTTTGAATGCAGTTATCTGTAACTACAAGCTTGTCTGGATTAGCTTCATGTGCTTTATAAAGGTCTTTCTGCTCCGGTGTGAGGAAAACTGAAAAAGAGTAGAACTTGTTCCAAAGTGCTAAATTTGCAAATTTAAATCTCTGAGGTGCTTGGGCCTTTTTGCTCAATTAATTTTACATCTTGGTTATTAATGCTGGCTGGAGGATGAATTGCCTGCTTGTTCTGTGTTGGGTGGTTTCTAGTGCTGATTCAGAGTTAGTGCTACTAGGAACTGCTGCAAGGTACCCTCAATACATGAGAAGTGAACTCTGTAGATACTTGGCAGCCCCAGCGTGGGGAGTGTACTGAAGTGATGTGCTTACTGGTAAGTCTGCTTTGTGTGGAAAAGGGCAGAATTTTCCAGGTGCTTGAGGAAGCACTGTTAAGTGTACAGGAGCTTTCTTTCATTTCCTTCACTTTCTGGACAGCAGTTAAGGCATAAAGCATGATATGTAAATGTGTTCAGTACTACTGATGCAGAATTTCATTTCCCTTCATCTCCTTAAATGATTCAAAAGAAAAATCAGCCTATGTGTGTACTGTGAAAATGTTTACTATTTCTGACTGGCTTGTAGTGTTCTATCCTGTAATGCAATGCTTCCTTGAGACAAAAGGCAGCCCTCCAGTGGGAAGAATTGTTGGCAAAATTTGTAGACTGATCTGTATTTTGACAGTGTGTTACTTTTTCTACAACTTTGTACTTTGAATTTTGTGTGTCTTCAACATATCACTCTATGTATTCTTTAAGAAAGATCTGCTTGGCCTGATTAGAAGGGAAACATACAATAATTTGTAAGATTTGAGCAATGCAAGACTGTGTGGGTATGAAGGTCCCCAAAGTTGGTTATGTCAAATGTTAGCAGGATGTACTTAGCCTACAGAACAAGCTGATCAGGCATGCACAAACCTGTACCAGTAGTTGCCATGTTCATCTGTCACATACTTTTACTTCTGAGCATAACCGTCTTAGGAACTTGATATGCTTGCAAAAGACTGTGATGCTTTTAAAAAAAAAAATAAATGAAGTTGGCCTTTTCCTGCAGCTGTGAGGGAAAGGAAGAAATAACAGTATGCTTAAGATAGGCAGAAGTGGTCCAATTCATGGGTATATATCTTATTTCAAAAATCACTTGAATTCCTCATTACTTTCCACTGTAGTGTGCACCCCTAATCTGTGTCAGATGCTTCTTTAAATATTTTGTGATTTGTTATCTTGGTGACAAGGTCTATTCATCTTTCATCCTACGTGATCTTCCAGTGCAGTGTTTGGAAGGCTTGCGTTCTTAAAGGTAACTTTAATTCTGTGGTGTGAACAATAGCTCTAAAATCCCATTTTGTATTTTAAAATTTAACTGAGGATAATTGCAGGATAAGTCAAATCTTAAATATTTGATCTGTAAGAGCATAATGATGGACACTTGTGCCCAGCTTGTGTGAAGACTGAAGCTTATAGTAATGCTTAATCTCATGATGTGATGAAATACCCATGTGTAAAATAAATAAATATATATATATGCACGCACTTAAATCTTCATGTATTTCAGTATGTATTTTAACGGAGGGAGAACGGGGGCTGCTGAAGCTTGAGTTTTAGTGGAAGATGTATGGGAGGTGATGAAAGGTCCTAGGTTAAGCAGTAAAACACATTTTGGAAATGATAAACTGAAGATTAACTGGTACTTCTAACAACAGCAGGTGGAAGTTGAATATGTCACTGAGTGCTCATAAAACATTCTCCTGCTCTGCCTTCTCAGCAAAAATGGCTCTTGAGTACAGTGCACCGTGGTTGGATTTTGTTATGTCTTGAGTATGCTTCTGAACTGGCGTAAGCCTTGCAATCTGTACTGTTAAGGATCGTTAGCTTGACTGATTTTCCTACTTCTAAATAATTACCTTGGAAATTCACATTCAGAGTGGTTCACATGTGCTTTAAGAATAAATAACTTGGCATGCTTGTTGTGCTTCAAGCAAACCTATCTACGTGCAAGCATTAGTTGCTTTCAAGGCTTGGATGTGAGAAGAAATAGTAGAACTAGTGCATGCATGTAGGCAAGAACGAAAGAAAGAGCAGAAGGAGATTTGATGATTTTGGAAACCATTCCATAGTTGCTGGCTGTGGTTTTGGATGGCTGTCAAATTTAACTTATTTTGGTGGTACGATTTTGGGTCCTGCCAAACCGTAAGAGAGCAGTTTATTTCCTCCTTTTGCCATCAGGAGCCTCTGCTTTGAGGTTGATAACCTATTTATTACGATCATTTATTATATCATTTTTATGTGATAATATCATTATATCATTTATTATGATCATTTCTATTGAGTGCTAGCCTTAAAATACAGCAATCCTGCAGAAACACCTGATAAAGCTGTGAGTAAGGTGCTCAATCATAAAGTGTGGCTCAGCATGCAAATTTACTACCATTGCTTGTAGAGTTTGAAGCTAGTATTGTATTTTGTAGGAATTTTGCTTTTCTAGCTGTTTTTAGCTTTAAAACAGAAATGCTGTTGGGTGATACAGGTGTGGTGCTAAACTTTATTCTGCAATAGAAATTGTTATGCATAGGGAATTGCAGATCAACAAGACACTAAACTGAAACGCAGTTTTTTGGAATGGGCAATAAGAACTGATCTTTCTCTTTTGGAGAAGGATTTTTTAAAGCAGCAGTGCATTCTCCTGAGTAAATTCTTTACTAAACTCGATTCTGAACATGCCTTTGCTTCTAATGCTTAACTCGTATAGATTGAAACAGCTGTGTAATGAGGAAAATGGTGGTTCAAAGTGTACGATTGGCAAGTGGAAACATGCCTAGATTTCACAGGTCTTGAGACCTCTCTTTCAACCGGTACAGTGGCGCAATTATTAATGCTTATTACAGAAAATGAATTTCAACCCACCTACTGTTAAAGACCTCTTTCAGCTTCCTTGTGCTTCTGTGAAGTGTTGAGCTGCTTTCACTGGAGACAGCGAAAGATGAGAAGACTCAGAATTGTGCATTTTTTCCATAGAATTTCAATATTGTTGCTAGAGCAAATGCTAAGAAACTTTGGTGTTTATTCGATTGTTGAGAGGGCAGATACAAAATAACTGCCTAGATAGACTTCAGAACAAAAGGCAAAAACAAACAAACAAAATTTTTAAGGGACCTGTTGGTATACAGCAGTGTTGACTTTAATACCTTTTATTTCTTCCAACTTGAAATTAAATTTCCTAAGTGTCTCTCTAGCTACAGGAAGACTTTGCTAGCGTATGGGTTAAACTGACAATTTATGGGTTAAACTGACAAAGTGTTACTTGTAAAACAGCTGTGTGAACACATGAAGGAGATCCTTTTTAAATAATTTGCCACAGCCTCTAATATGTATATTCAGCAAGAAAAATCTGTAGGCTTCATGGGTGTTCTGTAACAGTTGGCAGGACTTGTGAATGTTGCAGGAGGGCTTTTTCTTTTTCCAGAGTTTTGCTGATGTTCAATTCATACTGTATTTTCAGAAGATTAGGTGTTGGATGCCTAAAGCTTAGATACTGTCATAGTAGCTCCAGTGACTGTCTGATATTAGTAGACCCTATTTGAAGGAGCAACTCTAAATGTAAAATGTAAAAACTTTTCCCACTTTCTCTACTTTGTAATTCCCACCACCATCCAACTCCCTGTTCTCCATAATGTTTCTCAATCTATTTTTTTTGTATTTCAGGGAATACCTTGGAAAGCAATTGCAATCAGAACAACCTCAAACGGCGACTGCACGGAGCTAAACACTTCCATCAGTGCATTGCAGTTCCTGCTTCTAACTAGAATATGTTTGTCTTTTAAATTAATTGTTAAATTAATTGTCCAAGGAAACAAATCTCATGGTCTTTGCCTGCTACTAGTGCATAAGCTTTCCAACTTTCCTCCAGTGTTTTTTGGCTTAGTAAAAATTTGTTCAGCTAGTTCTGACAAATATGGCTATTATCTCTTCCTGTTATATTCTGAATGTATCTGAAAAAATGTGGCTAATATATTGCATTTGTTTTATGTATTTATTCTAATAATAAAGAATGCTACTAAAGGATTTTCATTCCATGTCACAACCTAGAAAAAATGTTCTCTTAGTGGGTTATCAGTCTTGTCACTTTCCAGGAAAAGCAAAGATAAATCCACTTGTGTATCTCCAGAGAAATTAATAAAGCTTTGACTTGGTGTTCTGTAGGGAATGCCTGAGAACTGTTGATTATCAGTACTGAAATATATACCAACTCTCAAAACAATGTTAATACTGTAAATAAAAGAAATGTATGGGGGCAATTTTGGGTAGGGGACTTCTCTCTTTTGAGACGATATTTTAAAACAAGAAGAGGGCAAGGTGGAGGGCAGGGAGAAGACTCCTCTAATGAGAAGTGATACTTAAGGTTCTTAGTGGAGCTGAATAATAGCAGTGTTAAAATTGCAGATCAAAGATCAAATGATTTTTCATTTTAATAACAAAAGTGCAGTAATAGGTGAACTCAGAAGTTGATGGAGTGTTTCTGTTAATTATTAAAAATACTTGTAAATGCCATGGTTTTAGTGTCATTCTAAAATCCATTGTATTCCATTTACATTAACTCACGTTGTTTGGCTGTCAAGTTCTTCTGTATTTTATAGCACCTGATAGCAAAGATGATGTAAGCATCAATGAATTGAGGATTATATAGGATTGAAATATGAAAAGCCTTGTTGCATGTACATGAGTTTGGCTACAGGCATTTGCAACACCAAGCATGTTCTTGTGATTCACTTTTTAGAAGGGAAGGAGATGAGAGAATGTGACTTAATTTCATGTGTGGTGCAAGTCTCCAAGAAAGCTTAGGATATTTTGTCAAGCAAAAAACAAACTGGGGAAACTTCTTTTGCAGTCTGGGTTTTTGTTGTATGTAACTAAAGTTTGACCACTGTTGCAAAGGGGGGAGAGAGGGATGATGGATGACAATTTGTGATGACTTCTTGGATTAAAATTGGATTATGTAGATTAATGACTGCTTACTTATGCATCTTACTTATGCATGTATGAAGTAGGCATTGATATTGTGGTTGTTATCATGAGAATAGGATAACAAGGCTTGAATGGAATTAAATTGATTTCTGTACGTGAGGTTTACCTAGGTGGATCTTACCTTGATGGTGAATGTTCCCGCATTGAGAGATGCTGGTGAGCAGGGAAGCTGTTGGAAGAGTAAGGATGCATACAGACACAGCTGTTTGTGTCTTGAGTCAGTTGAGTGGTCTCGAAATAAATCGGTCCTCCCTGATTTCACACTTGGATTTGCATCGCACATTGGTACACAAATGGGGTTCTTTGATTCAGCTTTAGGATGCACATCACATGTACCTTGGTTACTTGGCAAGCATACAGTCCACTGAACCAGGTAAGAATTTGTTTGAAATAAAGTCCTTTGAAATGCATGCGGAGTGAAGACTGGCTTAAGGCAATTGGCACTGCTCTACAAATGAGACTCTTGGGTCACCCTGCTTGTTGGTATAAATGTATCCCAAGACTGACATTGAAGGTGTTGTAAAGGGTTGGTCTTATGGTTACAGCTATAATGTTGGGCCCAGGGTGATGGAGCATTGGTGGGGAGGTACATCCATGTCTGCAAAACTAGAAGTCTGTGGTGTTTTCTTCTCTAAAGAGTTGTCTAAGGAGAATAGAGAAGAACTGCTTGGTAGGAAGTAAAGACAATGAATGCTACTTAAGGCAACCACTCCCAACTTTTTTTTTGAGAGGTGGGAATAACCAGGCAATTTGTAACATGGAACACCTTTTGCTTACAGGGGTTGTCCTCAAACATATAAATGTTATGCTTGTCTATTGTTGTATTGGGTATATATGGCAAGGTTTTGGTACTGGGGGGCTGCAGGAGTGACCTCTGTGAGCAGAGCCCAGCCGCTGCCCCGTGTCAGATGAAAGCCAGCTCCAGCTGGCTCCAAAAGGGACCTGCTGCTGGCCAGAGACAGGGACCAACACCAGCTGGGCCTCTGGGAGAGCAGATCTACAAGAAGGGGAAAAGAAAACCTGCTGTGCAACAGCAGCTGGGAGAGAGGAGTGAGAATCAGCCCTGCAGACCCCCAGGTCAGGGCAGCAGGACGTGCTCCAGGCATGCAGCAGCAGTTCCCCTGTGGCCTGTGGAGAGGCCCCTGGTGGAGCAGGCTGTCCCCCTGCAGCCCACGGGTCCCACACGGAGCAGATCTCCACGCTGCAGCCCGTGGAGGAGCCCCCGGTGGAGCAGGTGGATGTGGCCTGGAGGAGGCTGCGGCCCATGGAGAGCCCCCGCAGGAGCAGGCCCCGGGCCGGAGCTGCAGCCCGTGGAGAGGAGCCCACGCAGGAGCAGGGGGTCTGGGGGGAGCTGCCGCCCGTGGGGGACCCGTGCTGGAGCAGTTTGCTCCTGGGGGATGGACCCCGTGGTACGGAGCCATGTGGGAGCAGTTCTTGAGGAGCTGCTGCCTGTGGGCAGCCCCCGCAGGCTCAGTTCGGGAAGGACGGCATCCCGTGGGAGGGACCCCACGGGGAGCAGGGGCAGAGAGGGACTGTGAAGGAGCAGTGGAGATGAAAGGGAGATGGTCAGTCAGGGGCTGACAGCAGCCCCCGTTCCCCTGCACTCCTCGGGGGCAGGAGGTAGAAGAGGGTGGGTTGGAGGAAATTGTTTTAGTTTGCTGTTCTTTCTTACTGCTCTAGCTCATTAGAAAAATAAGTAATAAATTTCTCTTGTCTCCCTATGCTCAGTCTGTTTTGCCGGAGATTATAATTGTTGAGTGATCTCCCTGTCCTTATCTCAACCCTTGAGCCCTTTCCGTTGTATTTCTCCCCCTTTCCCTTTGAGGAGGAAGAGTGAGAGAGTGGTTGTGGTGGAGTGGTGGAGCTGTCCTGTAGCTTTTAAATGTGGAAGTTGGGGAACTTGACCAAAAGCATTCATTGAATATCAACTAATTCATAAAACTTTCTGCTATGTAAGTTTTTAGTCTGAAAAGTTCTGATTAGCTTTAGCTCTTAGTACTGAGCACTGTTTTTACTATTCACCTGTTTGCTCGCTTAACTTGCTCAGTCACATTCTCCCAAAATCTGGCATGTGGAACATAGGCAGATGCCATGGTGGCAGATTGAACACTTCAGGGCCCTGTGATGACAGCGTGGGTAGAGCTTGGTTTTCGGAAGAGAAATGTGTGCCAGTAGTTTCTTTCTATTGCTCTGGTGATATAAAGGTTTAGAGATTACTGGAGGTCCTCTGTGACAGACCAGATGACTATCTTGCTCCTAAAGCTCCTAATGCAAGAAATTAGAATTACCTTACTCCAAATCAGGGTAATAAATCTGTTTATGAATACTCTTTTTTTCCTAAATTTGTTTGCACTCTTACTTTGATTCCAAGAGTTTAATTTTCCTATAACGAAAGTAACTGCATTTCTGAAATCTTTATAAGCAGACTTTAACTTTTCTTCATTTGAGGTTTCTTTTGCTTTTCATGATAACATCTGCTTAAATGATTTTCTCTAAACTTTTGGTCTCCGGGTCTAAAATCTTAAGTGGAAATAAATGAGTAAATTTGCAGTATGCAGCAACCATAACAAGAATTAAAACCTGTCATAAATCAAAGCAGAAGAGATAGAAGGGGAACATGAGGAAGAACAGTGCTGCCTTCTGGAAGTAAGCCAAGAAAATGCTTTAATGATATGCTTAGTGCATTTTTACTGTTCCTACAAGCCTTTAGAGATCTGGCCTGCAGTTGGACGAAGGGGTGAAGGGGAAGCCAATTCTTGGTCGTGGCCAGTGTGTGCTACTTTCTCACACCAAAACAACCAAGGGCTGAGCAGGAGGTGGACTGCGTGGGCCCTAGATGGACCCTGCTGCTCTTTAATAGCTCATCAGAATTGCAAAAAATATCTTTGTGCATCTTCGTGAACAAATGAAGTTTTACAGTTTGTCATACTTGGGCCTGCTGGGCAAACACTCTTTTTCTATGAGTTTTCCATGCTAGTTTTAGCCCAGTAAATTACAAAGGGTCTGAAGGAATTCTCTTGACTCATCTCTATCCAAAAGCTTTCATTTCTGCTGAAGGAGCAGCTGAACATGAAAAATGTGCTAAAAAAGTTAACATATTTAAGAATATTTTCCATGAACTGCCCCTGGGCCTTACTGCTGCTTGAAAGCTAGGTTACTGTACAGTAAGGAGCATAATAACAGAAATGGAATAATGTGTAACTGTTATGCAGCGTCTTTCTGTTTCAATTCTTTGGTTGTACCCAAGAAAATTTCTGTGCTTTGAGAACCTAATTTTTATTGGAGGAAACAACTCCTTTTTTAAAAGCTCTTTATGTAAATGTTGGCAGTATGAACATATTTTTTCTTTTTCAGTCTGATAGTATCACAGATTTTCCCAGAAGTGCACAATTTATGTCTCTGTGAGAAAACTGAATCTGCAACAAAGAACAATTACATTTTTCGTGAGTCATTATGGTGTCCTTCTGTGCATATTCATATGTTTTTTTTTTTCAAGGCTCTTCAGTTAGTATGCCTTGTCTGGATTCTTTGTAGAGACAAAGCTTAAAAATTAAATATCGTTTTGAATGCAGTCATAAGCTACTTTAATAAGGCCACATGCATATGGCTCAGCCATAAAATGGGCGAAAAAATCAGGTAGCTGATTGTGGCAATGACAGTTATAACCTACTGATTCAGAAATTCCAGAACTACCATGGTATCAGATTCTTTTGGGGTAGGAGAATGTAATCAAGTTGCAGACTTGAAGGTCATTGTTCTTTAGATAATTTAAATGAAAAGAAAGTGGTGCAAAACAAGCCTATTCTATCAGGTTCAGTTGGCTAAAATACAGCTTCAGATAATGAGTCTGTCACTGTGGGGATCACAGCTAATAGCTGGATTGTAGATGCGTACAAATGCAAAGCAAGATACATTAGTCATTGTCCTGGTTCCAGTTAGGACAGAGTTAAGTAGCTCATAGTAGCTGGTAGGGTGCTATGTTTTGGATTAGGATGAGAAGAGCGCTGATAACATGCTGATGTTTTAATTGTTGCAGAGCAGTGTTTACACCAGGCCAAGGACTTTTCGGCTTCTCGCTCTGTCCTGCCAGCGAGCAGGCTGGGGGTGCAGCAGGAGCTGGGAGGGGACAGACCCAGGACAGCTGACCCAAACTGGCCAAAGGGGTATTCCATACCATCTGACGTCATGCTAAACAATATATAGGGGTGGCTGGCCGGGGTGGGGGGCCGGCTGCTCGGGGATAGGCTGAGCATCGGTCAGCGGGTGGTGAGCAATTGCATTGTGCATCACTTGTTTCTTATACATTATTATTATTAATACTATTATCATTATCACTATTATTATTATTATTGTTATTATTATTTTCCTGTCTTAATAAACTGTCTTTATCTCAACTCACAGGCTTCACTTTCCCGTTTCTCTCCCCCATCCCAGAGAGGGAGGGGGGAGGGTGAGCGAACGGCTGTGTGGTGTTTAGCTGCCAGCCGGGTTAAACCACAACAGTCCTTTTGGCGCCCAACGTGGGGCCCGAAGGGTTGAGATATCGACAAATCTGACCAGAGTGTGTTAAACTAAAATTGGTATAAGTATTGGACCTGCTTAATAGTTGCTAGTCACGATGTTGATTGCCTTAATCTCCAGTCTGCTGTACCTGTATTCCAAATTGAGTTTTATGGTGCGTTACTTTCTGTATGTGCTCCCTGTTGCACTGTTTATCCTTTCCGGGCCCTGGTTTAAGATTGTTATGGTACTGTGCGGTGTAGCAATGGCTTATGAAATGATGAGATATCTGGTCACGACTTTAACCTGGTATTTGTACTCAGCACTGACGTCGACTCTATACTTTGGAACCCATATCTCAGAAACTATTAGCAATTACACCTATTGCCTGTTTTCGTTAGGGAGCCAATCTGTGAAGGGGACAGGGGAAGACATGTTTCCCTACCTGTTCACTCTCCCTTTCTCCTTCACCACCACCCTCTTTTCCCCCGAGTTAGTTACGGTGGTTCTCCGAGATGTTGAATATCCTTGGGATACTCAGACCAGCCTGCTCTTGTTGTTATGTCTCCTGAATGCGCTTCAGATTTTGTGGAGGGTTAAACAACTACTTAGGAATCTCATCCGGAGATCTGTCTTGAGGCGGGATAGTTGCGAGTGGCAGGGAGTGTGGGAGGATATGGGCAGGTTTCTAGAGCAGTGGTCACCTCCAGTGTTTTGGACATTCACCCCTGAACAACTGCAAAATCCTAAAAAGCTGGCAGAATGCTTGAAAAAAAGGTGTCATGACTCTGGCAGTTCCAAAGTGACACAAATCACTGTAGCGTGCTGGGGTCTGGCTTGTGCCTATCGAGCTGCAATTGATGCTACTAGCAACCTAGCTCCAGCTCCTGCGGCCGCTCCAGCTGCAGCTCCTGCAGCCGCTCCAGCTCCAGCTCCTGCAGCCGTTCCAGCTCCAGCTCCTGCAGCCGTTCCAGCTCCAGCTCCTGCAGCCGCTCCAGCTCCAGCTCCTGCAGCCACTCCAGCTGCAGCTCCCGCGGCCGCTCCAGTTCCAGCTCCCGCAGCCGCTCCAGTTCCAGCTCCCGCAGCCGCTCCAGCTCCAGCTCCTGCAGCCGCTCCAGCTCCTGCAGCCGCTCCAGCTCCTGCAGCCGCTCCAGCTCCTGCAGCCGTTCCGGCTCCAGCTCCTGCAGCCGCTCCAGCTCCTGCAGCCGCTCCAGCTCCTGCAGCCGCTCCAGCTCCTGCAGCCGTTCCGGCTCCTGCAGCCGCTCCAGCTCCAGCCCCTGCAGCCCCTCCAGCTCCTGCAGCTGCCCCAGCTCGTGCAGCTGCTCCCACTCCTGTGGCTGGGTCAGAGAAACGAGCTGTAGCAGTGCAAGTTGACCCCGCAGAGGGTATTCCAACCCCTGTGGCAGACCCTGCGTCTGGGTCAGAGAAACGAGCTGTAGCAGTGCAAGTTGACCCCGCAGAGGGTATTCCAACCCCTGTGGCAGACCCTGTGTCTGGGTCAGAGAAACGAGCTGTAGCAGTGCAAGTTGACCCCGCAGAGGGTATTCCAACCCCTGTGGCAGACCCTGTGTCTGGGTCAGAGAAACGAGCTGTAGCAGTGCAAGTTGTCCCTGTAGACAAGGTGAAAAAATGGTATAGAGGCTCAGGTCGTTTAAAACGCAGACAGTCTTCTGCTAAGTCTGGGCGTAGTGAAGACGAGGCTGGGCCATCAAAGGTGCAGGAGACTGAAGATGAGGATGAGGATGGCGAAAAATCAACAGTAACTACCCGGACTCCATACCAGCCATCAAAGGTGCAGGAGACTGAAGATGAGGATGAGGATGTCGGAAAATCAACAGTAACTACCCGGACTCTACACCGGCCATCAAAGGTGCAGAAGACTGAAGATGAGGATGAGGATGTCGAAAAATCAACAGTAATTACCCGGACTCTATACCAGCGTGAGCTACGAGATGTGCGAAAAGATTTTGGTCGCTGTATAGGCGAGCAGCTTGTCACCTGGCTGCTCCGATGCTGGGACACGGGAGCCAATTATGTGGAATTGGAGGGCAAGGAAGCCAGGCGGCTGGGATCCCTTGCTAGGGACGCATGCATTGACAAAGCAATTGGAGATGGAGCACGATCTCGCAGCCTCTGGAGGCGTCTCCTGTCAGCTGTGAAGGAAAGGTATCTCTTCAAGGAAGAACTTGTATGTTTACCAAGCAAATGGACCACCATGGAGAAGGGAATTCAGTACCTGAGGGAATTGGCCGTACGGGAAGTAATTTATAAGGACCTAGACGACGCACAAACATCCGCAGATCCAGATGCAGTCCGGTGTACACTACCCATGTGGCGGAAGTTTGTACAGAGTGCCCCATCATCATATGCCAACTCATTGGCAATACTAGCCTGGAAAACGGAGGAGAATCCCACAGTGAATGAAGTGACTAAAATACTCCGGCAGTACGAAGGAAATCTCTCCTCTTCCCTAAAGGCCTGTGTCTCAGCTGTGGAGAAACTCTCTGAAGAGGTCCACCAACTTAAAGAGAATTTATCTTCCCCTCCACCTGAACGAACCAGTGTCCACCAGCTAAAAGAGAATGCTTTAGAGAAACTTTCTGAAAAGATCCACCAACTTGAAGAAAGATTATCTTCCCCTTCACCTGAACGAACCAGTGTCCACCAGCTAAAAGAGAATGCTTTGGAGAAACTTTCTGAAAAGATCCACCAACTTGAAGAAAGATTATCTTCCCCTTCACCTGAACGAACTAGTGTCCACCAGCTAAAAGAAGAATACCTTGGAGAAACTTTCTGAAAAGATCCACCAACTTGAAGAGAGATTATTTTCCTCCCCACCTGTACAAACCAGTGTCTCAGCTATTAGGGGTAAACGTTCATCTATGCAAGGAAGACAATATGGTGGGCACACACACCGCGCCACCCTGTGGTTTTACCTACGTGACCATGGAGAGGACATGAGAAAATGGGATGGAAAATCTACTGCGACCCTAGAGGCACGGGTACGTGAATTGCAAAGGAAAACAATTGGGAAAAAGGAGTTCTCTGAAAGGTTTGCTGCTCCAACTTCCAGCAGGCAGTCCTTTAAACACAGAAATGAAGATTCTGACCAGGACTAGAGGGGCCCTGCCTCCAGCCAGGGGGAGGAAAGGGACAATCGAGTTTATTGGACTGTGTGGATTCGATGGCCTGGCACGTCAGACGCACAGAAGTATAAGGCTTTGGTAGACACCGGTGCACAATGTACTCTAATGCCATCAAGCTATAAAGGGCCAGAGCCCATCTGTATTTATGGTGTGACGGGGGGATCCCAGCAGTTAACTGTATTGGAGGCTGAAGTGAGTCTAACCGGTAATGAGTGGCAAAAGCACCGTATTGTGACTGGCCCAGATGCTCCGTGCATCCTTGGCATAGACTATCTTAGAAGAGGATATTTCAAGGACCCAAAAGGATTCCGCTGGGCTTTTGGCATAGCTGCTTTGGAGACAGAGGACATTAAACAGTTGTCTACCTTGCCTGGTCTCTCAGAGGACCCTTCTGTTGTGGGGTTGCTGAGGGTTGAAGAACAGCAAGTGCCGATCGCTACCACAACTGTGCACCGGCGGCAATATCGCACCAACCGAGACTCCCTGAGTCCCATCCATAAGCTAATTCGTCAACTGGAGAGCCAAGGAGTGATCAGCAAGACTCATTCACCTTTTAATAGTCCCATATGGCCAGTGCGAAAGTCTAATGGTGAGTGGAGACTAACAGTGGACTATCGTGGCCTGAACGAAGTCACGCCACCACTGAGTGCTGCAGTGCCGGACATGCTAGAACTCCAGTATGAACTGGAATCAAAGGCAGCCAAGTGGTATGCCACAATTGATATCGCTAATGCATTTTTCTCCATCCCTCTAGCAGCACAGTGCAGGCCACAGTTTGCTTTCACTTGGAGGGGAGTCCAATATACTTGGAATCGGCTGCCCCAGGGGTGGAAACACAGCCCTACCATTTGCCATGGACTGATCCAGTCTGCGCTGGAGCAGGGGGAAGCTCCTGAACACCTGCAGTACATCGATGACATCATTGTGTGGGGTGACACTGCAGAAGAAGTTTTCGAGAAAGGGAAGAAAATAGTCCAAATCCTTCTGAGGGCCGGTTTTGCCATAAAACAGAATAAAGTTAAAGGACCTGCACGAGAGATCCAGTTTTTAGGAATTAAATGGCAAGATGGACGTCGTCAAATCCCAATGGATGTGATCAACAAGATAACAGCTATGTCTCCACCAACTAGCAAAAAAGAAACACAAACTTTCCTAGGTGTCGTGGGGTTTTGGAGAATGCATATTCCAAATTACAGTCTGATTGTAAACCCGCTCTACCAAGTAACCCGTAAGAAGAATGCTTTTGAATGGGGCCCTGAGCAATGACAAGCCTTTGAACAAATTAAGCAGGAAATAGTTCATGCAGTAGCCCTCGGGCCAGTCCGAACAGGACCAGATGTAAAGAATGTGCTCTACACCGCAGCCGGAGAGAATGGTCCCACCTGGAGCCTCTGGCAGAAAGAACCTGGGGAAACTCGAGGTCGACCCCTGGGGTTTTGGAGTCGGGGATACAGAGGATCTGAAGCCCGCTATACTCCAACTGAAAAGGAGATATTGGCAGCATATGAAGGAGTTCGATCTGCTTCGGAAGTGGTCGGTACTGAAGCGCAGCTCCTCCTGGCACCCCGACTGCCGGTACTAGGCTGGATGTTCAAAGGAAGGGTCCCCTCTACGCATCATGCAACTGATGCTACATGGAGCAAGTGGGTTGCACTGATTACTCAGCGGGCTCGAATAGGAAACCCCAGTCGCCCAGGAATCTTGGAGGTGATTATGGACTGGCCAGAAGGCAAATACTTTGGGATATCATCAGAGGAGGAGGTGGTTCGTGCTGAAGAAGCCCCCCTGTACAACAAGCTACCGGAAAATGAGAAGAAATATGCCTTGTTCACTGACGGGTCCTGTCGTATTGTGGGAAAGCATCGGAGATGGAAAGCTGCTGTATGGAGTCCTACACGACGAGTTGCAGAAGCTGCTGAGGGAGAAGGTGAATCGAGTCAGTTTGCAGAAGTAAAAGCCATTCAGCTGGCTTTAGATATTGCTGAACGAGAAAAGTGGCCAGTTCTCTATCTCTATACTGATTCATGGATGGTAGCAAATGCCCTGTGGGGGTGGTTACAGCAATGGAAGCAGAACAACTGGCAGCGCAGGGGCAAGCCCATCTGGGCTGCGGCATTGTGGCAAGATATTGCTGCCCGGGTAGAGAACCTGGTTGTAAAGGTACGCCATGTAGATGCTCATGTGCCCAAGAATCGGGCTACTGAAGAACACCAAAACAACCAGCAGGTGGATCAGGCTGCTAAGATTGAAGTGGCTCAGGTGGACCTGGACTGGCAACATAAAGGTGAATTATTTATAGCCCGATGGGCCCATGACACCTCAGGCCATCAAGGTAGAGATGCAACCTACAGATGGGCTCGTGATCGAGGGGTGGACCTGACCATGGACACTATAGCCCAGGTTATTCATGACTGTGAAACATGTGCTGCAATCAAGCAAGCCAAACGGTCAAAACCTCTTTGGTATGGAGGACGATGGCTGAAATATAAATATGGAGAGGCCTGGCAGATTGATTACATCACACTCCCTCAAACCCGCAACGGCAAGCGCCATGTACTTACAATGGTGGAAGCAACCACCGGATGGCTGGAAACATATCCTGTGCCCCATGCCACCGCCCGGAACACTATCCTGGGCCTTGAAAAGCAAGTCTTATGGCGACATGGCACCCCAGAGAGAATTGAGTCAGACAACGGGACTCATTTCCGAAACAACCTTATAGACACTTGGGCCAAAGAACATGGTATTGAGTGGGTGTATCACATCCCCTATCATGCACCAGCCTCTGGAAAAGTTGAACGATACAATGGACTGTTGAAGACTACACTGAAAGCAATGGGTGCTGGGACATTCAAAAATTGGGATACACATTTGGCAAAGGCCACCTGGTTAGTCAATACCAGGGGATCTGCCAACCGAGCTGGACCTGCCCAATCAAACCTGTTACGCACTGTAGAAGGGGATAAAGTTCCTGTAGTGCACGTAAGAAACATGCTGGGTAAAACAGTCTGGGCTACTCCTGCCTCAGGAAAAGGCAAACCCATTCGTGGAATTGCTTTTGCTCAGGGACCTGGATGCACTTGGTGGGTAATGCAAAAGAATGGGGAGGTCCGGTGTGTACCTCAAGGGGATTTGATACTGGGTGAGAATAGCCCATGAGTTGAATTGTAGTATGTTAATTATTATATAATAATGTATGTCATCACTACCATGATTGCTATATATCATAGATGAAAATGGTGATTAATTAGAATGTATTGGACAGAGTGTAACCTGAGCATGACATAAATGGTATGGAATAAGGGGTGGATATCTGTCCTGGTTCCAGTTAGGACAGAGTTAAGTAGCTCATAGTAGCTGGTAGGGTGCTATGTTTTGGATTAGGATGAGAAGAGCGCTGATAACATGCTGATGTTTTAATTGTTGCAGAGCAGTGCTTACACCAGGCCAAGGACTTTTTGGCTTCTCGCTCTGTCCTGCCAGCGAGCAGGCTGGGGGTGCAGCAGGAGCTGGGAGGGGACAGACCCAGGACAGCTGACCCAAACTGGCCAAAGGGGTATTCCATACCATCTGATGTCATGCTAAACAATATATAGGGGTGGCTGGCCGGGGTGGGGGGGCCGGCTGCTCGGGAATAGGCTGGGCATCGGTCAGCGGGTGGTGAGCAATTGCATTGTGCATCACTTGTTTTCTTACACATTATTATTGTTAATACTATTACCATTATCACTATTATTATTATTATTGTTATTATTATTTTCCTGTCTTAATAAACTGTCTTTATCTCAACTCACAGGCTTCACTTTCCCGTTTCTCTCCCCCATCCCAGAGAGGGAGGGGGGAGGGTGAGCGAACGGCTGTGTGGTGTTTAGCTGCCAGCCGGGTTAAACCACAACAGTCATCAAAAAGGTGAAAAAATTTTGACATAAATACCAAGTAGAAAAATAGTTCTTAGAAATGTTCTTTTTTTTCTTTCTTCTAAGCCTTTTCAGTGTTGCAAAAATTTTTTTTTTGGCTAAGAGATCATATGAAATTTTAATCTGAAAGAATCACTTTGTATTTGGCTTCCCCAGCAAGTGCAATTGAATTGAGCTGCTTCTGTCCTATCCAGATGCATACGTATGAGAACGCTTTTTTTTTTAAACTGTAGTTTTAACAGTTGATGGAGAATTACAGAACAGATTAACACAATTGGTAATTTACATTTCTAAAGTTTTCTTCAATATTTTAAATCTACAAAAAAATGATCGTGGTTGTTCTGAGTAGGCTGTGTAAGGAAGTTTGAGGAGTAGTAGGATATGTGATCACAAAGCTTTGCATCATTGTCTTCAGTTAATAATTATAAATATAAATAATTATAAAATACATCTCAGATGTCTTAAACGGGTGAATTCCTTTTATAGAGAAGATTCTTATTATGAAGTGCAAAAAATTGTATATCTTGTGTTATCGTGGAGTGTCACTCCTCTGTTAGTATTCCGGTTCATAGTGCTATCCATTTTTTTCTGTATTATATCCTAATTCTTTTTAGAATTGGTGATATTTCCCATCACCAGTTTCCAGCCGCTCAATGCTTTATGCAAAAAAGAACCATCGTCTTCACAGAGTGTTTGAGATTATTAAGCAGAACTTCTACCTATGGTCCTCTTTACTGGGTGGTCTTCAGTGCTTCATCAGTTGTCATCGCTATTCTCTCTTCCTTTATTTTTGAGGAGTGAGGACTGCTCATTCATCATCTTGGATGAGGCACTTTTTCTGTTTAAAGCCTCTGCTAACCTAACAAGAAAAGAAAAACATTTTAAATTGGCAGTTTACTTAATAGAACCTAGTAAAGCAGGTTGGGTTTCTAAATGTGTATTTTGAAAAGATGGAAATGCTTTTTCTACAGCAATGGGAACACCTCTTGCTGCTTGTGAGACTGCAGTGTCAAGATGGTGTAATTTAAATTTTAACTCTTCTATTTTTAACTCTTCTATTTAATTGTTGTAGGCAGATATGACTAATTATGACCTAAGTTAAAAAAAGCTAGCTTGTACTATGAAGTAGTCCTAAATCACCAGAAACAATAAATAGGATACTTGAAATGAATTTTTAAATATATTTCTCACCGCCTCCTGCATCAAGATGGCTTGAGAAATAGATGTCAGAAAATGATGATGATTCTGAAATATGTGTTCTTGAAGACCTTTTTCAAGTATTGCTTGTAATAGAAGTATTTTGCGTTCTATGTGGTCATGTCTCACAAGGTCCAGGATGCACAGTATTAGCAGCATGAGACTTGAAAACTAATTGGTGTGCATTGGCCTCCATTGCCAGGCAGGATTAGGTAATACACTCTCAATTTAAAAGAAATTTATAAAATATAAAAATATTTTAAAATTACTTTATATCTCATCAGTTCCCTTTTTACCATAAATCACTAACAGTGTAGTGTAAACCAGTTCTAGAGAAACATTCTGAAATGACCTCTACTGCAGCTTATGTAGGTGATGCTAATGACATATACAAAGGCAAGTTGAATCTTAGTCAACATAGACCGCTCTGTGCCATCTACTCCTTCTTCTGCTCAGTATCTCAAGCTGAATTTCATTTCAAACGTGCCATGTTTAGCTGTTTGCTTCTGCCTTGTGCCCAGTCTGGATGCCACAGAAATAATTGAACTGGGGGTGTTTGTCAGGTAAGTGGATTCCAAAAGAGATCAGTGAATGGAGGATGATTGCTCAAGCTGCATTGCAGTTGCGGACAGTTTGGATAGCTTTGCATATATTGTAAAGAATTTTTTTTCTTTCTATGCACAAAATTGCATCTTGCTTACCTTCGGAAGAACACAACAAACCAACCCCCTTGAGAATATATGCTGAGGCATTACTATAGCATCTGTGTTGTAGTAGTTTTGCTGTTCTCCTAAATGCACCTTATCATACTTCCATGCTGAGTCTCTATACAAATGCAGGCTCCCAGGATGGTGAAGAATTGCTTGCTATTTTCACTTAACCTTTGGGCTTTCTGGGAAGCTGGCGAAGAAGCAGAGGGAGTTGCATGGCCTGTTCTGAATATACCTCATTGCTGCCAACTTGCTTCCATCTGTACTTGGATGTACAGCTTCATTTTTCTTTCTTCCAATATGACCGCAGGAAAAGCTGCTCCCCACCCTGAGGCATAAATACCAGGCAAGCCAGGAGAGGTGATGTTTCCTCCTGTTGTAGTTATGGCTAAGGAGCTCCATGCAGCTTTTCCAGGGGTGAGTGTTGTTTGTTCTTCCTTTAGAGCTGTTTTTATCTCGATTATATTTTTCCTATTACATGAAGCTGTAAGAAATTGCAGATAAAACTTCTCATTTTATGGAGTGGCAGGCAAGCTATTTCCAATCTGAAGCGCCTGGGGTGGGAGTGAAATAGAGCCACACATCATAAAGTGACACTTTTGAGACTTGCTCATGACTTGATAACAGTGTCCTGGCTTTGATAATAGTGTCCTGGCTTTCTACCTGTGGTCTGAAGTAGGTGTCAGGTCTGAGAGAGCATCATCTACCTGTATGTGGGGCAGCATGGGCTGGTTGGGATGTGTAGGTACAAATATCATCTTTCCTGGGCCCAGTGTGCTGGATGAATTCCTGGTATTCATCTTTAATTAAACTGATGCCTGCATACATGAAATACTAGGTATATAATATAATAATTCTTAATACTATGTATAACAACTTCTGGTTTATTTTTAAAGGGGTTCCTCACTGGTGACCAAAGGTCAAACCTTTAATGTTTTTGCTGAGCCTTTGGAAACTGCTGTCAGACTGTAGCAACTCATCTGTCCACTTGATGTACCTGCTTGCTATGGTACTTTGGATGCAATAACTGCCACAGAAAGCTTTAGGCTTTTACAGATGGGTCACCATAGAACCTCTCTAAATGTCTGGGAACTTGCTTACCGTAAACATTACTTTTTGCAAAAACACATGCCCTTTTCCCAACATCGTTGAAGTGGCAGAGTGGAGACGAGTGTCTAGTAACTAGTAAGAGAGTGATCAAAGTAGAAGGCAGATGGTGCTTTTTCTCAGCACAACTTTGCAGTGAAGGAGGGAAAAATAAAGGTTACAGTATTATCGGGAGCTCTTGTCTAGCAAGAAAATTAAACCAGTGCTTGGAAATGCTATTTAATCACCACTGTTGCAGCACAGGGTTTATAAAAAGCTGAAGAGGCCAAACAAAAACCATTTGTGTTCTGATGTAATTTGTTATGAAAATAGTTGTTATGCCATGTGGAGAGAGCAGGTTCCCCAGTTAACTGGCCGTGCAGCCTCCCTTCTGGGCTGCAGCATCAAGAGACCCCGTTTTGTACGGAGCAGCAAGGCTTTGATGGGAGGGCCTAGCTTTTGGAAGAGGTGCCAGGAGCAGTGCGTGGCACGGCCTGGTAACCCCAGGCTCACCAGAGCGTTAGGCCAGCACGCACAGGGGCCCTGTGAGGGACCGGTGGTGCTCTGCTGTACCGCTAGGTTGCTCACACCGTAAGAATTACTCTTGATTTCATCCCTTTTAAAGGCTGATTCCATAACCTGGTTTCCAAGGGCAGATCCTTGCAGCAACCTCTCCTGAACTGCGGGATTCAGTCTACTGCCTGTTTGTGCCCATGATGATGTTGCAGCAGGGAATGGAAATAAAACAGTTTTCCCCCTGTATTTTTTCTGTGGACTTAACCAGTTTTCATGAAAGGCTTGAAACTTTGAATTTGTGGAAGCAGAGCGTTGTCTCGTGACTAGAGGAAAGGTTCAGGAAAGATCAGCAAAGGCCTGACTTGGTTCTGATTGCCAGATCTCAGAGGCTGCAGCATTAAGTGTCTTTCTCCTAGCATCAGCTGTTTGTTGCTCTTACTCTTCCTGCTGGAAGATTGGACCAGAAACCCACTCCTCTGGCCCTAAACCTTCTTCCAGGTTCACTGAAGCTATGGCAAGGATATTGTCATTTGCTCTTGCGCTGATATTTTCTTACAGCTACTTACATTCCTGTGGCAGTAGCTTCCCCCAGGCACCTCCCTAGGTCATTTAGGGAGAAACCACTTAGAAACACCGTTAACCTCTGTCTCTAATGGGACTTAATTGTACCACAAAGTCTGTTTTCTTCCTTGAGTCAGAATGCAAAGCAAACAAAATCCCACACAATTAAGTGCACCGCAGACCTGATGTAGTAGAGGCGCTAGGAAGTTCCGATGTGAACTTCAGTCTGTGTTAGAGGGAACTCATTTGTGAGACATACGCTGTATGGGTGTTATCTGTAATGGCACGAATACCTTCTCACATAAACAAAAATCTTATTCTTGAGTAACATGCACATAACTAATAAGCTCGTGCATAACTGGAGATTTAATTATCAAACTGATATGCTGTTTGTTGTCGTTGGGTCAGATTTGTGGCTTTCTGGGGAAGACTGGTATTGTATCTATATTAAAAAAAAAAAGTGCTTTAATTAAGATGTTTACACATAGGTTGTTGTTGTTGTTTTTTTGTAGAGGAGCAAAACAGCTCTTGTAAATGTGATACTTCACAATTATCTTGTGACTGAGTCTGCTGTTTGGACTTGTTTTTCCACACAGAATGAACCACCCTGCAGTATGACAATATGCTTCCCTGATTTTGTTACCTGAATTTTTCTCTTGTATCCAAAGAATTACGTGGCCAAATATGTCAGTCTTCACTTCCTTCTTACCTAAGTGACATAGGATGGTAATTTAGAAATGCATTACTCCATTTCTATGGTAATGTTTTCTTCTTAAAGAGAAAAGTCAGTTCCGTTGTCTCTGAGCTGTTGTTTTTTTCCCCAGGAAGCTGTTCTCCTTTGAATATTTTCTGTCTTTCAGATGTAACTGCTACTATGTTCTGTTAACATCACACAGCTATACTTGTTTCATCATTGCCTTCCTAGTGGTCTCTTAATTTATTTGATGTATATGAAATTGAAGATATGAAGTTAAGATGAAGATATGTAACATTAAATAAGCCTTAAATTTGAGATAATTTGGGTGCTACCTTATTTACTAATCATCAGTCCTTGATGTCAGTGTCCTTCCTGTGCTCACCCATTTCATGTAAATATTAGTGCTGTCCAAAATTATTTTAGGTCCTGTCTGTCCATCCTCCCCTATTTCAGTTGTCCATTCTGTTCAGTCTACATGGGCAGATAAGACAAAACACAGGCTTCTGTAACTTAATTCTTGACTTACAGTAAATGAGAACCATCTGTGTTCTTAATGAAAGCGACTAGTATAATGCTGCAAAAACTTGTCAGGCTTTGGAAAGTTATTGAATATAAGGGTAGGATTTATTTTTTTTGTGTTGCTAATTTTGCTAGCAGAGCAGATGAAGCTCTTCTGGTAGTTCTGAAGCTAAGAAGAGGTTAACTTCTGCTTGTGTTCACAAGACTTAACAGTATGTTAATGTGTTGTCCTGAAATGCAGGATTTTTATTACATGCATGTGGTTGCATAGCAAGATCTGATTAAGAGGTTTTGCAGTCCTTTTCCTGAGCTGAACTGCACTGAAATCATAGAATCGTCTAGGTTCGAAGAGACCTCCAAGATCACCTAGTCCAACCTCTGACCTAACACTAACAAGTCCTCCACTAAACCATATCACTAAAGGCTACCTCTAAACGTCTTTTAAAGACCTCCAGGGATGGCAACTCCACCACCTCCCTGGGCAGCCCATTCCAATGCCTAACAACCTTTTCAGTAAAGAAGTTCTTCCTAATATCCAACCTAAACCTCCCCTGGTGCAACTTTAGCCCATTCCCCCTCGTCCTGTCACCAGGCACGTAGGAGAACAGACCAACCCCCACCTCTCTACAGCCTCCTTTAGTGTACCTATAGAGAGCGATAAGGTCGCCCCTGAGCCTCCTCTTCTCCAGGCTGAACAAGCCCAGCTCCCTCAGCCGCTCCTCGTAAGACTTGTTCTCCAGACCCCTCACCAGCTTCGTTGCCCTTCTCTGGACTCTCTCGAGCACCTCCATGTCCTTCTTGTAGTGAGGGTCCCAAAAAATATTTCCAGAGTTTAATGGGCTGCTGTTAATGTAGCATAAAATTGTCTTTTTGCTAAAACATGTTTGGGTCACAAGTTGTTGGTGATTTTACCTTAACAAAATTACTTAGATATTATGGTATTGGAACTACTCTGAGTATGATACCAGTTTTCCAGTATGTTTACCTTAAAAGCAGATAATTAGTAACTGTTGAACTAATGATGCTAACAGGAGACTCCCTGAGAGAATGAACTGGGGGCTGGAGGGTTCCCCGTCCGAAATTGTAGTCACCATCTTTGGAGGGCTCTAGCCTGTGTCCACCTCCAAGTGGACAGTGGAGCTGATGCTGGAAACTGGACATGTACTGATGCATTACTCTTTACTTTACACAGAGCATTAAACATTGAGGCAGAGAGTGGGGAAAAAGCACCTGCTTTGGGCACAGAAGGCAGAGGTTGTACCTATCTCACTGAATCAGTACCTATCTCAGTGAATCAGCTATATGAAATGAAGCTGTTGCAGCAAAGCAGAAGGAGAAGCTTCCAAGGAAGTCCAGGCTGGAGCTCCCACCTCCCTTCTGGAGAGAGAGAACTGGTTTCAAACTCAAATTAGGCAGATGAGATATTTGAACAGTAGTGTTCACAACCTGATTAGTCTAACCGCTGTTTTGAGGCTTGCTGATTTTTCTGTTTCGACCTAAGTTCCTAAATAGCTTAAATGCTTTGGAGTTAATGGGAACTCCGAAGTGTAATAAGTAGAACAGAAATTAAATCCAGCCAGGCAAACCTGATTTTGTCTTATAGGGTATTAGAAGTTAATCCTCTTAACACCTAGATAGGAGATATCTTCTGTGCACACAGAAGAGCTAATATAATATTGTCTTGATTTTTAATGTGGTGCTTTATTGTTTCTCTCTTAACTTTGCTGTAAAATTTCATTCACTTGGATAGAAGTGGTATCGAGTGGATTGCTACAGAAGTTATTGGATTTGAGATGAAGTTTGTTCATAAAAATGCCTATGAGCAGGCTGTGATTCCATCAGTGCTTTTTTATTCATTAATTTGACTTGATTTTCTCTTCAGAACTGTTTTGCTACTTTCTGTGTTATTGTTAGTAGCAGTTATGTAATTAACTGATGTTAAATTTGAATTTGATGAGCTGCTGTAATTACGTAAGTCATAATCTATCACTTATATATCTTGACTGGACTAAAACAGCATTGTAATTAGGAGAAGAACTGGAGGCTACAGGAAGGGGAGAAGCATTTGACTCCTGGGGAGCAGCCATAAATGGAGAGGATCAGGAAACTTCTCTTGACCTAAACAGTATCTGAAATGTCAGCCCTAAACACAATGGCCTATTTTTATTTCTGTTCTGAGTTTGGATGTTAAATGAGATCTTCTTTTGCAAATAATTTATATTACAGTAGTTTCTCCCTACCCCCAATGGGGGCTATTGCCCTTTTCGCTCAGCAATGTGCACTCTAAGAGCATCTTGCTTGTTTGCATGAAATAGGGCCCATCATCCCATATGTGCTGTACTAGCTGCAGAGCCTTGGTGGTTTAAATGCTGAGCACTTTGAGTTATAATTATATCTTCTGTATATGCAATATTGTTTTCTTGTTCTGGGAAGCAGACAAAAGAAATGTGATTACATTCAAGACAGTCATTTGTTACACAGCCTCCTTTAGGTACATATGCTACAGCATAAACAGAATTGCCAGAACTTATGGACAGTGACAGATGTGGATTTGGTAGGGGGGCAGATCTCAGTATCAGGAGGGGAAAAAAAAACACAAAACTGTTCTGATAACTTTTGATTGATACATGCTTTTCCCTGTGAGTAGCTGTCAGCTGGGCCCTTTTGGGAAGAGTCATCAGCTTTGCAGCCCTTCTGGTTACAAGTCGATGATAACTTAAAGATTTCTACTTATGGGTTATGGCAAATCTGCAAGATGTTTTCACCTTTCAGGCTGAGAAACAGCAACTTCTCCCCTGTTCAGTCTATGGCTGACTGTGATTCAGGCCTGAACAGAAGGACCTAGGTACTTAACTCCTGAGTCTTGCTGGGAATCTTGGCAAGCCCAACAGGGAAGGTAGAGGAGGGCAGAGCTGCCAAATGCTGCTTCTCTATCAAGGGGGAGGCCTTGGGCCCTTATACTGACCCTGCAGGTTATATTATCTTAGCTTCTCAGTTGCGTTTTTGGTTCAAGAATTTGTATCATTTTATGACCTGAGTTGCATAGATAGGGGAAAAAGATGTTGTCAGTGTTCTGCAGGCTTTGCTATGCCTGGCTTATCCCGTCCTTCTGGGGGTATATCTGCACTAGCCTTTGGAAAGGCAATAGGCTCTGGCTGCCCAAGAAAATGGGTGTCTTACAGCATCTTAAATCCTCAGATTTTCTGCAAGAGCTGTTGGAGCAGAGCTCCTGTTAGTCCACAGAAAGATTAACAACTATGGAAACAGCAGGTGTTTTTCACCAGCTGAGAAACAGCTCTCTGAAACAAGGCGGGTAATTGTATGCAAGAGCCCAGGTCAAAAGGAGAATTGAATCCTATGCACATATCTTTAGTGGTGGTTTCATTTGCATCTCCCCCCCCCCCCCCCCCACGTATTACGAACTGTATATCTGCTAGTTACTGAGGGACTGCTTTTTTTTTTTTAAACCTAGGTCTTTATTTAAAAAAAATACAAGCTCCCTGTAGCTCTTCACTGAAGTGGTTTTTTCCACTACGATCTGTATTACAGGGCAATATTTAGTTCAAGTGATTTGTTATTTGTTGGGTTTCCAGTGCTTTTGAAATGCATATTCATATTTTTAGATCATTTGTTATTATGGGTATCCTAAAGCTTATACCTCTCTTTCTGTGAAGGTTGGCTGAAATAAGAAGAAAAAAGAGTAGATCAATTATTTGTAAGAACAGCAATCCCTTCTAAAGAAATAGGCTTCATAATTTTCTTTCATGAAACTTTATGTTCCTCTTAAGCCTGGTTTTCCTGTGGAATTAGTTAAAGTAAAAACTAGTAACAGCCTAAAGCATTTAGATCTCAAAGATGCTCTGGAAATACTAGGTGGTACTCCTACTTTGCTACTCATCTTCAAATACAGACAGAAAAGGATGCTGTCACATGCTCTTTACTTAGTCAGCTCACAAGTATTTTGTTCAGTGGAATGAAGGAATAAAATATAGGACTTTGTTCCTTTATCTTCAGCTTGATTAAATTAAGAATGATGAATAAACCACCTGAAATTTTGAAGAATTGGTTTATCCAAACAAGTTATTTCTCCATCTATTTTTCCTCTTCCCCTCTTTTTCTACCTTTAAATAGAAAAAACGAAAAATGTTTAATGAAAAAATCAAATATACTCCATACAAACTTTGAAAAATGATTTGCAGTCTGAATTTAGAATGAAGTAGGTTAGCATATGAATACCACCATGGGCTTCAAACTGCACAGAAAGGATTGTGTTATCTGCATAAACACTATTGTGCAAAATACTTTTCTACACTCTTTGTGCAATACTTTGTGTTTTAAATCTTATGTAAAGCAATAGCACAGGTTACCACTCCTTTGCTATATTTTAACTTCTGTCTTCAAACATACCTCCAAGCTACAGTTCCCCAAAGTGTAGTTCTCTAATGTTCCCTCAATATAATTTTTCCTCTCCCGATACCTGAGAGAGTATATTTTGCACTCACTAGCTATGGACTGTTATGTAAAAAAGGCACATGTTCTTTATATGTACAGTTGAGCAAAAAACTTGGAGGCTGAAGTAGATTGAAGTCAACAGAATTATTTTGTTGATATAAAACTAGTTAAATGAGACATCATAATAAAGGCTGTAATAATGAAGGCATAGCAGAAATCCAAGGATGAACAGGAGAGGCAAGATACTTTAAGAATCTGTAGCCAGTTTGTGGTGGTGTGGCAGAAATGCCTAGGAGAAGCTCTGTGTATCACATAAGCTCTTTTGGTGTAAGCAGAAAACAGTGGCTGGTGGTGTGTTGGTGCTTTCCACCTTGAGCCTTGGCCAAGGGTGAGCCTGATGGGAACGCTTAGATAAGGCCTTGCTGACTGTGAGCTGGCACTGAAGGTGTGGTGACAGTGTTTGCCGAGCGCATCCCCACCTGCTTGAGCAACAGCTCACCAAAGGGGAACAAGAGGTTGTGGGGCCTCTCCAGGAGGTGACCCTGGCACCACTATGCACCCCCGTTTACCCTCAGACACACAACGTGCATGGGAGTTTTCTCTCATTTAAAGCAAAGTAAATTCCTGGGGCCTGGCAGTGGCATACGAGTTAGCTGTGTGCTGCCCGTGCCTTCCTGTTGCTCTGGATCAGTGCCTCTGCTTAGATAAAATAAGATCCCCTCTGAGCAGCTGCAGTCGTTGGCTTTTCTCTGCTCGGAGACCGAGCCCCAGCGTCCCCAGAGGGCTGTGATCAAGGAGCAGCTGCAGGGAGCTGGTGTCACAGGCAGGCCAACAATCCAACCCCGTGTTTTTCAAAGTTTACAAAGGCATAATTTCTCATTTCCTTGCTTTACATGGACTCTAAATTACGTGCAATAGAGAGAGTGAAAAGTGAATCATCTCTTTCATAAGGTCAGGCTAGAAGAAACGTCCGTGACATCAGAACAACCGTACTTGAAAGGAGAGGTTTAACAAATGCCTGCTGGGCTGCTCTTCATCTGTGTGGTAGGAAAGAGGTAGCACAAAAGCACTTGTGGGCTTTTTAAATGATGAAAGGTGTGTTTGTGATTGAGCAGCTGCCAATTGTTTAAAAGATGAAAAGGCATATTAATAAAACTGACATGAAAAAAAAAGGAAGGAAAATGGAGATTTAAAGATATTTTATCTTTCTCTGTTCAATAATCTACCATAGGTGGTCGTTAAACCTCTGCAAGGTGAAATAAATACGGTAATGATTGGATCACAATTCTTTTACTCAAATAGCAAGCAAAGCATCTTCAGGGTCTTCTTGTGGATAACAGCAGCACCAAAATCATGTGTGTGCTGAATGAAACTTAAAACAATAGCAATTTTTTGGACTGATTTAGTTATGGGCTGTTTGGAATCATTTAAAAACCCTGACCCTATAATACAGATGATGAGCATTATGTTAAATGTATATGGGTAAAACTTCAGGGGTTATAAACAATCTGATATTAGCTTTATATGTACACACTGTGTAGTGTCTGCTGGAGTGCATTGGACTGTAAGTGTGTTGAAATCATATTGGTGAGTTTGTAATAATTTCAAAGGAAGTTTTCCCAATATCTGTCCATCTTGGACCTGTTTTTACACCAGGAAAGAAAAAGTGCCATTGAGATCTATTCAGGTCTGGCTTTTGCCATGTAGAGCAGGTGTTCATGAGGCTTGCTCTCATGGTCTCTTGTTACTGGGCCTTCTGGCACCAAACACAGGAGGAATTCAGCTGAAGCTTGTAAGTGAATAGTATGGGAAATGGACTGGTGGCATCACTGGATTGTACCTCTCTTTATAATGTTTGCTTCTGGCACTTAAACTGTGAATATGCAGTTTGCAGGAAGAATACTGGTTATAAAAATTTGGTTGGATTAGGGTGAAGAGGGCACTTCTTTCTTAGCATTAACCCAGAGGAAAAGCATCTCCATCAGAAAGGCACCAGCCAATCTCACCATGTTTGTGGCAGACTAGAGACTAAAATCAATTCCTGAGCAGAAGGCTGACATACAGGACTCTGTGCTATTGATAGCCATGGGGGAAAGAGAAGGACAATAAACTAGCTTGGCAGAAATCCTTTACTTCTCTGGCAAGGCTTAAGAAGGGGATATGTACCTTCAAGCTAGATAACAGGCTGAACACTTGAGTCTCTTGGAAAGCTAAATCAATAAATATTTGTAACTCACTACTAAAGGGCTGAATAGCTCTGTGGATATTTTGAGCCCCTTCTTTGGAGAAGTAGCTGTGGGAAGATGACTGTGCTGTGAATGATTTGGGGTGTTATTTAACTAAGGGCTTCTGGCAGAAGTAGACCTTGGAAAAATATGTTGCAAGAGATGTCATTTTGTGTTCTCTGGGAAACGAAGCTTTTTCTTAGTGAAGTTTGATCCGTTGTAAGGCTCACCTGCTTGGAGAAGTTATGGCAGAATAACTAAAGTGTGGTTTTATGGCTCCCTTGGTGACTCATTTTGTTCCCATAACACTACTTCTGTATCGGGGTAGCCTTCCCAGTGCAGTACTAGGGGGCACAGGGAGGTTGTATGTGGCACAGGGAGAAGGTCCGTACTTGCTGAGGCCAGAAGTTTGTTTCGCAGCCCCAGCATAGCGGACACAGTGGGAGGGTAGCATAGGCTCTGTAATCCCCCGAAGTGTTTTGCTGGCATCCAGTAAAGTTCAGGGGCTTCTGGAACCCGAGGGAGGTTGTTTGTTTACACCAAAATCTTTCTCTAGTAATCTTGAGGCTTAATTTGTTCTGCACAAATTTTCCAGCACCCTTTTTGAGCTCAACTCTTCACATTTATAGCGTCCTGTGACAGAGTGCTGCAGCCTAGCCACCTCTTGCGTGAAGAAATTGCCAGTGTGGGGGTTTTGTTTTTGTTTTTCTCCAGAATTGCTAGCTATCTGTAAGCACAGACCTTTAGCTTCCCTTCTGGAGCCATCTTTATGTTAGTGTTGCTGTATGGACAGACACCAACAGACAGTAGTATTATTATCAGACAGACACCAACATGGAGCCTCCACACAGCCCAGAGAGTATGGCTGGGAGACAAAATGATTTCCTGGAGTATAAAACACTATAGGCATTCAAGTTAGCAATTTTTGCTCTTTTATCTTTGATCTGTTAGCATTTAGTTGGAAAGAAATTGCACACTTGCTCTTGCTGCCCTTTTGTAAAGATGAAAGCAAAGACTCAAAGGTGTTTTCCTTTCTAGCTGCGAAATCTTCTTCCCAGAATGAGTAAAAACACAGCTGCACGGATCATAGACTCAGTTCTTGTGAAGAACCATGAATGTATTTAAAAGCACATATGTTCTTTGGTTTTCAGGTCTTGGGAGATACCAGTAGATGAAATCCCAAACAGTAAAGACAGTGTTCCAGATACAGAAGTTAAGGAAAACTTTATTGGATCCTTTAATGAAAACTGGTTTTGAGTTGCCTGCTATCTTAAAGAGCAGGATCAAGCAGCATCAGTCCAAGGATGAGTTGGATTCTGTCTCGTTTTCCTTGCATGCTGTGTTGTTGCTTCTGAATTTTCCGAACAATATTTTCAAAGCAGATTAGAAATCTGCTTCAGTGAATAGTTTGCACTATAACTGCCAATATTTCATTAGCATTTTTCCTGAAGCTCACTCTTATCTGCAAATGTCTGTAAGCACAAATGGAGTATTAGTAAGGCTGACCGCTATAAAACTGACACCCCGTACAGTTCTGATAAAATTTCCCCCCACAAGTAATATTTTGAAAGGCTTTTGTTTTATTGATTTTTAAAATATTTAGCCTGAGTGCCACTGTCTGTGACAGAATGTTTAAATAATGCAACAGCAGAAAAAGATAAACATAATCCATAAAAAACAGCAGTTGCCCAGCTGGAGAGATTAAGGCGGTATTATGACACTAGACCTACAGAAAAAGACAAACTTTTCCTCTCAGAAGTAGAGGTGAACAGGAGGGGTCTCATGCTCTTTCAATAATATATGTGCATTATTCTAGGCAAAGGGAAAAACAAATCCCCAAAAGACCCCAAACACTATTTAGGAGAAACTGTTCTCTTCATAACTCTTTTTTTTCTTTTTTTTTTTCTAATTGAAGGGGCCTTTGGATTCTGCTGCTGACAGACCTAAAGGAGATCAGCTCTGGGTCTGCATGAGGCTTTCTGAACTGATCCCAACTCTGGCAGCACCAAACGTGCAGGAGCAGCCTTCTGGCATTCAAGGTACAGATGTGGGTAGTGTTGGCATATCGCATGTAGATTAGCAAGCAGCTCCCGGGCTCTGCGTGAGCTTGAACTGACTGGGAGATGTGGGGTGATGGGAATGAGTGTCCACAGGCTTGGCAGGGTCCAACAAACAAACAAACCCAACAAATTACACATTAAGAAGATTTTGCATTCTATGAAACATCTTACAAGCACAGATTTTTTTTTCTAAAGATGAAGTTGATGGCTTCAGCTGTGAGTTTTGCCCACCAGTACAGCTCCAGCAGATTTAAATGAGTGCTTGTACCAGCAAGAGCCCCTCAGATTGGTAGGGAATGGTGGTCGGGGTGTGTGTGTGGGGGGGGGGGATATGGGACACACACAAAATGAAACAGAAAAAAGCACTTTCAACTGTGTGCATTTCTAAAGTAGTCTGTATTAATAGTCACCTATGCACTCTACAGAAAGATAATTGTGATCTAGGAATTTAAAAACAAACACCCCCTTGAAAAACAAACAAAAAACATAAAATCCTCTAAACCAGAGTCCATATTCAATGACTACGTATATGCCTGCTGGATATTATGGGCTTGAAAATGCTGCTGCCTGCAAGGAAGGAAACCCATTCTGCCTAGCTGTGGCTAGGAAGAATATGCAATTTTAGAGAAACCAAGTGTGTAAATTCAGAGCCTCCCACAGGGAGGGAGGAGAAATTCCTTGACTGGCATACCTCCCCACCCTCTAGTTCCCCTGCGGCTGCACTTGGCACTGCCAGCAAGAGCTTGGTGCAGTCATTGCTTTCCTTCAGGGGAGAGGGCTGCTGAGCTCATAGGGACGGGCATGGACTTCCTGTCTTCAGCTCCAGGGGAGAGAAGATCTTGGCCTCCAAGAGCCTGCCCCCTTTCACCACGTTGTCTCCACAGCCACATTTGGCTGAGAGCCTTGCCAAATCCCCTGGTGTAAGAGGAGAGGCTGAGGCTCAGGTGCTGAGGAGACAATGCAAGGTTGAGGCATATGGTTACAAATGCACTGGGGAGGTGAGGGGGAAGGCCTCTAGCACAACAGATGTAAGTTATTTGTCTGAACAAGGGTATCTAGTGCAATTTGAGATGCTGTAGAGAGTACCAGTCATATAAGTCAGCCAGTGCTGGGGCATTGGATTCCCCAAGGCATCTTGGGTGGCATCAGGTGCTGAGGTTCGGCTGACTGAGTCAAGCCAGAGCTCAGCACATAGGAGATACTTGCTAAGCAACAGTGAAAGAAGCTAAAATATCTGTAAGGCATGTGCACAAGAACAGCAGATGCTTCTGCTGAAATGAGTGACCTTCACATACCCCCGCCCCCGCTTTGGGGGCATGCGATGTCTAAACAAACTTCAGCAGCTACTGAAATTACTGATTTCAGGATTTATAAAAATTCTGAAACTTTGAAAAATGTGAACCCGAACACTAGAGAAAAGCCAGAACACACAATTTAGATTGCACAAGGACAAGTAACTGGGTCCACGTGTGAAACTAGTTTAGATAACTTAAATAATCTTTAGAGGGGTTAACAAATTACAAAGATAATAGGGTACTGATTATTTTATGAAAGATCTGTGAACACTGAAAATAAGTCTAGTATCTTGATGCTCAGCTGTGGGTACATAGATCACCAGGCACCATCTCTGTTCATCTTGTGCCATTTCCCACTTGCATTTTGGCAATGTACAGTCAGTCAAACAAATGAACTGTGGTCTGATCCCTGGTCAGGAGCCAGAGGTGGTGATGGTGTAACCTCTCCTATGTTCTGGTGTCTTCACACACTCTCCTTGTGAGAGGTCTGTCCTTCCTCTAAAATCTGTTTCTGCTTTGCAACATGGTTGCAGGAAAAAGGCGTAACAAGTGGGAAGGATGTGATCCAGTTCCAATGAAATAGTGAAAGCTTTCCTGGTTACGTATGTGAACTTTGAACAGAGATGCTTATAAATGCTGGTTTGGAGCTGAGGGTGATCAGAAGTGTGCAGTGTCAGACTGTATATGAGCAAACTTGCTGGTTTCAGGTTATTCTATACCTGGAAGGAATCTACATACATATATATATATATATATATATATATAATTTCCTAGTACAGTCTTTTAGCTGCTCCTTTCATCTATGCAAACAGTTTTGTGAACTTTGAGAATAGTCCTCTGTGCATTAAAATATATTTGCTGTTGAAATGTTAAATCAAACACCAGCTTGAATATTTTTAAAGGTCATAGTCACTGAAGGAAAACACATATTGCATACACCTTTTTGAACTGCTTTTTTTTAAAACAAAACAAAACAAAAAAAACAAAAAAAACCACCCCACAACAAAACATGGAATCCTGAAGAATAAGACAATGCTGCAACTTAAACATGTGGAGAGAAGTCTAATTTTGTATTACAGGAATTAAAAAGCATGATGACTGGCATCTTCCACCTACCTTTCATAGGTGATTAACAAAAAAGAACAAACCAAACCAACCAACCAAGCAACAACAACAACAAAACCACAAAAGAACGGTGATGATCTTGTTTTAGGAAAAGCCAAAGTCATTTAGTAATCCACCTTTGCACTATTTTCTCCATCACTGTGAGGTCCAGGAGCATTTCTGGGGTACGTGCATCAGTGGCCTAAATAAAAGCCAAAGTCTGGGAGCACAGTTCTGCAACCAGGGCTGAATGGTGCAGTGACTTCTTTGGCTGTGGTACTGCAGCTCAGTGAGGCTCTAAACAAATGCTCTGGCTGCTGCAGCAATAAGGCACACTAGACATATGCCAGATAAGCAGGCATTCTCTGCAAGGATAAAATATTGTTATATTGGGAAGAATCTCTTCGGTTGTGTCAGGTCACCTGGTTACTGTTAATGTGTTAAATCCCACCTTAATTCGTCTCTTCTGGCTGTCAACAATATGTAAATGTAAATATTTATAATATTTACAGTAGTTCTAAGCACTCATTTATAAAATAGTGGACCAGTAGAATTGCATAGACTTTGATACTGAGGTTTCTGGATATACTATGTTCTTCTGCTGTACGTTCAAGATAAAGAATTACACACCCAAATGGGACGACTGATTCATCAGTAGCATCAGAGGGATAATTGTCCTAAGCATTGTTCCAAGCAACAGACACAAAGCCTGAGAGATGATCAGAAAGTTTAAAAGCATGCACCAGGGTCAGGTCTCAGAGGCGCAGGCTCTATCAGTTCAGGCTGTCAGCATGGGGCAGTCGCAAGCTCTAGCCCATGCCTGCAGGCTTGGTGCTGCTTCTCCTTACTCGAGGTCAAATGTCCTTAGAGTTCTGGTACACGGATCTGTCATCGTCATATCAGAAACTGAGGGGGATTATTTGGACTTAAAATTAATGAGCTAGGAGCTAAGTCATTAAATACAAGACCAGTCCGTCCATCCTGTGTGCATTATTAGATATTTTTTCTTCCTCTTCCTTTTCCTTATTTGTGAATATTAAACACAGGTGATGATGCAATTATTTCTTTCAAGGTAATTGATTCATAACTTTATTTAATAAAAAGCACTCATCAGCTACAGTGGAAAAATCCAATGAAATTAAAAAAAAAAAATCTAATCTTCTCCCTGCTCTTGGGGGTGGGATTAGGATTCATACAAATTGCGTAAATTTGCTTTAACAAACAAAGACAAAAGTGAAGAACTTCATGTAGGTTAGGATTTCAACAGCATTAGTTTTATTTCTCACAAGGACAGCAGGGGTATCTGATCATTCACTGTCAGCAGAGGTTAAGGTCTTGAGTTGCCTCCATGGTGGATAGACATTAGATTGGACATTAGGAAGAATTTCTTCACAGAAAGGGTGGTTGGGCATTCAAATGGGCTGTCCAAGGAACTGGTGGACTCCCTATCCCTGGAGATACTTAAGGGATGTGTAGATGTGGCACTAAGCGACATGGTTTAGTGACGGAACTCGGTCGGTCAGGTTGGTGGGTGGACCCGATGATCCTGAAGGTCTGTTCCAGCCACCAGGGTTTCATGACTCTACTCCAGTCGCTGCTTGGAGTGGAAACCATCCGGCAGAGTTTAGTCCCGCAAAGTTCTGGGCATCTTTCAGTAGTCCTCCACTCCTGCTACAGGGAGCACTCAGCACCTTATGGGCCTTGATCAAACTGATTGTAATTAAGGATTTGGATCTGTGTCCTGCGAGGCATAGAGTCATTTGTCTTGAATTATTTTATTTTGGTTACTTCTGCTTGAAGCAGGCACAACATGGAAGGGAAAACACTTGAACTATGCCTAAAAGAAGCAGCATGATTTTTATTAGCCCTTGAATGTATTATAAATCTGTCCATAAGTCTTTTTCTGATGTAATATTTCTTTTTGTTTCTGTGAGGAAGTCATTAGCTTCCTTGTGCTCTGAATCAAAATCATTTAAATAAGAAAACGTCAGGGCTTTGTGGTGCCACCACTGACTGAGTTATAATAGTTATTAATTTGACAGACTACCATCATTTAGGCAGAGTCCAATCCTGTAATTAGAATTTCTGTAGTGTAAGCATCTGGTAACAGCACAACATCAATATGCATATGGCTCTACAGGCAGAGTGTTTCAGTAATTCGGAAGAAAGGGTGCCCAAGTCATCTGTGAGGATGCTAGTGGAGGCAACTGGGGGGAAAAATACCATTTGTTTCTACAGCTGTGAGGTTGTTCATTCATCAGCCTGCTTTTGCTCTCTGGAAATACAGAAGTGATGCATTCAAGCCTGAGTACCTCCTTGACTCTTAAAAGACAGTTTTGCACAATCTGGTGCTATGGATGATGTATAAATGTATAAAGAATGATGTAATTTGTGTGCTTTGGGAATGATCGTGAGCAGCAGGACTGGTTAACAAAATTTAACTGTGAGCGCTTTTAAATAGCTGAAAATTTGGGAAAGTTCTCTCTAAGTATTCATATGCTTCAAATGAAGAAAAAAACTGCAAGAGCAACCAAACATGCTGAAATACTCTAAAATCATTTAACTGAAAAGGAGAATATTGTAGTGCCCATTTAGAAACAAAATGATTTGTCACTATGCTAATATTCATTAACTTGACAGAATGCCGCTGTCTGGGCAACATCGAATTATTGTAATTAGTACTTCTGTGATGTAACTCCTGGGAACAACACAGCCTCTGTGTTTTGCCCCTTTCTTTGCATTTTCTTTTGTTTCTTCTGCTGGGTGAAATCTTCCAAGCCATATGAGTGTCCACTGGAGCTCAAAACCCCCAAAATTTCATTATGCACTAATTTCAAGTTACATAAAGTCAATGTGAATGCCTCAAATGGTGCAATGCTACACCAAAACGTTGTGAGTAGAGTTACAGAGCCTCTTGTTCCTAACACCTCTTGTGTTTGGTGTGGCAGCAAAATGAATGGTGTGAAATGCCTTCCCCAGCCCCAGATCTGCACAATTTGTGCTGTTGCTGTCTTCTGGCAGTAAAAAGAGGAGGTCATCAGAAAACCAGACCTTGCAGTGCTTGGCTGTGGATTAGCAGCTTTCCTCTGGGTACCATAAAGGAACTGAAAACATTGGCACTGTGCAGCAGAGCCTTGAGTCTTTGTGTGCTCAGTAGTCATATATCACAACCGCAGACTAATGAGTGGATGTTTTAAATCAACTATCCGTAAAAATGTGCGGGGTGAGGTGTAATGTAGAAAGCAAAATATTTCAATTCCAGTTACTGCTGGCTTAAGATTTGTATGAGTTATTAGAGAGGTGCTGGGAGCGTGTGACTCTTCTCCAAGGCAGGGCAGCCAGCTCTCCCTTTGCCCATTTACTCAGATCCTAGTGAGGAAGACATCTTTTGCCATCTTTTTCAGAGCAGCTTTTGCTGAGCTGAACCATCCTGAAAGGCTGAGTAGTACAAACCGCAGCTGTTATGGCTGAAACCGGAGCAGCTCATTTAGGCAAGAAGCACAGGATGTTTTAGGATATTAAGGGCTTATTGTAGTGTTTTATTAATGAGGAAGCGCTAGCTTCCAGAGGAGGGGAGATTGGATGGGGTAGTGCTGGTGGAGAAATTGAGAATAATGGACTGGACAATTGTCAGCAGACAACTTAGAAATTTTATGAAGGCTGTGGCCCACCCTTCATTCTTGGGAGACGCATACACATGTGCCACAGCCTTGTTTAGCCCTTGATGATATTTTGCATCCTCAGCATCATGTCTTAAAAAGGAAAGAAGGCTCTCACCCTGGTGGTCTGAGGCTCTGTGGCTGGAGATGTACTGTAGTCCTTTGTCCTTTGCAACCTATTCCTCTGAGCAGGGTGCACCCTGATGGCACTCCAGGGTCTGGCTGTGCTGTACTCATGTGTTTGTGCTGCTCCACATGTGTCTGTGCCCCAGCAGGCCGTCAGGGTGTTGGCATGAATTGGGGACCTAGCTTTGGTCGCTGCCGTGTTCCCCAAGACCTAGGTGGAGAGAAGCAGGGACCAGCCTGTCTTAGGATATCTAGCTGGCTGCCTGCTTAACATCCCATCCCCAAAGAAGCTTTTGCCAAAAATGCATGCACACCTCTCCAGGGGGAGGAGAAATAGATATACAGCAAGATAAACAGAGGGGAAAGGGTTTTGCTGAGCTTTAAGAACATCTCAGTGTTCTGGGAGCTGTCAGACTTACTGAGCTCTTTAGCAGACAAATGGGTAGGCAGTGAGATTAGCGTATTCACGAGTTTCCCAGCAGCTTCTGTCAAAATAAACATTATTTTGTTACCAAAAGAAGCAGCAATGCCTATGCATTGTATAGAAACATGACTATTTTCCCTTCATATTGCGACAACTCTGGAACAAGAAAAGTCAAATAGCACAATCCACTTAATTGCACACACTTTAGCTATGATAAACAGGTTGTTGTCAAAAAAGCTTGGGTGATTTATGAATCGGGATGACATACTTCTGTAACAGCTCAGGCATTAGAAATGTGACTCTTTTTTGGAAATCAGCAGTATTTACACACTAAAGCTATTTAAATGCTTTTAAAATAGCCTTTAATGATTTAGAAGATAAATTGTTTAGAGGTAAACAATTAATTTTGTATTAAATAGAGGTTTAGGCTAATTTTAAGACTATCTTGTGCTCCTGAATCTCGTAAGCTAGGTATCTATGTTTATAATCACAACTGGGATCATCTTAATCTATTTACATAAATATTAAATTTTATTACACATCATAGATTGTTTCCAGTGTCCATAATTTAAAATACTTGCTATGTTCTGTTTACTGTTACAACTATTCCCCACCATGCACACCAGTATTCACCATTCCACTACATTGTTTTTATTGCTGCATGAAAAGTTTCTTTACTTATAAAAAATTGAATAATTTTTTTTTATTCTTCCTGGGGCTGAACCCT
Source organism: Anser anser (assembly GCF_964211835.1). Lineage (NCBI taxonomy): Eukaryota > Metazoa > Chordata > Aves > Anseriformes > Anatidae > Anser > Anser anser. The sequence goes on from NC_139721.1 coordinate 41,748,667, forward strand.
CCCCTTTAGGAAGAAGATGAAGCCAGTAATCCAGAGATCACTTGGGACATAAGTCTTCTGGTTAAAAGACTTCTTTTAGATCAGATATGTAAACTGTTTCTCACAGCCCTGGCTAATGCTGTCATCATGAGGACCTTCTCAGGACCTTGCTTGCAGGAGGTGAGGAGGCTGCTGTTCTGCAGCTGGATGTTCTACTTGAGAACTATAAAATCTTTCTAGATGACAAATGTTATTTAACTTGACATATTTCTAGAATAAGTTTTGGAACAGCAAATTTCAAGCAATGCACCAGACAATTCCATCCAGTTTTGGTTACAAATACTCTTGCCATGGTATTGCCTGCAGGCCCTACTTCATACTTCTATCGTGTCCCAACGCAGTGCATGGGAGAGACTCCTTTCCTCAGCAGGGGATCTTCCCTGCAAATGGAGGAGCAGTCAAAAGGCATCAGGAGCAAAATTTATGTGGCAGCTCCTTGCTAACCAGCGCAGAACGTTACTTTGCCGGGACTGGACCCTACTTGCTGTATTATTTTGTTATCTGCCTAAATTATTTAGGGAGTCATTATGGAACTGAGAAAAGGTTTGGGGCTTTGTTTTACAGCACCAATGCGCATATATATATATGTATATATATATATGTATATATATATATTTGTTTTCATACACACCTTGTTAGTGAATATTGTTGAAGTCCAAGAGGAGCCTTATGGGTGTAATTATGACAGCTGGGGCTGATGGCCAACGTTTGGACACCACTATTGCATTTGTACTATGCCTATTGGGCAGACCTAAACCGAGTGAAAGCTGGCATGATGGTTAAACCAGGGCTACCTTGCTTGTGGACCCCTATCTGGTGCAAGAGGAAGTATTCTTTTCCTCTTATAGAAAGTGATCCTAGCACATACTTTCTGGGATCACAAGGTTGTTTGTGTCTATCAGATCCCTGAAAACTGTGGATAAGGTGCTTCTTAGGCTGGAGGAAAATCTTTTTCCACTCTGCTTGATTTTGAGCAAGGATCAGATGTGCATCCTAGGGAAATGAGCTAGCTACAAAACTCTTGAATACTCCACGATTAGCCTCTCTGTCTCTTCTTCTGGAAATGTACCACCCACTGCAAAGAGGATGTGAACATAAACCTGCCAATTCCAAGGTGAGTGCTTCTGCAAAAAGGCTTAAGAGAGAGGATTATTTTCATCCTGGAAATGTTGCGTGGCAATGCAGAGAGAGATGCCGTAATTTAGAAAAGACAAGGTGCCATTTTACATGAAATATGTGCCTTTAATTGATTTACAAATGAAATGATAATAATGAATATTGCAACAGTATCATATCTGAATAATCCAGTAATAGCTCTGCATGTTCTGGATTATTATCAACTTTCATAAATTATTACATTGGAAAGATAATATTTTTATAGATAAAGAAATATAATTTAAACGGTAATTCTAAAAAATATTCTGAGTAAAAGGAAGCCCAACTCAATGGCTTTCTCAATCTTTATTTTGAAACTGAACAGAAGAAATCGTTTCACACAGTAATTGAAATGTCCAGGGTTCAGCAGTCCCATGGCCACAGGGAGTTATACTTGTGACCAACTCTTACATATGCATGAACATCTTGCGAGGAAACTTGCCATTAGCTAATATTTCAGTAGGCTTTTATTAATTTGTTTTGTTAGCATTCAGAGAGGAATTAGAAATATAGTAATTTTGCTATTCTGCTGCCGGGCTAGTTAATCAAAATTAAATGACTGGAGAGCTCTGCAGATCTCTGATAGCTAGCCAGCAGATCTCATTATTCCTTGTTTCTCCCCTTTTTAACAGACAATTCTGCTTGATGTCTGGCTGTTATTTTGGCTGCCTGTCTAGAAAGCTCGCTTGTAAACGTTTTTCTTTTGAAAATGTCTCAGCCAGTCTTAGAAAGATTTCTCAAAAAATTGCTAGCAGAGTTTAAAATTGGCTTAAACTGCTCCATAGGTGTTCCAAGTGTGGAGATGAGTAGGTGAGGGATGGCTTGAAAGTGAATAGCAATTGGGAACTCTGGAGTGATTGTGTCCTGCTTTACTGTACAACAGTTGAGATTTATCTTAGGTATTAAAGTGTAATTTTTATGCTATTGATGATACAAAAGAAATCACTACGAGGGAAAAGATCTCATTATAAACTATGTGCATTTGATTTTATTGCTGTAGAAATCACGAACTAGAAACTCTGCTAGTTGCAGATACAGGGGCTTTTGAAGTACTTACTGCAGCTCATAAACTCCACTGCAGCTATTAGATGATAATTTTAAAAATGCAGTTAACAACTTTACAGGAGGGGTCACAGTAAAGACAACATACCGATTCTCAACTATGTTGTTAAAGAAGAGCCCTTGTGGGAAATGTAAGCCTGGGTTTGAGATTACAACATTGCAGCACTCTAGTCTAGGAAAAAGGAAGAGAAAAATTGAAGCGCATGAAGACAGATGTGAACAAAAATAACCAAATGTGCTTCTGCAGTAACTGGTCTGCAGTGAGCCTGCTGGAAAATGGTACCACCATGGGATAAGTGCTTTCTGTCACGTGAGACTTCTTCATATCAGTTTTTGTTACCAAAGAGATTGATGACACCTGTTCAGGCCTGCTTTTCAGTAAAGATGAACTATGGACCAGGCTGTGACGTGACAAGCCTAAACCAAACACTTTTAAAGGAGAAATATGCAATGGTGTTTCTTTTAAACAGTAATTCAGATTGGCAGGATCCATTTCAAGCTTGGAAAGCCGGGAGAGGAATAATTTAGTTATACCTACAGAATAAGTTGCTGTGAGCATTTGAAATGCTGGAGGAAGAAAAAAAGCATCACGTACACATTGAAGAACAAAGCAATTACATATTAAATGTCTTTGATAGTTTAAAACTCTTGCACTTTCCACAGGAGGAATATCTCATAGTTGGTTCCCCCCCTTCCCCTGCCCCAGAGATCTGCTACCTGTCCTCTGGTTTCAAAGAAATTGGGAGATCACATGGGGTTTAGCTGGATACTTCTGCTGTGTATGTACTGTACTGTTAGAGAGGTGTGAAAGCAGCCAGGTGCGTGGTGTCTTCCACAACTCACTGTTTCCTACTCACATAGCAATAGGAGGCATAAATCCATTCAGGCCTTTCCCCCTTTTTTTGTTTTGTTTGTCGTACATACAGTTTTCTCCTGAGGATATGTCTCACTTCTAAAATTGCCTGACAAATCTTTCGGCCTTCTATGATGGGGTTACAGCACTGATGGATAGGGGAAGAGCAACTGACATCATCTACATGGACTTGTGCAAAGCATTTGACACTCTCCCACATAATATCCTTGTCTCTAAATTGGAAAGATGTGGATTTGATGGATGGGCCACTCAGTGGGTAAGGAATTGGCTGGATGGTCAAACTCAAAGAGTTGCGGTCAATGGATCAATGTCCAGGTAGAGACCAGTAACGAGTGGTGTTCCTCAGGGGTCAGTATTGGGACAGTCACCGTTTAACATTTTTGTCAGTGAATAAGGCAGTGAAATTGAGTGCACCCTCAGCAAGGTTGCTGATGATACCAAGCTGTGTGGTATGGTTGACATGCCGGAGGGAAGGGATGCCATCCAGAGGGACGTGGACAGGTTTGAGAGGTGGGCCTGTGTGAACCTCATGAGGTTCACCAAGGCCAAGTGCAAGGTCCTGCACCTGATCTGAGGCAATCCCAAGCACAAATACAGGTTGAGTGGGGAATGGATTGAGGGCAGCCCTAATGAGAAGAACCTGAGGTGTTGGTTGACAAGAAGCTTGACAAGAGTTGGCAGTGTGTGCTTGCAGCCCAGAAAGCCAACCATATCCTGGGCAACATAAGAAGCAGTGTGGCCAGCACGGTGAGGGAGGTGATTGTGCCCCTCTGCTCTGCTCTCATGAGACTCCACCTGGACTGTTCAGCTCTGAGACCCCCCAGCACAACAAGGGCATGGACCTATTAAAGTGGGTCCAGAGGAGAGCCACAAAGATGATCAGAGGGCTGGAGCACCTCTCCTAAAAAGACAGGCTGAGGGAGTTGGGGTTGTTCAGCCTGGAGAAGAGAAGGCTCCAGGGAGACCTTATAGCAGCCTTCTAGTACCTAAAGGGGGACCCCCAGGAAAGCCAGGGAGGGACTCTTTGTCGGGGACACGGGAGGGATGATATTAAACTAAAAAAGTAGATTTTGATTAGATATGAGAAAGCAATTCTTTACTCAGAGGGTGCTGAGGCACTGGCACAGGCTGCCCAGAGAAGCTGTGGATGCGCCATCCCTGGATGTGTTCAAGGCCAGGCTGGATGGGGCTTTGGGCAAGCTGGTCTGGTGAGAGATGTCTCTGCCCATGGCAGGGGGCTGGAATTAGATTGTCATTAAGGTCCCTTCCAACACAAACCATTCTATGATTCTAAAATGCAGTTCTTAACTAAGTTATCATCAATCTTGCATTTCTGTCGCCTTGACTTGTTGAAAGCTGGCTGATGTTGATGCTGTTCACAGGGGCTTCATAAAAGTAGTATGTTGTCCAGGAGAGGTCTTTCCTCGTTTCACCCTTAAAAATATGTAAAATACAAACTTCCATCGTAAGACTGTCATCATCATTTGCCAATATACTGTGGTAGAACTGATGTTTTGGAACAATTACTAAAGTCCAAAGATCACAGAGCAGACAGCTAAGCCCTTTTTTGCTGAACACACCTGTGTTTCAGCTGTTATCAGCAGAATAATCACTGGCATGAGTTCTATCAGTTCTGGAAATGTTTATTCCAAGGTGAATGAACAGTAAATGTGACTTCTCAAAATAAATGTGGCTCATTCAAATATACATTCCCATCATAGTAACTTCCTGACGTTAAATCAAGTGGTTTATATTGCTCCTTTCAGTTTCTTCAATCAAAATGATTTCTGATGGGAAATTTTCAGTTGCACTATGGGACATGAAAAGATGACAGTGTACCTTGTTAAATAGCTGTATTATAACAATTATAATAATTTTTCTTTACTGATGGATGAGCACAAGATTAATTCCATCCCCTTTAGCTCTCTGTTCAGTTTGTTCCAGGCTGTTAGACAAACAGCATGATGTATTTCGCAGAAGAGGTTTTTATTATCACCTATAACCTCCATAACACAAATTGCATAACCTTTCCTAAAAATAGGAGGAAAAAAAAGTAATTTCCAAAATGTATTTTTAAAATGTTATTGTCGTGTTTCCAAGGGGAATGACTTAACTACCCAATCTTCTCCACTGCAACCTTCTGCTCGGCAGAGAAGCTTTGCCTAACAAGTGAGTCCACTCTGTGGTGGGTACATGAGTGTGACATGGTGAAGGGCTCTGGGTGATGTTTTGGCAACTCCTGACCTTGTGTTTAACACCCTGGGGACTTGTCCAAGGGAGGAATGCCTAAAAGCTATGAGCTAACCCCAAACTAGTCTCATCTCCAGATGAACTTTAAGGTGAGAATAGAAATGTAAAGTGTAAGAAACCTTCTCATTTGTTCAAAGACAGGCAGAACAATGAAATGACAGAAGACAACACCTGTAATTCTCATTTTGCTTTGACTTCAAGGAGATTTCTGTTAAAACCATCTAAGAAGGTTCTCAAGTCAAACTGCCACAGGGCTCAGCTGAGTTCCCTAGGCAAGCCTGCAAAAAAAGATAAATTTTTCTTACATTGCCCTTTCTCGTTGCTATTGAAAGGTTTTGCCACTATTTATCAGGGCAAAAATTCAGTCCTGGTGTTAGCTGATGGCTCAGCTCATGTCTCCTAATCAATGCATGACTTCCATCTTGTATAGCCTCAGTCTTCATGGTAGGACCACAGTGATGTTTTCTAGCAGAAGTTGTTTACTTGTCCGCAACTATTTAACTTTCCAGTTTCTGTGATTTTGAAAAGTTGCTGTGTATCATGTCCATGAATGAGTCCAGGGTCACCTTATTGCAACTATTCAGTACTTACAGGGAGCTTATAAAAAAGATGGAGAGCAACTTTTTTGTCATTATCAGTCAGATAACGACAGGACAAGGGGGAATGGTTTTAAACTAGAAGAGTTTAGATTAGAGGTTAGGAGAAAATTCTTCACTCAGAGGGTGGTGAGGCACTGGCACAGGTTGCCAGAAAAGCAGAACACCCTGGAGGTGTTCAAGACCAGGTTGAATGGGACCCTGGGTAACCTGATCTAGTGGGAGGTGTCCCTGCCCATGGCAGCGGGGTTGGAACTGTGTGATCTTTGAGGTCCCCTCCAACCTGAGCCATTCTATGATGAGGTCTAACAAGCCAAACGTATAAGATCATCAGGTGAGCTGCTGAGGCTGCTGCTCACTTGGGGCTCTACCAAAGTTACCTGCAAATTCATCAGATTCATTTACAGCAAAAACTTGCAGAAATGTGCTTGTGAATGGTCAGTCTGTGTCTGTGAGGTCAGACTCCTTAATGAAGTTAATGAGCTCTTGGCTTGTTTATCAGGCTCATTGCACATCTTATTACCCAAAGGGTCTGTGCCTTGTCATGATCTGCAGTATTCAAGGCTGTGCTCAGTAATAATGTGCCCTGCTGGGAATGGGTTAGGGGAGGTCAAGGTCTTAAATATATGTCTGTATGCCTATGTGTCCCTGGCCCTTCATGTTTGGGCTCTATGGGTTACAGCTGGCTGATGGACAGCCTGGTCCTGAGGCAGCGGGGTGATGCCCATCAGCAGCTGTAGCCTGTATGAGGGTTTGGTGAGGATGGCCACAAGCAAAAAATCCGTGCTTGCACCCTGGTATTTCTAGGAGTTAGCCAGGGATGTTTCATATGACAAAAATGGTTTTAAGATACGGCTGTTCAAAAACAGGTATCCTTTCCCTTCAGAGGCAGCTGTGCTTAGCCTTTATCTATTTAAAATAATAAAACTTCATGAAAATGCACTTGCCCTGTCTACAGGGCAATTTGGAAGTAATGGAAAATCCCACTCCTCCTTTCTTATTTATTTATTTATTTATTTATTTTAATTTGAGTTATTAAAATGGATTCTTCAATACAGAGACCAAACAGGGTTAGTGCGTGGTGGGGGCAGACTAGATTTAAAAGATTTTGAACACGTGGTTATTCGAGGTTTGAAGGTAGGCACCCTTTATCAATTCTGCTGTTGGAACTAGAGTTGCTCTCTGACAAATCCCGTTTTCTCCACCCATCCAGCTACAAAAAAAGGATTTTGAATTTTGTTTATTTCAAGCATACAGAATGAAACATCAATGGAAATTCTGCTCTGTCAAAAATGATGACAAAACTCTGGCAGTGAGAAATCACAGCAAAGGGGTCTGTTTTCCAAAGGAATTTTATATTGCTGAATTTAACTCCATAGAATTGCTTCAGTCTTCTTGCAAGGTTTTCCTGGTAAACATGCTCCTTTCTGAGAGTAACTGCTGGCGCAGAATAGAGGCCATGGTGTAAATATTTTCAGTGTTTTTCCACTAAGACCAGATGTTGGATATTCTATACACGTATTGCTTTTATACCAGGTGAGTGCCGTTTTTGTCTTCTAGTATAAGGTGAAACTCTTTTGTCCTTTGGGCTGGATATGAACAGGCCAATTTTGTATTTCAAGAAAATATTGATTGGTGTCACTTGCTGTTGTTTTAGTCCAAAAATTGTGTAATCTCTGCTACTTCCTAAGCTTCAACAGCTCCCTTAGGTACCTTGCCTGTATCTCCATGGCATCTAGAAAGCTCACAAGCGTTCATCACAAATCTATTTCTTACTCATGCCAGCAGGTTCATTAGTATGAGTTGGATGAGATATGTAAGGATAAATTAAAGAATTTCACCCTGGTTATTACAGTCTCACCCATAATGACAAAAGAGTTGACAAAATCTGTAGATTTAACAAAATTTCCTTTATCTTGCAGCTGTGTGACTTTGTCATTGGTGATGCCTGTTCTGCATAGTTGGTGTAAGTGTGCATCCTACCCTGTCACTTATCTACACAGTTAAACCCCATTACTGCTCTCTGGGACCCCTGTAGTTTAGGTGTTGTCATATCCAGAAAATCTGGCTTTCATGAGCTTTTTTTTTTTTTTTCCCAGGTGTCATGGCTGGATGCAGAGCTTTGGGCTCAGGTTGGAGAGCTAACATGGAGAGAGGGCATCTGCCCCCCTGGCCTCACTATTCCAGCTGCAAATTGCCATCTCCAGTTGAGATGTTTTCTGACTGTGCACTTAACCTGTTTCCTCTGTGGGCTTCAAAGCTTTAGCCCCCGTGTTGGAGTCTGGGTTAGCATGGTGGGGTGCATCTCATTTTTACACTTCAAAGTTGATCTTGTTACTTGTTTGGTCTTATAAGGCCTTTTCCTTTCCTGACCTAGTGTGCCTGCAGCCCTACCACTGAGTGGCTTATATTAAAGTAAATTGATTCATATCAAAGGTGATGAGATCCTTCAAATGTGACAGAGAGCAGCTAGACACACAGGAGGGAAAGCTCTGCCTGTTCGCAGGGAAACCTTCCACTCACACTGATCACTTCTTTACAGAACAAACTTTTACTTTCATGGATAGAAAAGGCTATCTGAATGTTTTAAGCAGTAATAAGTTTCATAAAGGTATCCAGAGAGGTATAGGTCTGGACCATATCACAAATAAGAATTGGAGAAAATTTTCTATACGTGAAACAGTAAAGTAGAACCTCCACTATCTTGCTGTCTTTGCTGCTTCCAGTAACTGTTATGAGCTTCTGGTAAGCTTCTTGCAATATTAATAATGGTATATGTTTAAAAATATCCTGGCATAGCTCTGTGTGCTGATTAATTTTGATCAGTTTTGCTGGAGAAGATCTCCAAGTCACCCACGTGATCTGACTAAGAAAAGGCTGAGTGAGATGAAGCTTAGAGATGGCTCCATGGGTTTATGTCTACACTTACAAGCTTTAGAAGGATAGTCTTTTCAAGTGGAGGTGATCTGGATACAAAATCAAGAGAAAATAGGAAAATTAATGTTCTCTCTCTCTCTCTTTCTCTCTCTCTCTCTCTCAATATATATATATTAAATATAATAGAAGAAATGAGGGAAGAATTAATTTCTTGCGTTGATCTGTGTAGTATGGCACATAGGTTGGCCAAATGGGAAGGTTAACACACACAAGAAAAAATCTTTAAAGGTCTGCAAGTAGTAAATAAATATATAGGTTATATCTATGAGTATGTGTATTTAAATTAGACAGATGAATTTGTGTTCTTTGTAGAAATAAAATATATTGTTGACCTCTCAGGGTACCAGACACTTGTTTGTTGTATTCCCTGACAGCCAAAAAAATAGCTTAAACGTGCCCTGAAAGTAAGAAGCAAACAGCCTTATTTGTCCACATTTTTTTTTTGAAGGTACATGCTGCTGTGAATATTTTACTGTTTCAAGCAAGCTGGTATCTCCCCTGCCAGAACCTGAAGCAGACAGATGAATTTCAGAAGCCTTTAGTACTCAGAAGCCTATTAATAAGACCAAATCATTTACATTACTGTCTTCAGACACAACCCCAATCAACCCCCCTGTGTGAGGAAGGTGTCCCCATCCTTGCAGCAGCCATCCAATGTGCATGGAGATGCCCACAGTCTGCACCTGCTTACCTGCTTCTGGTAGGAGCTGGCAGGGCTGAAGCAGCCTGTCCCTGCCTTGTGATTGCTTTCTGCAGCCCTTCTGAGGTTAAATCTCCTATCAAAGCCACCCAAAGAAATGCCAAGAGTTAAGGGAATATAATGCACACACTGGGGTTGGAGAGCCTGGCCTGACATGGTCTGGTACAGTGCTGCATTTAAATGTCACTAGCATCTTAGGTGTCTGAAAGGATAACCCCACGACATTCAGAAAGACAGGGACATTTAGTACAAGTGATAGAATGAGGTATACTCAGTCTCTTTCTCTGTGTGTTTCAGACTGGAGATCCCATAAATAAGGTGATGCCAAGGTTTTACTACACTGAATTGTCTTTTTGCCTGAGAAATTTTTTTTTTTAAAGTTTAAGTTTCTGAGTTGTGAAACTTCAGTCACCATTCTTTGTTATTTAGGTGGTCTTTTCCAGCTCTGCTCATTTCAGAAATTGAAATATTTAAAAGTATAATCTAAAATATTTTTCAGCCTCTATCCGGGATGAGGAGCCCCTGTTTCATCAGTGCTTACTGAGTCACTTCCTACAGGCCTCCCAGAACCAGACACCCACGTTCAGCGTTGCCATTGCAGACTAGCACTATGGAGCTCTGTCCGAGTACAAGAAAGTCCAGTCCAAGTGAAAACCAGATCCCACCTCCTCCACGAGGTACTGTAAGAACAGAGAACTAGACGATGAGCTCTGCTCTGGGTGCAGACTCCATGCATGCAGGCGCCAGAGGGGAGCCACAAAGGCCACCACAGACCTTCTGTTTCTCAGTGACCTGCTCTTGTTTCACACCACATGTCTTTCAAATCAAGTATTAGTTGAGTAGAAACTACCTCTGGGGTGAGACAAAAACAGGAATAATTCTCTTTTATGTGGAAACTTAGCAATATCAGAGATTATTTTCTACCTCCCGTGTATGCTTTGTTGTTTCCATCTTCTGTGCCATTTTGAGGCTTTCTGCTTGGGCCTCCCTGGTTGGGTTTCTTGTTATGACTTCCCCTTGGTGTCTTCATTTCCTTGCATGAACTGAATTATATTGGAGGCTGTTATTACAGAATTATTTGTGTTGGTGTGTTAGCAATGCTTATTCCAGATGCCCCGTGTTCATTTTGTACGTGTGTGCAGTTCCTCAGGTACTTTTGCTGAGTTATTTTCACACAAATCCTGGAACTGCTGATAGGTTTTTGTTTTGGAATAAATTCCATAAAATACCTTGGTAAATCTGCAACTACTGCAGTTTTTTATTACTACTGAGTTTACAGGTTCTGCAATCATTCAGAAAAGCTGATAAGGACAAAGAAATCTTTATTAATTTATTATCCATGAGTAAATGGCTTTTGAATTCTCTGTCAAGAGGGAGCAAATGCCAGCAGGCTGAAGAGAAAGGGCAGACTGAACCTGCATCTTGCTGTGATCAGTGATTTCTTCTTGCAGCTGATAAACATTTTTCCCTCCTTCTGTGAAAATATTAAACCAGAAGAGGGTGACTGGGGATCAAGTGACTGTTTGCAGTACTTCCTTCCACCTTTTTCTTTCTCTCGATTATTACTTGCACTTCCTAAATAGTTTTCTAAGAGTGTGGACAGCTACTTGGTCTCTGAATCATGCAGATGTCAGTGGAAGAATGCAAGATTCTCTTAGGAACTTTAAGGCTTGATGCAGAAAAAGGCCACAACTTTTTAAATGGTTGCTGTTCCGGAGCAACAAGACTATAGAGAAATACAATTCTGAATTTCTTGAGTATTTTATAAGTTCACAAAATTTTTTGAAAGCCATGTCTAAGAAAAGATATTCACAATGCATTTTTGTCACACCTGAATAGTTAAAAATTATGACACTTAATATCAGAATATTTGTGTTAAAGTACTGTGCTACATGCTTCGTGAATGTACCGTGCTTTTAAATACCCAATAAATAATGCTGTCTTAAATGGGACAGTTTTATAAAGGCTTAATGCTGTTGGCTGTGCTTTTCTTTGGCCAGTGCTTCCTTCTGAGCTGCCATTTCAAATAGGAGATCCATGTGCAGCTTTGCAGATTATTTTTCCCCGAGTTTGCAGTGAGATGGAGTCTTCAGCAAAATCCTTGGAGTAACACTGGCACAGCCTTATTCTTTTAAATGCTGTTCTCTCTAATGTACCATCTAATGTTCACATGCATTAATGCTCTCTGCTCTAATGTCACAGTTAAAGCTAAGGGTAACAGAGCTGATGTTATTGCAACTTTTAGGGACTAATATAATGCTTGGAGTGAGGTGGATTATTCTTGTGGGGAAGAAAAATCACAGTGATATTTTTTCATGGCTTGTAAAGAACATGCACGTTAGCCTGAAATCCCGACTGTGCAAATGACAGGAGTTTGCCTTGCTCACGCTTCCAAGCCAGCTTAAAGCTAGCCTGCTGCCCCAAAGCAACTCCCTTGTAGTTTCCACTTGATACCATGTGGCCTTCAGAATTTTTTTTAAACCTTCTCTAGCGTTTCCAGCCTGATATGTAGTCAGACTGACAATCAGACTTTGATGGCATTGAAGAGGGCAGCGTGGAAAAGTTGATTGCTCCCTCTCTATCTTTCTCTCTCCTACCCTTTTCTCCAGAATTTTTCCATTTTAGGTGGAATAACACATTTTGTTTGGCTTTGTATGAACTACTTCATTTACAGACCTTGCCCTGCAAACTTTTTCTCTGGTCCCATTCTGTGGTATTGAATTCTCCATTAAGCACTATATACTAAGTCAGAAAATGTTTCTCACATTATACGATATATTTATATATATTATATCTTCTTGGATTCCTAAATCATAGAATCATAGAGTTGTTCAGGTTGGAAAAGACTTCTAAGATCATCTAGTCCAACCTTTAATGTTATGAACCATTCAACATTGAGTTTGCACATTTTCCGTGAGGGATTGTGCCTAACAAGTGTGTCATGGCTGAGGAAAGCTCAAGAGAGAGAAAGGGACCTGGGGGTGCTGGTCGACAGCAGGCTCAACACGAGACAGCAGCTTGCCCTGGCAGCCAAGAGGGCAAACTGCATTTTGGGGTGCCTTAAACTCAGCACAGCCAGCTCGTCAAAAGAGGTGATTCTCCTATATTTAGTGTTGGTGTGGCCTCAGCTTGAATATTGTTTGTGTTTCTGGGCTCCACAATATGAAAAGGATATTAAGGTCCTTGAAAGTGTCCAGAGGAGCACGACAAAGCTGGTAGATGGGCTGTAAGACATGTCCTCTGAAGAGATGCTGAGGATATGTGGATTGTCTAGTCTGGAGATAATGAGGCTGGGAGGTCTTGTTAAATTTCCAAAGTCATAACAAATTATAAGGATTTATTTATTTTTTTCTCATCAGGCAGAGAAATTTGATTACTTCATTTCAATGGGAAATTTTTCCCTGCATATTTGATTTGTTAGGTTCCATTTTTCATCTACTGCCATGCCGTTTGTTCTTAAAAGCTTTTTTTCATCTAAGGATCACCCTAAAACAGCTCTATGGATCTACCAGGGAGCATTAAAAGCTTACTGGGAGAATCTTCCTATTTCTAGAGGCTCAGGGTGTTTTTCTGTGGCGTATATTTTTCTGAGCTTTGTACAGATTTAGGATCTTAGGATATAAGGTCCACAGACTTTTGCCAGAATGGTTGGCAAAAGAGCAGTGATATTCTTATAGCCTGAGGGTTATTTTTGATCTGGAAGACTTCAAGAAGTTGTCCTCTCAAAAGACTACAAAGCTATCAAAGCTATTTACAAAGACTCTTTCCCCCTCCCCCCAGAGCAGGCCCAATGGCAGTGGCCTGCAATAGCTTTTCTTCAACAACCTTTTGAAAAGTTGATTTTCTCAATGAAATCCAACAGAGGAGCCATTAGTGTGTCAAACCAGAGTGGCAGCATGGGCAGAGGGGCTGGGTACTGATTGCTTAATGCACTTTCAATTCACACCGAAGGTGTTTTTTTCTTTTCTTGCTTTTTTTCTTTTGCTTGCTTTCTTTTGCTTTCTTTTCTTTTGTCTCTTCTTTGTCTGTTTTCTTTTGTTTGCTTTGTCTTGTTTTCTGTTGTTTACTTTCTTTTGCTTTCTTGCCTTTTTTTTCCTGTTTTCGTTTTCTTTTTTCCTCTTCCTTTTTGTTTTCCTTTGTCCTCTTGCTTTTGTTTTCTTTTGTTTTCTCACTGTCTTTTTTTTTTCTTTTTTTTTTTTCCTTCTGTCTTTGTCTTTTGCTTTCTTGCTTTTGTTTGCTTCCTTTCTTTTGGTTTCTCACTGTCTTGTTTTCTTTTGCTTTCTTCCCTTTTCTGGGTAGGCATTCACTGCTTTGGAAATGTTTGGGCCAAGCATCTTTAGGAGGTCACTGATAAGAACTGGGAATGGAAATAGAAAGCAGCCACTTCCATATGGGTGTTAAATAGCTGTCTCTGGAAAGCCTTTTCTATACTGTGTGCCTCAGTCTGTGCTTGGAAGCTTTACCCCTTTCCAACCCTCCCTACTTCCACATAACTCTGGCATAGTATTAACCTCCTCCCCCCCCCCCCAAACCTCTGTCCTTGGCATGCTGTGGGAGCTCTCCCATCCTCTCACCTTACTGTATTTTATACATGAGGAAAGCTTGTGTTCAGCTTCAGGTAGGTGAGGCTTTATACGTTTGTCCATTCATTGCCAGAAGTACTTCTGCCTTACTCTGTGACTGCTGTATCTTATGCTAATGGATATTGTGTTGTGTATTGCCTGAAGCTCTTCTGTCTTGGTCATCATAGTCTCTTTCTTTTCTAACTGTTTTATTGGTGCTGAAAGACAAAGATGCAGGAGAAAGGCTGAAAGCCATTGCATTCAGATTTCCTGATGAGTAACTCTTCAATCTTGTGACTTAAAAAGCAAAATTCTTTGCAATTTTGTAGCCAATAGAGCTTCCGTGAAACACACTGTGGTCATGCTAGCAGAGGAGCATAGTCCATATTCTTGGTACAGTGGCCGACTCCTTTTACAAGAGCCAGAAAGCAGAAGATAAGGTGTATATATTTTTAAAATGCTTTTGGTCTTGCTTGAACAACTGATGAATAAAGCTCTGGTTTGTTCCTCTGAGACCCTTTGTCCACACAAGAAACCTTCATTCCTCTAAAATGAATCTGGGGCAAAAGGGAAATAATATTTTGTCTTAAAATTATGAAGAGACTTTGAAAGCTTATATTAAAGTCCCTATTGTGTTCCTGGTTTACCAGTCTGTAAAGGCAGCTATCCAGCCTCCTATATCAAAATCTTGAAATAAATAAATAAATAAATAAATCATAAAGCCTTCACCTCACCCCCTCCATTCAAATAAGTTTTCAAACCCATCAAACTAATCACTCGTAAAATTTCACCATTATATTGTTAATTCTGACATGACTGGCTCTTTAAATGTAATGAAAAGCCACTAAGGTTTTAATTTTTAGAGGAAGCTAATCTGGTCAAAATCTTTTGAGCATTTTTTTTTTCCAGTTTGGTCAGAAAACATCATCCAAAGGGTTTGTGTCTTGTGTATAATAGAATAGTTTCAGTTAAACTTGTCCCTATAAAGGCACCTAAAGTTCAACCTGGAGATTATGGTCAGATTGAGAAGATTCCTAACAGACGTGGGGTAGGTACAGCAGCTGTGTCTGAAGCCATCTCCTTGGGCTGTTTGGGCAGAAGAGGGGGCAGAGTATGGATAATTTGTTTTCAACTTGCTATAGTGATGGAAACAACGTTGTTTAGATCCTCTCAACACCTGCACAATTTTGGGCATCCATAAGTCAAAGGAAGACAAGATCCATATAGAGCCCCACCTCTGTCATGGGAACACATGGACCACTCCTTCATTGCCTAGGATGATGTCTTCTTCACTGCGTGATATAGGTAAGTGACTCCTGGTCATTTTTGTTTTCCCACCTGAACGTCTTCTGTGGGCCTCCTCTTGCACAGCAGCGTGGATGTTCTGCTCATCTCTTCCTTTAGTTAGGATCTAAATAAAATCTCCATTATAATATTTTCCTAAAGCATACTGAGCTTTCATCTCTCCCTGCAGTGTAGAGTCAAAGGTTTCTCCAGGCTTTAGATATATCGCATTTAGAGTAGCTTTAATGCTAGCTCCATGACAACACTGAGCACTCACAGTCTCGGAGGGACCGATCCTGGTAATGCATCAGCTTCAGAAGACAGCTGTGGCTCTACAGCAGGAGAAAACACCCCCACACTGCCTGGTTCCTCCCCACAGCTGCAAAGTGACACAGCCTGCACACGTTGCAGAGCTCTCTTCAGCTCGTCTTCATTGCCACGGGTGTAAAGACCTGTTGGTTAAAACTGCCATGTCCATATATTTGTATTGATTTATTATGTTCCTTTCTTTGAAAAGAAAGTGACATAAAAACATCTAAAGAATGAGATTTTTGTAAAGCCAGCACTGAATGCTGTTACAAATTTGGAAGCTTTAAATACAAAGGATTGCAATACTGAAATGCTGCAAGCCCATGTAAGATTTACTGTTGACTCACTGCCTTGTCTCTTATGGCACGCACGCAACACTTTATAGACGAAATATCGCTGAAATGGTATCCTTGGATAACTTTGCTGTTTAGATAAGCGTGTTTTTAAAGACATGCTCCAGACAGTGATAGGAATTTATGCTGCACCTCAGAGCACAGGATAATTCTATTTTAATTATAGAGCATAGTTCTACATTACTGAATGCTCAGAGAAAACTATAAAAGAAATATGATTTTCATCCTGTTGTAATTAAAGGAAACAATAATAATAATAATAATATACACACACATACAACAAAACACATAATTATAAATTTGAATTAATGGCAGTGGAAATTATATATATATATATATATATAAAGAAATAGAAAAGTTTGAAATACCAGGAATGAAGCAATTGCATTTTGCCAGGAATTAGTTTATGAGAAGACAATGTGATGGTATGTCATCAGATTATTATTATTTTTTTTTCTTTCTGTTTTTCCTGCATATTCTGCTTTTCTTTTTACTTTCGTATTTTCACTATATTACTGGTCTCCTTGTATTCAGAAGGATCTGGGTTTAAACTGCTTCAGCAGCTGAGTCTTAAAACCATAAATTCCACATCAGGTTCCATACACTAGGAGGGCAGCTAGCAGAAATGATATCTAATTGCTGTTCATTGCCTTTAGAATGTGGAATGAATGGTTAAGTAAATAGTACTTTTAGTTTTTTGATATACTGCTTTTGCTAATGTGCTTTCCTGTTTTCTGCAGTTAAAGTATTGGCTGTACATGTGCTGAGTGTACCACTACGCTTGAGTTTCCTGCTTTTAGAAACAAAAATATTAGTGCTACAGATTGTAAAACACAATTTTCTTTGGAAGTATTTCTTAAACTGAATTGCTTTTTACTTTTTTAATCAGGTCTTATTCTCCTTGGGGTTTTAGTAACAGTCTTTTAATCACTCATGAACAGTACTGATCCAGATATGACTGTGATCTCTGATCAGTATCATTGTATGTACAGGGAAATTGACAGGATGTAATAATGTATTTTTAACTTAAAACAAGTGAGATGAAATTGTAGTAAGAAAAATGCCACTGCTTAGTCCTCCAGGTTGTTTTCTATTCTTTTTTTTTTTTTTTTTCTAGAAACACCTGTAGGAACTTACAACCAATTGTGGAGAGTTGGTTATTTATTTTGTCTGGACTTAAATATATTGTTTCAGAGTAATTTACCTCTCTGTCTGGAAGATAAATTAGACTGTCTATAAAGCACTTGTGTCTTATTTTGCTTATTATAAGTACAGATAAAACTTTGCTTACACAGACCTTTCACAACAGACCTTGTGGTAGAAATATCATCTTTGCAAAAATATATTATCAGTATAGTTTCAGCCAGTCAAACTCCGTATGTAGCACACTTGCTGCTCTCGAAACAATTTCTTCATCTTGTTCACCAGATAAATCAGACATCCAGAGGATAATTAAGTTACTTAAACACATGAATATGGTCCCCAGGAGGCCTACCTGGAAATGATGTAGATCATTTAAGTTTTGGCATTTTTCATATTGAATGTTTGGATCTGGAAAATAAGATATTCTTATACGAACTACTTTGTATTTCCTAGTTATTATGGCTATTGTTGTTTTCATTATCCTTAATTTGTCATTGAGGAAAAAAACTCCCCAGGGTTAGCTTCTTCTTCTGTTATTTCTTCTTCAAATCACTCTGACATTTGTGTAATTGCCAAGATGTGGTGAAGATAACTGCTTGTACTTCACATTTTCCAGGACTTTATATGAGGAGTAGGTGGACAATATTTCATCCCTATGTGATATCCCTGTTTGAGGGCACTGAATACAGGTATAGATTTTGGTTTTCATCTCTCTTTTCCAATAGGGTGAGCATTATATACATAGAAAATCATTCCTGGTTTAGTCGTATCATAGCTATAGTGCTTGCTATACTGAAAGATCTTCGTGATTCAAGTTACCTTGCTGTGTATTTGGAGCTGTGTATTTGCTCCTATTGTTCCTCCGGTGATAATTGCAGCACTCATTTCACGGGGAAAATCTTTCAGAATTCTTGGGAAACCGTGGGCAGTATTAATTAAAAACAAACCAACCCTAAACAACACCAAATGTTAATTTAGTTTTTAAATAAGTACTATCTATGCCTGATTCAGAGTGACTAAGTTATGTTTTTACACCAAATTGCCCTTTTTCTCCATAGTAGACAAAGCCAAGAAAGGTGATTTAATCTAGGATAAAATCAGGCCTTATGGCTCTTCCAGGTGAACTGCTTTTATTCAAAATATTGAAAAAAAAATCTGAAGAAGTCATCAGACTATTTTGTGTATCAAACATACTTGACAAAATTCCTTCATTTTGGAAGGCAGAATAATATTTCATCCCCTTCCAGGAACATACTGAATGAAAGAAGAAAGGAGAGTTTTTCTCTTCCCCAAAATACCAACTGTGTAAATTATGAGTATTGTAAAAAAATATCATACTGCATTCCTGGTACTTTTATTATTTCTAAGTGTTCCTGTACGGCAATTAATTTGTTGTTTGATTTACTGATATTTTATGTTTTGAGATCCTTGTTTTGAGTAGAAGAGAAAATAAATCTGTTGGTAGCATGTTGCCAGGTTGATCTGTTTTGTTACCTCAACCAAAAGAGCTACCTTAATTCAGCTGCATGTTTTTATAGCCAGGTACGTGGCCACAGCTGTGTGCCCTTTGAGTCCCACAGAAGGAGCTCCTGGAGGTTGGAAGAAGGACTCTGGAGTATGTCCACGACACCTGTGGTGAGTGGATGTGGGTGACTTCAGCAGCTCTGAAAGCTGCAAACTAAAGCTTGAGAGCTGAGCTTGGCACCGGGGAAGACCTGTCTGCAGCTGAGCAGAGGAGCATCAGGTCAGTATGGCACCAGGGTAAGATGAGCTTCATTGGCACGTGGCTTTATAATGGAAGAAGTCTCTACCCTTTGTGTGATATGGAGCCTACTCCAAAAAAAAGTCTGCTTGGATTTGAATAAACAGCAAAAGATTTATCTGCAGCATCCCACATATGCCTTCCCTCTTACTATCATAAGACATTACAGGGTCACATTCCCTAGGGACTAGGGTCCCCACTCAAACCAGAGCAAAGTGTATGTAAACCTACTGGGGCTAATTTTTAGAACATCTTGCATTCGGTGAATTTGATCTATCAGCACAACTTGGCTTGATTTTTAGAGCAAGATCTGAAATTAAAGATGGCTTTCTGTTTCTCTGATGTTTTCTTGGCCAATTTAGTTAGGATGTGCACCAAAATTCTCCCCCGGGGCTGTGCCTACAGAGTAGGTACCTACAAAATACAGCTGCAGGACAACATTGTGGTGTCAATGTAATGTATAAGGGAAATCTGATAATGTCTCAGTACACCCAAGCTGCTGGCTTGATGTGGAGGTGGTGTATTAAACTAGATTTGCAACATCCAAGTAATTTTCTTGAGACTTCCAGAGTGTTAACTCATCTTAATGAGGGAAACCAATGTAAATGAGCATAGTGTGGAACTGGATCCAACAAACCCTGGTTTGAATAGTGTCTCTAGTTAACAGGTAATGCAGAGTCACAGCAGGAGACCTCTGAATTTCATCTCCCTCTTTGCACTGCCTGCCCCAAGCTTGTCCTTCTCATTCTCCATGAGTTATGGTGGTCCCAGACCTAGTGGTCTGGGAAAGACATGGCAGAAAAATCTGAACAAGATGCAGTTTGTCAAAATCCACAGTTATCCCTGCTACAGAACTGCCAGTCTTGAGACAATTCTGAATGTACAAAGACAGGTAGCTTCTGCTGTAAAAGTCTTGTGGCTAGAAAATCTCATCACTCTGGAAAATGGAATTTTACTGTCTATATGATTGTCATGCGCAGCTTCCCTTTGAAATGACAAGCTTCAGTGGAAAATTTAATAAACGCTTTTAATCCTAACCAGAATTACACATTTTTATTGATATCAGTATAAATAATAGCCTTCTGTATTCTTTTAGAATGACGAATTATAAAAATATCTACTTAGAATGAACTGTAAAATAAACCAGCCACATTTCTTGGGTCCTCTCCAGGTTTCTGCCGTGCACATTCCTTTGCCCAGTCTGGAAGCTCACTTATCCAAATAACAAACATTTCAAAATTGATGGTGGTCTCTCAGAAAAAAAAATATTTTTGTAAATTATCTCTGAAGTTATGTGAGACATTACTCATTTTATTCATCTCACTCACATAACTACATCTCCAAAATACAAGTGCATACCTCTAATTTATTTATGTGAAATGTGCCCCGCCTGGCACTTGAAAGTCTCATCCTGCTCTCCAGTTTATTTGTGACTGCAGTGCTGTGCAGATGGCTGCTGTGGCTGTGGGCTACTGCCCCAAGTGAACTTGGCCCCAGGGACAAGAAGCATGGCACAACTATACTTTTCTTCAGTAGTCTCTGCAGAAACCTGCAGCTGATTTTATTTTTTAATCTTCAAAGATCTCCTTGAAATCTGTACCGTCAACACAATTCGTATTATTAATCCTAAAGGTTTAAACAGTTTTTTCCCCGGTGCTTAAGGCATCTGAGTTTCAAAGGAATTTACGTACCAAACTCCCTCTGAAAATCCTGAAGTTATCTGACAGAATTTTTATCTAGATTTGTTTTTTGGATGCTAAAATTAAGCATGGCTAAAGATGTTAACATAAAGACGTCCTCTGTGCTATACATAATTGTATAGCAAGAGATTTCATGCACTGCATCAGTTTTCATTTATGTCTTGGAAGATTTACCAGCTTATCAATTACTGAGATTTTGAAGGATTTGCACTGATGCTACTGACAGCAGTTAGAAGATGGGTATGATATACGCAATAATTTTGGCTGGTAGGTGTGATAGGATTCTGATTAAAGGCTCAGGATAGAGGGATGTGATTTACCAAGAATTTAATGTCTTACTCTAAATAGAGTGTTATTAAAAAAAAAAAAATCCTTCTTATTTGAAAGACATGGAGATAATTGTATATAAGAATATCGTATCTTGATGAAAAGTTATACTTGTTCAAGGTTTCTCTTATCTTTCTGCCAAAGTTTCTGGGTTCTCTTTGTACACATAGGCTGCCTTTGTACTGAAAACTTTCTTCTGTACAAATCATGCCCTTGTAAATTTTAGTAATGATTATGATGTGAATAAAGGAGTTACTTTACCATTAGCTCGGTGAAAAAAGAACCTGACTTTAATGTTAAGATTATATGAGAGTTATGTGGATGAAGGAAAAATGACATGGTACAGCATAACAAGGGATTTTATTACATCCCAGGACCTGTGTTTTGCTGAAGCAGTTGCAGTCCTGGGAAGGATTTGTACCTGGACAGGAACTGCAAAGCTGTAGCAATCAGTAATAGAATACCTTTCTATGCAGGATGTCTTGGGAATGAGATGAAATTTTAAACTGAGACATGAATATTGCCTTCTGACAATATTCACAGTGGAGACTTGTGATTTTTAGGGACTTAAAAATTGGAAATAAGATTTTGTGTTCAGAAAAGGGGGGCATTTATACCCTAAGAAAATAAAATCAAGAGAGCTGGGTATTTCAAATATTGCTTCTGCCTGTAACCTAAATCTGGTAGAGATCATGCTTTATGTTTCCAAGTCAAAGAGGTCACCATTGCTAGCCTGACCCAACAGCTCACTGCTGGGAACTTGGCTCTGTGGCACAGAGCTGTGAAGGCTGTATAGTACAGGAGTGGCACACCTTAGATCTTGGTCCTGCCTTGCTCAAAATCCTGATCATGAACAAAGGGGGAGCACATCTCAATGTATGTAAATCAATAATATATTTTTAGTATAATTAGAATCTCAGATGTTTGTTAGTCCAGACTTGGTTGTTACAGAAAGGGAAATAATTACTATGCAATTAAAACTGTAGCATGTGCACTTAGTTTCTACCCCTTTTCCTAGAGTTATGCTCATTCAGCTCTGTGGACTCTTCATTTTTCTTAATGTTTGAATTCAATTTTAAATTTGCAATTTGTGTGAATAAATAAAGCCTTATTCTATGAGGCTGTGAGAAGGAAAAGCTGGCAGATGACTGTTACACATCTCTGTAACAAGGGTGAAGGCTGTAGGCTTTTGTGCTGAAGTGAGGACTTGGCCAGCTTATGGTATGTGACAGAATTTATTTTGCCTTCAGTTTACCTTCACAGTAACAAATTGTTTGTGCTTCTCTGCTTCTTTTCCACAGCCAAACTCTACCTTGGGGAATGGCCTCCTTGTCCTTTTGGAAGCAATCAAAGAAAACAAAAATCACACTGAGACTTTTTTTAAATTATTGCCTATTTTGCACATTTGTTTCAAACTGTTCACCTGAGAGGGGGGTTGCTGCCCCAGTTTGTCTGCTGGGCTGGAGGAGTTTCTGCCTACTGGATTTACAGGTGGGTGTAGCAGATGTGGAGGGGTGGGTCTCGTATCACAGAATCATCTAGGTTGGAAGAGACCTCCAAGATCACCTAGTCCAACCTCTGACCTAACACTAACAAGTCCTACACTAAACCATATCACTAAGCTCTACATCTAAATGTCTTTTAAAGACCTCCAGGGATGGTGACTCAACCACTTCCCTGGGCAGCCTATTCCAATGTCTAAAATGCCCCCTGTCAGTGGGGCAGTTGTTCACACCTGGCTTATGACCACCAGCTGCTACAGCTGATGGGGCTGGGATATGATGGTGAGGCAACAGCCTGCAGTTCTGCGCAGCAGCCACCCAGCTACCTGTACCCCTTGGTAGCCATTGGTATGCACACGACTTTAAAAGAGTAGCTAAATAACCTGAATTTCTGAACGGGCACTGCAGTTGTGTGAATTCCCTTGGCCACAGTGGGTTGTGAAGGCTTTGGCTGGGCTTCCCCATTTGCTGTCTGTATGGGCAGAGGTCGTGGCCTTGGGGATTTTGTCAGTGACAATGTTCAAATTAATTTTCACTTATATGTTCTCAAAATAATTGAAGTGTTGGGAGATACCAGTGTGATCTAAAGTCATAAGCAAGTTATTTGTAAGGGTTGCAACACACACGGTGGGAACAAACCTTGGTAGAGGTTCTAAAACTACTCTTAGAAACTGCTAAAATTGAAAGTTCTCCAAACAACTTGTACCCAGTGGTATTTTCAGAGGGTTATAATTGTAGTTCTGACCTCTGTAGCTGAGATCAGCAGTAATCTTGCCTGTCTTCTGTATGACACACTAGTACAGTCCTTCTCATAAAGTCTGTTTCAGTACTGGAATACCAAGTATTTAGAAAATATTTGTTTATATTTACAACATTTTCTTTAAATTTATAAATGAGGAAGCATACAATAAATAATCTGGAGAGAGAACAATATTTATCAAAGTTTCACTTCTCTGTTTATAAAAATGCATTTTCCTCAGGAGAATAGAAATCTGTTAGAGGCAGACCAACTACTAAACTCTCTTGTGAAGACAGTCCCTGTTTCCTCAGTTGAAATGTAGTGAATGATTAAGTGGAAATAACTCATTTTGACCGGCTGCTGAAGTCTGTCTTCAGATTTTTTAGTTTCTTCCTGCTGGAAATATATCAATAATTGTTCCTCAACTTCTGCGTCAATATATCTTTTTTATCATACATCTAAATTATCTTTCTCTCAGACCTTAATTTTTAGGATAAAATTGTGTTAGAGTAGCCACTTCTATATTATCTTTTTGCAGTTCCGTCCGCAGTCCTCTAGAAAGGTCATTTATATATATATATATATGTGTGTATATATATATATGTGTCTGTGTTCATACCTCTCCAACAGTGTAATGACAAGGGCTGATTAGAAGGAGCAGCTTTCCACAACCAAGTATTTTTACTCAGAGCTCTTGTTTACTGGAAAAAGTTATTTTGCATTTAGCAAGAGTATGATAATTTATAGCAATCCAGTTACTCTGATCTAATTTCCCTATGATCACTCTGACCATGCACTAGCTCTAAGGCTGTCTACTACATTTTCAAAGGTGAACAAAATCCCTCACGTGATGATGTTCTTGGGGTGCAGATGCGTAGTCAAGCTAAACTGTGTTTCAACACTTTTTCTTGTCATTTGAAACTCAGGTGTCTAATGCAAGTTAGATAGATACCCAGCATCTCATTACAAACACTTACAACCCCAGCATTTGCATTTGAAGGACACTGTAGATGAAACTTAGCCATGCAACTAAAAGGGGTCACTAAAGGTCACTTGTCTTCCATTAGTGTTCACATGCTAATATTTTCAAGATGAAAAACTTACTGTATAATAGTAACAGGCACAGACCCTAGTCTTATGCTTTATGCTGTGTATTTATGACTGCTTTTCTTATTGACTTAAATTTATAAGCAAAGGATGTAAAAACGGAATAATATGGTAATGCTCAGTGCAGTGGGCTGCTTGTTCCACATGCAGCAGCGATCAGTTGACAGAAGAGGAACATGCTATTTTTAAAATAAAGAAGTGGCAGAATTATATGCAGGATGTTACTACTAAATAGGTGTAGATCATCAAATCCTTCCTAATAAGTGCAGAATCCTTCCCAGAGAGAGGAGTCTTCAGGAACATCTAAGTGCAGACAGTCTCTCTGGAGCTTAATCACTCAACAGGTCAAAGAAGATTAAAGCAGATGTCGAATATAAAAAGGAAAATAACCTCCCTTCTTTGGTGCAACATCTGCTCCTTTCTGTGTTGCCGGAGGCAGCTACTCTGCTGCTTCCCACAGCTAATAAAGTCAGCTAAATCCACTGAAAAAGCCCACTGCTATTTTTTCAAATATGTGCACTTTGTAAAATTAAAAATGTATGCGAGTTACATACTGAGAAAAAAATTCTGAGCACATATTTATCTGGAGGCTCAAATTTTAAAATTCCTGTATAAAACCTTGTTTGTAAAGAGGAGTGAGGAGAACCAGCAGAAAAACAAACAGGTAAAGAGAAGAACAGTAACAAATAACTGCTGAAAAGAAAAAGTGCTCGGTGAGCTAATCTCACTGAACTGTCTGTACTGAGTGGCACTTCCCTTCCTTCAGTAATTATTCTCATTTGGGCTCATTTCTTTCCCTCCACATTTTACAGAGCTCTATACGGAGATGTGCCTTTATGTATCTCTTCCAGTGACAAAGTTGATTGAAATTGGCAAATGGTTTCCAAATTATCTTGAAGAGCTGACCCAACACAAGGCTTGGGAATGTATTTCTAAGAAACTCAGTCTTTTCCTGGCTACACAATCTTCGTTGGTTACAAACTTTGGGAGGGTTTGTTATTTGTTATACAAAACTTCTAGCATTTGCACAGTGTTTCTAAATTGGAGACCTCTTAAAGAAGCTTTAAATGATAAATCACGATGATTTTCTTTATTCATAGCACTGGAAGTGAAAGGAAGTGAAGAAATGGGTTGAACTGGAGCAACAGGAAATTCAGCCACAAGACAGTGGACTGAAACTCTGAAGTACACAACTCTGAATGCTGATGCCATGCATCTTTCTGCAAACAAGCTTTTAAACATATACATGCTTTAAAAAGAAGTGTTCTGTATTTAATATGACTTGGTTATAAATTATTAACATATTATGTATATTATATAAAAATTGTCTCTCAATCTACATGTGGATGTCTATGTATATATAATTATGCTTTTTTAGATAAACGTGAAAGTGTAATGGAGGAATAAAAAAAAACAGATTTGAAGACCTTTGGGAGGTAAAGGAAGAAAACAAATAATATTCTTTCTGGCAAAGAAACATGAGACTCAATAAAAGGAAGAACACAAGCTAATAACAAATACTTTTGTTTATTGCTCACTAGCCTGTTGGGTTTATTGCACCCAGAGTTACAATATTTCTAGGAAAAAGGAGCATTTTCCAGTTCAACCATGGCAGTGCTGTAGCATGTCAAGACAGAAAGCTGGCCCTTTCCTCTAATTTTTTCCCCTCCCCAAAATGGTAAATATATGAATATAAGATTAAATAGATCTATATCTATATTTGTCCCCTAAAGTATCAGGTTTATTCATTAGAAATTAGTCTCTTATTCCAGAAATGTTCTCCAAAAATCACAAACTACTTCTGGGCTAAAATATTGATTCACTATATTCGACCCCTTTTTTTCTTTAGAAAAAGAAAAGTCAGTTTTGTAAAAATGACTGTCCCTCTTTGTGATGTCCTATCATACAATTTCTTGCATTATTGCTTTTTTTTAAAATTTAACTTAATTTAATCTTATTATTTTTTTCCTAGTAGTCTCATGTTCTCTGTGAGATAGTACAATAGGATGGCAAGCCACTGGCCACGGTTCTTTTGATGGGTGCAATAACTGACCTTTAGAGATGCTGTTTCTTTTCAGATTTTTTTTTTCCTCTTGTGTTGCATAATGGAGTCTTTGTGTTTTTTTGTTATTGACCTGAAAACAGAGGGATATGTTACTAACACTGCACAGCTGACTGGACTGTGACTTAATCTGTAGTTAGTACAATCTGTCTCAGTGATGCTTTCCATTGCGTGCAATTTTGTATTGCACACATCTGTATACATTTGGTCAAGATGGTAAGGAATAGATTTGCGTTGAAATGTGGAAAAAAAATACAAATCTTGAACTTCTTCCAGATGATGATTGACATTTGAGAAGCTGATCTGAGTGGAGGAGTCTTTTCAGCATTCCCTCAAAACCCAAAGCCTGATAGTGACACCTACAAAACTCACTGTTTAGCTATAAGGAATTGATACAACCCGAAAGGAAGCTATTGACCTTTAATGTAATTTTTCCAAACTAACAGTAGATACATAAGGCTGCTGGAGATGATGACTAGACAAAACCATGGCAAGGTGATTGAGGAAATAGTTGATCAGATGTTAGACCAAAAATTGCCCGGAAAAGCACAATTACACAGTTGGAAATTTTCCTTCTGAGACCCTGGGGGGAGGCCAGCACTGGATCTGGCTGCTGATTAAGCAGTGAGTGTACATGGGCTGTGTTTGTGTGGTGGCATGTGTCGTCACTGTCACCAAATTGCTCAGGTTGGGAGGGACCTCTGAGGCTATCTAGTCCAACCTCCCCGCTCAGCCTGTCTCTTCATAAGCAGGAGACTGAAAAATGTGGCTGTGGGAGGACCAGAGCGCCTGTAACGGGAAATATGGGCAGCATTTTGTGCTGTCCCACAATTTAAAACAGGGTACTTCATTGAAAATAAAAGGGGACAAGCTCAGAGACACTGACACCTGGTTACACAAGAGACTTCTGTGTTTACTTGGGGCAACTAGTGCCCAGTGTGCCTAAAAATCAGGCCCTGTGGTGTGGTAAATGGTTAGTGTGATCCCACTTGCTTTTAGCTGGCTTCTTCAATGTTGCCACAGTGCACCTGAGATAAAATTCTGGTGGTGCAGATTGACCTGGAGCTGGACAAGGGATGGGAGTACACCTGCTCCTATGCGAAGTGACTATGGAGCAGGAGATTCACAGTACGAGCAGAAGGCTGCAGCCAGCTCCGTGTATCATCGTTAGTCAGAAACAAATGTTTCTTAGCTCCATGCAGACCAGGTACTTCTGTAAGCAAGCACTTGGAAATGTGTTTGTCTTAAGGCAAATGCATTTTATTGAGCAGGTTCTATATAAGCTAACACTTTTTTCAGTAACTGATTTTTTTTTTTTTTTTTCAGATTCTAGTTTATATTGGATTCCTAGCTGGAATAAATCACTGGCATTTCAAAGGAGCAACCTACCCTCTAGCTTCAGTTGTTTTCAAATGAGCAACTTCAATTTACACCAGCTCTAGAAATGGCCTAGGAAATTAACAGTTCTCAGTGACATTAATGTAAATTTACTTTGTTGTGCATGCACTTTTAAGTGAGAATAACAATATTTATTACCTTAACTCCTCCCTTTCAGCACTCTTCTGGTCAGGATCAAGTAGAAATAGCTCTGCAGAACTGACAGACTTGGTTCTAAAATTGAATGCTGTAATCAGTAATAATGAAGGTAAAAGGAATGGAGTGACTGGTGAATTAATTCTGCTCTGTGTGTGGGTGACTGTGCAACCTTATACTGAACCCCCAAGAAACAGGGAAAACACATTTTTGCAGGCGTCTGCCTCTTGGGAATTTACAGACTAATCTATTTAATATTTGAAATGTAGTACATCTAATATTATCACTTCAGCTTTGTGCACCAAAGTACTGGGTTAAAATAGTGCTTCAGAGGAAACTGCTATTTTATGTCCAAGGGAAACTTGGACTTGGGACTTACTTCTACAGCCCTATTCCAGTTTGAGGGTATCAGGACCTTTCATGGGGTATTTAAGTCAGCACAAAGTTTTTAGCTGTTCAGACAAAAGCCACTCTTGTTGTCTTCCTCTTTCACTTCTGGCTGGGAGGCTGCTCACCTGTGAGCTTCCCCAGAAATGCTGGCTTTAAGCAGCATGTGGTTGAATGATTCTGAAATGTTTCACTGGCAAGAACCTCTTCTAGGTGTCTTAGGGGGGCTTTGCTCTTAAATTTGGCTCTCCCTGTGGCCTGAGAAGCCTGGGCTGAACAGCTGGATACACACCCCCTCCAGGTAAATATGTACATGTATATATGTCTGTGTGTATATATGTGCGTTTTGGTTATGTAACTTCTCAAAGCTGTATGTGTGTGATGAATAAACAACTTGCCACAAAAAAACAACACTTTATAAAATATTCATAATGAATTTTAAGTAACAGACTAGGACTAACAGAATGAAAACATTTAATTTACATTGACAGAGCTAATAACTAACAGTAATGGAGATACCTGCCCAGCAGGGAATTAACTTAATCTTTCCTCATCTTCCTAAAGCCTATCTGAACAGTCACAGCCCCGAAAGTCCTTCTGATGCCCTGCGATCAGGACATTGGAGGCAGAGCTGGTTGAGAGCTGCTGCTCCTGAGGACAGTGCAGGCTGATGCTGTGCAAATCTCTGCTTGGCTCAGGATGTCCACTGTGGGGTCAGGAACCCGGCTTGGTGACGTGGTGCCTGCAGCATGTCAGCCCTGCTATGGGTCCCTCTGCAGCATGTGGGAAATCTTGTTTTTGGTTGTCAACTAACAGCATCAAGCCAGCCGCAAACTCTGAAACGTGGCATTGATTTTATCCAGTTTCTGAGCTGAAGGCAGAAAGATGAAGCAAAATTCACAGGCAAAATTAACTCATACAAAGCCTGAGTATCAGCTTATGTGATTGCAAACTGAGGTGACACAGATAAAATTAGACTCTTAGTTTAAAAGGCAATTTAGTAGGCTCCAAACCCATTTGATAACTTTAATATCCCTTTTATTTCTGAATTGATGTATTAGATTTGTTAGAGGAGACTTTACGTTTGAGACTTATGGAAGGTGCCAGAATGACAGTCCTAGACCTCGGAGACTGGTAGCTTACTGAATGTGCTGGAAAAAGGCAGTCAAGCTTCCCATTTGTAAAACCTTTTAAATCTCTATGTATGTATTTATATAGAGATATATACAGTGTTATGTAACATATATTGAGTAACTTAGCTCAGAGCTGGAGCACGCAGGTCTTTTGAAAATATCCTTCTAACAAGAGTATGTTTGCAACACATCCACAGGTATAACAGAATGTAAAAGGCATTCAGATCAAAAGAATAGCTCAGTGCTACCTAGACAGATTAGAGTTGGTGACAAAACACTGTAAAATCACATTCAAATTGAAAAAATGCAAATGAGGGTGGGAAGGGGGTTGGAAAGTTCCAGACAAGGTACAAACCTTGAAAAATGTAACATCAAAAAAACCTCACGGTGATAGTGGGCAGAAGACTAGCTAGAAATTATGATATTCTTAACCCTTTGTAATCCAGTGATGGTTGTTAGAAAACATACAGAGAAAGACAGGGCTCTGCTGGTCTGCAGATACAAGAAAATGCTCTCAAAAGATTTAGAGGCTTTCACCACTTATCAGATATAGAAATGCAGTATGCTTGACTGTCCAAAATAATACTTTTAGAAAATGGCAATGTAGAAAGGATTAATTTGCAAATACAAATAATCTTCATTATTACATGTTTAGCTAAGTTTGTTCTTAAGCTTCGTGTTAGCTTTATTTGAAATAAAATTAGATATTTTTTTTTTTCTGAAGGTGAAAATGCAAATGCCATCTGTGGTTTGACTGCTTATGCAATGAATTGTCTGTAATAGAGTTTTATGATTATTTTAATTTGGGCTATAGCATGTTTTTAGCTTTCAGTGAGTCTCATGTTTGTGATAGCAGCACAGATGTGTGATCAGAGATATAAAATGCCTGCTTCAGAGAGATTATATTCTAAACTTTACAGAGGTTTTCCCCATGGGTCTTAGCAACCTGGAGTGTCTGGGCAAAGAGCAGTAATCTGGTACTGTGGCTCCAGGGAAGTAGCTCTGTGGGAGGAAAGCTCTCTGAGCACAAGTTAAAGCCGTGGAGTAGCTCCAAGACCCAAAAACATTGTTTTCCCTCTTATATGTTAAGTGTAAATAAGAATGGTAAGATGTCACTTACTAAAAGAAAAAACGCATTCTGGATCCAAAAGAATGGTGTGTGGTGGAAGTTGCATTGCTCAGGCTTCTGAAATCAGAACAGGGAAATATTCCAGAGAACTACCCTGCGTCAGGAACTCTGCTAGATAGATAGACTACTGCTTGATTGATTTTACAAATAAAGAAGCAGTTGTTTAGATTAAATGCAGATATTATAATAAAAAGGGAAACCCTGAGTGGAAGAGTACAAAAATAAATCAATGCAAATTAGGAGCTGCAGAGTTTTATCATGATGACAGCAACACAGCAGGTCATTTGAGGGGTTTGGACCTACAAGTTGTATAGCAAGAATAAATCTGAGGGATGAGATATGCTATTGTCTTCCAAGGAAGTCATTAAGCTTATAACACAGTTATGTTTATAAAGTTTATGCACATTTTTAGAATGTATAAAAAGATGTGTATACACGATCACAGGAACATGCACATCATCCCCATATAGTACTTTCAAAAGGTATTGTGAGCAGAAAGTTAGCTACTGCTCTGCTGTGAAATAAGGAGGCATCCATGTGTTTCAACAGTAATTGACTGAAGCTGTCACTGATCTCTTTAACTGGTGATCTGATGCCCCTTGGGATAAATTTCTTCTGGCCAAAGGTAACTGCTATTCTTGTAGCACCATTGTTGATTCAGTTCTCATACTTCATAGACAGCTGCAGATGAAGCCATAGTTATTTTCTTTTTCTATTTCCTTTAATTTCCTGTGAAAATTTGGTCATTTAAAGCCTAAAAGACCAGCAGCAAAAATAGCCCAACTATCCCATAAGGTTCAGACTAATATGTCTTTCTATTGTGAGATATATCTCAGTGGCATTTTATGATTGTTTATTCCCTGCACAGTCTCCCATGGTTTATTGGTCACTATTCGCTCTTTTTTGTCTGAATGTCTACTTTATTGTTTTGGAGCCATGAGCACTAATATGGCCTGGTACAATATAAATAGTCTCGTGTAAAAACAAGGCTGTTTAATTTGATTCTTCTCTTTCTGTGACATCTGCAAAGCACAGTTAATCTGGCAAGAAACCCAAGTTAGGAAAAATCTCACTGTCTGTCAGATTGGGATAATGAAAGGCCCAGCACATTCAGCAGAGGTGTGCTAATTCATTATTTGTCTAACAAGTGTTTTCCTGCCACTGCAAAACCCTACAAACTGGTTGTGTAGTTGTGTTTAGAAGGTGGTAGTTAATGGGTCATGCTCTACCTGGAGGCTGGTGAGAAGCAGAGTACCACAGGGGTTATCCTGCAGCCTGTCCCATTTTACTTCTTTATCAATGATATGGAGGAACACACCGTGCACCACAACCAGACGTGCAGAGAACACTGAACTGGGGATACCAGTCAATATGCTCAAAAGTAGGGCTGACATCCAGTTTGAGATGGACAGGCTAGAGTGAGCCAACAGTAAACCTATGAAATTCAGTAAGGACAGCTGTGAAGTCATGTCCCTGGGAAGGCAGAAAGGCTGAGAGTGCTGCAGGCTAGGGATGGACTGGCAGGGGAGCAGCTCTGCTGAACGGGCCCCCAGGGCTGCAGCAGACCTCAAGCTGCACATGAGCCCGGTGTGCCTGGGTGGAAAGAAGGCAAATGGCATCCTGGGTGGTGTCAACAGCAGTACAACACATAGGCTGAAGGAAATGATGCTCTCGCTTTGTTCAACACTCATTAGGCCACGTTTAGATACTGCATTGAGTTTTGTGTCCCTCAATTAAAAAAGGACATTGATCAGCTGGAGGGAGTTCAGCAGAAGACCATTGAGATGCTTGGGGGCTGGAGCCAGGCATTTCCCAACAAGGCAGGGCAAGAGGACCTGAGACAATAGGTACAGGGTTTTTTCCCCGACAGGATGAAGCCCTGAGCAACCCGGACTGTCCTCATGGCTCAGCCTAGTTCAAGCAGGCAGCTGGACCCCCACAGGCCCTTCCAACTTGAATTTTCTTGTGTTCCTCTGGACTTTTTTTTTTTTTTCCTTCCATATTAACCTGAGCTGCTTATCATAATGATTAGAAATTTGCATTACTCTCCGTGTCTTGATTTTATATTCCAGTGTCTGAGTTCTCTAGCCTGTGGACTTTGTTTAAAGTGCTCTGTTTTAAAATTATGGTTTCTAGATTAGCAATGATTGTATGCAGCCTACATACTGAATTTCATTGCTGCAAGCACTTTATAGAATACTTTAAAGATTAAAAAAATAAATATTATGTATTGGTATATGTGGTATCTATGTACACAAAAATTTGACTCATCTCTTCAGTCAGAAATGTTTTGTTCATTTAAGCGGCTTAAAACTTACACTTGTTCTTTCTATTACAACTATCTCAGTCAACATTTCCCTTTAAAATTATAATGTGAAAATTTTCACATTGCTTATTATCTCGTTGCTTGTCATCTGCTTCTCTCCAAACTTATTTTGCACTTCCTCAAACAGAAAGTGCAAAGGATGTGCACAAATCCGTTAACAGAAAATGTACAAACCTCTTTTGTCTGCATGAAATGTATTCACTACCATAAAGATCATCTGATATGTTTAATTCATACCTCACATCTCTAATCTGCTCATTTGACTTTGTTGATATACTGTCAATAACACTGGTGCTTGAATAATGAATAATCTGTTCTAGCCACTAGACTGATTCACTGCCTTCACTGTGGGTTTTGAAAAGTGTCATGTCATTCAGGTGGTACTAAAAGTGAATGATGTGGTGTGATGAAGCAAAATGGTAAATATTGCCTTTAGCAAATGCCAAAGATATTGGAGCAAATACAACTGCAAGAAGATTCACAAAATGTTTCTCTCTTTCCTGTAAAGTATAATGATAATTCTTCAGCACTTTTTTTTTTTTTTTTTCTCCCCGAGCACTCCACTTCGTTTTATGAATCTTGTTTCTTATGCATTCTCAAGTATGGAGGAGGGCAGGAGTTGTTCCAGGTGCCAGAGCAGGAGTCCCCCTGTGGCCTTTGGAGCAAATACCCAAGCTGCAGCCCATGGAGGATCCCACGGTGAAGCAGTTCATGAAGGACTGTGTCCTGTGGTATGGATCACAAGCAGGGGAAGAGTGTGAGGAGAAAGGAGCAGCAGAGGTGAAGTGCTATGGACTGACGGCAGCCCCCATTCCCCATCCCCCTGCACTGCTTGAGGGGAGGAGGTAGGGAAGCTGGAAGTGATGGAGTGAAGCTGAGCTTAGGAAAAAGGAGGTGATGGTATTTTTAGTTTTGTCTTTGTTTCTCTCCGTTCTACTCTATTTTAATTGTCAATAGATTAAATTAATTTTCCCCAGGTTGAGTCTGTTTTGCCTGCAATAGTAAATGGTGAGTGATATCCCTGTCCTTATCTTGACCTATGAGCTTTTCCATCTTATTTTCTCCTTTTGTTCTACTGAGAAGGGGGAGTGAGAGAGCAGCTAGGTGGGGATTTGGAAGCCAGATGAGGTCAACCCACCACAGACACACGTGGAATATAAATACCATTTAAAAACCAGTTGGGAGTAGGAGAGAACAACAGATTAAAATTTAGAAAATAAATGTAATTTCAGCCTGGTTCCAAACTAAAGAATTTCTGATCTGACCCGGAATTGAATTAAGTCTTTACTTTCTTTTACAATTTTTCAGTCTATCACAAGTGAGATGCTCTTTAGCTCAGCCCCAACTTGTCATTGTAAGGCTGAGGAATATTACTGCCTTCTTGTTAACAAACATGACATCCAGCTGGACTTTTTCAAAGTCACAAACAAGTTGGGACAGATAAAAGCGGAACCTGAGCTCCCTCAGGATTTCATTGCCTCAACAGCAGTGGTGGGACACTCTTTGGTGCCAGTTCGTGCTAATCATGGCAAGTAAAGCTACAGTTATCTTCTTACTGCATCTCTCTGATGAATGTGTACCCTGTGTGAAGCAGAAATCCTGAAGGTAATGAAACATTTTATCTCCTTTAAAATCTCCATGGTAATGCACATGCACAGGAAGGAGAGCTGTGCAAATGAAACCAAGTCAGAACCAAATATCTTCCCCTTTGCCTTTTCTGTTTCTTCCATGCTCTGCCTGGCGAGCTCCCCACACTGAAAATGCTGCTCTTAAAAAGTAAATTGCAACCATGATAATTCAAGTTAAACATTATTTTCTCAATAATGCAAAAAGTTTTATGGGAAATAAAAGCAGCACAAAACAGCTTAAAAATTTAAATAAACTTTTATAGTTTTACATATGCATATTTATGTGTATATGTATGTTTGCATATAATAATCCACATACAAACACACATATATACATAGACAGTATTATGTATTTCATAAGAAGTTGTGAGATTCACTCAGATCAAAAATACTTTATCAAAATTTTGTCCATTAATAAATATGTTCTAAAAATATTGTCTGCTTGCCAAAAAAATTTAAAAGAACATTTTGATACCAGAATCAAGATTAAAAATACTATTAAAAGAAAAAGAAAGAGTAAAACTTGGATCAGAACCGAGGGCTGTTGAGATGAAACATTTTTTCGTGTTCATTGCAAATATGTATGCACATTACAAGATGCACAACACTGCTCTTGTTTGACTACTCAGCTTTTTATTGTTTGGATTGAACAAGCACTGAGACAGGTTCTGTGACAAATATTTATTCACGCATTTGTTTTAATTGAAATTGTTTTTTAAAGATACAAACTGGATTTTTAAATATATTTTAAGGAGAAGTCAGTCTTCGGTTTGGACTTGGGTTTTGAATCCCAGTGATATCTCAAGAATAATCCAAATGTGAAGAAAACTGGTTAGCTAGTTCTGGAAACATTTTTGTAGTGATAAGAGCACTGACATTAATACCCATTGTCTTACTGGACAACATTGATGTCTTTCCTGTTTTATGCCAAGAAGTTGTGGTTGAAAAAAAATCTGTATTTTACAGAGATTACAGAACAAGGATTATAGCTGTCATTACTAGTGGTAGAGTTTAAAAGCATCAGAAAAAATATCTTAAAGGTCTCATGCTCACTGTCTTGATTTTTTTTTTTTTAAACTTGGACAGCTTTGCAGCATTGCTCATTCGTGTAACTCATGCTTGGCAGCATTCAGAAGTAAATGTCACACTTCCATCCACAGCAGTAGCATGGGGCTAAGGCAGCACACAGTCCCATGTGTTGCTGGCGAGTGCCTTGCTGGCCATGATGAGGGGACATACTCCGGAGCATGAAGTCTTCAGCCTGCTTTCAATAGGGGAACAAGTGCTCAGGCCGGCATTACAGACACAGTAAAGGGGCAAGGTTTAAAAGTTGTTGTGTGTTTAAGCCTATCCATCAACATTTTTTCAGTGTAGGTATAAAACATTGTCATTCTGAGTCGTGGTGGACAACCAGCTGGATGTCAAAGAGCAGTGTGCAGTCTGCTGGTCCTACAGATATTTTGTTTACACTGTTAAAAAGCACAGCTGTGCTATACTAAAGATAAATTGTTTATAGAGTTACAAAAGAGCATTTCTCTGAAGCTCTTGTATCTGCTTGAAAAATTGCAGCCTGACTTCCTTATAGTCTGTCATTTTTCATCGGCTGAGACTGGCAGAAGTGGCAGGTGATGGCTGACAATTTTGGATACAATCGGATTTAGTGAAACCAGGACTTAAACCCCTGACATTCTCATAAGGAATACAATGTCTAATAATTAAAACATTTTATTAAATAATGTTGAAAGCTACCTTACCCTCACCCTAGATAATAACAGTTGTATGAAAACAGATTAAGTGTTTATTATTAGTTTTACAGTCTTTAGAAATTCACCATGTTAGAAAACCTCGGATAAGCCTTGATCGGGTGAAATAACCTTTTGATCATGTTTCAGAAACCCAGGGACTCCTAGGGTAAACCTTGTTCAGGTGAAATAACCTTCTGATCATGTTTCAGAGTGTGACTCTTCTTATTCAAGCAAAGGACCAGTTAGTGCCACAGTAAAGAAATATTAGCCGGTATGATACATATCCTCTGCTGAAGGAGGTGATGAGCTGTTGAATCTCATTGTACAAGGTATGACAGTGTTACAGCTGTCACAAAAGCAGATGGTAAAGACCCTGGAATTACTGAAATATAGCTAAGGGTAAGATTTGGTCTACAAAATGCTTATTCTTGGTCATAAGGAAAAAAAATAAATAAAAAGAATATAAAATCCTCCTAGCCTTCCAGTTTGTGCTGAGTCTCCAAGGTGCAGATGGTTAAAAAAATGCCTTTTTATTTCTAAATTCATGCACACTCTATCGAGACAGTTATCATGACAATCAATAGTGCTATTTTTGCTTATGAACTAGAGTATTCCACATACAGTGAAAGAAGGCAACTCTGTGGAGATATTTGATATCATTTATCTCCTGGTGACAAAAATAATTTTAATTCAAAAGTTCATTTCTTACATTCAATTGTAGATATGTACTGATACACTGGAGAAGTAAAATATTACAGCAATTTCAAAGTAATTTTTTTTTTTTCTCAAGATGAATTTTCAGGGAAAATAAACAGAAACAAGAATGTTAAATTCCATGGGCATGGAAATTTTCTCAGTGATCACAGTCAACTTTAGCAGGTCAGGGAGCTTCCTTCATTCTCTCCAGACAGAATATATTCTAGCTGGAGAAGGGGAAAAAATAACTGTCTGTGAAACATCAATGAATTTTTTGTACACTGTAGGACCATAGTCTCCATAGAGCAGTGAATATGCTCTGAACTTTTTATATGTAACACCAGAATCTAACATGTACTGAATGGATGTGGATTTCTCAGGGAGAAAGATTTTCAGTTCTCAAGAATTTTTCTTCCATATTTAAAAATAACTTTAATATCAGGGAAGAGAATAACACTAGGAGTCTGCAGGCATGAAGTACTTGTCTAATCAAATGGTGCAAATCATCTGAACTATGTGATTGTTAAAAGTGATTATTAACTTTTTAAAGGAAGGAAGAAATAAAGCAGTGGCCTGGTTACAGTGGCTATAGACTAATTTATTCATCAAGACCTAATAGAAATCCCTAAATTTATGAAGCATTTTATTGACCTCCTAGCTACAGAAGTATGGTTCAGTCAAGCATTCTTTGGAGAACAATTTGCTATTCTTTTGGGTGCAGCAACAGTACTTTGTTTTAGAAAAGTTAATGTCATTTATTCTGTTTATAGCCCTGCATTTGGGTTTTTCTTCAAACTGACTTTATGCTGGGACTGAACTCTTCTCCAAAACACAGACTTGAAGTGAACTGCATGATTTCATACAAAATCACAGAAAGGCTTGGTTTGGAAGGACCCTTAAAGATCACCCAGTTCCAACCTTCCTACCATGGGCAGGGACACCCCCCTCCAGACCAGGCTGCTCAAAGCCCCATCCAGCCTGGCCTTGAGCACCTCCAGGGATGGGGCATCCACAGCTTCTCTGGGCAACCTGTTCATGATTTATTGCTGTAGATTTAAGAAATATAACCTGAAACTTCATGATTTAGTAGCCATCTTCAGCACCACGTCAGCTAACCTCATTGGTGTCTAAACGCACATCTCTCCCACTGACTGTGGAAGAAATTTAGAGCACTAACTTTGAGTATTTTAACAGCAAATGCTCAGTGCACTGAGAGGGACTCCCAGCCCCAGAGGTGGGCTGCAAGGTCTTTTTGGTGTATAAGCAAATTGCAGCAGTTGTAGTCTATTGCTCTGTGTGCATAGAAAGCTCAGAATAAAGAATATTAATTCTGCCACATGCTAAACTTTCTGCTAATGCACACTGATGCTACTATGGATATGGAATATGCTCATGATTCTCCTGTGAATTGGACCATTCAAGCACTTTCCATTTCAGTGGTTGTCTTTCCTGTGGGTACTGAAAACATGTACGACCATGAGTCACTACCTGCCATGAGTCTTCTGAGGCACTCTTGATTTATAGGACAGGTCTTGGTACTTATATCTCATTTGGAACTGAATGTTGGGAATTATTTAATTTCTCTCTGCTGGGGAGAGAGGGTGGCTTGGTGACTCTGTGACTCCATGCTGTACAGAAGTAGCATATGCTAAGAGGAGATAACAAATTTCCTTGCTGCCTGTAATGGCAGGAGGTAGTTATGGATGTTAAATGCTTCTCATCACACTTCTCTTTTAATTGAAAATTTACAGTTTGGAAGAAAGGTCAGCACAGAGTAACTTAGGGAGTTCCTGGCACATAAATGTCAGATGATAGATCTAAAATGTTAGAGACCTTGATTAAGAAAAGCAAACCAAAACAAAACAGTGTGATTAATTCATACTGGGTGGAAATAATAGAGCAAATAGCCGGGTTAGGCAGAAGGAAAGCTCCTGTCACTTATGCAGCTGGCTTTAATGTGTCTCTTACCACTAAGAGCAGGAAAAGTAGTTTGTGGGTAGAGACTAAGTATTCTTCATCTTCCTGCTAGCTTCCAATACAGTAATTAGGACAACAATATAATAGATGCCTAACATGAAGGCACCTAGACATAAGGTTTCTGTAAGTCTCTATCGGGCAACACTGCTTGTCCATGTCAGGCCCATGGGAATCCCAGCCCTGCCTCAAAGCTGAGAGCTCTGCTCCTGGCCTGTGCATGGGGAGTGGGCTGGGCCCTGACCTGTGCTGCTCTCAGCCAAGGAGGGTCTCTGGGATCTCCGGTTCTCCAGAAGCCCCTGGTGACCACATCTAGTAGAGCCATGAGCCTTTTCCAGGCTCCTTGATCAGCTACTTGAGAAGAAAATTGTTTGCATCCGAACCATACGAGCCTGATTCAAGGATCAGAAGTGTCCTAAGCTAATTTTAGCAGTTTCCTTTTTGAACAAATTTGCTTTTCTTCACAGCTTAGGCTAAGGACCAGAGTCTGTCACTACAATTTGCTTTGCAAAATATTTCATAGGATTTACTATATCTGTTTTCTTTCACATACATTACCCTTTATAAATAATAATTTCAGTGCAAGTCTGCCATCATTTCTGAGGATTACATCCTTTCCCTTGTGATTTAAGAATGTCCTAAGACTTCTGCCAGTTTTAGAAATGTGTTTATAAAAAAAATCTTCAGTCTACATTAATTTCCATAACTAGAAAAAAATCTCTAACTAATCTATGACCTGTTAGAGATTACAGTTTTAGCTGTGCTGGACAAAGAAAAACCAGTAATCTACTTTTTTTATTTCTTAGTTTCAAATCCTTGTTTCCTGGTTTCCTGTTTCCTACTAAGTTTGAAACTGAATTTTCTAGACAAAATATAGATATAATGTATGTCATGCATTATTTTTTTGTAAAGTATCTTCTTTAAACCTCTCAGAAATTTAATAAAAATAATACATAATAAATGTAACTAAAATAAATAGATTGTAAGCTTACTCAAAGTACTACCAATACGGTCAATGGTAGAAACATTACAAAGGACGCAAAACTAATTATGTTGGACAGAAAACCCATAAATGTTAACGTATTTCAAAAAACAAACAAAGAAACAAAAACACAACACAATGTTAATTACTTGGACCTTAAACAATGAAGCAAGTATAACAATAATTGAACTGAAAGCCATCAGCATAATATGGTCTTCTGAAAATATAAGTAAGATATGGCTTTTTCTCAGAATAGCTAAGTTCGGAGGAAACTTCTAAGTAAATTCTAAGTTCCAAGTTTTTTGTTGCTTTCTTATCCATTCCAAATCTTTCAGCTATGTAGCTGATCATTGATTATTCCTAACTGCAGAGAGCAAAAGCATTCTCATTATTGCACTTCCTTCTCCTTTTAATTAAACTTCTTCCAGGAAAAACAAAAACAAAACCAAAAACATCTGTTTCTAAAACCCTGCTCTTCTCCATATTTTTTAGTATTTATGTTCTCTTTAATTTTGACCTTTTCACAATGAGACAGCACTTCTGTTCCTTCACTGAATGGACATTGGCTGCCCTTCAATGCCCTTGTCTCATTTTGGTGTGGCTGCAATATGTGAGGAAATGCTCTCTTTCTTCACTAACCACAGATGAGGCCAGAGTACAATAAAATTACTATCTAATATATATTTTATTTTTTATGAACAATCTTATGGTTTTCTTCCTTTATTCTGAAGCCATATTTTTCAAACAAGTTCTTGTTCTTATTGATCTTCATTGATTACATGTAACATTTTAACTTCATAAATTTTGGATAATCAATTTATCTTGAACAAGCAGATTCTGTAATTAAACTAGTCCTGGATGGGATAAAACCCCTCGTAAGGTTTTGTTGTCACATATAGTTTTTTTTTTCTTTTTCTTGTGAGTTCACCTTCGGGGCTTTTATTCATTCTTTTTTTTTTATTTTTATTTTTTTATTTTTTCCCTCGACAATTCTCCCATTTTCTCTCTCATGTTCAGACGTTCTTCATCTTTTATGGCACCTAACATCATCTTCCTCCTTCTGGCAGATGGAAGCAGTGAATCAACATGTATGTTGCAGACTGTCATTAGTTTGTACCTATCAACAAAATAGATTACCCAGTCATTGCTGGATGATAATGCTTTTCTTCTGCTGTTGCTACAATCCAAATCTCCAGTGAATTCCACTGTAGGGACCCGTTATTCTACGTTACATTCCTCTTGAAATGGGAGAAATTTCTATGCATTTTAACCTCTCTGTCTTCTTTTAATCTCCAACCATATGCAGTTGATTAACTGTGAAGATATTCCAGATTGGCGG
This sequence comes from Anser anser, assembly GCF_964211835.1. Classification (NCBI taxonomy): domain Eukaryota; kingdom Metazoa; phylum Chordata; class Aves; order Anseriformes; family Anatidae; genus Anser; species Anser anser. Next base: position 41,790,002 of record NC_139721.1, read on the forward strand.
TGCTGTGCTGTTATTTTCCTACATACAGAATATCTATAATTCAGAAGGTTTTAGAGTGAACTAATTGTTTTCAGGTAAAAATGAATAAAACCAAATGCCATTTTCTACTCTCTCTTTCTCTCCTAATGGCTTTAAACCTATTAGTCAATTTTAAACCAGCTTGTCAGAAGAATAATCAGAAATATTTAATAGATGTGAATGAGTTTGGTGAAATTGGATGGTTGGATAGAGAACAGAGTACACATTAGGAGCCCCATATGATAAAGAGGTTGAAGAAGGAGGTTTTAAATAGGACAGGAATTGTTTCAGTGCTACTAGGACAGTTTATTTTGTTCTTCAAATATTTATGAGTTTTGAAAGGTCTCTGTGATGACCACTGACTTGGCTTGGTTTAGATTAGTTATCTGGGGCACAATGTCCTCTTTTATTATTTATATCTGGAAAATAGAAACAGACAGAAGTGATGTATGTCTAATTCCTTCCAAAGTGCACTTAAAAATGTACTATATGATGAAGTGTTTAATAAATTTGTGTTTTCTAAATGTTGGTTTGAGCATCGTTTATCTACTTGGAACAGTGCATTTTTGCCAATCCATTACTTCTTCTAAGTCTGTGATAGAGTGGTTCACTGGGAATAACATGTTGATTAACTTCAATATCAACATGTTGCTCTGCATTTTTCTCTAGGCTGGGAACGTGTCATCTCTGTAGAACATATATAAACCAGATAGATTATTATGTTGTTTTATCGCTTTGCATTATAGATTAAACATGGAGATTATGTGTGCATTATTACAAAATAAATATTTGTTACATCAACAACTCTTCTGATATTAAAAAATACAACAGGATATCCATCTTTGCTCCTCCTTTCAAATATTAAACACTCTAATAAATCAAGTTCATAAACACAATAGGCTTCAAAATTAAAAATGAACATGCTTTCATACTAAATTAATGTTCTTTTCCGTAGACAGTTATGTATGATGGCTAATTTTTGTAGGTTTAATTATAAGCACACAATGTCAGAGTAACTGTCCTTCCATATTCAGATTCTTCTGTTAACAGCAAAGAAGCAATTCATCAAACTCTTGTGAAAACTCACACAAAATGTTTTCCACATAAGAGCTAGGTGAAAAACTGTCTAAAATTAAAACAAACAAACAAAACAAACATTCAAAAATTCAGGATGTGCAGTTAAGCAAGAATTGAAAAATTCAATTTAGAAATTTTCCATCTTTCATGTATTAAACATTTTCTTTTCTGTGTTTTCTAAACCCCATAAATACTGGAAATTACAGGCACTGCCATGATGGTGAAGCAGCCAGTGGGTGTTTTTCTGTTGACTGGAAAATAGTAGGAATTTTCCCTCTATTTTCAATTTTTCTTTTATTACCTCAGTTTTATTAGTCCTGTTGGCTACTGGAACTATGTAGCTAGTTTGTGAAATAGTGACTGTTTTCTTCTCCAGATATCTCAGTGGACCAAAGACTACAGGGTCTTGAGGGGAGGAAAGTGGAAGGGAAAGTCAGAGGCAGGGAAAAAAAAGCCTTCAACCAAGAACAGATTTTCTGCTGTTTTAAAAAAAAATCTTTATTCTGTCAATGTCAAAAAGAAGTTAATTTCATGGTGATGGAGGTAAACCAGCAATTTGCCAAGGCATTAGCAAGGAACAAAGGTTTTTCAAAACGATGGTCCTGCCTGGGAAAATTTACTCTTGCTGCTGTAACAATTTCTCTGTACAAGACTACAGAAAAGCAGGTAATCAATGGGGGTAACAAATGGGGTAACAAAATGACCCCACTGGATTACCAGGTTACTATTGGGAGCACTATTGAGTGCCTGCAGCCTTCAGGGCAGTGAAATCACTATGAAGCATAGAACTTCAGAAAATCATTTGTTTCAAGTCCAATTTCAATTTTTCTAGAGAGATTTATTTCAAAGCATCCTTTTTATAAACCTATAAAATTTTACTAGAGAGAGATAATTTGCTCATCTGCCTTGCAATGAGGTGGAAAATAAAACAATCTATGGACTTCTGAACTAAAAAAGTAACATGGAAGAAAGCATGAACATAATTATTGAATGTTTTTGCTTGAGAGACATCCTGCTGGACAATGCTCGCAGAAGAAAAGTAGACTGTAAAATGGTTTAATAGAGGAGAGAAAGAGTAAGTGTTTGGTAAAAGGAAATTTGCCAAGACCAGAGAGGAGCAGGTCATGTTAGTAAGACCAGATGTGTATGAGGGCCTGGATCACAGAAGTTACTTGTGCAGGAGTGTAAATTTCCAGATCTTTTCAATGCCACTCAGGAAAAACTGTGCCTGACAGTTACTCCATCCTTGTGGTCTTTTCTGCCTCTACCTCTCCAATTCACAAAAATTCCTTTTCAGACAGTTTCCAACCCTGACTGAGGTCATTCTGTGACTGTATCCTTTCCTTGTTCTCCAGAAACAGCTCTCAGTTCTGTCTGGACTCATTGAAGCTGTCCTAGTTGTTTCCAGTCCACTTCCAGTTCCTCTGTCCATTTTACTTCATCTAACTCTTCACACCAAATTCTTACTTATGTATTTATTTATTTATTTATTCCCCTACAGAATGACCTGAGCCCTGGATCTTTGCCCCTTGCTTTTAGTCTGATTTGGAGAGCCTTAAGTTGCTCCAGGCTAGATCGACTAAATCTTCTGAAAGATCCTGCTTTATGTCCGAATTGTGGAAAATATTGGGGAGATATTATGCAAACCTTTGCATTTTTAACTGGATTTATTCTATATTATGCAATTATTTGTATGCTGAGTGGCCACTGAAAATAAGGAAATGCTAAGAAAAAAATGTTGATGTTGAATAGGTAGGAAAAAGTATCTAAGTGATCATAGCTATAATCTTTACTGTTTCTGTTCACAAGCTAAAAATCACAGACTATTTTCCTCGACAGTAATCTCTTGAGAGATTATCATTAAAAATCAGATTTTCAATGTAGTTTCTACAGTTATTACTTCTTATTCTAAGTAAACACTGCAGGCAAACAGTCAGCTGCTTATGTCAGCCTCTGTATCTCTACGTCCCATCTCCCCAGCCTGATAGCCCTCCTTCCCTTCCTTCCCCTCAGTTCTTCTCTTCCTGGCTGCCTTGGCACAAGGGCAGGACCTGATGTGCTGAGTTCTGCTGCTCAGGGCTAGCAGACTCTATGGATATTTCACCTTCCCAGATCTGACAAGTCTTTTCAAGGCACTACATGAGATATTCAAAAGCTTTCAACACAGCACCATTTGGGGAAATTTCCACATGAGCTGCATTCTCCCAGCTCAGGGTGATTCCTTCTGAAAATATATGAAGTCTTTCTTCTGGTGTCAGTGTCAGAGTGCCTCAGCCAAAAAAAAAAAAAAAAAACAAGGTAAAAACAAACCGCCTAACCTTGTTCTCCGAAGTAGTTAAGTACTTTTTTTTTTTTTCTCTGCTAATTTATCTCAAAATCTTTAAACTGAAGATAGAAAGTTAGCATGAAGAAAAAAATAGAGCTAGTATTGAAAGTTGGTCAGAAAACTGAAAAATAATATCTCAGAGAGGACAATGTTTGGGAGGCTTTACCTGCTGCAGTGGTGACTTTGTAAAAGGTAATTTTAAACAACCTGAAAAAAGCCCTTTGCTGGGGCTGTGGAAGGGACAGGAGACTTTCTAATGCCCTGCCTGTCACAGGGAGAGGTTGGTAATTTTTCTTCAGAGACTGTTGCTCATGCCTTTTTGTTGGCTGCAGTAGGGCAAGGCTGGTGGGGCATGGATTTGTGCTTATTTTGCTGAACTTGGTGATTCAGTGAAATGGCTTAATTCTGCCAACTAATTTAAACCATAATTTAGGAACCATTTGGAACAATTAAATGTGTCATCCTTTCTTATTTTCAGGTTTTATTCTTTGGTTGCACTGAAAAGATCACAAGGCTAAAACACCTTGAGGGTTTGCTATCTCTCGTGTATCAATTCATACTTCCTAAGAGAACCTTTTCAAACTTAGAAGAGGTGTAAAGGCTTAGCAAAAGGTCGGTTTGATAACGTCTAATTCATTTCTCTTCTGGGAAGTAAAATGAAAACTAGAAAGGCAGATGGCATGTCTTTTTTTTTTTTATAGTTGTAATTAATTGTTATTTATGTTTTTCAATGTGAAGTAGAAACGCCTGTACTAATGATCAACTATATACGTGTACTAAATACATATTTCTGTTTGTGGAATTATTTTTTTAAGACTGGTGGCTGAAGCACTGTTAGTTGTTAGCATTGCTACCACTGAGTTTCCGAAGTTATTCTCATGCACACTTGTCAATAAATCTTTCTGTCATAAAGTTGCAGAACTGATAAGTCAAGGTTTTTATACTAGAAAAATTTCTATTAGTCTGTAGTTTAATACATTGTTCTCATAATCCCTTTCATTCTCCGGTGTGGAAAAGAGATGTATTCAGACTATGAAAGTGACAAATTTCCTGAGTATGCAGGTAGTGTGAAATAGAAAGGATAAATATTTCCACAGAGTATTGTGTTAGGCATGTTTTTATTTTCCATCCTTCTTCTTGATCTGGAATCAGAAAAAAGAAAAATGCACTGTGTAAGGGCCTGTTTTATAAAGCCTTCCTTACAGAGCTAATTCATTATCTCAGACCAAGTCCTACCAACCTCTAGTGGAAATCTTTTGTCAGAGATGGACTGTTTAACTCACAGAGCATTTGCAGGTCTGATAAACCAGTAAGCCAGTGATATTAACATGGGTTAAAAGCTTTAGGAAGAGGAATGACAGGAAAGCCTACAGAAAAATGAGGCACACAACCAGGTAAAGAAAAGAAGAATTAGAGCAAAAAAGAAGGGACTTTACAGCCTGCTTCTGTCCCTCTTACTGACTCCTGTATGTCTAGAAGCACACTGTAACCTTTATGTGTTTTCTCTGTCTTACAGATGGTGAGTATTTTTAGTTTATCTGCCTCACAGCAGTATTGTGGTGCTTAAGCAGGTTTCTAACACACTGTTTGTGTCAGAATTAATCAGAATGAACAAAATGAAGAAAGTCCCTATAACCAATGGCATTTCCCTTCTTCCTCCACTCAGGACTGGTTCAGACAACTTTGCTGGCAGAACTTATTTAATCTTGTTCGGTCGTGCAGAAAACAAAGCCCACAGGGAAAAAAAAAAGAGTATGGGGATTTCAAAATCTTTTGCCTACATGGACAAATAATTACAATGACAATTGTTTTAGTTATTTTTAGAGAGTACCTCTCTAACTCATTTAGTGCATTGCTGTTAAGCAACCTGGGACAATCACAGAGGAAAAACATCAACTGTCTGTGTATATGGTACATAGGTTCAAAGTGTTGAACCTGGATCCTTTCCTAGAAACACCTTCTGTACAGGAAGAATTATCAACCTGGAAAAGTTTAGGTTCTTATCTATGCTTTAAAGTGACAAAATCTGCAAAAGAATAATGCTAAATAATACTGGCCTCCAATTAGTTGAAATAAATTGCTGAAGCAACAGTCTCTGTAGAAAGCCCATGTTTTATAGATAAGATTACTATTTTGTCTGATTATGACCATGTTACCTTAGATACACAGAAATGTCTGGGTTATCATAGCTCATCATTAAGTAGTTATTGCATTCCCTTACGATTACTTCCTTTAGATACAGGTGCTTGGTGTAACATGCTAACCTGTGGTGTAAACTAGCAGCTGCAACGTAGGAATTACAGGGACAGCAGGACCCAGGAAAACCAGCAGTTTGAATGAAGGGCTAACAAGCCAAGGCAACCACGGGCACATAGGGGGTCAGCTGGAACACGCCACAAGCCTTCAGATTAATCACAGTGCTGAGGGACTGTAGGCTTTTTGAGCCAAACTGCCAGCTGGTAATTGCACAGGAAAGGCTTATCAGAGCAGAGGTACTAAGAAGCTTCCATGGCAACATCTGCAAAAGAAAACCTTCACCTGCAACCCAGCATGTGCATGTAAAGCACTTCCAAGTATGCCAAATCAATCTGGCCATGGGTCTGGGCTAAGCACGAGGGATGACCATGAACTCTGAAGATCCCGGGCTATTTTTGAAGCAATAGACGTGAAGAAACAGAAAATCTAATTATAAGAACTGTTTATCACCTTTTTTTCCCCCAAGACACTTATGGGAAGTCAGGAATGTAATTCTTTGCTGCAGACTTAGGCTCGTAATAAATTTTTTTTCCCCAGCAGAAACAAAGGTACAAGGACAGAAGCCTATGCCTGAATCTTTCTACTTTCATATGGTTCATTCTTGGTTTTGTCCAGACCATATACAAAATTTAGAGTGCCACTTCTCCCATAGAAAAATGGCTCTTCACTCTTCTTTCATCCTCTTCTGTTCCCAAAAGCTGGTCCTGTAGTTTTCAGGCCAATTGTTATGTCAAATAATGGAGGAAAAGTTAATGATAAGAGGAAGCCTTCATTGTTCTGAAGAGTAGAAGGGAGAACACATCATTCTGATTCTTGGTATTCAACAGACCTGTCTGTGAAACCCAGACCCTTGTTTCCTTGGAAGCAGGATTCATCCCTGTGATCATCTAAGACAGGCTCTAAAATGCTGTTTTGAGAAGCTGTGTGTAAGAAGAGATTTCTGAAACAATATTGTGTGGGTCACTGACATGCAACACTAGAAGGATACAGATTTTGTAATGCTGCAAGACTCTACATAAGATTTTTGGGAAGTCACTTGGTTCACCACTTGCTTCCAGTCCTTTTTTGTAACAGAAGGACTCTCTAAAGCAGAAGGGTTATGAGGAGAAGAGGGTGGCAAAGCGGGAGGGGAGCTGGGGGTGGTGGCCCCCGCCCTCCGTCGTAAGGGGGTTGAGGGTAAAAGTGAGGGGAAATGGAACGGGGTGCGGTTGGGCCTCGGGATGCAGGATCTATGCCTCCTGCCAGGAATAAACATCCCAGAAGAGGAAAGGGTGCTGTCGTGAGGTGTTGGGACTAGAGGGAATGGCCTCAAGTTGTTCCAGGGGAGGTTTAGGTTGGAAATTAGGAGCCATTTCTTCTCAGAAAGAGCAGTCAGGCACTGGGACGGGTTGTCCAGGAAGGTGGTGGAGTCACCATCCCTGGAGGTGTTCAAGGAAAGGTTGGACATGGTGCTTAAGGACATGGGTTAGTGGGTGACATTGGTGGTAGGGTGATGGTTGGCCCAGATGATCTTGAAGGTCTTTTTCAACCTTAATTTTTCTATGATTCTATGATTCTATACTACACTCACCTGACTATGCCAGTACTGCAGGACATTGGTTATCGATAGGCAGTTTTTCTTTCTGACTTTTAGCCTCTTACATAACAATTTTAACATCATAAATAATAAACCAATTTTGCTAGAGGGCCCAAGATCGTGTCTGAATTTACCATTGACTACTAAGAGAATAAATTTAATTGGAATACTTTTTGAGAGTTTTTTAATTCTTTATGAGTTTAAGAGGTAGATTAAGTATTCTATAAGCATCATGTGTTTTTAAACTATACAACATGCCATAAGCACCTAGAAAAATTCAAGGTAAATATCATTCAAAAACTATAGTCAACACTTCAAATTTGAAAGATTTAAATGAGATCATAATTTTAATATCATTTCATAATTTTGGTTCCTAAGGAGGAAAAAATCTTTTGTATTCTGATGTGAGGAGGGAACAGAAATGTATGGGGTAAGAATAAATGCACAATAAGGTCAGGCTCACCTAGATGGACTGATACCCTAGTGGATAGATAGAACATGTGGACAACAGGTGGGAGAGCAAGAAAGTCAATATATTTGCTTGGTACAAGGAGGTAAGCTCAGCTTTCTACATGTCTAGCAAGAGTTTTATCTTCTATACTAGAGAACTACCTGTCATTTTCTGAATATTTATTTATCCACAATGGACCAGCACCAAGAGGAAATGCTAAAGCCTAAAGACATTGCTTCTGTAATGCTAACCGTGACCTAATTTAACAGACTCAGCTGCTGTCCCTGTATGTGTATATATGTTTCTGTCTTCCATCTTCAACAGTAATATTGTCATTGAGATAGACAGTTCCTTCAAAATTTGTGTTCAAGAAACTCAGAAGTCTCCAACAGGCTATTAACAGATGTTGAACTCTTCTTACTGAAGGAAAAGCTAGGACACAAGTTATGGTCTTTGCCAGCTGATGCAGGACAGGCTCGGGAAATTTGTTGGCTTATTTTGCAGTTACTTAGACCCATTGGGTGACAAGCCTGTAAAAAAAGTTTTTATGTTCTAGTTAATTGTAAGTAAATTTTAGGAGCAACACCGGTTATAGTTATGATGCAGATTTTTCTGAGGAACAGTGCGTATGCTTATATTGTCCTTCTCATAGCAAGCAGGTTGCTCGGCTCATTCACTCTAAGGTGAATATTTCTTAGAAGAATTTCTGTCACAGAATGCAAATGAGCCAAAAAGTTACATGTTGTGAGGATCATTACAGGCTGTATTCATGTCTAATGATTTCTAAGTTAATGGATGATTATTTTGTATCATATGAAATAAGCACTTCTCTGTGGTTTCATACCTTCTTCTTTAATAGCCTATGTGGATAAAAACCAGATTGCTCCAGCAAAAACAGCTGGCTATGTAAAATGCCTGACTGGTGTATTGGGTTTATGTGGCTGGGTTTTGGTAGCAGGAGGCTGCAGGGGTGGCCTCTGTGAAAAGAATCCAGAAGCTGCCCCTTGTCAGATAAGGGCCGGTGCCAGCCAGTTCCAAAGGGACCTGCCGCTGGCCAGAGCCGAGCCAATAAGTGATGTTGTTGGCACCTCTGGGAGGGCAGATTTAAGAAAGGGAAAAAAAACTGCTGCACACAGCATGTGGGAGAGAGAGGAGTGAGAACCAGCCCTGCAGCCCCCCAAGGTCAGAGCAGCAGGAGGGCAGGAGGTGCTCCAGGCACGCAGCAGCAGTTCCCCTGCAGCCTGTGGAGAGGCTCCTGGTGGAGCAGGCTGTCCCCCTGCAGCCCGTGGTGTTGCAGTTTTCTGTGTTACACCTCTACTGAGAAATTTCTCTTCTCCACGCACTATCCTCCCCCCCCCCCCCCCCCCCTCTTGTCCATGTCTTTTACAAATGAGCTTTTTAGCCTGGTACCTTTCAGTCCATGACCAGTGTTACTGGATTTAGTGGCACTACGCACACTGATTAATGAGAACACAATTGAGCTTTCATACTTTATGGGACCCATTTAGTACCCTTCAAAGTGAACCGTGGGTTTTCCAGCCTGGCAACCAACTGGGCTGTAAGCAATTGATCACAGACACATTTCCTTCTCTCATCATTTGTTTAAGCAAATGTCTCACACGTCGCACTTCCATATGCTGCAAAACATTGGCATGAGTTTTCAGATTCATTTCCACACTTAGTAATCTACGATTTAGTAACAGCACCAAACAATGCACGTTTGTGCTTTTTTTTTTTTTTTTTGGTGACTTACTCTGCACGAACTTTTAGTCTTTATGTCTTAAGAAATGCGGTCATTTCACGCTAATGGCTGCAGATGAAAGTATGTGACTTTCTGCTGCTCCATGCCACTGGGTAATAACAGTAATAATAGTATAATACTAATAATACATTGATGGGGGACAAACCGAAGACCCGTAGTCATAATGCTGGGAGAGGGGCAGCACCACGAAAGGACTCTGGCCCCTGGCTGCCTGCTGCAGAAGCGGGTCCAGGTCCAGGACCAGGTCCGGGTGGGCAGCGGGGCTGCCATCGGGTTTGCTCGGTGGCCCCACGTCAGGGCACCGACACCCTCTGCTGTTGCTTCGGAAAATAGCTCTCAGCATGGGTGCTGGCAGCTGGTTACCTGTACAGCTTGTCGCTGTACGTATATATTTAAGTAATCCCACTTTCTCTTTATTCCAGCTCCTGTGCTGAGCTTTGCCCTCCGTGCCTGATTTTTCTTGATACCCTTCACTCTCAGCACGACCGTTCCTATACTATTCACTCCTATGGCTCAAGTGGGATCTCTGCATTATCAAGTGAGTGATGAATAGATTCGATAACTGGGGAAAGGGCAAGGGGGTATGACGTCCTGGAGTTGGCAGACACCGGCTTAGTCAGCCAGTGCAGGCACAACGCCTTATTCAGAGAGCTAAATTCACCTCTCTTATATCACTGTTTAAGCAGTTGATTATGTCTGAATGAAGGTGCCAAAAGCAGCAGGCAAAGGAGTTGGAAGGGGGGATGTTTAGGGGTTGTCCATGTAAAATTTGCTTTTCTTCAGCTGCGTCATTTGCTTTCAGTCCAAGTCTGACTTCTGCTAGGCATTTGAAAAAGTGAAAAACAAACAATTCTAGCTCTGGAGAAAAGTAGATTAAGATTTGGATATCATTGGAATGTAATTGACACATAGTTCTTACCTCTGGAAAAAAGGATCCTTTCTTTTCTCGTCAAAAAGGTAAAGAGAAGTCTCTCTGGGAGCCTGAGCCCTTTGGGGAGAAGCCCGTACTTATCCCACACAGTCCACTGGGATCATCCCCCCAAACACCGGCCTAATCTTAAACTGATTCTTATTTATTCCTGTAAAATTTACCCACAGCATGAACAGCTTCTGGTGCCTCAGTGCTGAAGTTCGGGCTGTGTTAAGTGACCCCCTTTCCCTTCACCGAGTGGTGTGCCAGCTACCGGCAGCCCTGTGCTCCCATGTGCTGGGAAGCCAACTTACTATGGAAGATGATTAACATAGTGCTCTGCAGGAGGTGCAGTGGCAAATAATCATTAGTAAGCAATAATTAGAGAGACTTAAAGAATCAGCTTTTTTATTTTATTTTATTTTATTTTATTTTATTTTATTTTATTTTATTTTATTTTATTTTAGGTAAGAACAGGGTGGCAGATGCTCGAGGAATACTACAGTTTTCTCTGAAAAAGGGAGGCACTAGGAATGGTTCTCTAGCTCATGCTCAGCTGTTCTCAGCATGCTCGCATCTCCTCCAGTAGCCACAGCTGCAGCCTGCTCCAGGAAATTGGGCAGAAGGAAAACTTCCAGCTGGGGACCCCGATTAAGCAAAGTGCAGGGAAGATGGCAAAGTGGCCACCTGCTTTGACAATGCTGCCTCTGCAGCCGGGGTGACAGCAGAGCGTAGCAAGCAGCTTCTATCATTACGACTTGCAGAAGTCCTTAATCCCAGCCAGTCACCTCCTCGCTGCCAGTGAACTCCTGCCTGTACACCACCCTTCGTTTCCTAAGTCCTGGGGTCAGAAATATGCCAACATCTTCCCAGTGCCTCCCTGCGGCTGGCAGTTTGGGGGTGGCTGGTCTCTGACCCTGCCCACATGGACTTTTCCGTGGAAGATGGAGGTGTCTGGGGACAGGCCACAGAGGTTCCTCCTGTGCTCAGAGTTTCATTGTGTTGGTTTCTGAAGTTAAAAATAGAGAAGTATACTAACAATTTATTTTAAAATGAACACTAACTTCTGCCATCTTTCAAGTGTAAAACAAATTACAAGCCGTATGTTGAACATTCACAGTCTGCTATGACCAAAATGTACGTACAAAAGCTGTTTAGGAAGGAGTATTACATATACTTCCTCTCTTTTCCCCCTTTCTCTGCCTTGCTGGTCTTTGAAGAGGATGATATGTCACATTTCCTGAAGCCGTGTTCACACAGCCGGCCCGCATTTCTGGATACATAGACACAGGAGAACTTTGTTTCCCTGGCAACTGAAAGCACAGAAAAGCTCTTCCAGCATCTCCTCCCTTTATTTGGGCTCACCATTATTGTATCCTTTGGTCAATCAGGTAGTAAAAACAATTATGGACTAAAAAAAGCATTTCGATAGCCAGCTGCACTTAACTCGTCTTGCCTCCCTCACAATTTCTGGAATAAAAGAGACCTCTGCACATGATCCTGTACCAAAGTGTCTGGCTCATGGCTGGACTTCAAGGTCTGCCCTATTCCAAAAATTTAACTTAAACCTAGAAAGTGGCACAGTCTTCAGGGAAGCAATGTTGGAAACTCAGCAGCTTTCACACAGCACCCAGAACCTGCGAGCTGCTGCGGCACCGCGAGTCGTGCCGGTGATTCAGTACACTTCGTTCTTACCTCTGAGTCAGGGCTGAATTAATGTCCCAGTGCATTATTGTGATTTTGAAGCACAGTGCTGATGGTGGCAGCTCTTTAGTTTAGATTTTGGCAATTACAAAAAAAAAAAAGACAATATGGAAGCCTTCCCACCTGCTATTGTTAAATATCGCATATATCCTTCCCCCACTGCTACTGTGAAATATCACATAGCTCCCTTCCCCCATGTTCTTTATTCATTCAAAGAATTTCACAAGGATTACAAAAGAAAACACTTTACAGTTACAAGATTCCCAGTTTATGGGTTTCCTTACACTTAAACGTAGTAATATCGTGTAGTTTACCTGTGAATGATGCAGAAAGCCTGGGAAAAAAAAAAAACACATTGCTGGGTAAATACATGTGTATTGTACTGTCTAGCTATCAGACAGATGGATGTGGCATTTCTGTACCATAGAGGGCTGGGATTCACATTTTAAATCATGATTCTTAAATATAGGATTTTGTACTTAGTTTTACATTTTTAATGCAAAAGTTTTGCATTTAATGCAAAGTTTTTGCATTTAATGCAAAACAAGTCCAGGTGATTTCTCTTGTGTCTCCTAAAGTCCAGTGAGGTGAACACTGAATCTATAGTATTGTAGTGAAAAAAAATGAGGGTGCATAAGCCACAGGTTTACAACTTTGGTGCAAGAGGCGGGTTATAGCTTAATGGTTGAGACTGTGCTCTTATGCCTTTTTTTTTTCAAAAAAAAAAAGATAAATATTTCCTTGCTTTCCCCTGAAAGCACAAGGCCTTTTGTCTAGCAAGCTCCATCAGGGGGGCTTCAGGCAGAAGTGTTGGTGTGTAGACAGGTTAGATCTGCAAACTCCTTTGTCTTCCCCTGTGACTTCAGGGCATGTGTCCCGTGCAGCTGTAAGGTACACTTACTCCATTAAGGGTCAGTGACCACAGCTGTTAGCACATCTTTTTTGTGCTAACTCTAAGATGACTGAAGAATTTCAGCACAGAATTTAGCTAGGGAAAGAGGAGCTCACTGTCCAGCCACTGATGCTTAAAAAATCTTTGAGTCTGTTGTTAATTAATCTTACTGATTTCTTCACACCATCTGTGCCTGAGATTTATGCAGAGCAATAACAAACTTTTCTTCCTCATATAGATGTTTTTTTATCCAACTGTAGCAATTGCAGGATGACAAACTGTTGCTTCTTCCTCCGTATCACCAGCCTAACCCTTATAATCCATTTTATTGATTATTTTGCAGCTGCACATGCTCACATTTAAGGTACAATCCAAATAAAACAATGGTTTTTAAGAGACGGATTATCAATGAATGCTAAAATATTGCTATCTTTTGGCTTTCCTGTATTTTTTAATTCCAGAATGTGGAGAAGTCCAGTGAAGATGTTCACAAGAAGTTAAAAATTGCCAAATAAATATATGTAGGAGAAGAAGCAGTGGTAGTAATTCCTTTTGGTGCATTTGCATGGGCCCACGGATTACAGAGGGAAAAAATGAGGGGTGGAGGGCGAGAACACTTTATGTTAGGATCTCAGTTTTTCTTCCAAGAAATTATGATTATTGTCAAAGGCCTGTGTTTCTCCTTCAAAATGTATTTGGCTTGGGGGTGTTTCTGCTGTGTGTTTGCTGTCTTGCACTTTTTGACATCTCCATTAAAGGTGAAACTTTCAGACAGCTTTTCAGACAGGTAATGAGCAGATGCTGATGCTCTGGAGGAAGCAGGAACCACTGTCAGAGCCATCACCATGTTTGCTTGAGCCTCTGCCTCTGAGAAAGGGGATTCTGTACCTTTTAAATCTCAATAACTTTTGATTCAACAGCTGACACCATTTCTCATCTTGATTATAGGTTTAGAAAGAAACAGATGTTTTAAAAATAGAAACCTCAGCCTTATCACAGACAAGAGGAACCTGAAGTAAAGTTTCTAGAAGGATGAAGGAAACTCACGACCCCTTTTCTGGATGTCTGAGCTTTGACACATGCCCGGAGAGGCACAACGGTCTGCAGTTGCCTGTGGAGACCTGCTGTCCTGCTGGGAGCTTTGAGGTGCAGCCAGTCTGGACATTTTCCACTTCTTCCAAGGGAGAGGCCACTTCTCAGGTTCTTGCCTCACCTCTCCGATTTGCCATTTAGAGGGAGTCCTGGTGGGGATTTCAAGGTCTGTGTGCAAATTAAGGGGTATCCTGAACACTAAGTGGTGTTGGTACTTGATGGAGTATTTACGGGATCAATTCCGAGGGATTTGATTTCTGCATGTGCCACTTCTCTATCGCTGGTATGCCTAGCTTCTCACACCGTGTGGCACGGCTTGAATAAATTAAGGACAGTGATCGGGGTGTTCTCAGCTGTTTCTGCCTCTCTGCTTTGATACCCTGCTTCTGCCTGAGTTACAGGTATAAGGGAATAGGAGCACAGCCACCCTGCAAGAAGCATTTGGGACGTACAGTTGTGAAGCTGAGGCAGGAAAAGGCTGGTGGACCAGACAAGGGATGTAAACTGAAAAAAATCCTTTTATTCAGCATCTACTAGCCTGTAAAAGCATGCAGAATTCAATAAGGCAGAGGAAATCATTGCTTGAGGCCTGGGAGTGCAGGGGAAATGAGAAAAGGTGATTTGGAAAAGTGAGTAAAACCAAGTATTCATTCCTTACAGAACTTATTTCTTGCTTATCTTTTAGTTTGTCTGCCTCTGAGCGTTTAGGCAGAAGTCATGTGAGCTCCTGAGCTGCAGGGACAGAGACGGAGGAGAATGCGTGCATCAGAGCAGAGTGCTGCCAGAGCCCTGGCAGGGGGAGAGGGAGGCAGAGAGAGCCTGGGAGGGAAAAGGCGAAGTGGTGGGAGCTGGAACAGCAGCAACTGCTGCTAGCACGCCACTGCTCCTGCTCGGGAATTGGCTCGGCTGCCAGCACGCATCTCCAGAGGTGCAGGTGCCTCAGGTTCAAAAGTCCAAGAAGATCTGTGGTACTTCCAGAAGCTATGGGGATGCTTTTTTTCCTGCGAAGAACATCTGTCTGAGGACTCTCTTCCTTTCCCTGGACTGAAAGAGGTAATTCATGTCCCTTCTTCGGAAGCAGATAGGGGATCTGGAAAAAGATAACTCAGGGCTGGAAGTTAAAGCAGATGTGCAGAGAGGTGGTGGGTTTCTCTCTCCTTGCTTGTAGTAGAGCTTAAAGAGCTCCTGTCATTAGGATGCTGTTTGATTTAAATATGGAGGATGGGAGAGACAGGGTTAAAGTGTGGGGGTGGATCTGAGCTGCTTCCCATCTGATTTGTTTCTCTGTGTAATCTCTGAAAGTGGAGGAAAACTTTCCTTGTGCACCCGGAGGAGCAGCACTTACCCATTACACACCGAGATGTAAAACTTGCATTTTTTTTTTTTTTTTGAATTTGAATGTGGTTTACTTAAATCTCTGCTTGGCAAATTACAGTTCCTGCCACAGCAGAGCTTCCCTTAACAGGTACAAATTTTGGAGGGCTGAACATCCAGTGGCTGTGACAGCACTTTTGCCTCGTTCCCTCTCTTTTCAGCACACTTGCCTCCCGCAGCCTGCGCTCCCCTGCTGGTCTCTCTCCTGCTCGTGGGGGCTGTGGCCCCTATGGATGCCCCTGTACAGATTTTCCGTGAGGAGCTGGACTCCACCTGCTTGCCGGGGCCCTGTCGCCCCCCCAGCACCAGCAGCAGCTGGCCCCTGGGCTGGGCAGACTACGACAGCAACACCACCGGGGCCTTCGGGGACACCCATCACAACCACACCAGCATCTCCCCCGCCATCCCCATCATCATCACCGCTGTCTACTCAGTGGTCTTTGTGGTCGGCTTGGTGGGAAACTCTCTGGTCATGTTTGTCATCATAAGGTAAGGGGCTTTGGGGTACCTGTTTGAAAGGGATGCAAATGGCTGTCCTGAAATTTATCAGTTGGTGGGGTGCATATATGAGGAGGTGGAAAAGAAAAGGTAGCTGGAATGACTCCAAACCTTTTCAGTCACTGAGTCTTGTCTGGAAGCGCAGATTCAGGCAGAAGGGAGCAGCTGGTTAAAAGTGATGAATCCTGCAGGAAAGGTGCTTGGTGCCCGGGAGCTGCGTTCACCGGGTGCCCTCTAGGGATGAGAGGCTGCCCTTGTCCGAGGGAAAGTGGAGAAGGAAACTTCTGCAAAGCAGCCTTTTTTTTTTTTTTTTTTCTCCCCTGTGAGGAGTCCCCTAGGGATGGCTTATGTGTCTAGTTGTGTGGACACTGATACGTTGCTGCCTTGTCACCTAGTGGCTCGTTTAACAAGACGAGAAAAAAAGGAAATGTTTAACATAAACCAAGGTGTGCTGTTTCTCTGCTTAGTGGTGTTTAACTCCAGTTGTTGGTGTCTTGAAGAAAGCAAAGCAGATGCAGAGACCTTTCCGATTGTTTTTCCAGAAACAGGACAAAGCTGTGTATCTGTATCAATTAGTTTTTCACATTAAAATACTTAGTGAAATGCACCAATACTTGTACATTAGCATATATTTTAGCTCACAGCATGATTTTTCTCTCTTCTTGTCCTGTCCATTTGCAATTTATAAAGATGCCCGGATAGTGCAGCTCAGCAGAGTGATAATGAGCAACCAAGGGAACTGAAATCGTACAACTTCTTGGAACCCTGCTTCACATTCTATTTGAATGCTGGAAAAAAAAAGGAAAAAAAACCTCTGGAAAAAATAATTCTGTAGAGTATTCATTCCTTATATAACATCAGCTTGAGCACAGTAAGAAAAATGGAAGGATTGCAAGGGACCTTGTTCATAAAGAGTGCATGATAAGGGTCAAGCAATTGCAGAATGGCAAAATAACTCTGTTAGACTTGATATAGAGGGAAGTTAACTGGAAGCAGTGAAGTTATTTATGATGTACTATGTGAAAGATGAGTTATAACCAGGTGAATACCCTTGAAAAATGGAAGTAAAATTCCCTTTAAAAGTTGGTCTAATAGATAAAGATGCCTGTGGTCAATGTGGAGTAACTGGTTTGCTCCATCTTCGTGGTACTGTAGATTTTGTACTCCTTCCCACTTTTTTACCCTTCTTTCAGAGTAGAGATTTCTTTTCTTTTTGAACTTACCTTGCAAGAAGAGAGACTCCATACTTGACATGCATAGTGGCAAAGGCAGTTTTTCTAAATCATCACTTGCTTAACAGCAGTAGTGTTGATTAACTGGCTTGAGAAGTGGAAAAAATTTCAATTGTAGCCAGAGCCCTGAAAGTTAACATGTATGGATTACACTAGTTCATATATATATATATATATTTTTTTTTTTTTTTTCTCTTGTTCTTTTTCTCTCCTAAGATTATTTTTTGTGAGGGTCTAGCTAGCCTTGCCTCCCTCTCTTACCAGTTCCAGCAATTACATTACAAACTTATTTACATTACATTTGGATTGTTTAAATATTCCAAATGTTCATGCAAGAGTTGTATTTTTTCTTTTTCATTTTTGTCTTAGCCTCTCATCTCCCTTTCTCTTTCCCTCACATCCTCTCTCAGCATGATTGCACTTCAGGATAAGTTTTCATGACCCATTGAAGAATGCAGACTGCAGTAATGTGCTTTTGTGTGGGAAGTTTGTGAAAGATGGTGGCAAGGCATAGGGGGAACCTGTCCCCTTGCCATGCCACATTGCCTTTCTTTCAGCTGCCATGAATCTCAAGGAGGATGGGAAAATGGCTCTTCTTTATCCACCAGTTGAGCAGAGGGTTTCTGTGCATCCCCTCTTTGCCATGTCTCATGTCTCCAAATCCTGGATCTGCTCTCCTCTTCCTAACTCTGGCTGGACCAGCAGGCAGAGCAAGCCTGTCTCCTCCTCCCTTTTCTCTATTAAACAACAACTGATATTGTCATTGTCCTGGTTTCAGTTAGGATAGAGCTAATTTTCCTCCTTGTAGCTGTTATGGTGCTGTGTTTGGGATTTAGGATGAGAATAATGTTGATAACACACCGATATTTTAGTTGTTGCAGAGCAGTGCTCACACAGAGTCAAGGCCTTTCCAACTCCTGGTGCTGCCCTGCCAGCGAGGAGGCTGGGGGTGCACCAGGAGCTGGGAGGGGACACGGTCAGGGCATCTGGCCCAGACTTGCCAAAGGGGTATTCCATACCATAGGGCATCATGCTGAGCAAATAATATGGGGTGGCTGGCCTGGGGTGTCACCCTGGGGTGACCACTGCTTGGGGAAAGGCTGGGCATTGGTCAGCAGGTGGTGAACAATTGCATTGTGCATCACGTGTTTTGTACACATTAGTAGTAGTAGTACTATCATCATCATTATTATTATTTTCCTTTCTTTTCTGTCCTAATAAACTGCCTTTATCTCAACCACAAGCTTTCACTTTTTTTTTTCTGATTCTCTCCCCCATCACACTGTGCTGGTGGGAGGGTGAGCAAACGGCTCTGTGGTGCTTAGCTGCCGTCCAGGTTAAACCACAGCAGTCGACCACTGAGACACTTTTTGCGTGACATAAAAAATACCCCTGATGTTCTGAAACTTTCAATGAAACTGTTGAAGTATCAATGCTGTGGTAGATTCGGGAGACTCCAAATGGTCTTGAGACCCTTCCAAAGCAGGCTCAAATTCAGCCAGAAGCTGTAGAGTAGGCAGGCCTTGACCTGTTCCTTGATTTAAGACCAACACAAGGGTAGGCCCTTAGCTATGTCCTCACATGTGCTGCTGAAGGAGCTCATGGAGACCAGCAAGTCACCATCCCAGCAGCATACATGCAGAGTGCTGGGTGTCTGAAATATCTTTCGGGTGTGGTGGTTGTGCTTCTGCTGAGAGGGAAAACCCACAGAAGTGACAGGAGAATGACACTTCAGTGGCGTGTACAAGTCCTGAAAGTTAAGTAGCTGCATCTGATAAATCCATGGGATCTTTCAATTTTGGTTAGGGAGCAAACCATGTCATTTCACAGTTTATTAAAGGAGGAAAGAATTACTTCAAATATATGTTTCCTACATGATTGTAACAACTCCTTTACTGGAGGGCTGGGCTATGTTCCAGACCTTAGCTTTTTCCCAGGATGGACAGCTGGTGTCCAAATACCTACAGTGTTGAGGGAGTGGGTGGGATTTCCCTCTGCCCAGTAATGAGGAGGAGACAACATGCACAGAGATGGTGCATCCCTCCTGAGACAAACAGGTGTGTGTTCTGCTTCAGTGAGTGCAAAAGTGGAAGCAGGAAGAAAACAGAAGTGTTGAAAAGGCAAGAAGAGAAAGACATATATATTCCACATATAAATGGAAAAGTGTAGGTTGAGACAGAGGCAGCCATATATTCTTTCATATAGTTTAAAGACATAGGGAGAAAAATGCATTGGAGAAAATAGAGAGAGAAATATATCTCTTTAATGTGTTGAGAAATCTGTGTGATAGGAAAACATTAGAGTTGAAATAAGGTAATATGGACGTTTTTCACCACTGTACGGGTATCTATCTAATTTCCTCATATTGGCAACCAATCATTCCAGCTCCCATAGAGAGCTGTGTTGAAGGAAGGGCGGGAATGGTACTTTAGTACTGTGGTAGCCATACAGCCTGGTAACCATGTTTCAGGAAACCTGGATTCTTCCCTTGGTTTTACTTTTGGGATACAACACATTGTTCTTACCTGAGAAGGTCACTTTGTGGCTCTGTGGCTCAGATTCCTCATATAAAATGGAAGTATGGGTATTTATTCTCTTTAAACGCACACAGTAACTGTTAGATTAAAAGCCAAAACTCAATCACTAAATATCCTAGGCAAGACCAGGGCTAATGTAAGCACCCCAGGTTCCTCAGGCACATTGATAATGGTGATTTTTAATATGCAGAAAGTAGTTCTGCCTTATGTATGCAGTGCAACCTGCACTCTTGGCACTCTCTAAGGTTTGCAGGAGCTCTCCCTGTGTTATGATCAGATGCGTGGTCCTTGTACAAGCCCTGAGACGTCTGCTGTCAGCCAACAGCCAGCGGGGCACACGGGATGTAAAACTTGCCTGCAGCTGCTGCTTTTCATTGGGAGACAGTAAGAGAGAAACAAGGAATCATGTTGCTTGCTAAACTGGTGGGAATTGCAGATGCAATGTGGGAAGCACAGTCCCCCTGTGGAGGAGAAGAGGAGGCACAAAATATTTTTGTAGAAACCACGTGAAATTATCTTACCTCACCTGCGTAAAGTTACACATTTGTGTGTGTCTTAACATGATGAGAGTCTATTTCAAACCCTCACAGGCCTTATTTTCTGGAAGTAAAATAGATGGCTGAAGCTGGTAAACAAAATTATTTGTCCTTGGAAGCAAAATAGTCCTTTTTTTTTTTTTTTCTTTTTTTTTTTTTTCTTCCTCCCTCCCCCACTTCCCCTCTCCTGAATTGATTTCTCAAAATGTTAGTGCAAACTTTAAACAAAATGGTGCTTTCTTGTGATAGCTGGAGGGGAACAAAAGTTCTCTAAATGAAAGCTGAGTTACGATTTTAACAATGGATTGGCTCTTACAAAAACCATAAACATACTCTGGTAAAAACTCTGTGGGAGCCATGTGACTGCCTCTTACCCGCTCCAGACTGACTTTTTGCATGTGCCTTACCTCCATTGTTAATGAAGTCATTTATTGAGAACAGCTGCTGACATCAAATTCTTAAATAAGCAGTCCTGTATTTCTTTTAAAATTATCTTTCAAGCTTCCAGTGAACTGAATAATTTTCTACATTCAAAAACAGTTTTAATGAGAGGCTGTGTCACAGATATGTATATTCATTCCTAAGTGAGAAGACAAAGCTTGTATTCTGCTGCTCAGTCTAATGTTTAAGAAAAAAAGTAACTAGTAATACCTTTCTGTTCTGATATTCATCGAACCAAGTGGCATCTTATGTAACAGGAAGAGCCTTTTAAGAAATATCATCTAAAACCAGCTCCTTTCCAAATCGTTTTTAAATTTTATCCACTGTTCATTCCAAACCATAATGAAAATAAAGTAGACATATATACAAAAATGAAATTGATTTAATATCCTGGTGTAGATCTATATTAGATTTTGATAACATCAAAGATTACATATTAATGTGCTTTAAATTATTGTTCTAAATTTTTTAAAGTGTATTTGGAAATTATATTGTTCTGAAATGAAAAATGAAACTGGGGACAGTCAACCTAGCTGAATTGCCTCTTCTCTATTACTTGCAGTCATCCATTTCATTCTTTTATGAAATCACGGGATTAGCTGCTGAATGTAAAGGCCTTGTTGTAGTATACTTTTTGAAGTTTATTGATTTTTACCTATTTTTACCTGGTGAAACACATAACACCCGACTATTATCAGTCCAGAGGCATCAAGTAGATTGAAAGTAGTTCATCACAGGACCTGAAGGAACATCTGGCCTCACCTTGCTGAATGGAGGTACTTTTGGTGGGTTCTGCAGAACTTGGCCAGACATGGCATTATTATCAACAAGACTTTGACGGATGGTCACTACTGACAGCTTTTACAGATAGCACAAAGACCAGGGTAGAGCAGGTAGAACAGGTTTATAAAAACAAATATTGGTAGTTTGTCAAGCACAGTTCATTTAAACAAAATTAAATGTTTTAAAATATATTTAATATCCTGCTAGACAGTAAGACCTGGGATTTATAAGCAGATAAGAAACTCAACATGATTTTCTGATAACATGCTATGATAAGAAGATCTGATACTGAAAAACTAGAGAGAGCACAGGAAAGAGTTAGAAGGAATATTTATTGGAGAGAATATTAAAGAGAGGCAATAGCTTATAGTGAGTAATCTCTTTGGCTTCTGGAAAGTAATTTGGTATCCATCCAGACACTTCCGCTGGGCTAGCAGCCAGGTAGTCATCTCTCTCAGAGAAAGGCATAACTGGAATTAATGGCCGGAAACAAGACAAATTATGGGGAGCCCTTTTGAACTGGCAGAAAGTGAAAACTTACAAGAACTTTCCAGTCTGGCCGCTGGCAAGGCAGGAAGCTTGAGACAGATCATCAGTCCTCAGCTGGGAGATGGGTGCGGAGGACTATGCTCCTGGCCAGCATGTGGGGAGGGAGCGCAGCAGGGAAACAGTGAGGGGGACAGAGTGAGGGAAGAGTGGGGACCCTTCCTTTAGTTTTGCACAATGTAAGAGTTTGAATTTGCTGGAAGGGTGTTGAGGTAGAAAATGTTTAACATGGTGACTTTGGCCCAGGATGCACTATGGGCAAGGGGGGATAACCTTACTGTCTACCTACTTTCACACTCTGTTCAAACTGTGATTTGTTGGTCCCTTACCTGAAATTCTTTGAAACACGTGAGTTCCCAAGGAGAGTTTCAATTTCAGTTACTTTCCAAAGGAAAAGCAACCAGGAAAAACTTTATAAAATCTACTTCTAGGAACCTTGCTTAATGTTTCTTGGTCCTCCTATCAGAAAACTCTCTCAAAGTGTGGACCCTGTGTTTACTCCTCAAGTCAGTCTTTGTGCTTTGTTTATTGTTTTTCTCTTTGGGGGAATTTGAGAGGCATGAGGAAATGCCAATATTAATGTCATTTTGTTTACTGGCAGGCATGAGTGCACAAACTGAATTAGCTTTGGGGAAGGGGTGTGTACGGATGGAATGAGGACATAGAAAGAGGTGTGTTTGACCCATGCTGGCATTCTGCAGAATATAAAAAAGATATAAATAAATAATATATAGAGGTGCACAGCATTTTTATGATCCTATTGGGAAATTTGCATGCTAGACTGTGTATTATCTTTGAAATATTTACTTATCCTGAAACCAGAGGGTTCAGATCTCATTAGATTCAGCTTTTAATCCCTAGAGAAGTGAAAATTAGTTCTAGGCAGTTTGCTATTTTCAGTTTCGAGACATTGTTTAAAATGAAAGCTCTTTCCTTTCTGCATGAATGTTAGAACCTAACATGGTTTTCTTCAGAGAACGAGTTTTCATTAATCCATGGCAAGAACACGTGCAGAACCTTTCTGTTTTCTCTGTTCCTCAGACCACTGCACCTGTGCAACACACGGTGCTCTGCCTGGCTGCTCTTCTCTATTATAAAGTTGGTGCCGTTCTGCAGTGCACTGTGAATGCATACCTAGGGTTGCCAAACCTAGCTACCCAGCATATGGAAGACAGAAGACATTGTATTTCCTGACTGACTATTTAGCCAAATTCACTGCCTGCTGCGTTCATAGTCTACCCACAGTGGTTAACATGGGGCAACTAAGAAAGTCCTCCTTGAGTAGTGGTGGGAATCTGCATGGTAGGATTAGTTCAGACAAGCTATTCATTATGTTCAATTACTATTCACAGTCAGAAATTTTATTTTACCATTCTGCTAGCCAACAAACAGCTTTGCAACCTACCCTTTTACATGGCTTTCAGAAAGACTGTTTTGTTAAAGTGCATTGGAGAAGAAAAACATTTTTAATGTGAAAGCTATCAGTTGTGCTTTTCAGTCGACTATATCTTAATGTTTCCTGCATTTCACTTACCTCATCTCCTTTGGAAAACTGTGTGCTCAGTTGGTCTGTGCTGGGGGCTTCTCTGAGGCAAGTGAGGAAAACAGATGAATGAGTAAAGTCCAGAGAGTGCCTCTGGGCTGCCTCCTAAGAGGGACTTATGACTTTTCGCTGAGCTGGCTCACTGTTAGTGTATGCATTCATTACCTTACAACATAATCCTGTACTTGTTACAGAGGGAGGTCCCTTGTCTCCCATTCAACTCCATTACAGGATTGCTGACCTGAGTCTCAGGTCTCCACACAACCCAATTGTGTAGTTGTCCTATAAAACACTCCCAGCAGTGGCAGTTATTATTCATCCCTGTGGCAAAATGGAGGCTGGATGTCTTGTTCTGAGAACAAGAGTGATACCCATTCCACAGGACCCCTCTGTGAGAATTTTCTGAATTCTTTCCTTATTTCTCTCCTGCAGAAACACCTAGATGAGAATAAATGTTCAGTAGCATTTGGCTGCTTCTGCCAAGTTCTGCATATGTATGCTACCTAAGTAGCAGGAAAACAAGACCCTGAAAAAACTTCTGAGGGAGCTGCTATCCCTGTACCCCTGAGCAATGAGATCTGTTCTCTCTGCCAGGCAATCACTATTCTACTGCACAGAAAACTCTCTTCCCACTCCTACAAGAAGATAGGAAGCGTTTTGTTCTGTTAAGGGGGCTCATGATGTCCTTCACGAAGAAAATAGGCTTTCAAGAGGTAAGAGCAATGGGAAAAGTGAATGTTACCTGAGACAGAGACTCAGCTCACTAGGCTAATATGCAGGTGGCAAGTGAGAAGGATTAGGATGGGCTGTGTAACACCCTGTAACACTCAGTGTAACCTGACAGTTTACCAGAAAGCATCTGCAGCTGCATAAAGTTTCTCAACAGAGTCAGTTGCTTGACAAGGACTGGATTCTTCCATTAGATGTCAAAAAAATCAGGTACATAGTCTACATTAGTTGTCTAGGCTCCCTAATGATAATATGAGATGTACTGGTTTTAAGTACCAATTTTGTAAAATTCTGCATTCCCTTTATTTCAATATAAGACATGATAAATCACAGTGCTCTCAAGGTCTCTCTGAGCTCTCCTAGCAAAACCATAGAAGTACAAATTTCGGAGTATTGGTGTTTCTAACATTAAGCATATTTCTTCAAAAAGATGCTTTTGAACTCACACAAAAATATTAAAAGTCCTTATCATAGAAGGAAGAAAAATAGTTCATCCTAGTTATGTAGAGGTTTTTTTTTCTTTTTTTCTTTTTTTTTCTTTTTACTGGGTTATATGTAAACTTGAACCTTCTCTTCCCTAATTCAGAAGCTCAGGTAGGAATGTTTCTACATCTAAATCTGGAAGATCTCGTTCTGGCTCAGCCTATGGCTAGTTCACAAGAATAATTGTAGTGGTAAATTGTCAGGATTTTGGTGATATCTTCTGACATTCCGGTAGATTAAGCTCCCTGAGGGAAGCGTAAAAGCCAAGATCATGTATTATTTAAGCCACTTAAAAATAGGTACCTGCAGGTGTTTATGAGTAAATAGAATTCCACTTTAGGATACTATTTTGAAGGCAACATATACAATTTTTCATAAGCTCCTAACTAATTTGATGTTGCAGACAAACAAAATTTAACTGTGTACAGTAACAATGTTTGCTTTTGCCTAAAGTGGCAGACTCAATTGTTTTCTAATTGTTTGCTCAATTCTGTCTGTCATTCAAAATATAATAATAACATATAACCCAATGTGAACATGGAAGCAGCAGCATATTGATTTTTTGCGTTCTTCTTTTGACCTCAACCTTAGCTTCATATTATCATAAACCTTTTACATTGAGCTTGAAGATCCAAAAGATAGCTGAGCCATCCTTTTGAATTGGTGTTTGGAATGCATACTCCTCCTTTTTTTTTTATTTTATTTTTTTATTTTTTCCTTGTTCTGACGGAGAATGGTATTGAGCGTGCCCTGAATATAGCCTTGAGATTTAGAGCTTTCATGAATAAGCTTTTCAGCTGCTTGATCTCCATATACATCATTCAGAGGAGCCTAGTGGAACAGAGCCTGCATCCTGGTGATAGGTGTTTTTGTAATTTGCTTTTAGATGTGCTTTAGCTTTCATTTACATTCGCTGGCTCAGGTATCTGCCAAAAATATGTTTGTTATACCTTGTATTTCATGCTTTTGTACTTTCACTCTGCTACTGCAGAACATTGTTGTAGTATATTTGTTAGACTTGCTCCCCTCCCTACCCCTCATTTCACACTGCAGGGAACATTTTAGCCTATTTCAGGTACATGACAAATTTTTGACCAGATCTACCTTCTCAGTTTTTATTAACTTTACTAGTATTATGCTGTACTGTAGAACCACACTCCTCTCTTCTTCTTGAGATAACACCTTTAAGGGGCTCTGCTAGCAGGTTTACTAATGAATTTTATTTTTTTTTCTGAAAGTGCACCAACTTCTTACTAGCATGATTCCTTCTTTAATCACCCCAATTTCATTGATAAGATTGGGTTGGAGGTGTAATTTTTATCCTATTTAGTGTCTTAAAAACACATGCAAAGGAAACTCTGCTCCATGAGGAAAAGTACAGTAATGATGATTTAAGTGAGAGATGGTGGAAATTTTCTAAAGGTCAGTCCAAAGTCAGTCTCAGAGAACTTTCCACTTTTGGAAAGTGTACTTAGGTTAAGATGTGATTGCTTTGAGAATTTTACTTGTGATATGTAAGTACACATCATTTTAATCTTGTTTCTTAAAAAACATTACCATATATTCATCCAAAATATATATCCAAATTATAGTTTTCTTTTTATCTTGATTGTTTTTCTGCAGGATTTTCATAAATCTTCTGGGTATTTAAAGCCTACAGAGGCTTGAGACCTGCTTATAGCTTGACAAGCAGTTGCAAAATCCATCAACTAATTTAAGTCATCGGAGGATTTCCTGCTTCTTGCAAAAAGATGCTAGCAGCTGATTTATCAGTGAGACTTGCCATTCCTATGTAACATTAGTATTAATTCATTCTGCTCTGCTAGGCTAATTTAAGCAGATAGCAGTATTTTCCCTTAAATAACATTCAACTATTTGATCAATAGTTTTAATTTTGTAAAGGAAGGCAGGATTCCCTTACTCCATCGCTATTTTTGCCTTCTTCGAGTGCTGATTTAGGTGAATGAAGAGTGTCGGGGGGGGATGCTCAAACCTTCCAAAATATTGCCTCCAATATTTTAGTGCAATAGAAATGAGTTGTAGAAAAGTGATCAAATTGCTCATCTTGTGTTAGAGTCAAGACTCTATCAGGGTCCACTTCAAAGTGTCTGACTGCAACAGCTCTCACTCCATTACTTTAACTGGACTTTTGATTAAGCCTGCAAGTACATATCTTCAGAGGCATCTAAGCATTTAATAATTTTTAGATGTTTAATTCCAAAAATTCAAAAGGAGTTTGGATGATTGAGTCCAGATTCTCAAAGGCTCTTCTGAATTTATGAACTTCTGAATGATTCTGTGATTTAATCCATCTTGCCTAACAGCTTTAAAGGCCAGCATCTCATTTATGTGGAGGCCACTGCTTTCAGATGAAAGTAATCAAGTTCTTTACATTGCGTAAATGTAAAAAAAATAAAAAAATAAAAAAATGATGTCAATGAGATTTAAGGTTACAATAGTAAAAAGTGTTTAGACTTAGCATTGCTGAGGTTAACCAGTGAACCATTTATCCTCTAGTTAGGTACACATCATTGCTCTGCAGTGCCTGGGGGAATTGATTGCCTAAATGTAATAAGGTATTTATTGGAGCATTATTTATTAGTCTTCCTCCTTCTTGTTCCCAGTCTGGCAGAAAAGGGGTGTTGTGGTTTAACCCAGATGGCAGCTAAGCACCACACAGCCCTTTGCTCACATCCCCCACTCCCCTGGTAGTGGGATGGGGGAGAGAATCAGGAAAAAGTGAAAGCTTGTGGGTTGAGATAAAGAAAGTTTATTAGGATAGAAAAGAAAGGAAACAAATAATAATAATGATACTAGTACTACTACTAATCTACTACTAATAATGTGTATAAAACAAGTGATGCACAATGCAATTGCTCACCACCCGCTGACCAATGCTCGGCCTATCCCCGAGCAGTGGTTGGTGAGCAATTGCATTGTGCATCATTTGTGTGCCCAGCGTGGGGCTCAAACCCACGACCCTAAGATTAAAAGTCTCATGCTATACTGAGCATGGACAAGGGGGAAGAGTGTATAATATAGGAGCCTGTTCTGGCTGAGAGTGAATAATGCAAAGAGGCACCTTCTTGTGGTCTATAAACTCAGGGGGATTTGGGCAAGGCCAGCTAGTCGTGAGACTGCTTGGCTGGTGAGCTGTTGGGAGGCAGCAGGCACACAGAAGGTAAGGCTATCAAAGACAGCGTTGGTATGTGCTTGGATCAGGGAAATGAGCCAAAGCCTTTCACAGAGTTTTATAGATAGAATGACACTTTTTTTTTTTTTTAAATATATTTTCAGTCCCATATACAACTTTGATTTGCTTACATTGAAGGTTGTCTAAATGCTGATGCTTGGATGACTATGTATTTCTTACTACCTGTACAAGACAAGACATCCTTCTTGTTGGACTGAGGAAAATTATTTTACTTATTCATGCATACGTTGTGTAGTCCAAAAAATCAAAATTGCTCACTTTACATTTATAATATCATTAATACACACTGTGTATACAGAGAACATGATTCATATTGCAGATTAAAAACTTTGAGTTTTGAAATTACCTAAAAAAGAAGTTCTATTTTACAGAGGGTCTTTCCTATTCTGCTACTGGAAGGCTAGGGGTGGGGGAAAGAGGTAATGGGAAAATATAGTATACATGGACGTGTAATTAAATTGTGTCATGGCGTCACATGCACAACAAAAGTTGAATTCAGGCTGCCAGGAACAAGAAATATGAGACAGAAAGGCTTTCAGATATTTGATTATTTAAGGCTAATAAAACCCTCTTAGTTATTTTTTATGAAAATGTTCTGATTTTCTTTAAAGGAAAAAGATAGACAAATTCTTCTGTATGTGAAAGCAAACTTTCCCTATCCAAATCCGTGGGGATTTTTTAAAAGATTTACAGAAGTAGTGATTCAGAAGAGCTATTAGTAATTTCACCTCTGCTTATCACAGGCCATTGCATTTCATTTAAATAATCCTGTATTGAGTCTAGTAGCTCGCGTTTGACTGAAGCACAGCCACTTGCAAAGCGTCAGACATTGATTTGAAGACATAAAAGAAGGAAAAATTACTCCTTTCCTGTGTAATTTGTTCCCAATAATAATCACCTTAGTTGTTAGGAAAAATCTATCATTGTTTCTAAGCTGAGTTTGTCTGGCTGTGACTCTTATGTATGTCTCCTTGTTAAGCTTTTCTTTCCAATCTGAAAGAGCTCTTCAGTACCTGCTATTTTCTCTCTGTGGAGGACTTCAGACACTGTAATCAAGTCACCTCTTGGTGTTCTTTTTGATAAACTAAATGTTTTGAGGTCTTTAAGTTACTCACAGTAAGAATTTGCCCCTTTTCTTTCACTTATTTTTGTGGTGCTTCAAGGTAGGCTTTCCAAATTTACAAATGTATATATATATATATATATATATACGCACATATGCGTTGAGTGCTTAGTGAGTTTTTCTTTAGTCTTACAACTGAGATGCATCACTCAGAGTTGCTTTTTTTTTTTTTTTTTTCCTCTACCTCCCCCTCCCAGGAGGAAAATGGAAAATTCCTAGTCTGATAATGCATCTTATATTTGTTACTCCTTGCTATATACTCTCATATTTGTGTTTCTACAGTCTCTTAGGGGCTGTAATGTGACCTAAAAGATAGACTGCCTCCCCTGCTGGAGGTTCTGTTGAGGATGCTGTTCTGGAAAGTTTAGGGAAGCCCAGCTTTGACTGGTGGGTGCTTCCACACCTTTATTCTGCCTTTTATCTTGGATAAGCTCAAACCAGGGCAGAGGGAGACTAGACCATAGGGATCACACCATTGCTGTAGAGCTGCTTCATTTGGCCGCTATTCCAAGTGCTATGGCTTTGCTCAAGATATAAACCTGTATTAGAACTGTTCATTGGGCAGCAGGCAACACTCCCTTGGGAAGCAAGTACCAGGAATCTTTACAGTCATCTCAGGCAGCGGGTACAGCTTTTTGGCATCTGAGTGAGAAGGGTTTTTACCTTCTTTCCCCTTGCAGTTCTCATTTCCATGTTTTGAACTAGCATTTGGATTCATTTTCTCACTGAATTCTAATTAGAAGGAAGCATAAAAACTGAAGCTGTTTTTCATGCTTCATGTAGGTCACTAAATGACATTCCTGCTTATATTTTAATTAATATTTAATTTATTTGCTAGGCACATTTGTCAGCTCTTTTGAACTCTGCTCAATATTTTTTTTTTCCAAATTAATTTTGATTTCACATGTCAAAGTTTAAAAGATAAATAGACACATTGCCCAACATGTTCATTAGCTGAACTGATAGAATCTCATTTCCCCATTGCAAATTCGTTAATGATACTTGGCACAATCTAGCTTGATGTGTTTCTGGGTGTGTTGCATGTGCATCTTTTAGTTTGGGGACCCATTCAAAACATGTGGGTGAAACTGTTTTGAGTTTTGAGAAACTCTGTCACTGAATCTCATAATAAATTAACAGCAATAAGCAGAAGTAACTACTTGTTGAGGAATTTCAGAAAGGAGAGTTAAGTATATCGGTGTGGTAATAATGGAAATGAGAGAGGCTGTCCTTCCTGCTTTGTGTCTGTAGCAAAGCTGGCAGCAGTCCCCTGCACCCTGTAACAGAGTCATGCCCCCAGAGTTAGACTGGGTCATTGTGCAGAACAAAGCAGGGTGCTGTCTGGGATCCTATTCCTCTGTGTGGATTAAGGTTCCTACCACATGGACAAAACAAGTGTTTCATATTGGTGAAATTAAAGGATGCAGATAAAACATTGCTGATTTTTTTTCCCCTACTGTTATCACACTTTTTAGTCATCATCTTTTATGTTGGCATTCATGAAAGAGGGGACTGGGAAATGCAGATGATAAAAGAGAAATTGGAAATATAGGAGTGAAGAAGAGAAATTGCTTATAGATGGATTTGAGAATACAGAATTGAAACCAGCTTTTGGATAATTAGATTAAATTTATTCATATGTCTCTTTTCGTCTGTGGTGAATAGTTGTAACTGATTAATGCAGGTGCTGAAGGACAGGGTGAAAAGTGTTTACTGTAATTCCAAGGGTCTTAAACGTGTGCACTTCTGTCACAAAACTAGAAATGATAGTGAAAAAATGACTGTGGCAAAGACTGACTGAAAAGCCATTACATGTTTGAATGTGCTGATACAATCATATAACCTTTACTATTTTTTGTCTTTCAGGTATACAAAGATGAAGACAGCAACCAACATCTACATTTTCAATCTGGCTATGGCAGACGCCCTAGTTACCACAACCATGCCTTTCCAAAGCACAGAGTATCTGATGAACTCTTGGCCATTTGGGGATGTGCTGTGTAAAATAGTTATTTCGATCGACTACTATAACATGTTTACCAGCATATTCACACTGACGATGATGAGTGTTGATCGATACATCGCTGTGTGTCACCCTGTGAAGGCTCTGGACTTCCGTACTCCACTCAAGGCAAAGATAATCAATATCTGTATCTGGCTGTTGTCCTCATCTGTTGGTATATCTGCAATAGTTCTTGGAGGTACCAAAGTCAGGGAAGGTGAGTGTGAGCATTTTGAAGGAACTGAGTCTTCTTGTTTCTCAAATGACATAAAATGTAGCTTTGAATATTGACTAAACCTGTTTTGTTCCTACTTCAATAATTTGGGTACACTTTACACACAGAACACCCATGTTCCTTGGTTCAGAAAGTATGTCCAAATTTCTGACATTTTGAAATATATTGCGGAACATCACTGTATGACGTATAGATAATGTAAGCTCAGATGCCCTTGCCAACTTGAAATGTGGGCTGAAGGTGCTTTCTGTAGGTGTTGTGAGAGTAGTTCTGATGAAGTTCCAAGAGCAGAAAGTAGATTGCTTCTCATTGGCATTAATATTAAAACCATCATTAGTATTAAGACTTGGGAACTTATTATCAAGAGCCATTTCACAGAACTTGAAGGTATGGCAAAAAAAAAAAAACTAAAAAAAATCAGTAGCTGGAGAGAGAAAAGTAAGCTAAATCCAGTGTAAATGACAAAGTCAGAAGTTCTTGTTTAAAAAGGAAAGAGGGTGTATATGGAAACTTGGAAAGGCTAGGAATAAGCTTCAGCAGAGGAATTGGGAATACAAAGCATAGCAGGGAAGCAACTACAAGAACATGAGGTCAATGAATCTGTGTGCAGAGAACTTGTAGGCTTTACTTGAAATTTATAATCCATAAGGGACTGCAGATTTCACTCCTATAACTGGTGACTCATTACCAAAGCTGGCCTGCTCGGGAGTTAATCTTATTTGAAATCCTCCTTGTCAGGGAAAGGGGAGATATATACATCATACCCACAAGCATGACAGTAGTGCAGGAGCACCTCTGTATATTCAAAAGGCTTGAAACCTCTAATGATGTCCTGATGTTGAGGCCATCCTGACACATATAACCTATGAAATACAGGGCATACATATTTATTTGGTGGTAGTGTTCTTTGCAATGTAAATGATCTTCTGAAGAATGATTAATAAGTTCCTGAATTAGCAACCTTTTCTAGTAGAAAGTTTTCACTCCTCCCAAGAGAACTGGTAAACTTTACATAAGGACACAGTTTTATCTGGCAGAGAAAATAAATGGTGTGTGTTAAACTCTTGGCATAGATCAATGCAAACAAAACAACGGTGTTCAGCTGCTCAAAGGCTGATTGATTTCACTGAAGATGTATAGATGTTGTTTTTGCTCCTGGTCTTATGCTGGGTAGGTGAGAGGAGAGACTCTCTGGGAACTCTTCATCAGCCTTTTGGGAGATCAAGCGTCCTGGTCTGCAGTGCTGTAACTCTTCTCCCCAGTAAAGTTTGGACAGGCTCTATGAAATACTGCGTAGCTCAGGAAAAATTCACTTCCAAGCATCTCCAGGTGGGAAGAATGATTGTCTAACTACAGATGAAATCTTGAAGGCTATGAGACATTGGCTCAACCAGGTGTTTTGTTAGGAGTGTTCTTAACTAGCAGAATGTTCTCGTCATTCACTGTAAGCATCACATTGAGTTCAGAGGGCTGCTCTGAGGCCAGAAGTGATTAAATGCCTTTTTCACATTGCATGGCAGGCAGCCTTTTTTTTTTTTTCCTTCCTCCTGAAGCAGCGACTAGTAATACACACCTCACCTGGGCCAAATAAGATTAGGAATTATTAGCAAATGCTTGTCAGCCCCTACCATTCAGCCCTGCTTGTCTGATCTAAGGTGTCTCTTGAGCATTTACTGCCAATTATCTTGTCTGGTGTGTTCATGAATTGCACTGATAAATGGTGAAGGGGAAAAAAAAACAAAGATCCTCCCTTTGCCTGGCAGCTGGATCTTAGTACTGAAACTCTATATTATGTTGATGACAATAGCTGCTGTTTATATGCTCTGGGGCCTCTGTTGGGTTCAGATTTAAACAACAACTGAATATTAAAAGGAAAGTGACTGTATTTAAAGTTCCAAGCCTACACACAGTTAGTCCCTTTTGTTCTCAGAGTTCAGGATTGCTCCCAGAGGTGTCCTTCCAGATGCATTTTCCCTACAGAATAAATCTTATGTCTGTGTAAATCTTCCCTCTCTGGCCTTAATGGAACCTTTATTGCTGAAAAATAATTAAAAAAAATAAAGAAATCAGAGGTACTATTAGTATTCCCAGAAATATTATGAAGGCTCCAATTGAATAGAGAGGAATATGGATGCCTGAAGGTGAGGTATTACTAAGCTACCTAACTGAAATAGACTTCCCGCATAAGGAGTAAAATGAATCTTAAGTGGTATCTTATCAAACATTTTAATATATATTTACACTAAAATACCTTCTGAAGTGCAGCATTTTCCTCTAAATATATTGATCTATTTGGAATAGATGGCTTCCAGAGTGGGAAAAGTCAGTATGACAGTATGAGCATCTTAAGTGCTCATTTTGTGACACTAAATTTAGTTCTGCACATTTTCAGGCAACAAGTATAAAGTACAAATTGGATATTATTCTCTCTCAATGTTCCTGAAAATTAGTATGATATTTTGCATCTTTGACAGCGATATTTTTTGATCCTTGATGTTAACTGTGAAAAAGAAAAGGATTCCGTGTTCCAAACATTTCATTGCATTCTATATATGAAGTGAAAATGTTTTTCACTTCGTTTATAGAGCGCAGTGAAATATTTGGAATATGGTTTATATATTCTTATGATAACATTCAATATTAATGAATTTAGGATAAGATTTTACATATAAATTAAATTGCTGTGAGATCCACCTGGACATGGTCCTTGGCAGCCTGCTCTGGGTGGCCTGTTTTAGTGGGGGGTTGGACCAGATGGCCTCCATAGGTTCCCTCCAGCCATAACCACTCAGA
Organism: Anser anser; assembly: GCF_964211835.1. Lineage (NCBI taxonomy): Eukaryota > Metazoa > Chordata > Aves > Anseriformes > Anatidae > Anser > Anser anser. The sequence goes on from NC_139721.1 coordinate 41,824,135, forward strand.
TTCTTTAATAAAGGGTTGTTTTTTTTTTTTACATTTTATTTTATTTTATTGAAAATTAGCAATACTGACTTTCACTAGTATATGTTGGAATACACATATAAAGTATCCATGCCTTTATCTTTTTGTAAGCTAAATCCATTTTTGTCTTTTCTATGCATCAAAAAGAAAAAAAAATGAGTTAACTATGCTGATACTTTTTTTATTTTCTGAGAGAATATTTATGACTATATTTTATAATTATATAAATTCCATTTAATACACTGAATTAACATTATTTTATCTTAATATTATGACATTTGTTTATATTTATTATATATAATTGCTTTAGTATTTTTAACTTAATAAACTACATCTTAAAAATATCTTTCAAGGTAAAACTAAAACAAAAGAGAATTTGCTATGAAAAGGTATATCAGAATGATCTATTTGAATACTCTGAAAGTGAAACATTTCAAGTTTTTTTTTCCCTGTTTTTCTTTCAGATTATTTTGATCAGGATGGATTAGGGAAATAATTTTGGTGAATTAACAATTCTCATTTTCTGTTGGAAAATTTCAAGTAATTTCTGATCTTTCCTTTTCTGTCACTGGAAGTGCTGCCTGGACTCTGAATTCTTTGCTGAGGGATGATGACTGGGCTGTGGCTGGTCTTGCTCTTCCAGCTGCAGCTGAAGGTTTTATGCTTCCAGCATGACTCCAGCTGTTCAGCAGCTCCTGTCTTCTCAGGAATGGCTGCAAAACTATATATATATATATATATATGTATTCCTGTGGCTTTCTCAAGATGATTTGGCTGGCACAAACTTTTTAAACAGCAGGAGCTTTTCCTAATCTAATGATTTTGATAAATAAGTGAAATTACATCAATAGACCTGAAGAGGGAGGGGTTATTAGGTGGTAGCTGGATGTGGTCTAGAGCAGTCATCCCTAATCATAGCTCTCATTTGTCCCAAACTGCACATCTGGCTTTACTAGTCTAGACATTGTAGTTGCGTCCGGGTATTATTGCTGCTGTTGCTAGGCCATGATCTACTACAACTAGCAGTAAATAATCAACGTGAAAGTTTTTTTTGAAGATAATTATTGATGTTTCTATAATAATATTAAGTAAAAGTAAATTGCCTTATTAAAATATAATCACAAAGGATTTAGAAGAGTTGAGTGAAAGTTGCAACCTTATGAAATAATGCTTGTGCTGTCATCTTACATTTTCCATCAGTCTTGACAGATGGAGACTTTTTTCACTTTTCAGCTTTCAGAAACATCAATTAGTCATTATATTCTTTAAAATAAAAACTCAAAATATTTAGTTTCAATTTCAACCTTTTATTTGAATGTAGTAGTGTTCAATATCACCCAGTAACATTTTTCTGATATCTAACCATGGAAATGCCTATATGATACTATAATTTGGGGGTTGGCCTCTTTTCACAGATAACTAGTGATAGGACTAGAGGGAATGGCCTCAAGTTGCACCAGGGGAGGTTTAGGTTGGAAATTAGGAGACATTTCTTTTCAGAAAGAGTGGTCAGGCATTGGAATGGGTTGCCCAGGGAGGTGGTGACATCACTGTTCCTGGGGGTGTTTAAGGAAAGGTTGGATGTGGTGCTTAGGGACATGGTTTGGTGGGTGACATTGGTAGTAGGGCGATGGTTGGACCAGGTGATCTTGGAGGTCTTTTCCAACCTTAATGATTTTATGATTCTAGGATAACTTTCCCCACCCCAGCCTCTGGGGATGTTTTTCAAAATAATATCAGCTGCAATATCAGCTTGATTTCTGAAGCATTTTGATAGCAAGCAAATATATTTTGATGTTTTTTTTTTCTTTTTCTTTTTTTTTTCTTTTTTTTCCCCGACTGGTTCTGTTTTAGACATGAAAAAGTGATGTACAACAGTGTATTGAAGCTTTCCACCTTTAGCTCTGACTCAATAAAAGCCAATACGTAATAATTTGTAGAGAAATGTAGAATTCAGTAGGGAAAATGAAAATAAATGGATAAAACATACCACCAAACACTAGAATAATGCAGTGCTTGAGAGGATAAACTCTAAGCTACAATTCAGAGTGAAAAATCCCTGGGTTAACTTGACTTGTCTTCAGAGCAGTTTAACTGCTGATAGTAGCTGTAAATTTTTCCCTTGTCTTGCTTTGCCATTTATCTTATTCCTTGTTTCTCCATGTGGTTTGTATGTTGGAAGGCTGCAATGAGGTCAGCAAATGAAACCTCATATTTCATGACTTAGCAACCTCCTGTCAGATGGAATATTTCTGGGTTATACAACAATGTGAGAGCCTGTGGTTTTGAATCCTGGCATGGGAAAGGAGAAAGGGAGTGGGATGGTGTTAGTGGCTCAGATACTGCAGTCAGTGACATGATCTGCAAAAAGAGCAGTTTCCATTTGACTCTGCACACGCACATATTTTATTTGCTTCTATGTAACTGAAAAGAAGCTGTTGCCAGAAAATGTTTTTTCAGAATACAAGCACTTACATGTACTCTAAGGAGACACGTGGGAAAAGATTATTACACAATTGTCATATATTGGCAAAACCTTCCTACAATCAAAATCTCATTCAGCTCCCACCATTCATGATACCAAAAATCTGCTCCTCCCACAGACAAAAACATATATAGTTTGATAATAATTATGAGTCTTCTACTCCGTTAAACCTGGTATTCTTTCTGGCTTTAAATCTCAGTGAGATTCAAATGGAAACAATTGCTCAACTCATTTTATAAATTTTTGTTTTTGTGACTCTGCATTTTTAGCTTCTCCTGTGGGAAGCAAAGTTTATACAATGTTATGCATTTTAAAAAGCCCATATCTCTCTAAGTAATTTCTAGACAGCTGTGTAAAACCAGTTTCAGTGGTAAGTGAAAGCTTTCCTTGGAGTGATTTAATACTAGCTCTATTTATTAGTATCACATTACATGATAATCACTTTTCCTAGCTTATGCTATGATAATTATATTGTTTAGAGTATCTAATAATAAAGCAATTTTCTTCTTGCTTATTTCATTTCTAGATACCACGAGCACTGAATGCTCCTTGCAATTTCCAGACAGAGATTACGTGTGGTGGGACATCTTCATGAAAATCTGTGTCTTTGTCTTTGCATTTGTTATTCCAGTCCTCATTATAATTGTTTGCTATACTCTGATGATCCTGCGCCTTAAAAGCGTACGGCTTCTCTCAGGGTCTCGAGAGAAAGATCGAAACCTGCGCCGCATCACCAGGTTGGTTCTTGTGGTTGTGGCAGTTTTTATTATCTGTTGGACTCCTATTCACATTTTTGTGCTGGTTGAAGCATTAGGGGACGTGTCCCACAGTACTGCTGCTATATCCAGCTATTATTTCTGTATTGCTTTGGGTTACACCAACAGCAGCCTCAATCCAATCCTGTATGCTTTTTTGGATGAAAACTTCAAGAGATGTTTCAAGGACTTCTGCTTCCCCCTCAAGATGAGGATGGACAGGCAGAGCACGAGCAGAGTCAGAAACACTGTGCAAGACCCAGCTTATATGAGGGAAACAGATGGGACAAACAAACCTGTATGACTAGTCGTGGAAATGTCATCCTACTGTCCTCAAGAGAGAGAAGAATCCAATGATCTAGGACTGACACAGATTACCACTGCAGTTTGAGCTAGACTCACCTAGACAGATATTTTTGGAAAACTTAAGAAATCCTAGTCGTTTGAACTAAAGCAAGTTATTTATTGACAAGCAAGAACCTCCTGAAACTAAGCTCAAATAAGAGGACCTGAGGTTTTGGCATCGTGTTTTCTGTAGTTGATCAGGTACTAATGCACACTTTTTAGGAGAGGAGAGATCCTTAATATTGTACCAGTTTACTCTGGATAAAGAAAGCTCTGAGTTTCCTCTTTACACTATGTAATATAATATTAAGTGACATTTGGCTATAACACCAAGTTATGCCAAAAACAAAGTTTTGCCCCAACATTGAGTGCTTCTGAAGTATGTAGTTTGACAACTTAATTTATCATACTCTTTTACAGTGAAGAGTGTAGGTTTCTGCAGAATGCTGCCAGAACTATAATCAATATTATCCTCAACTAATATATTTGTAACATTTGTCTGTTCTGTGGAAATTCAGTCTAAGCATGATCTGCCTACGTACCAAAGTAATTTTGTTGTGTCTGCGTATGGTAAAGCATTGCAGCATTTAAAATACTGAGACTTAAGGAAAATTGTTAGCATATTTTTGCACGTGTTTAATCACCTCTGTGTAACATTTTCTGTGTGTGATTTTTCCAAGATGTTTGTATACTTATGATTGTGGATAATATAATATACATTTCCAGGGTGTATTTTCAACAAGAGACTAGAAAATTGTAAATTCTTCACTTGTTAAAAAATTGATGAACAACTGTGCCACATTCATTATATGGGAATAAATAAGCACATTCCATTTTCAGTAAAGGGGACATACTTAAAAATAGTGCTGTACTTGTTTTCCTGGGCAACTTGTAGGCAGAGCAAAATAAATATTTGAAGAGTTGTTAGAAACTACTGAATTAGCAAACAGATTAACTGGATTGATAAAGAGGAAATGAAGATTAAATAAGTTGGATGGTTTAACGGTGCTTGATTGGAAAAGTTCCTATTTTTTTGATGACAATACATTTTCTTTGATGCAGTCCTATGAATTCAGTAAATTTCTTTGTGTTCCTATGAAGATGGAAAAAACAAGGCACAGCAACACAAGTTAATGGCTTGCTGAAGGTAAGTTTATGGCAAAACTGTGCCTAAAATCCAGCCTATAGTTTCTTGTTTTCCCAATAGTGATATATTACTATCCCAATTCTTGCTTTCCAGAAGTTTGGAGGAATGCTGTCATTTTCTTCACTAAAAGCAGACTTGGTTACCATATATCTTCCTAACAAACAACTTTATTCTTTATACAAAATCACGACTAATGAGGGTGCCTTCACTGCATAGGAAATTTTCTCAGAAACAAAGACTGGTTCAGTCGTACTGGAGCAACCAACCAAAAATCCTTTATGCACACAGATGCAAATTGTGAGATTTTCTTTTGTCGCTGGCAGTGCAGTTCTTATGGAAGTGCTGTGGAAATTCATCCCTCTGGATAACTTCAACATCTTTTAGTATTAATACAGTGACATACGTCAAATATTTTTGGTACCAGGTGAACAAATGCAGTGCAACATTCATCTTGCAGCACTAGACCAGTCCCGAACAGTCCCTGGTGTCTACAGCCCTCTGGTGGTGCTGCCCTGTGGAGCGCAGGCATGAGGTTCAGGCTGTGGAGTTTGGTGCTTGAAAACAAACTGCTGTCATTCAATTATATTTGTAAATGAAAATATTGAAGATAATCCTTTCTGGACAAGTCTAGCACTTTCTAATTTTTTCTCTATGATAAGAGCATAGCTGACCTCAGGACACTTGATTTGCAAGAGGAAATGAATGAGGTTCACAAAACTGGTTGTATAATTCTAATGTTCTACTCTGTTTCTCCATCTCTTGTTTTTTTTTCCTTTTTTCTCCCTTTCCCTTTCCCTTTCCCTTTCCCTTTCCCTTTCCCTTTCCCTTTCCCTTTCCCTTTCCCTTTCCCTTTCCCTTTCCCTTTCCCTTTCCCTTTCCCTTTCCCTTTCCCTTTCCCTTTCCCTTTCCCTTTCCCTTTCCCTTTCCCTTTCCCTTTCCCTTTCCCTTTCCCTTTCCCTTTCCCTTTCCCTTTCCCTTTCCCTTTCCCTTTCCCTTTCCCTTTCCCTTTCCCTTTCCCTTTCCCTTTCCCTTCTCTCCCTTTCCCTTTCCCTTCTCTCCCTTTCCCTTTCCCTTCTCTCCCTTTCCCTTTCCCTTCTCTCCCTTTCCCTTTCCCTTCTCTCCCTTTCCCTTTCCCTTCTCTCCCTTTCCCTTTCCCTTCTCTCCCTTTCCCTTTCCCTTCTCTCCCTTTCCCTTTCCCTTCTCTCCCTTTCCCTTTCCCTTCTCTCCCTTTCCCTTTCCCTTCTCTCCCTTTCCCTTTCCCTTCTCTCCCTTTCCCTTTCCCTTCTCTCCCTTTCCCTTTCCCTTCTCTCCCTTTCCTTCTTTTTTTTTTCTTTTTCTTTTTTTTTTCTTTTTTATTTTTGGAATGTATGTCTGTAACATGCATAAACATTTCTAAATAATGTTCTCACCTTTAACTAGTCACAAAAAGGGAATGTTTGGGGTAAAAACTAATAGTCAGAGTATTTATCAAGTTAGCAGTAAACATACTATGAGAGAACTGCGCCCTAATGAATTATTTTCGTTCCAAATAACATTTTTTTTGTTCATATTTTAGTATTGCGTTGCATATGTATATCTGTACTACAGTAGAGTTATTGCTCTACACATTATGTACAGTTGCATTGTAATGAAAATCAATGTTTTGAATTTGTAAAAAAAAAAACAAAACAGAGCATTCTAATTATCTTTTTTTTTTTTTTGATTATATTTTTGAGAAATTAGAGCTTCTTCTGTACCACAGTTGGAGGAAAGAACAAAATCCTAACAATTTTCCTCTGGTAGTATATAGTAGGCTTGAAAAGTGATATAAAATGTGTTCTAAAGATTTCTTTCCATAAAACATTAACAGTCAAATTAGTCCTGATGCAGCAGAAGGTTGAAGGTTTTCTTGTAAAATTAGGTGTCCTACAACACTTCGTTGAACAGCAGGGGAAAGTTGGCCGAGATTGTTTTTTAAATAGCTGAGAAAATATATAAAAATAGAATAACATTATGGTGTTGCTTACTGGACCTGCTTCCAGTTGATTACATTCCCATTGTTTGTTCAGCAGTTACCAGACTGGAGTGACCAATTTGCAAAAACAATCGTTCTCACAGGGACATGCACGGTGACTATGGAAACCTGTATTTAATCCTTTTAAAATACCTTTCTCTGCAATACTGGACAACTGTTTTGCCTTCACTGTTGTGTAGCCACCTATCTCCTGGAGGCAATGAGAGGTGGAGGAAGGGGATGAGGGCTGCCTAGCCCAGCTCTGTCTGTGCTGGGCAGGGGACAGGGCAGCAGGGATGGGCTGTGCTGTCCCACAGCTCCTGCAGGAAGGCAGTGTGGGGAGATTTGTGCAGTCAGCCTGACAATCAGCCGTACTTCTGACAGTTGGTCTCACCTCTCTTGCTTACAGAGATTCTAAAAATTTGGTCTTGTCATTTGACCTGATAGATAGTGGGGGCAACTTCCCATTTCATGTTAGGAAATCACTGTGTGTGTTCCTTGCCTCTTTCCATTTAAAAATCCTCGATATGGAAAACAGTGAACAGCGTTCTGGTTCAGTGCTTCTGCTTGTGCTTCAGAAAGCACAGCAAAACAGAATTACCACTGAGTTACTGAAGCTTGCAGACCAAACATCATCTCTGAGATCTCAGACTTGTGCTGTGCAGAGATACCAGATTAACGAGAGAGTGTAAGGCTATTTCACTCTCTCCTCTCTTTCCACTCTAAGTTTAGCTAAGATTTAAATATTTTACAGTTGCCACTAGACAAGCCGTATAGTTAATTTTGTGGATTTTTTGCTGCAGATTGAAAAAGGTGTAAAAAAAACCTAGAAATCTTACTCAAATATCTCTAATCCTGGGGATTTAATTGAGTCCATGGATATTTGTATATCAGAATTCTACCATAAGGAATTATAGTGGTTTTCTCCTTCTCCTCTCTTTCTCTTCCTCCTCTTCTTTTTCAAGTTGGGAAAACACCTAGTAAAATCCCTGTGTGTCAAATGTCCTTCACTTTCCTTAATGCTAAATGTTTTCTACAAGTTGAAAGTGTCTTTGCTTAAATATGAAATCTGTTGCCTAGCTTTGCCATCACCCTCTAAAAACCAAGGTGGTCACAGAGTGTTCCTTCAGCTACAGCCCAGTAGTTCATTGTTTCTTATTGTCCAAGGTTACATTATACCATATTCGAGCTGAGGCCACACCAACACTAAATACAGGGGAGAATTATGTCTTTTGACTGTCTGGCCATGCTGTATTTAACGAACCCCAAATTGCAGTTTGCCCTCTTGGCTGCCAGGGCACGCTGCTGGCTCATGTTCAGCCTGCCGTCAACCAGCACCGCCAGGTCTCTTCCTGCTGAGCTGCTCTCCAGCCACTTCTCTCCCGGTCTGTACCTGTGTCTCCTAGGTGCAGAACTGGTCTGGTCCTGGTCTGTACCTGTGTCTCCTAGGTGCAGAACCTGGCATTTTCCTTTGTTAAGCTTTGTGATGTCTGTGTGCATGAGAAATAACCTTCTTTTGCATGTATGTGCACATGCATGTGTATGTGGAAAACTGTTTAGTCCCTCACTCCTAGTACATTCAACATACATTAAATTGAAAAGGAATGAAATATTCATCATGCAGTTTTCTAGCTACATGGATAAATAAAATATTAAAATAAGATTATGCATCATTACAACAGTACAAAAAATGAGAGCTGTTCTGCTGCTGTATGCAGAGGGGAACAGCTAAGTTTTCAGGCAGTTACTGCTCTAGTTTGAGGCGATTAATGCTGAGAGATATCTTTTATTTTCAGTTTAACATATGCCAAAGTAGCTAACTTAAGTTGCCATTAATACTGTCGTACATTCAAAAACTGGGCAGAAGAGGAATCTTTAGAGTTGCATAGAACACTTTCATTTCCATGTTTTTCTGTGCTGATACCAGATGGGACCAAAAGAGCAAGTTTCACATGCTGTGAGAACAGTAAGATTTTGTATTATTTCCAGTATACTAAGAGAAAAACTAGTGATCTGTGTTGCTCACTGTCACAGAGCTAAGACAAGTATGCAATATTTAAAGTGTTTCAGGGAAAATCTATGACTCTTAAGTGTCCTGGGGGAGAAATTCTGTCACACAAACATCAACATTAGTTCTGTTTCCTATACTAAGTAATAATCATTTTCTAATAGGAAATCTAGACATTAATAGGGAGTTTTATTCAAATAGCCTGTTCTATTTAAATTCCATATTTTGCCTAGTGAAAGCAAAGAGGCTAAATTAATATATATATTAGTTTGAATAGTTAGTATATTAGTAATATAACACTTTATTTTAAAGATAAACTCTGTTAATTAATTCAGATATGTTGTTGTCTTCTTAAGCAACCGTGGCCGTGTAATGGGAAGGAAATGTGTAGTAACACATTTTTGAGGGATATGAACTGTGGAAACAATAGAAGAAAGAGAAGAAAGTGCAGCAAAGCCAATTTATCTCACTGAATGATGAAGGCTGGACGGAAGGACTGGAGGAAGGAAGAAAGGGAAGAAAGGAAAGAGGGAAGGAGGGAAAGGAGGGTAGGAAAAAGGGAAGAAAGGAAGATACAATTAATCTTTCCTTTCTATACTCTTTTTGTGAAAGTTTTCAGAACTATATATATGTATATATACATATAATTTTGCAAATGATACAAGTGGGGCATGGTCAAGAAAGAACAAAGTATTCTAGACTACTGATTTCTGGACTACTGATTTCAGACTGCTTGTTTGAAGGCTGATTTAGTGTTACACTTTGATATGGTTTGGTTGTTCCTTATGCAGATTGATAAAAGCCTCAAGAATTCCCTTGTTTTCCCTGTCCCACCTCCTCAGAGATGTGATATTTCTGAATTGCTAGAATTCTGTTCCATCTCCAGATACTTTTGATGCCGCCTAAAAGACAGAGCTCCAATCTGAAGGCTGTGTGCTAACAAGATGGCACAGCATGAGCAGCAAGCTTTTTGAAACGTGAAATGGTAAAACCAGCAGACAACAGGGAAATGACACCCAGGTGTTGAGACACTCCAAATTTAATGATTGGGAAATATCTTTATATGTCAAGATATTGAGAAGAAAATTTACAGAGCATTATCCAGTGAAAGAAAATGCTAAAACCCCTCACTAATTTGAGCCAGGGTTCATCCTTGTGCCAGCAAAGCAATGTAGCCCAGGCAGAGAACAGAGTCAGGGAATTATGCGGGGATTATTATTATTTTTTAATTTACTACCAGTTCTTAATCAAACACAACCACTCTAGATCTGTTTTTTTCCACTGAGATATTTTCTTCAGAAAATGTGGATTCAGCAGAACTCATTAAGCTTGTGATAATTTACCTAACATGTCAAATAAATAAATTCTTTTTGCCTGTTTAGCATCAAAGTGCTTCATATTTAACTGTATCTTGCAGATATATAGTATAACATAGTGAGTGCATCAGTTAATCACCAGAGTGATAAACACAAAGGAGACATTTCAAGTGGATGAAACAAAGCATTTTGGCTTGTTTTGTTTCTTGAAAAATCCTGAAAGTTTGACAGCTCGTCTTAATTAATAACCAAACGGAAAGCTTCAGAATTTCCGACAGAACAAGGAATTTTCTCTTTCATTATAGACTTTGCATTATTGCTACCCTTCAGGAAAAGCACCTGGCTGCCATGTGTGTGGTATCATCCACCAGAAGAAGAATATGGACCAGGCAACCTGGTGAGAAGATTTTCCTGAGTAGATTAGAACCTGTCTGTGTATAAATACAGAAAAGCTGTAGCTGTGTAATCCTGCCCGAAAAATCACAGCTTAGTGCAATATCATCATAGCACTGTCAAACAAATAAATGTGCAGGATGCAACTTTGCACTATGTGAATTTTTCAGCTTGGGTTTCCATTAGCTAAGTTAAGGTTACTAAGGAAGTGAGCTGGATGAGTCCCACTACACAAAGATGAAAATGAACGTCAAGAGGCAGTAAAGATAATCTGTCACCATAGTACAAGAATAAAGACATGGCTTTTGAAATTGAAAGTATGTTGAAAACTCATGAATAAAAGAACTTTTATACATAAAGCATATATTGCCAGTACATGAAATTAAAGCCCATGGCTCAGTCATAGTCCAAAAGAATTATGTTTGTAGTTGAATCAGAAAGTTAGAAGGATGAAAACCTTCATGTTTTCAAACACCATTTCAGGCATTAAGCCAACACTAAACTAGCCAGTAGCATAAGACAAATTCTAGTTTATAGGACACATAACAGATATTACTATTACCATCAGGGAAGTTGGTGTCCAGCTTTGTTTCAAGTCCCCACTCAGAGCAGCAGGGCATTTCATGGATGTTGCCCTGGGAAGGACATCCAGGAATTTTAGTCTGAACAACAGTATCTGATGGGAAAGGAAATTAATATCAAGAAGCAGCTTTTCTTTAAGACTAAGAAATAAAAATTTTAAAATGGAATCTAAAATGACAGCTATACTCAGGAAAGGAATAGCTGATGATGTACTTTGGTGTATGTGCCAAGGCATTCTAAATCTGCTGGATAATAAAGGAGTGTTAATTTAGGAAAGTGAAAAAAGAAAAGATGGATATTTTCATGAAGTATGTTCTGGGAATAAAGTCTCATAACAATGTTAATTTACCAGTTAATCTTAACAGCTAATAATATTCTCCTCATATATTTATATTCTCTCCTACATTTTAATCTATACACAACTTTAACAAACTTTGTCACCATAATGCTAGTATTCTACTATGCGTGAAATGATCTAATTTTGAAAAACAGAAGAGGTGAAAAACATGTTTTCTCCTTCAGTGTTTGAAACAGTGCTTTGTATACGTGATGGGGATAATTGACAAAATAATCCTGTTTTCAAAAGACATACGTTTAGGCCATATCTTCAAAATCAATACAAATATTTGTCTCAAATTATCCGTGTGACTGATTATAATGTAACTAGGAAAGCAAACACTTTCCTCCCTCCTGCTGTGTCCATACCACATGCAAACAGTAGGACGTGTTGTTCAGCATTACTTGATACCATATTTCAGGAACGTATCTCAAGAGACAAATCTCTTTTATTGTGATTTAACAAGTAAAATTCTAAGGCTGAAATTTTCTCAGAAAGCATATAGTTAGATTAAATGATATGAAGGAGGTAAAAAAAAATAAAGGTTTTCTTATCTGTATGATTTATTTTATTTTCAGCTCTATTTGGAAATTCTGGGGACCTTGTCTCTTATGCCTCTTAAATGGGAATTTGACAGCTTTGAGCATATCCTTGGGTTAGATTAGAACTGTGTGACAGCTGGTAATTAGAAAGCTAAGATTTAGCGTCACTTTCAGAGTCTTCTGCCCATTGTAATATTTAGTCTCTGAGACTCTTTGCTTTTCTAAGAAGGAAGCAAATATTCTCTTCCAAAGGGGAATGTAAAATTCTGAGCCAATACACAACAGTTTTGGTTATTCAAAGACGCAGTGGTATACGTCTTCATAAACTATTTGCTGTGGTGGCAGTATTGTTTTGTAACTGTCCAGAAAGAAAAACAAGTTTACCTTCCTCTTCAGGCATCCGAGTAGCTGACTAATGGAGTGTGCAAAGCTTGGGAGAGGGTGTTGCATAAATACATCCCATGAAGCACTTACGTGCAATGCTTGATCACATATTGAAAAGCAATTTGACATCCAGAAATCCTCCTACTGTTTGGCTAATGCAGGAGAGGTGGTATGCAAACACGGCCAGCTGCTGGCAGGAGGAAGGTGGCTGACAGCAGGAGCTTGGTCCTGTGTGAGCAGTAGGAGCTGCTGTGCTCTGTATGGGAAGGCTGCTGGCTGAGGCACCTCCGTTGCCTGGCGCCTTGGGTGAGTCAGCTTTAGGTGACACTACTTATGGAAGTTAATTGTGGAAATAACCATCCCATTCAGCATGCTTTTCCTCCAATGCCAGTTGAACTTGGCAGCAAATATACAGTCTCTGATCCATCTCTCAAAGCTGTTATACCAATGACAACACCTGAAATGGGTTTAGGGAGTTTTGTAAGGGCAATACCCATCTCCTTCATAGGTGACCTGGTCCAGGGCAGAATGATGGCCCTAGGGATCTACATTGCTATCTCCACACTAAAAAGGATACTGAAAAATATCAGATCCTCTGTACTCCACTGCAAAGATGTACACAAATCTGTAACCTCCTGAAAGTATCCATGTTTATTAGTGATTTAACACTGTGAATACTTGGAAGTAGGAGAGGGGCAACTTGTATGAGAAAACTGTTATAACAGTGACTGATAGCAGATGCTTAGGACAATATAAAAACTAGAAGATATTAGAAATATGTTGTGTGTGTTTTTATGTGTGTGTGTACAAGATCTCTCTCTCTCTCCCACTGGTGAAAAACTGTATCTATTCTACAAGGCCTATCTCAGAAAACTAGCTGATTAACATCTGCTTCTTCTCAGAAATAAAATATTCCACAAGACTCTAGAATCAAACATGGATTTAATTTTGGTCTATCCTTGAAATGAAGACTGCAGGTAAATCAGGAAAGTTAAAAGGTGTTAAGTTTTTGTGGATTCCTCTCTGTAACTTAAAATATTATTTTCTTCTCCTAATGCTTGTTATAAATGTTTAGTTTTCATTGTTTCTTCATACATGGCAGCTTGATTGCCTGGACACCTTAAAGTGAGACTCTGGGAACTTGGTAACAGGAAGACACAGAACTCTGAACTCACAGTTTTAGGAACATACTATAAAGCATAAGCCAGTAGCTCTGGTAAAAAGAAAGATGGTGGTGGGGAGCTGAAGCCCCAGGGAAACATAAAAATACCACATGAAGGTGGCATCCCTTTGATACTGGTTGGCAGCATACGCAGAGATGGAATTTTTGTGAGCTGCTGTGTGCAGATCTTCTCTGCAAACCAGCTCTTAGGTTAGTTGAGTGCTGGATCTCTTCGTACATCCTAAGGTGGACTTTATTAATAGAACAATTTTGTCTTAAAATAGTCAAGTGTTATAAAGTACTACTTTGCAGAAAATTTATCCTGGAATGTTAAGTTTTAATATGTTAAAGTGTACGTATCATGGAGAAACTATTAATGGTCATCAGCACCCAGCAGAGCTAGGTGAAATATTTTGTACATGGCTGAGGTATCACTAATAATCTGTTTGCCATTTCAAGGCCATTTCTAACCTGCAAAAAGGAAGAGGGGGTTATAAAAAGCAGAGAAAAACTTTTACTAAACACAAGTTTTTGATGTGGCTTTGAGGACTAGGGATCGAGATGGGAGGACACTCCAAAGTGTTATTGATCCCTCATTTTAGACAATTTTAATAGAGGAAGGCTTTTATGTTTTGACCTAGAATGAGAACTTGTTTAATTTGCATTTTCTATTATAACATATAGCACAGACAAAGAAAAATTTCTGAACAAATTGGAAATAATTTTATGTATTTTCTGAAAGATGTAAATTTGTATTTTCTCCTATCATTTAAACAGAAAAACAACTTATCTCTGTTCAAATAATCTGAAATATGTTCTGAAAGGCTTGAAAGCAAGCAATTTAGAAGGCTTTAGTGTATGGAAATAAAGTAGAAATAGTGGGTGCTGAAGTACAAAAGGAAAACATGAGATTTGGTGTGTAGGAAAGGATTGAAAGGTAAAAAGAGAGTTCAGAAACTTCTGTGTTATGCAGCAGAATTTCTTGGAAGAGGCCATCATGTCTTGGAAGACTATTTATTACTGCTGATGTGCTTTGTTTCAGACTGTTTCCCATCAAAGCAAATACTTAACTATCTCTCTTCAAACAAGCCATGACCTTTCTTAGAGCATTTTGCTATACAAGGTTTTCAAAGAGCAACCAGAAAGCAATCATAAAGGCAGTCTGATGATAGATCTGAGACTAAAAGATGCTCTTTAGTTACTGCTGTTTACTATGGACAAGAAACCTATTGAATGCATTTATTTTCTATTTCTAAAAACCTGAGACCCAGCATTGAAATTCTTCATCTATTGGACAATTGCTTGACTGATCTGTGAAAATACTTCTGTACTGTGAAATTGCAACGTACTTGGCAAAGCCATAGTTAATCAGCCAAGGAAATGTCATGAAGCATTTTAGGGATACTTCAATACCTCCCTTCTGTGTTTCCTTTCATCCAGAAGAATTTAGTTTGGCCAAAAAATGCCCTTATTAAAAAATGCCCTTATTTAACTCAAAGCTAGCATTAATGTACTGCCCTCTGTAATGGGTAACCTGCTGTTTTGTGGTCCCAGAGCACTATTTCCCCATCAGCCCAGTGATGTTTCTTATCTCTGGTTTGTGTCAGGGTGCAAGAAGCATTCAGAGTAGAAGAGGGAGAAACACAAGCTGTTTGACGCTCAGCAATGGCCTACCACACCGACTGAGGAAAGTGCTGCTGATGTTGACGCCAGAATTAGGCTTACCTTGTGTACCTTGAATCTTTCCTCTTGCCAGTCTTGCTCTGTCTCCTGTCTTCACCTTCTGGGAGCTGAAAAAAGGGATTTAGAAATTTTATGCTTAAACATAAAGCTGCTATATGTACATAGTTATCTTCATTTTTTTTTTTCTTTCATCTTCATATCTCTTATAGATGCCCAAAACTCAGCAATTACCTCCATCTATTTAGAAAAATACAGTGCTTTGTCCCTACATGAACTATGACTGTTTTTACAGTTCTGTCCTATATTCCAGCACATACATGAAGTGTTTGTTGGCAGCTGTTCCTTAGTATGCAGTTTCTCTTTTCTGACAGGGCACAGTGAAATTTAGCCACTCTACTGCACCCCGTTGATATCAGCAGCTGTTGTGGATTACATTATATACTTCACTTGTAAAAGAGAAGCAGCAATATGTTTATTGATATAATGTAGTGATCTAGCAAAGCTTAACTGTAAATAAGACATCAACAAGATTCGAGATGGCAAGGTACACGTGATTATTTACTGCATAGAGGATGGGATAAGCCAGACGTGTCAGGGAGACCCTCGCGCTGAGTCCCAAGGTTCAGAGTGGACCCCTTGCTTTCTGAATGCCTTGAACGGAAGAGGTGAGGAGTTTAGGTGTGGCTGAATCCACTCCTAGTCCCAGGCTTGTTCAGTGGTTTATATCTAACAATTATATGTGCACAGTCAATTTAAGATATAATCTTAGTGAAGTTTGCAAATTTTAGCAAGCTATTAATCACTTACTGAGGACCTGTTACAGCAAGGAATCTCTCTCAAGGAGTACAGGACCTCTGCAGCAGGCCTTGAGAGGCATCCCAACTCAAGGGGAGATACTGTTGTGCAGCCAGGGGCTGTGCAGAGGAGTTCCAGTGGCTCTTGGCCTGCTCACTATTTATGGGGTAAGATGATGGACTAATAGTCATGCTGTTTTTTTGGTGCATGCTCCACTGGCCCTCAGCTGCTGAGCAAGATGTCTGTCTGTCAGTTCCTCCAGCACCCAGCTTAAGCCGGTATTGTGGTCAGCATCTGCATGAGCAAGGCCTCAGGTGAAACAGCCACTGTTTGAGCAAGGCAATGGCCAGGCTGAAGGTGGGCCAGGGGTGGGGGAGCACACCGTTACAGCAGCCTATAATGATATAGATGGTTCTTGCTTGCATTTGTGTTTGTGCGTGTTTTAAAAATATTGTGGTTGTGGTTGTTGTTGTGGTTTTTGCTGATCTTGCCATAACCCAGAGTTACATCCCCATTGGTGTGGCAGCCATACAAATGACTAATAATAATGAGAACAATAATAAATTTTTCGTATAAAATGTTATGAAAGTAATTGAAATATATTTTTCTTGATAAAATGAAACATTTGTGACATTTTATTCATTTAATGAAAAAATATGTTCTGTATCTCTGAGATCAGAGAGAGGAAAAACCCTTCTCATCCTGTGGGTGTGTGGCCATGAGGGTCGACAAGCTCCGTGGTTGGTGATAACATTGGACTCTTAACCATGAGGATATAAGGAATGTAAAGAGTTTTGAGGGAATAAAGAAGGGTGATTCAGGAGACGCCTTGCTGTCTCGGGTTGCTAGTCCTTCAGCTGTTAAGACATGGAAGTTGCTGGTTGTTTGCTGTTGCCATGCAAAGTAGTTGACCAATGAATACTTAGTGGAAAAGTACTGATGTAGAGCGAATGGTATAAGAAGGGAGCCTGTCCTCAATAAATTGAAGTTGAAGTTATGTCATCAATAAAGTAGTAGCAGTTACTGATCCTAAAAGAACCCTGGTGTCCATGTGGTCATTACACCACATCATCCCAGAAGACATCACCACTTACAGCCAGTGGTCTTTTTCATTTTTATATTGCAGACAAGCTTTAGTTTTCCATTTTGTAAATCTTTCTACAGCTTCCATTTCCAAAAAATTTTGGAAACTCCTATATGTTCCATGTGTATTGTTGGGACTCTTTCGTCTGAGCGATACAAGTTTGAACCTCATGTAGCAGGTCCCAGAGCTGGATTTGAGCATGGTGTGAAGTGCTCTGCCATCAAAATAGTTCTGCTACATTTTTTTTTTCCCACTTTCTTGAATACCAGATTATGGCAACTGCAACTGCACTTTAGGTTGAACCCAAAGAGGCACCTGGGAGATTTCCAAGCTGTAACTGGCAGGCAAAGGCAGGAACAAGGCAAGTAGTTGGCTGTCTTGCGCACAATCTGGGCATATACAAAGTGAAAATTTGGACACATAGAAACTTTCAAGAAAATATACAAGCCTGTAGGCTTCTGTAGACTTGGATGGCAGCTGAGAAAGACATTTGAAGTATTCTGTTGATGCATAAAATTATGTTAAATTCCACTTATTCTTTAAAGAAAAGCAGACCTCTTCACAAGCTTTGTACTGAAAGTAATTATTCTGTGGGTGAGAGAAATCACATTTCTGATTTCACTCTGATTAGTGAATTTTAAACAGAAAATAAAATACAATTAAGTCACACAGACCTAATGATAACCCCATGAACACCACAGCTGCAATTCAAACCCCACTAATATCAGATGACTAATACAGAGATCTTTTTTTAGTCTTACAAGCCTAACTCTGCTTGCCAGTTCTGGCTAGGAGCACGCAAATGTTGAATGAACATGAATTTTGAATCTTTTTTCTTCAAATATTAACTGGTGTCACGTATGCAACATGTCAGATCGGATTCTCTCATATAGCCACTGTACAATACATGTATAGCTATTTCTGTTTATTTCTTAACCAGGGTAGGAAAAGATATAAGGATTTTTCTAAACAGATATTTTTCATTTATATAGCTTACAAAAAATTAGTCAAACAACAGTCAGGACAGGCATCATATTGTTCCATGGGAGGCATTTTTGTGTAGTCTCATCAAAGAGCAGAGAGCTTGGAAATAAATTAAAATAGGAAAACTGTATCTTTTTATAGTCCTTTTCATTTGGAGAGATTCCAAGGTACTTTAAAAATGATATACAATGAGTATATATTTCTTTCTTGTTGAAGAATTTGGAAGAAGAAACCAGAAACTTATTTGGTTATTGGGAGAAGTGATAAGATCTTTTTGTTTAAATGCTATTCCACAGAATTTCAGGTAGATGAATTCCCAGGCTTATAACTGGCCAAGCACTTTGAAGAAAATGTTATGGCTTTGCAGAAAACAAAACAAAACGAACAACAACTAAAACAGATAGTGTTTCCAGCCAACCTGATGTTCTTTACAGCAGAGGAGTTCCCAAAGGGCAAACAGTGGCTCACAGCAAAGGAGAACAATTGGTTTAACCAAGTACAAGAACAGATGCAGGAGTCAGGACTGGAGGTGGCATTGGTTGGATAAAAGGGCGTGAAAAGGGCTCATGGAGAGGAATCACTGTCAGCTCCTGCAGCTTTAAAGCAGGACTTTTCTTCACAGTGTACCTTCCATATGAACAACAAAAGCTGTTTTCAGAAGATATTTAGTCCCTCAGATGGTACTTTGAAGACCTTCTGTTTTATAGAGTAACTGTATCTTGTTAAGGCAATTCAAAGGCTGAGGCACCTACAGGGGTATTGCTGGAGTGGCATCTTCTCACCCTGTAGCCATCAGAGGAAATACAGCTGAAAGCTTTTGTTTGCACTTCTTTCTGCTCAGAAAGTTTTAATTCTTATGCTCCATCTCAGAAAGGCTGAGTTTGAATGTGGGGTATTGCTGACTAAGAAGCTGAAAGAAGTAGAAGCACTTTGGATGAATGAATGCTGCCATTCTCAGGCAAGAAGATGGACCAATACCACTTGCATCCTAACTATCACCAAGTTGGATACCTTCAGACAGCCTTAGTGCAGCCTTGTGCATTAATTATGATACATTAATTCACCTTGTCTTGTCCTTTGCTACCATATTGATCATAGATCCTATAAGGCTAGTTTTAAGTTTATTTAATTATAAGAATGAAGATTTTTTTTTTTTCTGTTAGAGAACTGAAGTGATAGTTAGCCTATTTAGCTGATCCAATCTTTCAGCACATGCTTTAGTAATAAGTAGTTGAACATTAGCCCCCTCTCCCAGCACCTTCTACTTTCCAATTTTATTTTATTTTAGACTGCAGTATAACAAACTTTGTGTCACCTCATGGCAAGATACAAATGATGTGTAAGATGCACAGAAAGGACTGTGCTGTCCCAGCATGCACTGTGAGAAATTCAGTCTACTAAACTAAAAACAAACAAACAAGCAAACAACAAAACCTTTCCTTATACACTAAGAATTGTTATGCCACTTTTTATTTCAAAAAAATCTTTTCTTTGAGCAAACACTTAGAAGACACTTCTTGGATATCTTATTCTTTTTACCTTTTCTCTGGTTTCCTATCAGAACAAGTCATACGTGGCAATGCCTTTGCAAATGTGCCTTGAAAGAGAATAAAAAACTTTTCATAAATTTGTTCTTTAATATCTTTCATTTCTCCAAAGGGAGATTAAAAAGACCTGCCTTTTAAGAGATGCTAGCTACTTCCAGAGACAGATAAAACACTGATATTGATGGGGACACCTGGCTGTTTGCCAGCTATAGCACTGCATGAATAAGAACATATGCCATGTTAGAAGATGCTACAGAAATGATTAGGGTGGGCCACAACCTTTATATATCTGTCTGTTACTGCATATCCACTGGTTGCAAAATATTTATCTTCAGAATAAAACAGGAAACGTTCTATTTTAGTTCATCCTCCTACTTTTACTACTCTTAAAGGCTTGTAGTAAACTCAGGCAGGGCCTAGAGTGTCATATATTTAAAGTGATTGCTTGGGGAAAGAGGTCTTCATGAGATGACTATCGCGGAATGAGCTTTCACCTCGCTGCAAACAACTAATGGTCAAAATCTGGAACCGAGAAAAATATTTGTACGTTTCTGTGATATTAACGCCTTCCTACACAATTTGTAAACTGTGTAATGTCTTGTGGCTTGGCTTGATTTGAACATTTCACACATCCTGGGTGCTTCAGCCTTACAGGAACCTTATGAGGTATAATACATATCAACTCTAATAAATGGAGGAAAGAAATAGAAATTTGCTGCTAAGCATGAAAAGAGTTGGTAGACAGAGAAAGTTGCCTTGTTTATTAATACAGCTGTTGTGAACGTGGAATTCCTTTCAGAAAAGCATTATGATATATGGGGTGAAAAAGAGAAAAGGGAAAGAGTCTTTTTTCTCCTATCCTGGGGAAAAAATTACATACTGTAGCCTGACTCTTAGGTCCCCAGCCTGTGAGGGGGCTGGCAGTGGGAAGATGTTCTTGGAGCAGAGGGAAAATGGCTCAGGAGGGATTGTGACAGGTGTCATGGATCAGGATTGCTTGTGGCATATGCCTGTGGCCTTGGGACATAGGCTTTTTCATAGGCTCCCTCACCTCAGGGCAGGCATGCCTAGTTCTTGTCCTTGTCATGCCCATGTCAATAATAAAGGGAAAGTCATGTATCACTGAAGCAGTCTTAGCTTGCTTTCGTCTGCATCATTATTTGTGAGCCTCACATATATTTCTAACATGTCCTGTGCTCTCAGTTTGATGGCTCATTGTAACTTTTCCTCAGTAACATATTCTTGCTGTAGGTACATATGCTAGAAAAATAGTATCAGATATAATGCTTCAAAGCATTTATCAGTGGTTTTAAAAGTCAATGAGAAACTTGGAGGTTAAATGTGAATTTGATATATAGCTGTTCTGTTTAAACTGGTATTGTGGTCTAACCCATCAGGAGCTCAGCACTACACATCCCAGTGGGATGTGGGAGAGAGTCAGGGGAAAAATAAAAATAAAAAAATCTTGTGGCTTGAGTTAAAGACAGTTTATCTAATCTCTTTTCTTTCTTCTCTCTCAACAGGTGCCTATTTCTGTTTGTTTCCACTCTACTCACAGCAGCTGTACACAGTTAAACCAAATCTTGATTTAAACATGCTTAAATGCTACTCTTATTTTTCAGGTCTGATAAATGTTCTTTTTCTGATTTTCAGTTTTCTGGTTGACAACTTGCCAAAAGCTTTATTCAGTGAACACTAACTTACTGCTAATTATGACAGATGACAAAAAGAGTTCATTCCTATGCCTTCATTTCTGTAAACAATGAACAAAGCTCACCACATCCCAGTAGTTTTGTACATTGATGTGGTTGGATGCAACCATGAGAGCTGTACTTATCACTAGGCAGTACTGTTTTATCAAAAATGAAATTCTTCATAGAAATATTTGTTCTGATAAAACTTTTCTAGAGGAAAAGGGTGTAAGGTTTAGTGAAAACAAAAACAACCCCAGAAGGGCTGCAGTTCAAGTGCTGTGTGCTTACTTGGAATATAGGGGATAGAGTCTAGTACAGCTGAAAAGAGGTGTTCAGGGACTGAAACAGGGATCTTGTCTCCTAGAGAAAAGGATTCATCACTGAAGTGAATGTTTTCTTTTGTTGTTGTTGTTGTTTGTATGTTTGTTTGTTTGTTTTTGCCAATCACTTTCCAGTTGTGCAGACATCTTCTCTGGAGACACGTGAGACCCAGGAGTGGCTGATGCTATGGCAGAGGTGACCCACATGGGGGTTCTCAGACAAGCTACATTATCATGAAGGGCTGTGAAGGAAATGATGCTCTGTCTTTTAGCTGGGCTCCCTGGAAAGTGGGTCCTGGGCAGGCTGTGCCATACCTCATGTGTTAGACCCAGATACCTGTGGCTGTGTCTGGTGTGGAGCAGGAGAGAGGTTGTGACACCACACTGCAAAGAAGCAAGGTACAGCTCTGCTTGAGGAGGAACAGGAGACAAGAAACAGCTGCATGAGTGTCTAGCTGAGTGGGAAGCGGCTTGCCAGGTTTGCATTTGAGGGCTTTTCTTTTTCTACTTGAACATTTTCAAGTGGTCTCTGTTTTGTTCCTTGCTACAAATTGAATTCTTGTCTTTCAGACAGCCTGAGCAGCTGGTCTTAGTTAAAAAGTGTTCTTTTTTTTTTCTTTCTTTTTTTTTTCTTTCTTTTTTTTTTCTTCTTCTTTCTTTTTTTTTTCTTTTTTTTTCTTTTTTTTTTTTTCTTCCCAATTCTTTGTTCTCTTACTCCCCTTTTTGTTGCTAAGAATTCACATGGACAACATTTTTGCTGATAGGAGATTCATTCACATTTCAGCTTATCATATGGCAAAAGCATAGGGTTTGGGGTACAAGTAAAACTTCAGCTGCCAGCTCTGCTCCACATTTTTGAATTTCAAAAAGTGGAGTTAAATAATAATATCCATGGGAAATCTGCATTGGTGGAAACCAGCTGTGAATTCCAAATTTTCTCCCTACAAAAGCTATTTCTGGTGCTTGTCAAAAAAAAGCTAGCTATGTTTTGTCCCTTACAAAGCTCACGGTCTAGCTCTTCAATTTGCAGCTCCAGGAATGGAAAGATGATGCTGCAGGTATACTGGACAGGGGCTTAAGAAGGTGGAGCTCACTCTCAGACACTGCCACAGGTACTTGTCAGAAGACCAGGGAAGTCATGCAGGCAAATTTCTCAAGGTAGTTTCCAGAAAGATTACTTTGGAAATGCTAAGACATCTGACACCCTAAAGGAACTGAATGCCTGTATGCTTTAAAAATAACATGGAAGCATATCTACATTTTCAAATATCTCTACAAAGATGGTCTGCATGATTTAAATCATTTCACAGTTGCAATGGTATGACCTTCTGTTGGCTGAATAAACCATCCTGCTCTAGGTCTCACTGTGAAGATTAAATTTGGATCAGGAGACCCCTCTCTGGAGGATGTGGCTGCAGAGAGAACTGGTTGGGAGCATGAAACAAAACTTAGCATAAGTGACTCAGAGTCTGGACCATGAATAAGCCTGTTTTCATCTCTTTTCCTGGATATGGGAGCATCATCTGCACATGACAGCCTTGCCGTTTAGAGGGTTGAGGTACTGCAGTGATGAGTCTGGTGTAAATGGATTCCTAGAAAATAGAACTGATGATTTAAAAGCCTGTTTATTTATTTTTTTCTGAGTAACCCAGTTAGTACTAGAAGTGTGTGAGGATAAAGATAGCACACAGTGGGAAATAAAGTAAAGAAGAGCATGTTTGCATAACCTTCGTTCTGCCCAGCACCCTTACAGAGTATGAATTCACTGGGTTGTGGTTCAAAACCATTTGAAATACTACAGAAATTCTCTGCCTGTCATTCATGGTTGGGACAGAAATGGTTCCTGGAAATAACAGCAACTTAATTTTGGTAATTGTTCAAGGAAAAAAAAAAAACACAAATATTATTTTATTCCTTCTAAGAAATTACAGAAATAAAATGAGAGTGCATTTATCCTATAACTACCTTGATATTTGTTTAAAATGCAGTAAGGCATATATCTTCTTGAAGGCTCCTTCTGATGTTCTCTGGAATACTGATGAGTTATTTAGTTTATTATAATCCTTCCTTCCTTCCTTCCTTCCTTCCTTCCTTCCTTCCTTCCTTCCTTCCTTCCTTCCTTCCTTCCTTCCTTCCTTCTCTCTTTCTAGAACTTCAAAATTTCGTGATTTTATCCAGCTTTTCTGTCTGTTTTGTGAGATCGAAAGGGTTTCTGTCATGTGTTGTAGGCACATGTAACTATGCAGATGGACAATATGTGTGACCCTCAGACTCCCCTAGCACTGAGGTGGCCCTGGATATATTCTAGGTAACCTTGAAGTCTTCTGCAGGCATGCTGGGAACCTTCACTCTTTAGTTTCACATCAAGTCTCTCTTGACTCTGAGTACCAATCTTTGACATAAGAATACACTAATATTTTTAAAAAGTGGTAAATGCCGTCTTTGAAATCAGAATAAAATTCTCACACTTAAAAGAAACAGTATGCTCCTTTTTCAGTCTTCTGTCTTTCAAATGATATTTTTTACTGACATATTTGTCATGACTATAGTGACATAAACTCATTTCTTTATTTAACTTCTATGCAAGATTTTAAATTATTTTAAATCCATTATGATAATTTGTTTTTCCTGACAAATGCTCGTAACTCAAATATTTATGTATGCCTGGATGTAAGATTTTTTTTTTTTTTTTTGCTAAATCTTGGTACTGATAACTACAACTGTCACAGTTAATTCTCCTATTCCCATCTTGGGCACTCTTTCTTTCATGATCTGCACCATCAATGTCCTTGGAACTCTGATCTGATGGACGAAACAGGGAAGGAAATATCTTAACCTTTGTATGCTTTTTGGTTACAAATTCCTGTTCTTCACAAGGACAAATGTAAAACCCCACAACAAAAAAAATGAGGCCCCAGATAGGTAAAGGGAGTGGAATATGGAAGAACTTTATGACTAACATGAAAGAATATAATAGAAGACAAAGCTAGGACTTATTTCAGGATCAAGAGTCAGTGATATCTCCAGAGATTTTTTCTTTTGGGGCAGTAGAGCTTATCACTGCTTTTTCTTGTGTTATTATTTGCATTTATGAAGATCAAAATGTCACTTTAATTTCTATGAATTATTAGTTTGTTATTTTAAAGACTTGGTCTGAAAAAAAAGCATACCCTTAGACGCATGAAAACACTGCTAACCTAATTCAGGCTCTAAATTATTTTCCAAGATCGGAGAACTTTACTGATTTTTTTTTCTCAATAAAATACGGAATCTAATTGAATTTATTGTCTCCTAAGAATAATTGAATGCTAATCTGTGTACTATAAAGTAGTTCATTTCAGATCACTGTAATTTAATACATTAACTTGTTAATTTTGATTTATGTACAATTTATCCTGACTGTGGGTACTGAATGTTAATTTACTATTATAAATCAAAAATGCAAATGTAACTACCTATAGTTTGAGAAGAGAGTCATGGAACTTTTTTTTCCTTTCCTTTTTTTTTTTTTTTTCTATTTTCCATGCATTCCAGGCTTACCTCCTTGCTTTTGTTAGAAAAGTAAATGTTGTCTCTTACTGTTGCTACTTAACATTGTAGAATACTAAAAGAAAATCATTTTGGTCCTGCTTTTCCTTCTGAAAAACAAACAAACAAACAAACAAAAACACTTAAATACATATATGTACTACATTCCTGCTGAAAATGGTGATACCTGTGCAAACACAAAGGTAAGAGACTATATAGGTCAATGCCACACTGAAGACCAAGAAGTTTCATGGATAAAATAGGTATATTTCAAGGTGGTAAATTAGCCAGTGTTCAGATTTGCATCCACCTGGTAAAGCAGTTGTGATCTTAACTTGACCTGGGTAACTATAAGCTTAACTATAGCTTGGGTAGCTATAAGCTTTTGTCACTTTCATGATTGATTTGCTGATATGCTTTCAGAGTGGAATTTAAGCTTTTATTAAAGATGAGATGGAAAGAAATCGGGTTGGCATACTGTTGTTGGTTATTTATAGGTCTAGAAATATTACTTGTAAACTAAACAAGTTGATATGGAAAATATTGCATCAGTGAACATACAGCTGCACAGACTTGACTGTGCTATCAGATTTCAGAAAAATAAATATGTAATTTAATGTTCTTCCATATTTAATATGTCATTGGAATAAGAAACGTGGATAATGGAGGCCATCATAATTTATGTGAGTGGAGACCAGGTTAGCTTTACAAAGGTTAGCTTTAGTCTATTGGGGCTCACCACTTCTGTTTTCCTCAAGAAGCAATGGAGCTCTAAGCACTCTCATCCTTCCTTGGGAGAAACTGATCTCCCTCTTTTGCCTGCACAGGCAGTCTAAGGAGACCAAGCTCACAAGGATAATTCGCCTTTGCCAGCATGTGTACACAGGCTGAAGGTGAAGGAAAGCGCTGCCATCTGTAGACAAGGCAATGTACCATGCAGACACAAGACTATGCACTTCTCATGATTAAAGAAGAAAGTGATTAAGTGCAAACTGTCAGAGCCAGTATCATTGGAGGATTTTTCATGCCCTGAGTAGTTATGCAGGTTGCCTAGGCAATTTTCAATTATTATATGTGTAAGAACAGCTGGCACGTCACTGAAATAAAGCATTTAGTTTTAAAATATGTAGTTCTTTTTATTAAAACCAAGAAATCATGAGTGAGAAGACATGCTTTTAACAAGTTCTAAGTAAAAATAAGTTCTTTAAAAAAAAAAAAAAAAAGAACATGAGTGGAAAAAACTCTAAGCATACTTTTCCTAGCCAAGTGTTTTAGTCAATGTTTTTCTAGTTTTAGAAAGGAAAAACAAGAAGAGGACATGACAAAGGAAGGAGGTCTTCCTCTATTAAACATAAGGTACATCTGAGTACCAAATAATTCTGAAAACTTTCAGCTGACGGGTACTTTAAATACTGTGGTTTAATGTTTAGGGGCAGATTTCTCTGCTGCATGTGTGTAGTGAGGGACATGAGTAATAAGCCTTTGACAGAAGTGTTAGTGATTTATTGATCCCTCTGAGATTAGCAGTGATGGCATTGATGTTACTGTAATTGGATTGCTGAAGTACATCTTCACAAGCAATATAGTACAATACAACCTGGGAAATTTGGCTTTCACAAAAGTTAGAAAATTGTCTACCAAAGCCAAATATATCTGAATGCTGTAACTTTTTCTGGGAGGAAATATTAGTAGACTTTCAATTTAACAATTGCATATCTGTATTTTCTGAAGTAATAGAAAAAGATTTTTTTGTGTGTGTGACAAAGTGCATATAAAAAGTTCATACTTGTGGAAAAAAATAAGTGGAATTTTCTGAACAATGCAATTTTATTCTTACAATATTCAAGTATGAAGAGGCTTTGCATAATAATAATATAAAAATATAGTCTAAACAGATTTTTTTCCTGTCTCATGTTCTTAAATGAAAAATTATTTATGTGAATATTTCCTGCATCTATGTACACACCATTAATGAGATCCAGACTGGAAAACAACTGCCTAAGCAGCTTCTTTGAAGAAAATTCTTTGGGGATAATGGGTTACTCACTCCACTTCACTCAGTGATGTGATGGTATTGGAAAAACAGACGTAGATTTTGCTGGGGAATTGCAAAAGAATATGACCTGATACCATTCAAAATAACAATTTTCCTCCCACAGTGGTAAACTTTCCACTGGGGATGGTGTCTAATTTTGGGCCAAATAAGATGTGCAATAGAAGGAGCAGATTCAGGGAATAGTACTATATAGGAATTCTACAAATAAAATTGTTGAATGAATTTGGTTTGTTCACATTAAGAACAAAGATGGGGAAATATAACAGTATTAGAATTTTAAGAGGCCACTTCAGAGAGAAAATGAAAAATTTTATCCGAACTTTGTAACTGTAACTGAAGTTTCTAAGCTGTGATAGGAAGCCTGGGGAAGACATGGAGCCCCCACCACTGGACTTCTTGAGGTGTTCCTCAAGTTTCAGAGACCAGTGACCTACTTCCTACTTGCTCCTGCCTCATAGACAAAGCCAAATGAAGGCTTTCCTAGCTTATCATTCAATTATTTCTGTGCAACAAACTGTTATGCATTATGCAATATTATAGTTTTTAAACTATATAGTTTCATACTGAATTTACTGAAAAGCTGAGAGGATACTTAGCTGTTAAAAATGGATGCACATTAGTGTTGTATTGATTTACATGAGGCAATGATCTAAAGAATTATACTTTAACAAGTGCAATGTACAATTTATTGTAATTATTTTAGATAAGAAATTGATTAAGCAGTTCCAGGCTGGCAGAGGTAGTTATTTTACGTTTGACAGTGAGGCTCTCTGCTCAGTTCACTATGTTCTTAACACATGAACTAAACGGCACTGATGTTAAATTTATTTACACACTAACTTAGAAAATTTCCTCTCAACTCCCATTAGTGACTCATTTGTGAGTATGCTTATTGTTCATAAGAACCTTTTAACGTACAGTAGCAGTATTTGTTTCATTACTGACAAGTCAGTCTGATTCTGATCTCACAAAGTGCTGTAAATAGGCTTTTTATTGTGCACTAATGTAAGAAAAATAAAAATCAATCTTCCTTAAAGAGGTCAGTTGAATGACTTTGTGTATTCAATGGCCTATTAAAGTACTCAATTACCAAAAGCATGGAGTAAATAAAAGGAAGGTAAAGTTCTCTAGGGAAAGCAGTTCATCTACTTTATATTCATTTATTTATTTATTATTTTTTGATGAAGGGCTAGTGTAAAAAATCTCATAATAGGAGAATGACTGTGTCCTACCTCATTTTAACCCTTAATAAATAAACGAGTATTTGCCAGAACAGCTGTCTTCATAATGTTGAGAATTTTGCTTCTGAATCACTGAATCACTTTATTAGTTAGTAATCCTTTTTTATTTTTTTTATTTTTATTCGTTAATTTTGGGAGGAGTTACTGCGAAAGTTTATGTTTTCCTCTGGAAAAGAAAGATCATAAATCAATTACCCCTTATGAATTTTGTTATGATTTATTAGGTTGCTGGGAATTTGCCTTGCATAAAGCATACTGAACCTGTTTTCAGATTTTTTTCATACATTATTAAAATTATTTCTGGGTTCATTCAGGCAAGTACAGATGATAAACTAGAAGTTGACACTAATAACGTAACTTTTGAAGTGGATTACTTAGATCACAGAGAACATCTACAAGGATTTTTTTTTTGTTAGAACTAAGATATAATTTGTTTGTTTAATTCACTCTGAAAATGAATTATGCCACACTATATTGATTGTATTTTAATTTTGAGTGAAACTCTCCACTCAGAGATTTAATTTTGTTTAATCAATGTATTTAAGCTTGTAGCCAGTTTATCCAATTCAAATTAAATTTCCTCAGTTACTTTATGTAGACTAGCTCTGTTTAAAGTTCACTGTGGAAAGCCAGCAATAGTTTCTGCAGAAATTACTAAGAATATTGCATATTCATATATTTGCTTAGAGGACCTTGCAAAAACTTTGTTATCATTGGTACCTGCTGTGATATTTGTAAACTCTATTTTTTCAGCTTTCATCCTTGTTCCTGGTCTGAACAGAATTTGCCTTGACAGGAAAGTGAATTACAATCATTACTGACTACGTTATTATGAAGCCTCCATATAGGCATTCTTTATAGTCCCCAACCTCTTTTGTGGATGCAATGACTTGTAGAAAAATCAGCATACGTATGTTTCTAGAGTCAATTAGTCTTCTAGACTTTGATTTTTTTTCAGCCATTCCTTCATTCTTAGCTCTTGTAGACAGATTTTTTTTTTTCCTGCTGTTTATTGTTGACCTTGAACTAAGAGTAACATGCACTCACAACTCCACCTTTATTTTGCTTCCTTTTACTGTGCCACCTCCAGGTCCTTAAACAGGTCTCATAACTCCAAAATGTCCTTTGCATAAACATGACCTTGATTATGCTCAATAACTCCAAATGAGTTATTTCTTATTTATGTCAGTATCGCTGTAAAGAGAACTGGGCCTTACTGGAACAGCTGTGTCAAAATTGTCTTTCATTCAAGAGTTCACCTCTGTTTCTATTTCCAAACTACTGATAAACCTCGGTGCTTGCAAGTGAGCTTATCCTAAATGCCATCAGTTTTATTCCCCTACGATCCCCAGAAGTCTCTACTATTTTCAGTTCATTTCAGCGTCTCTTTGCAACTTGGATTCTGGAAAGTTATCAGACTCTTATTTTGTGCAAAAGAGATGTGTTTTGGCCTGGTGTCTGAAGCATGAGATTGAGGGAGCTGATTGATCCCATTTCTAACTCCAGCAGTTGTTAACTCTGCTGTGCAATCTTGTTTTCATCAGAACTACTTTCACTGCTGACTGACTGCAAGGGGAGTTTCTCAGTGTGTGAGAGGCCCTCTCAATCCATCTGTTCCTTGGTTTCTCCATCTTCAAAGCTGAAATAAAAACTCTGAGTTTTTAGTTCTTGCTTTTTAAAAATATCTGAATGTTCTGAAATTGGCAAATATTCTTTCCTACTTTGCTAGAAATTTCCCAAAAGTAGGAGGTAAACTAATTCAGCAAATTAAGCAATTGCATGTTGCAATTTGAAAAAGTTTTTCTCCATTTATGAACAAGTATGTCTGTGTGTTTTTCACTTGGCCATCTGTTGTGTTTCTTA
Organism: Anser anser; assembly: GCF_964211835.1. Taxonomy (NCBI): domain Eukaryota; kingdom Metazoa; phylum Chordata; class Aves; order Anseriformes; family Anatidae; genus Anser; species Anser anser. The sequence goes on from NC_139721.1 coordinate 41,854,397, forward strand.
GCCATGAAATTCTCAAATATGCTGATGATGTTCAGCTGATTTGATGATTTGCCTTGTCTCTCCATATTCTGTATGACTATGATAAGGCATGAGGGCACAAGCTTCTTTTTTTTTTTTTTGTAAAAAATTACTTTTGTCAATTCTTAGCAGCATCCTTGCATTAATTTAATGTAATTCAGTTTAATTTAATTTCTACCTTACTTTGCCATAATTTACTTGCTTCTTGATTTTTATCATCAACCTTCAAATAAACATAAATTTACAAGAATAAAGTTGTTGTTTTTCACATTTTCTAACCATTCTCCCACTGACTAAACTTTCTATAACTTTTTATTGAATGATTTTTTTCATTGTAACTTACTTTGTGTGATGAGAATTCAAGTTTCTGTACTAGTAAAGTGGTAATTTCCTCAGAAAGTATTGTACAAGTGACTGAAAATGATATGAAAGAATTCATCAACAAATAAAGAAGTAGGCTTGATCTTTGCCCTTACTAAAAAAGCTGTAAAAGAGAAGTTCTGTAATGAGATGGAAGAACAAGAAATATTCCATTGACTTTCGAAAAAAAAAAATAAAAAATAGTGCAAAAGAAACCCAAGGGCCCCTGAACTGGGAAAACAAGGAACTCTTTACATCACAAAAGAAACCCAAGAAACCCATGTATTGACAGCAGTGGAGAGAATACAGGAGTGGTGGAAGGGCTTGTGGATGCATGTAAGCATGGCACACATGCATAGTGAAGCAGAGGCATAAAAGAGAAATGTGTGAAAATTATAAAAAATCTTTGCAAAGATGGGAGCAAAGTAAGCAGTAAGTAAAGTTTACACAGGTAACTGGAAAGTATTGAAATTCAATATACAGACTCGTGTCTTTTTGTTGTCTTTTGATTTTTTTTTAATTTTTTTTATGTTGTTACAACTATAGCACTTCATTAAAAATCTTCAGTTACTGTGCGTATTAGTGATAGCTTTTTGTAGTATGGTGTGATTTCTTCTGACTCAGTTAATCAAATCATCAGAAGCCTATGGGTTATATAGGATATTTTTTTTTTTGAAAGCTGTGGATCTGCAGTTATAGGAATCTCCTCACTGCTTTCTTTCTAAAAGAATCATATCTTGAATGTCCAAATGCAGATGCATTTTGTATTTCTCTCCTTGAAGACCTTTTGCAAAAGCAAAGTGGGTTTCTGTATGAATGTTGTGGTTTAACCCAGCAGGCAACTAAGCACCACACAGCTATGTACTCAGTCCCCAACAGAGGGCTGGAGGAGAAAAATCAGGAAAAGGTAAAACTTGTGGGTTGAGATAACAGTAGTTTAATAGGACAGAAAAGGAAGGAAAAAAAATAATATATATATATATACACACGAAGCAAGTGACACACAATGTGTCACTTGCCACCTACTGACATCTGATGCCCAGTCAGTCCCTGAGCAGCTGCTGCCCCCCCTGCCAACTTGCCCCTTTTTATTGTTCAGCAAGATGCCCTATGGTATGGGACATCCCTTTGACCAGCCTGGGCCAGCTGCCCTGGCTGTGTCCCCTCCCAGCTCCTGGTGCACCCCCAGCCTCCTCGCTGTCAGGGCAGCACGAGGAGCTGGAAAGTCCTTGGCTTTGTGTAAGCACTGCTCTGCCACAACTTAAACATCAGTGTGTTATCAACATTATATTTCAACTAAATCCAAAATGCAGCACCATACCAGCCACTATGAAGAAAATTAAGCCATCTCAGCTGAAGCCAGGACAACGAACCTCTTTGAGAGTCATTATTTGCTTCTGTGGGCTTTGAACAGGGTAATTCAGGCTCCACTATTTTCAGGAGTAACATTTAGTTGTGAAAACCCAGCCAGAAATGGCCCCAAGGAGCTGGCTCCAGGACAACTGAGTGCCGTGCTGGAGAGCCTGCTGCTAACTGTCATCTGGGGTTGGGAGCATTCCAGGCTTCACTCACATTCCCTGAAAGCATCTAAATGGATTAGTTTATTGTCAGTGTTATGAAAACCCATTATGAAGAGAATTCGGGTGAAAAAAAACAAAAAAACAAATCCTCTGCTCTGAGCCTATTATTTGGTACATTGTGATCTCAACAGTGTTAAAAGCTTGTGGTTATTCTCAAATGTTGTTCTGTCTTCAAGGCTGGAACAGGATGTGAGGGGCTTAAAAAAATGACCATCATATTTTTTCTCAGATAGATATGTGACCAAGCTGAATTGAGAGATGTTAAAAAAATAGAGTTTAAAACATATGAAGGCAACAGCTGTTGGCTGAAGACATTGGTCCTAAAGAAGAATATAAGCCTGTTTCTGTGTGCATCTGTATCCATCCTCTGTTGTCTGTGTGATCTTCTAATGGTACAGCAGTTTTATATTCTAGGTAAGAAGAAAAAACATATCTGGTCAATACTCATTAGGACTTCTTCATTAAGCTGTATTCTAGGTTTAAGTCATTCAGCAACTTTGCAATAGTGAGTCAAGCTCACCCAGAATAAACTGTGGTCTATCCTCTAGAATTAACTTTGGGAAAGACTTGGAACATATTTAGAACAACCCTTTTTAGGAGAGGAACTTTTAGATACAGTTGAATATTTATCCCTTAGCTTAGGAGAAGAAAGCACCACAGACCCCCAGGCTACTACATCAGATTTATAGCTTAATCAAGGTTATTATTTATTTATTTATTTTCATCTTTCATTTCTTGGTCATCTGAAAAGGGGGTTGGGCATTGCAAGGCTGTCTTGCACACATTGTTTTTAGGTTGCACACATATTTTTATGTTGCATACATTATTTTTTACTTAACTTGCAAGGTGAAATCTCAGATCCTGTGGAGGGTACCTATACATTATGTGGTGAATGGAAAGGTAAGTGGAGAAAATTAGCCACAAGAAAACCCTTTGATGTTGGGAATAAGTTTAAAGTCCTTTCTATATAGAGCTCAGGTACCTAAACCTGGGCTTCATGGGCTTGTACCCTCCTGTAGTAAACCTTCTACTTAAGATGAAGGCCCAAGACAATTTACTTTTAGGAAAAAACTGAAGTGTTTCACCAGCCTTCACTTCTGGGTAAATTATTATGGTTTCCTGCAGGGTCTGAAACAGCTGTCAGTTCTCATGGTAATGCAATAAGCAGTAAGCCATATACTGGGGATGCTTTAGGTATGTTTTTTTGCTCTAAGGACTGCAGGTTAGCTAACGATTGAGTAAAGACAAGGACAGAAATCAGCTTTAACATATGAACATAAAAGAGGATTTTCCCTTTCTCAAGAGAGCTGCCTAATAATTAATCATAGTCATGCTGATTTTCTTTCATTCTTTTTCTAACAACATTTTAAAAGTGTAATAGCTTTAGTTTTGTTGGGGTGGAGAGAAGTCCACCTGTATCTTTGAAGTCTCTGACCAGGAGGCTACTGAAGATCATACGTGGGAAGAGAGTGCCATTCTATGCAAATTCTGCTCTCTTTAAAAATAACAGACTTTGTGTGTTTACCAAGAGTTACCAGGTAAGCTGCTGAGCTTGCCTGCTAAGTTGGACCATTTGCAGTAGAAGGCTCAGCTGAAAGCATGAGGTAGCTGCTGAGTAACTTTAAATGGTACTTAGTGTTTTGAAGTCTAAGTAGAATCTTACAGTGAAGTGTGATGTTTCTCTAAAGATATCAGTGTGCTACTTCTTGCAGGATTACTCCTAAGTATCACTTATTCCCACAGTTAGATTATCCATGATTCTTTATGGCATTAATTGAGAGGCCATTAGCCTCTAGATACAGAAATATGCAGCAGGATTGTCAGTCCATAGGCCATTTTTTAAATTTAACTTTTAATAGACTTGGCACCAAGTTAGTATGCTGGCAAATATAATCTCAAATGCTACCTGATACTGGAAAGAATGGACAATTTTAATGCTCTTAAGACTAGTAATCTTCTGTGTATGTTCACAAGCATAGAGGCTTAAGTGACTTGGTGAGTGAAAATACAGGTGCATACGAGTCAAGGCACAAGTACTCGTGACTGTGCTCGTTCACATTTTTGTGTCTACTTTATTTTGATTGTTGGAATACTTCCGTGAATCTTAGAGCTGATTTAATATACAAAGCTTAATAAAGTAATATGATATATACACTAATAAATGCAAGATTAATCTTTTCTGTTGGTGATTTTCTCTCCTCTAACCAGCTGCCTTACCTTGTGAAATTTGTGAGAACTTCAAATGTTTGCAAAGCCAAATTTTCTGTCAATTTTTATTGACATTTGATCACCAAATTTAAAATTTTATTATGAAGAAATGATTTTCAAAGGCACATGTACATGCACAATGATTTCATCCCTTTTTCTGAGAGATCATGACTCGAAAAAAAATAGCCAGTCTTCTGGCCTCTCTTGTAACAAATGAATGGTGGCACACCACTGAGTTCCGCAAAATTACCAAAAACCTTTCAACAGCAAATCAAAAGCTGCTAGCACAGGAAACATTTGTAAATATGGAAAGTGCTTCATAGGAGATATACATGACCATTAAATACAGTTTTCTTCCAAATCACTGTTTTTATTAGGAAAAAAAAGTTTCAGTTAAATGCACTCAAAGTCTCACTTCTAGCTGAGGTACTTAGTGACTAGCTGTACTAACAATGACACTTAAGACTGTCTGGGCTCCATGTAAAACAGGATGATTGGCAGCTAATGAAGGGGAGAAGACAACAGGATGAGTCTACAGTGTAAGAATAGTGGAGGACTGAAATGAACAATGTGTAACAGTAATGAAAAGAGCCACAATGTTCCTGTCCTAATAAAGACACAAAAGAGTGACTTTAGATCTGGCAGAAATAAATTCAGCTGTAATCTGAACTTGGCCTTCTATCTTCTGTTTGGAAAATGTATTCATGTAAGTATAGATGTGGTGGTAATGGAAAGATTTCAGGCAAGAAGGAAATAGTTGCTTGTACATTATTGAACAGAAAAAACTACAGCTAATAACTAAAAACATGAATGTCTTGAATTCCTGACTGGATTGTGAAAAGTGGAAGATGGTCTTTGAATAGAAGGAGAAAGAGAGAGAGTGAAAAAATAAAATTAAATACTCATTAGCATACATAAGGAGAATTCAGTGCATTTATTTTTCTCTGGCAGTAACAAAATGGACCTCAAATAAGTAATTACAGCAAGTAGATGTCATATACAGCAAGTAGATGCAGGATATGATGTAGCAAACAATGGAAGGGAAGAAAAATGTAAAATCTGACTTCTACTTAAGCTAGACAGCACAGTGGAGCTGAATTCCCTCAGCCAAATCACCGTCACTCTGAGACAGATATCTTGTGGTGATTAATCTAAATTAAAAAAAATTGAGCCCCTATGAAGGTATTTGACCAGTACTATTTTGGATATCCAACTTTAGGCTCCCTGTGTAGTTGGTGGATAGAAGGAAGGTGCCTGGAAACAGGCTGAAAATGTCACTGTCCTCATGAGAAAGATGCTTGAAATCTGACTTTTGCCCTTAGCAGATGCCCTTTGACTTTTGAGCGTCTTCTGCCACATCTCAACTGGACCAATTATAATTTTTTTTTGAGAACAATGTTTTCTAAACTGGGGGAATAATAGATTTAAAAAAAAAAAAAGTCTTTATTACTATAGTTTTATGAAGGGTCATCTCTGCTAAGAATGGCAGAGATGATGGGATCAAATAAATGGATTCTGACATGCTTGGTTTAGAAATGTAATGTCACAGTTCAAGACCAGCAATTCTCAATTTTTGACATATTTCATAAAAAAAAATCACCTTCCAAATTTCCATAATTTGTTCTGACTTGGAAAGCAGTTACATTTCTGCTTTGTTTCTCCTTAGCAACTATAATTTAATATAGACAACACTAGTTAAAATGGATTATTTATCTGTAACTACTTAGCAATGTAACAACTATAGAACAAAGACACAAAATGATTAGCAAAAACTTTCAAATCTCTTAACAAATTAGACTTCAATTTTTCAACAACTCATTGGGGTAATGAAGAGGTAACAATGAAGGAGTAAACATTTATTTTGGTAATTAGATGTCAAACGAGATTATTAGTCAGTTGCAGAAAAATGTAATTACAAGAATTTTAACAATTATTTCAGTAGTTTTAGACTATGGCATATGATAATGTATTTTCCCCTGAGGCTTACACTATCACATATAGGTATTTTTTGAGGTGGAGGAATTGTCCAAGCAATTCCTTTCAGAATAATACCCATTCCAGGTTGTCATAATTTTTCATATACTCTTGCATTACTTGGATGATATTGTGTAAGCTCCTGGGCTCTGAGGTACTTTCCTTCTTCAAAAAGAGTTGGTGGGGGAGCTGCAAAGATTGTGGCTGCTCTAAAAATGTGGGACTGTGTGGGCTCCAGCATAAATATGTCTTACATGTGGTGATGGGAATGAATGTGGCAGTTCCCTAGGAGAACATCCCAGCTCCTTCGAGCAGTAAAGGTGTAAATAGGCATGTTAAAGTTGTATACTCTAAAGTTTGCCTCTTACAAGTTCACAAAGAAACAAAACTCTCTATATGGCAGTGTTTTGATTTCCATCAGAGCACTTTTACATTAATCAGGAATCACAGTTTAATACTGCCATGAACAATAAAAGCGGGTCAGTGTTCATGTTAGGATTTTCTTGAGGGGCTGAAAGCTAACAGCTGGCTTCCCCCTCTCCTGGGTAGGTGTGAGGAGCAGATGGTTGAGGTCACACCAGTTCCAGGAGATTGCTGTAAAGAGGAGATGGAGCTGAGGGGTGGTGGAAGCCTAGAGGCAACTTTGCAGCTCAGTATTGATCCCACAGGGTTTGTCACCACAACTTCTGTCCTCCTACTTGGAGCTATTCAGGCCTACCCACACACTGTTGGCTACAATTAAATATATATACCAGGCATGACAAACAGACAGGCTCTATCACAGTATGTGAGAAACAGATTTTGTGTACCGTCTTCAAGTGACTGAATTACTGGGGGCACAATAAGCCATGTAATACTGCAGTCTGACATAAATAAATGAAAAGTCTCTGGCAGATCAGTCAAGATGGGGGTTTCTTTTACATCAGTGAGTCTCACAGTCTCTAGTAAACTGGATCCTGACATGCAGGGTCTAGATATGCAGCATGTCACATATCAGGTAAAAATCACGATTGTCCAAGTTTTCAGGCTTGGGCCTGCATCCAAATGCAGTGGAGTTTCTTCTAAGCAGCTGAGTAGGCTGGAAGTTGCAGGATTTTGTCACTTTGAGAAACTAGACCTGGTAAATAAATAAATAAATAAAAATCAATGACATTTTTTACATTTAATGTCATCTTGATGAAATCAAGTTAAGAAAATAAATTAAAACAACCTCTTTTCATAAGTTATATTGAATATAACAACAAAAAGTTCAGATATCAATTGTTTCTATAACCTCTGTGCTTTTAGAGTGAGACTTTACAACACATTCTTACGTTTCAAAAGAACCAAATAATTAACTACTGCTGTGAGATAAATGGCTTAGGCTGAAAGCCCAAATCTACTGTGTTTTATTGTCTAAACTGAACCTAGATCTGATGCAGAAGCAGAGAAAAGAGTTTTCAAAATTGATTCAAAGGTGTTGAGCTCTTGGACCATGTTTCTGGTGTGAGACTGGAAAAAGAAATTTGCCACAGCAGAAAAAAATGGCTAGAGAAGTCCTGCTTGCTGCAAACTGATCTGCATTGGGAGGACATAATATCTTGCTTCTTTTCATTTATTATTTGTTATTCCGTAACAGTAATTAAAAAAACAACAACAACAAACAAATATCCAGGTTTAGAAATTAACTGAGTGAATTTTAGAAATTACATTAAATAAAAAAAGTTTGTGAATGATCAGCTTCTGTAATGAAAAACAGTATAGCATTCACCTAGAAGGGCAAACTTTGCACAGCAAGTTGTCCTAGCAGTCCTAAGATTTGTACTTGATATGGTATTCTACTGAAGGCTTTAAATGAAAAAATAAAAATAAAAAAAATCCTACAGATGTTCTATGTTTTCCTTCTGGCAAAGAAATTCTGCAATGAGAAGTCTTAAAATTTTATACCTTCTGTTTCCACTGATTTAGAGAGGCAGTCTCAGAAGGATTTTTTTTTTTTTTTCCTGTAGATTATAATTATCCTGAAGTCTGTGCAATTCCAGAGCTAACAGACTTTATTTGTAGATGAAAGCTCATTTCAAAGTCTACAGCAACACAAAGTAGGAGCAAATAGGGCGATCTTGAATAAAAAACACCAGATGTGATGTACCCGTAAAAGTGCTTGTTTTCTTTGAGGACAAACACTGTTTCGGGGCAAAAAAGCTTTATTTTGTTTACGTATTTATTTTTGTAATGATCATACATGACAGACCAAGTTGTCTGAAAGGGACTAAAACAAAAGCCACCATGAGTAGACCTGGACTTAGTGGAAACAATTTGCTTATCTGTGTAAGAGAGAAAACATCTATTGATATAGTCTGCCTTGCTATTTTTCTTGCTGCCCTTTATCTTGGTAATGTTAATGTAATACAGGAAGGGTCTCTTACCGTTGTCCAGACTGGTAAGATCACTTTGTTTTCTTTAATTAGGTGGCCATTCACCAGCTTAGCCCATCCAAAAATTAGGAAGGACCTGATTTTAGAATCTGAGGTATTGTAAATGTACTGAAATCAAAACAGCAAATATGCCTTGGCCTTTAGCAAAGTTTTGTTTTACCCTTATCACTTGTGTGCTTTTCCAAAGACAGTGGGGATTCATAAAAGGTTCCGGAAGATGCCAGGGAAAGAAACCAGTTGAGTGAATTTTAAATATCAGTTTTCAGAAATTTAAAGTGCTCATGGGATAAAGAGACAGCAGAGAATGGAAGAGAAACAAAACATAAGCCCAAAGAGGTGAAATTGGTACCCTAAAAGCTGTGGGAAATAAACAAACAACAAATCAACGCTAAAGCTCTTTAATTTTATTGCCAGGTAAAAAGTTATTTCAGCAGAAAAGAAATGTCTTGGTGTGTTGAACAAATATAAAATTAAATGCTACTAAAATAATAATAATAAAAAAAAACAAGTAACACAATGCTGAGATACTTTTTAATTGTAGGGTTTGAAAACATTTCAAAGTGAATCACAAAGGAAAAGATTTGTAAGAAAATTCTTAATTGTTTGCATGGAAAATATTTAGAGGAATTTTACTGCTATTGAAGGGGTTATGTGATGGGTCATAGATTATTAGTGATAAGTTATAAAATAAAAATAAAAATTAAAATATGAAGTTTTATATTTTCTTACTTTTTTTTTATTTGCCTACTAAGTACAGATTCTTAATTGTCTTGAATTTCAGTGTAAAGAGTGTTGTACACAGCTATTTAATTTTGAAAAGACTCATCTTTAGAAACATCCATAATATTATTTTTTAATTATTATAACATAATATTATTATTAGTTATTTAGGAACAGCTCTTTTGCGAATTGCACATCTTATTTGTTAATACCAGAGTATCTTTCAATGACATGAAAGTGAAATAGCTTTCTGTTTCAAAATTTCATAGTTTCTTGTACCTGGAAGAGGTCAGCATGTTCTCTCAAAACTTCATCTTCTCCAACTGTAGAAAATAATTTTTTGCTGAGGTTCAAGAGATCTTGGAAGAATCAAATGATGTTGCTGCCAAAGATTGCGGGACCACGTGCTTTAGATCCACTTCCATTAATTCTCACTCTGCTGTACTTCTTATTTATCTTAGAAAAAAACCTACAGCTTTCCTCTTGGCTGACTTGTTTCCCATTCCCTAATTTATCCTTCCCACTCTCCTTCTTCTCCCAGCTTTTACTCAATCCTTTTTACTTCCACTATTTTCTCTCTTATCAGGCAGATGTTTTTCTTGACATTAAGAGCAACGTCTATTCTTACAAGAGAAGCATTTCCTTCTTTACATAGTCTTTCCCTTCTCTTCAGGACCTGCATATCCTAAGGATGTTCTGGTGTTCTTTCTCTTCTAACCACTGCTCTTCATTTTCAAGGAAGGGAATGAGAATTGTTACTGCCATGGGCAAATGAAGATTGTCATTATCTAATCTCTTCCTATTTTATAATTCAAGGTTCTTGGCCCAGAAAGACATTTGCTGCAATGAAAACTCTCCATAAGTGAATAAAAACAGGTAGGTAGGGACGGAAGGACTATAAGTATATTGCAGATCTAATGAACAAGCAAATCCTTTTACATTTTGTTTAAATGCAAAGAGATGTCCATATCCGATCACAATAGACAGGCGTTTTTAGGCATGTATTCCTCAGATTTGGAACAGTACTTCACTTTTGGAAAAGTTTAAGATGTTCTACGCTACATTTTTATTGCAAGGGCAGAAGAGATAGCCTGAAGCTAATACAGATGATATAGGTGACAGATTTACTTGATACTGCTGATACAAAAACCCACTCAGCAATTTCAAGATCACACTTTATTAACCTTACTTTTGGCATGCTGAGATGATGCAGTGTAATATGCTGTTCATCTCAAATGAAGGTATTTGAACTCATAATTTTTCGAAGTCTGGAAGGGCAATGCTTATCAGAGAGAAGGTAATTTTTAGTGAGGGATTGTTTATGAATGTATCAATTTTCAAGAGCTGAAAATTATTTAAAACTACATTATTAGACCAAATACATCTTTAGTATAATTTTGATATACCAATGGAAGTTTATCTGAAAAACATTTGACTATAATGTATATTTCAATATAACTGAAAACAAAACAAAACAAAACAACGTTACTTGTACACAGTTTAAAATTAAAGGAATATTTTGCTGTTTCTATGTAGTCTTTTACATCAGATGCCTAAGCTGGAAGTGTTGGTTATTTATAAAGACAGAGTAGAACTAGTGTCCAGATTCAGGTATTCTGAATCACCTTTGGATCCTTACTGACAACATTAGTTCAACTATTGAAATTAGATTGTCTTAAAGTCTCCTTCCTTCTGCTGATTTTCCCTTTCTTGCTGTTGCCTAATAATTCCTTTATCTTTCTTAAGCCATTACCTACATCCCTTACCCTTAATACAATTCACTTAATCTAACAAAGCTTCTTTATAATCTTTTAAAATAAAAACAGGCAAAGACTATAGAGACTAAATCTCTTTAATGCCCATCTTTTAATATTCACTGAGTTCAGTTTACTGAAAGACAAGCTGTTCTGGCCCCTCAGCTTAACAGTGCAGTAACACCCTGTGGGCAGGCTAAAGAAACAAGTGCCTAAAGCCAATTAGTAAAGCATCAACTTCTGTCAAATAACTGTTCTATTTTTGACACCTTTGGAGGTATTAATTGTTTTGAACCAAGGTTGTGACTGTTTGAGGAGAAGTATGCTAATGTCTCCTGGGAGTCTTAATATCCACCTAGTTTCAAGTTACCTGTAACAAAGGCTTTCTGCCAGGCTAAGAACAAAGGAAATAGATAATCTTTTCTGCTCAGGATATTTATTTTAGAATGAGCCGGGCATGACAGTGTTAAAATAAACGTCCTATTTATACGAAAAGGACATGTTGTTTAAAATAAAATAAAATAAAATGGGGGAAAAAGAACTTAAGCAGCAAACCCCAAAATCATTAAAGCATTTTTGTGGTCAGAATAGTAAGGGAAAATCAAATATGCAGTGAACAGAGGAAGCAATGAATACTCAACATTTAAAGTGTTATAGAAGACCAACTGCAATCTCTTGGAAGTTCATATGGGGGGTATTGATTAGGATCAGTAATATGGAATTTATAGTAACTTATACCAGGATCTTCAAATAAATCCTCGAGAGTGAGGTAATTCTCATGGAAATTCAGTTATAGCTGAAAGTGTAACATTCATGGACTCTTTTTTAAAAACCAAGATATTTTACAGTCTTGGTGTTTTTTTTTTTTACAGTATTGGAATTTTTTTCATTTTATGAAAACAACTTGGTGCTCAAGAAAAGAACCAGTTATTACTAAAATAAGCATTTAGAAAGAGATTGTAAATAGGGACTTCTAAGGGCTATGATAAATTATTCCAGCTGTGGAAAAGCTGATTTCATTAACGTTCAGTGACTGTTATTACTGTGTAAAACACAGTGATCCAAAACAACTGGGGTTTCTAAAGCTTGTGTTCTCTTTTCCTCTTTAATTCTGTTGAGGAAGTATTCTAAAACTGGGGAGAAATAGGGCTTACAGAAAGCCTAGTGACATCAGGTAGGCATTAAAAGAGGCAATATTATGTAAGTGAGAATGAGATATTTCGTTACAATTGATATAACCATGCCCAACCTCTGCAGTTTTCTCAAATTAGTACCCCAAGATAAATAGCTGAGATCATGATGCACACAATTGGTGTGTGTTATGAGGCCGATCCAGTTACCGAGAGCATACTAGCAATCACCTTACCCTGTGTTTCTCTGCTCGTGGGGATGAGCCCTCCCCATGGGGACTACGCTGCTGGCATCCAGCCTGCCAGCACAGCACCTAAGGTTACCCGCATTACCCTGGTAACAGCACTACACTGTAAGGGATGTGTGAAGCTTTTGTTGCCAAGGTGGAAAGAGTAAAGAATTTTAATGTGCTTTATATTATTGTTATGTGCTTCCGTGTATGATGAGGGACTCTGAAACATCAGCAGGGATGGCTTATTCAGTTACATCCAATTAGAAACTGTTATATTTTACTGCACGCAGAAACCCTTTCAAAAGATCCAAGCCTTCCCCTTGCTTCTCCCTTACTCTTTTTGTGAGTGAGCAACAGATGAGAAGTGGAAATGCTGCAGTGAGAAGGCAGGGCAGCAATACACTCAGGCTGGGTTTGTGCAGGAGAATAATAATAATGGCAGAAGTAGAACAGAAAGCCCCATCCCAGAATAGGGCTGCTTTGCTCTGCTATGAAATTTAAAAGGGAAAAATGACCCAAGGTCTCAATTTTGCAGTGGTACCTTATTAAATAATAACAAGCGATGACTTCAGCAGTTTTACTAATAGACTCCGGAAGTTTCCAGCCTCATAAGACAAATAGAAGACAAGGATGGATTTACTTGGGGAGAAAGGGACGGATAAAATTAGGGCCTTTAGCCTCCGCTGCCAGGTAACAGGAGAGGCAGGCTACACTTTGTCCTAGCCCCAGTTGCCCTGTCTCCTGAAGTCAGGCAAGAGCAGCATCTTCCATTGAGAAGGCAGATGGGATTTTCTTCAAACTCAGAGCTACTAGGTTAAAGAGTTAAGTTTTGGTCTTTCAAACACACCAGTTTGGGAAAATGAAAAACTGCAAAGTAAAATTGAAATGGGAAAGGCAACATCACAGAAGACAACTATTTCATTACACCAGGGAAAAGCTAGCAGTGTTACTCAAGATTAAAATTGTCAAAAACTGATTTCAGTCTGCAAATGAACAGTGAACTCTAAATGCAATAATTTAATTTAGGTGAGTTTTAGTTTCTAATACACCTTAATAATGATGTTATTATGAAAATGGGCAGGAGAGTGGAATGTATTTTAAATGTTAACAAACTGATTTATTTGATGATCACTGCTATTTTTACTTATTTATTCCCCTCCCCCCCCCCATATTTACTAATTAAAGCCATACAAATGTGTGAATTTCTGTGGCATTTCATAGCAGAAAAACAGAAAAATAAGTGGGTTAAATGTATTATACTAACTGAAAATGAAAACTGTGTTAAATTTTCCGGTTGATTAGAAACCTCTATTTAAAAAAACAATATTTAGGTCATCTTAAGTAAACTGTCATAATATCAGTAATTTTGGGTTTTGGGTCATTTTGTTCTTTTTCTTTTCCTTTTCCTTTATTTATTTATTTATTTTATTTTTTTTTCCCTCCCAGATGAAATGGTTTGATTAAGGCAGTGTGAATTGGTTATAATTACTAGTCACTGTGAATATACATTACCAGTGAATTTATTTTTGCCCAGTTCTATTTTTATATCCATTAAAAACTATTATATGGAATGTCAAGAGAAAATTGAAACTGTGATACCAGAGGGGTTTAGTATCCTCAGGTTCATTGCAAAGCTAGTTTGAAAGAGATCCTTTCAGCTGGGGAAGGGAGGTAGGAAGCCTTAAAAACAACTTTGTGCATGCAAACAGGTGTAAACATGACTAATAGATCAATGCAAACAATAAAATCAATGGAGTTAACGTGAGATGTGTATTCAGCTCAGTGAATTTGAACTTCCTGACATAAATACAGCAGTCTGAGGTATCTTGCCTAAAAGTGCACGTTGTGCTCCCACAGCATGAAAGATGAGGGAAAAATATGAGAAGCACCTTGAAAAGCTCAGCACAAAGTGTGTGGGAGTGCTCAGAAGTTTGGAGGGAAGTGGTGTGAAGCAAAGGGAAGAGAGCACAGAAGGGTAAAATTGTCATTGTGCCTTCCTTCTGTCAGAAGTGCCGCTTCTCTGAGTCACTGCTGCCACATGACATCTATTGCTTCGAAGCAGTGATTTCAGATGGAGCAGGAGTTTCTAGGCATGGGAAAAGAAGAGATGTTCTTGCCTGTGAAATGGAATAGTGTACTTTCTGCCAAAATACAAACAGTGTTGGAATAAAGCTACGCAGAGATGAAGGAAAAACATTCATGTCTTACCATTGGCCAATGCTTTCAACAGATGCTTTAGCAACAAGCCAGAATATGTGAGAGATTGTATAGAAAAATGAGGTTCTGATACATTTTTGCACCAAAGTGGAATTCCAAAAGATAAGTGACAAAACAAGTAAAATTAGACTGGCATCGATGGGCTGTTGTATAGATCGGAATCTATCAACATTAACCCAGTAAACACTGAAAGAAACATGAAACAAGAAAGACTACTTATTATAACCTATGAGTTCTTACTTTAATGACTGTTAAATATCTATCTAGGAGATAAAGTGTAGCTAAATTTAGAACGGGAAGATTATGGTACCCTTAAGTAGATTCAGAAGGATCTTGTGCTGCAAGAAGTTGTACTGATCTCAGTAGCATTTAATCTCCGGAGTAGGTGAAAGATGAACGTTTTTCCCTATACTGGTAGAGATATTTTATATCATGAGTTTGCAAAGCAATAATGTAAACTGAGGTATAGGTAAAATTGCAGTACACTTCAAATTAAATTAAATCAACATTTGTTGACATTTAGTTAATCTGAATATTACTACTCAATAGGAAGTAAATCTTAAAAGTTAGTGTTTGTATCAATTAAACTATATTGGTTAAAATTCAAACATTAGATTACATTGGATCAGACTTACATGACCTTCCAAGAAGCTACCTTAAGTTAAAAAGGAGCAAACTGGAGAAAGGATTATTTTTTTTTAATAAAATTATATGAATATTTTTAATAATTCATCAAATACACTGTCAGCATGATGGCAGCCAAAAGTTTGTCCCCAGTTCTATCCAGATGCTTATAGAAAATCAAATAAACACTTTTCTTGTTTTGTGAGGTTGATGAGTTCATTATAAACAAATTACTACTTCAAATGCACTAAACAGGAAGTATCTCCCACCTTATGGCTTGTGCAAAATGATTTTTGTAGCTGGTGAAGAGCACCTTCTTCCTGCAAAGATCAATATCCAGAGCATAGAGACATTTCTGGGCATAGACAGACACATTAGATATTGACTTCCACATTTCTGAAGTTGAATCCTGTGAGAATTTTTAGGGCCGCAATTCTGACCAGTGGTCCTTGAAATGAGATTTGAACACAATGTAAGTAACAATATTTGCATTGGCACACAGTGAAGCACAAGAAAAAAAACAGTTCATAGAGTGAAATGGCACCGAGGAGCCAAGGTGTGCATAGTACACAGTCTAGCTCTAGACTGAGCAAACCACTGTCACAGGTGTGCTCCTGAGCTCATCTTCCCATTTAGTTTCATCTGAACGGAAGGCAGCTCACGTATGCTGAGACTGCGATATGAACCTAAGCCTGGTAAATGGGGACATCCAAGAGGTTAGCTGTAAAACTGAAACCCTGATTTTAACTAAATGTTAATGTAGATGTACACTATATATATATATATATATATATATATATTTTTTTTTTGCTCCTATTGCTTTTGGAAGAATTTAAGGACTTATGTTGTAAGAAGGAAGTATGCTTGTTGGACATGGTCCCCAGGGTCACAGCAGAATACCTGGGATAACATGATAGCTCATGTTGTTGCCTTGTTAGATAGGAAACACATTTCTTTTCACAAACCACTATCTCTCTTTGGTCTAGGTTCAGTTTGCATGTTCAGAGCTGTAGAGACTAATCAGGTAGAAATTATTTGGAACAAACTTTATTTTTTCTTCCTTATCTTCCTCCCCTGCATCACAAACTTGAAGTCTTTTACCTTCTTAGCAAAGTTTATTTTACTTGTACCTCTAGCTAATCAATGCAATAAGCTTTATTGGTGAAATGAGAAGCCTTAGCATATTTTTTACTTTGTTTTAAGTTTTGAAAATTAGACTTAAATTGATGAAGAACCTCTTCTTAGACTGTACCAGCTGGTAGATATTGGCTCCACTACCAAACTTTGTCTTCACAGTCATTCGTGGTGTAATAGATTTTTGGATGGCATCTGTCTTCTTTGGAGTGTACATTCTTATCACAACCATACTATGTAGAACCATGCAAATTAAAATAACATGAGACCAAATCCTACTTGTACTTTGTTAGCTTGTTCATACTTGAGCTAAAAGAGCAATTCTTCCACTTGCAATGACTTGGCAGACAAAAGTACTCCTGGCTGAAAAAACAAACAAACAAACAGAAAAAAAAACTTGAAGTAAAGTAATTGAGATAAAAGTTTAAAATATTTTGAAGCAGTCCTGAACTGTGTAAGTCTTATTGCTTTACATCAGAGCTAAACCAAACTCATTGTGAGGAACAACTTTGATCCCCAGATTGAGAGGCTTGCTCCAGCTGGTTACTGCTTTAGATGCGAAGTTGCCATGTAATCTGCATTAATGCAGCTGCTTAATTGTAGTCACTGAGCTCCTCCTTATCACCTGAAAACATCTCACAGGCACTTGACTTCTCATATATGTGCAGAGAAAAATCCCTTTAAGAGAGAGAAATTCTTGTCCTTAATCACTGGAAACACATAGCTCCATGTATGTGAACTATGGTGAGGTGAATTAAAATACTGGGGACTCAGGTTGTTCTTGTCTTCTTTAAGAATCTAGAAACAATACACTTTTTAAACAAAAATGTGAAGAGTACACAATAAAATTATTCATTAATAATTAATTAAACCTGTGAGCAAAGACAAAATCCATGTTCTTTCATAAGTTAAATTCCACAGTTTTTTGGGCAAACTCCAAGCTGAAATGGGAAACCTTGTGAAAGGATGCAGGATTTGGTCAGAATTTTCAGTGAAATAACTGATTTTTTGAATACTGTGGGCTGTGCTGCAACCTGTCATGTCTTTATGATGTGCCATACACTGAATGTACAGTAATGGGTTTCTATTTTAGAACAGAAAATATGTTGTCCATTGCAATGAACTTGTACAAATTGCTGAAGTTGTGGAAATGTTTCTTTAAAGCTGGCTAGCTAAACAAAAGTTTTTGGCCATCACTGATGCTTTTGAGTCTGATTTTTCACTATAGGTGACCCATGGAATTACTTAAGAGCATTTGTTTTGATCTTTCAGTATATATGGCTGTTTTTTTATGTCAGACCTGGTTTTCCAAAGGAATAAAACAGATTCACCACATAATAATCATTTCTTATGTCTCAGCTTACTGGCAAACATTGCCTATGTGAAGAAGGCTTCATAATCACCCACTTTTGTGTGTGTGTGTGTGTTAAATTTGCTGATTATTATTTTTGTTTTGTTTTATTATTTTGTTTGTTTGTTTTTCTCAGTGTCTATTGGCAAGTCATACTTGAAAACAGATCAGTGAGTAGAAATGAGAAAACTCAGAGAAATTAGTCCTGTGATAATATTTATTAATTTCAACACAGTAAGTGAGATTTCCTTTGGGGTTAGAGCAAAACTGTGTTTGAAGTGTTAGCAGAGAAAAATTTTAAAAGTAGGACTTTAAAGCATTTCCAACACATCACATTGGGATGCCTGGTCTGAGCTGTGGTCTGCCAGGAAAACACTCACCTGATCGTTTTATTTGGTATAGAACTGATGAATTGCTGTGATGGCAAGAGACATTTCCTAGTCACTCTCAGATCAGGTTCACAGTATGTGCATTACACATTATGTCCACAAATCCTTGTTACTTGTCACAACAGACAGCCTGAGGTGAACCTCATGAATTTTCTTAGTGGCGTACAGATAGGGAGTTAGACAGACAGGAAATACACACTGAAGATGTAGCACTGCCAGTCTGACACTTTTAGAAAGGGGTGAATTTAATGCACACTTGCAGCTGGACTGCGCTACGTGCATGGTGGTGTGCAAGTGTGAACACTAAGCTCGGGAATAGACATCTACATCTCTAAAGATGTGCTATATTTCATATCCGGCTGAACAGTTTGGGCATCACTGATCATTGTACACATTTTCTCCTTTGCTAACATTTCATGGAATCATAGAATAGAATCATAGAATGATTTAGTTTGGAAGGTACCTTAAAGATCATCAAGTTCCACTCCCCCTGCAATGGGATGGGACAGCTTTCAGTGGTTCAGATTGCCCAAAGTGGTTCAGATTGCCCAAGTGGTTCAGATTGCCCTGTCCAACCCAGCCTTCCTGTGGATGTCCCATTCCTGGGGCATCCATAACTTCTCTGTGAAACATGTTCTAGTGCATCACCACCCTCATAGTAAATAATGTCTTCCTAATATCTAATCTAAATCTACGCTCTCTCAGCTGTTTCTCATAGATGGAGAACTTGGAGCTTCTATGAGCTGTGGTGAAATTCACCAACCTGTACACAGCATAACCAGGACAGTAGGGAACTCTCTGCAGGTCACAAATGGTCTAAAATGGTCTGACAAGCAGACTCGTCACATTAACACATGGCTTCAGGACTGGTGCAACCGGCAGAATTTTGGGTCTTTCGATCATGGGAAGGTCTACACGACCCCAGGCCTGCTGGCACCAGATGGGATGCGCCTCTCTGAGAGAGGGGTGAGGATTTTTGCTCAGGAGTTGGCTGGGCTGATAGATAGGGCTTTAAACTAGAGTTGAAGGGGGAAGGGGATAGAACCAGGCACGCCGGTGACGAGCTAAGAGATGGTGTGCTAGAATCAGAGGAACTGTATCCTAGTGAGGCCCTTCGGTCAGATACACAAGGTGCTGCGTGTAGGGACGCGCATTTGAAGTGCTTCTACACAAACGCATGCAGTATGAGGAATAAAATGGATGAGCTGGAAGTCTTGGCCCAGTCCCACAGCTACGACATCATTGGCAAAAGCGAAACCTGTTGGGATGAGTCCTGTGGCTGGTGTGTTGCTGTAGATGGTTACAGGCTCTTCAGGAGGGACAGGCAGGGTAGGCGAGGTGGTGGGGTGGCGATGTATGTGAAGAATGGGCTGGACTGTGTGTGAACTTCAAGTCGGCGATGGCAAAGTTGAGAGCCTCTGGGTAAGGATTAAGGGACGAACAAATAAAGGCGATGTCGTTGTGGGAGTCTATTACAGACCACCTGGCCAGGACGACAACGCTGATGAATTATTCTTTGCAGAACTAAGAGATGCCTCGAGATCGACTCCACTTGTCCTAATGGGGGATTTTAACTTCCCAGACATCAACTGGGATCACCACACGGCTGACACGAGCAAGTCCAGGAGGTTCATAAAGCACCTAGATGATAACTTCTTGCTGCAGGTGCTAAGGGAGCCAACTAGGAAAGGCGCCCTCCTAGATCTGTTGCTGGAGAACAGAGAGGGTCTTGTGGGAGACACAGCAATTGGCAGCCGTCTCGGTCATAGTGACCATGAAGTGGTTGAGTTTAGAATTTATGGTGACAGAAGGAAAACAGCCACCAAAACTTCAGCCCTGGATGTGGGGAAAGCAGACTTCAGGCTGCTCAGGGAACTAGTCAGCAATGTCCCCTGGGAAACTGCTTTTGAAGGCATTGGTGTCCATCAGTGCTGGTCCATCTTTAAGCACTGCCTCCTAAAAGCTCAAGATCAGGCGATTCCAAAATATCGGAAGTCAGGCAAGCGGGGCAGAAGGCCGGCCTGGCTGACCAGGCATCTTCTACTGGAGCTTAGGCGAAAAAAGAAAGTGTACGGCTGCTGGAAGGAGGGTCAGGCGACGACGAAGGAATATAGGGATGCTGTTCGTGTTTGTAGGGAGAAAATTTGTGTGGCCAAAGCCCACCTAGAGTTGAAGCTGGCCATGTCTGTGGGAGACAATAAAAAAGTTTTTTTTAGATATGTGAACAGAAAAAGGAGAACCAAAGAAAACATAGGTCTGCTACTAAATGGGGAGGGTCTCCTCACAGACAATGACATAGGCAAAGCAGAGACGTTTAATGCCTTCTTCGCCTCTGTCTTCAACGCTGATGATGGGCTTGGGGACCCAGGGTACCCTAAGCTGGAGGACCCTGACGGTGGAAATGACAAACTCCCAACTGACCCTGAACGTGTCCGGGATTTTCTGCTCCACCTGGATCCATACAAGTCCATGGGTCCGGATGGGATTCATCCCAGGGTGCTTAAACAGCTGGCAGACGTCATCGCGGGACCTCTCTCAATTATTTTTCAATGATCTTGGGAATCTGGAGAGGTCCCAGTGGACTGGAAGCTGGCAAAGGTTGTGCCAATTTTCAAGAAGGGTAAGAAAGAAGACCCTAGCAATTACAGGCCTGTCAGTCTCACGTCAGTGCCTGGTGAAATTATGGAGAGGATGATCCTTGAAGTTATTGAAGCGCACCTGGGGGACAATGCAGTCATTGGTCCCAGCCAACATGGGTTCATGAGGGGTAGGTCCTGCCTAACAAATTTGATTTCCTTTTATGATAAGATCACCCATCTAGTCGATCAAGGGAAACCAGCTGATGTGATCTTTTTGGACTTCAGCAAATCTTTTGACACGGTTTCCCATAGGATCCTACTGGACAAAATGTCCAGCATACAGCTAAACAAAACCATCATACGATGGGTGAGCAATTGGCTGATGGGCAGGGCTCAAAGGGTTGTGGTAAATGGGGCCACATCTGGCTGGTGGATGGTCACCAGTGGGGTCCCTCAAGGCTCCATTTTAGGGCCAGTCCTCTTCAATGTTTTTATAAACGATTTAGATGTAGGACTAGAAGGTGTTTTGTGCAAATTTGCCGATGACACCAAACTTGGAGAAGTTGTAGACTCGGCTGAGGGTGGAAAGGCCTTGCAGAGAGATCTGGATAGATTGGAGAGCTGGGCGATCACCAGCCACATGAAGTTTAACAAAAGCAAGTGCCGGGTCCTGCACCTGGGATGGGGCAACCCTGGCTATACGTACAGACTGGGTGACGAGACGCTGGAGAGCAGCCCCGCAGAGAGGGATCTGGGGGTTGTGGTTGACGGCAACTTGAATATGAGCCAGCGGTGTGCCCTGGCAGCCAGGAGGGCCAACCGTATCCTGGGATGCATCAAGCACGGCATTGCTAGTCGGTCGAGGGAAGTGATTGTCCTGCTCTACTCTGCGCTGGTGCGGCCTCGCCTCGAGTACTGTGTGCAGTTCTGGGCACCGCAGTACAAAAAGGACGTTAAACTGTTGGAGAGTGTCCAGAGGAGGGCGACGAAGATGGTGAAAGGTCTAGAGGGGAAGACATACGAGGAGCGGCTGAGGTCACTGGGCCTGTTCAGCCTGGAGAAGAGGAGGCTGAGGGGAGACCTCATCGCAGTCTACAACTTCCTTGCGAGAGGGAGTGGAGAGGCAGGTGACCTATTCTCCGTAATCACCAGTGACAGGACCCATGGGAACGCTGTCAAGCTGAGGCAGGGGAGGTTTAGGCTGGACATCAGGAAGAGGTTCTTCACCAAGAGGGTGGTTGCACACTGGAACAGGCTCCCCAGTGAAGTAGTCACTGCACCAAGCCTGTCTGAATTTAAGAAGCGATTGGACTGTGCACTTAGTCACATGGTCTAAACTTTTGGGCAGACCTGTGCGGTGCCAGGAGTTGGACTTGATGATCCTTATGGGTCCCTTCCAACTCGGGATATTCTATGATTCTATGATTCTGAGATAAAAAGTTGAACAAATACTCCCATGAGTAGCTTGTTCTGGGCAAGTACCTGTGCTGAACAAAAGTTAGATTTATTTATTTATTTATTTATTTATTTATCTATCTATTTATTTATTTTAAGGTACTGTGGTAATGTCTATCTACACAGCAGTGCAGTTTAGAAGTATGTGGAACTCCTGAGAGAAACCTGATTACAAATGCAGCCTTCCTTTACACTGGAGGGCTTATTGCCTGCAAAAATGTGTGAAGAAATTTAGGGACAAACGTTTTGCTAGAACTCATTTCAGTTTGACAGTATGTTTATCTTCTTGCTCCTTCAGTTGTTGAAATTGGTGTTTGAGGAGAAACTTGTGTTTGAATGACATGTATTCATGTATAACTATGACATTACATGTATCTGCAAGTCAGAGAAGGGGGCATGTAAGCAATATCTTGGAATTCTAAAACCATCTTTCCTAAGTGGGAGAGGTGAAAAAAATCAACTGAATGTTCTCTAGCCTCCCATCCTTGACACATGGCTGACCCTTCCCCACAGTGAGGCTGATCTACTGGCTTTTTAGCAGGGTAGGTATGGAGGGTCTGGGCTTTGCAGTGATCCTCTAGGAGTCTCGTTTCTCCTGTGTGGAAGAGAAGTACATCTTTACCTTAGAATAAAAGTGGTGGGATGTGGGGAACACAAATGATAGACTTTTTTGATATGACTTTTTACAGTAACTAGCCAGTGGTGAGATGTGGTGATAGTATGTCTTTCTCAGAGGTACCTCTCTGATCTTTCTTGGCAACCCACGAAGCAAATGTCAGAAGGAGCATGAATTCCAGGTGATGGGAGGCTATCGGGCTTGGGATGCCTTTGTCCAGCTGTGTGTGTAGTTTCTTTAGAGTATGTAGCTATGGACTTGCCATGCATGCCAATACCTTGGAGAAGAACAGATATATCACCTGTCTTTGGGAAAATATAGAAGTACTTTTGGAGATCTGAAGATGTACATGCCATCTTCTCCTATTCCATTCATCATGGTGCTTGGTAGATCCTATGATATAGATCTGCAATGATCATTATGAAGAACTGGGAGACTGGAGATTCCACTCTTCTTGGAAGCTTCCTGCCAAATACCTAATAAAAGGTCTTGGGCATTAAAAGGCTGAATATGGGTTTTTAGGTGTGGATTCTGCTCTCTGCTGCTTTTTGGACTAGTTCTCTCCCTCTGAAGCAGGACAGCATCTTTTTACCAAAGGAAAGATGGTTTCCCAACCTGAGGAACTGGCAGCCAGTATTGTTCCTCAGAGTGGATTATAAGATTGCAGGGATGGACACACCACTGAAGAGCTCTTATGTGCCCTTATAATCTTTTCAGATCAGACCTATGACTTTCCAAGATGCTTATCAGAGATTTCACCTCTCCTCCAGTGACAACTTCAGGACCTTTGTACCTCCAATCTATGGTAAACAAGACTATGAGGCTCTGTTTTGAGAAAGTTTAAGGACTAAGGTTTCCCTTAATTTATAGCTATTCCCTTTGACACAAGGGAGGATCAAGGGAGGATAGTTAGGTCCATATGCAGTGGAAAACATTGGACAGGAGGAAAATTGCATTTAAAACTTCATAATCAACATGGAGGGTTAGAAACTACATCTCTTAATGATGGGAAAAGTGGCACACTCTATCCACTGCTGAATTGGGGGTGACACAGTGCTACAGCCTTCTTTAGGAAAAATGGTCTGGCCTCATTTGACTTTGAAAAATATGAATTGTGTAGCTAATGTTAGCTTAGGTTATTGAGTTATGAATTGTAAAATGTGGGAGTTCCCTTCCAGTGTACCAGAGTAAGCAGTAAGTTTCCTTCTCCTCTAAGGCTTATGTTAATGTCTCCCTCCCTTCTGCTGTGTATTGACAGATCTGGCTACGAATGTGTAGGGATCCCCAGTGCGTAAGTGGATTTCCTGGAGGATGAGATATGTAAGGGCCAAGGGTAGCAATAATAAGCATAAAGTGCCTTAAAGATTTCACTTTAGGCTGTTTGAGTTTAATGCAAAGACTGTTGACATCGATAGGATTCAAATGGAAGCTTTAGGGATGCCACTTCAAATTTATGAGACTGAGGTGAATTAAACCAAATAGTCCCACTGAGGTGAATTTATCATAGGTCAGGATACTGGTATATGAAAAGTTCCTTTTCTTTAAATATCTGGTTTGTGGTAGTGTTGAGGTATCTCTGTTTACTTAACTCTAGCTTTGCCTGTTTTTCATAAACCATACGTATGAGAATATGAATATGTTATCTGAACCAAGAAAAGTTAAACTTATCTGACAGGTAATCCTGCAAAACTTGAGACTGGAAACATTAAACTCACTCATCGTTCATTGCAGTTAGTTCAATTTTCCTGTCAAAACGAAACAATTATTTTCCTTGGAGAGCCAAAAGTCTTTTTTTTTTTTCCTCTTCACTTTCATTTTTTTTTTTTTTTAAAAAAGACAAGATGCTGTTCTTCTGTGATTTTTGGGAAAATTCATTAATGCCAATTAAACTGTAATTTTAACTCACAACTGTCTTTCAATGTCACTAAAAAACGTAATATCAAAAACACTCTATAGTGTTTAGTTGTCTTGAAATTTTGAATTGTGCATGGTACCTGTTTATTTTATTCTTCATAGCTTGTTTGCCTGCCATATTTATTTTAAAATGAGCTAAATGTAAGTGGTATCAATCCCTGCTTTTTCCAAGCCTTTTACAAACAAAATTATTCAGTGCTGCACTATGTCACTAGAGAGACTTCAGGATGAATTTAATCACGATTTTTGCCTTATGTTCTGGTTTATAAACAGCTTTTCTTATCTCTGAAAATGCAAAATACATATATACGTAAATGTCACATTTAGCAACAGATTGTGTGCATTGGCTGGGCTAGGCACATATTTAACATTTTCTGGCTTCAATCCAATAATTCACTTAAATTACTCATGTGCTTATGACTAGATAAGTGTTTAGTGGATTGGGGTCTAGAAAGGGAAGACTTATTAAAAAAAGAAAAACACACAAAAAACCCAAAAACGTTTGCCTAGACTTTATAGCTCTGAAAGTTGTGAAATTTAATTTATCATGTAATTCTTTTCCCTTCCCTTCCCTTCCCTTCCCTTCCCTTCCCTTCCCTTCCCTTCCCTTCCCTTCCCTTCCCTTCCCTTCCCTTCCCTTCCCTTCCCTTCCCTTCCCTTCCCTTCCCTTCCCTTCCCTTCCCTTCCCTTCCCTTCCCTTCCCTTCCCTTCCCTTCCCTTCCCTTCCCTTCCCTTCCCTTCCCTTCCCTTCCCTTCCCTTCCCTTCCCTTCCCTTCCCTTCCCTTCCCTTCCCTTCCCTTCCCTTCCCTTCCCTTCCCTTTTTTTTTTTTTTTTCCCAGTGGAGCAAGACAGAGCAGTAAAAAGAAAAATGTGATACAAAGAATTAAGATGAAGTTAATCAGTCATGAAAAATACAGTTCAGATTAAGAGGCATTGTTGTTACATTGAAAACAAACAAATAAACAAACAAACATACAAAAACTTTCTGGTCAGGTTCCCCCCAGTTCCCTAAATAAGATTCAATCAATTAGCGCAATATGAAGAACTCCGCAGTAACCTGGTCTGAATATTCCAGTGTACTCCATCCTTCCACACACAGCCATTAGAAAGCTTTGAGTTGCCAGAAGATTTGTGAAGGAGTGGTTGCTTGACATTCCTTAAGCGCATTTTAATTTTAAACCAGTAAAATAAAACCTAAGAACAATTAATAAAGTCCCCTATGTCTATTTTCTCCTTTTCTACAGCTTGCTTTCTTTATACATACAGTGCTATTTTTCACCTCTTCTCTCTAAATTTGTCAAACAATTTAGGAATATTTTAATCTCTCAAATGAATGGGACAAATTGTAAAGGCTGGAGCTAACCCTGTACCTTATCTGAGAGACATATAATGTTGTTTTTACTATCTTGTTTATTTTTTCTGTATCTATGTTTTCTTTTCAGATGGCTGAGTTTTGAGACAGAGACATCTGTGTCCAGTGCCTTGTTAGAGAGCTACTAGGATTGAAATGATCCTCAAACATTTTTGCTTACCAACAAGAATAAGTTCCAAATGCTATGTCAGTTTGAGAGCAACATGCAAAATCAGAGTAAAGGAAAATGTGACTATTGGCAGATTACAAAGATTCGACAAGATAAAAACAAATGAAACAGACATTGATTGACATTTTGCACTGATTGCTCTCAACTGAAGAGGGACAGAGTGCTGATGGGCTTTCCTTCATGGTACCCTTGGCTCAAAGGGGTGATGATCAGCAGAGATCAGTTCTGCAGTGGGATCCTTCCTCCCCCAGGGTGAAAATGGCCCAGCGAGCCTGCTGTTTTGTGTCATTTCACTTTTTTTTTGTGTGTGTGTGTGTGAAAGGATGCTACGTATATGTGGAGGAAATCTATTATAATTCACCCCCACTTCTGCAACCACACTTGTGGTTTCCGTGGCAACTTGCATAGAGTTTGGAAGGAGGTGCACAGTCTGCATTTGGGAGAAGGTAGAAAGGTCATGCAGCTCATCGGCATGAGTGTGGCTGCAATGCTAGCTGTAATCTCAGCATGTCTTAAAAAAAGATAAAAATGCACACCTATTCTCTTTTTATGTATGTATTTATTTATTTTTATTGTCATAGTCATCTCTGTAACCTGAAACACCGTGCATGAATGCCCTTGCTTTTCTTAGGCTTTTAATTCTCTCCCTTTTCCTCTAGTCTGCTGTGCATGAAGACTTCTCATCCACTTTCACTGCAACCCAGGCTCAGGGAGGAGCTCTATCAGGACCAGGTCTTGGGGTGTGTTGGTGCTCCTTCCTCTCTTATTCCTGAACAAGCTCTGGGGACTCTCAAGTCATCGTAGAATGGCTTGGACTGGAAGGGACTTCAAAGATCCCCTATTTCCAATCCCCTGCCATAGGCAGGGATGCCACCCAGTAGATCAGGTTGTTCACGGCCTCCTCTAACCTGGTGTTGAACACCTCCAGGGATGGGGCATCCACAACCTCTCTGGACAACCTGTGACAGTGCCTCACCACACTGGGTGAAGAATTTCCTCCTAACCTCTAGTCTAAATCTCCCCTCTTTTAGTCTGAAACTATTCCCCCTTGTCCTGTTATTATCTGCAAGAGTAAAATGTTATTCTCCATCTTTTTTATAAGTCCCCTTTAAGTACTGAAAGGTCTCAGTGAGGTCACCCTGGAGCCTTCTCTTCTCCAGGCTGAACAGCCCCAGCTCTCTCAGCCTTTCTTCACAGGAGAGGTGCTCCAGCCCTCTGATCACCTTCATGGCCCTCTTCTAGACTCACTCTAACAGGTCCACATCTTTCTCATGCTGGGGGTCCCAGACCTGGACGCAGCACTCCAGGTGGGGCCTCATGAGGGCAGAGCAGAGGGGCACAATCACCTCCCTTGACCTGCTGGCCATTCCTCTTTTGATGCAGCCCAGGATGCAGTTGGCCTTCTGGGCTGCAAGCGCACACTGCTGGCTCATGTCGAGCTTTTCATCCACCAGAACCCCCAAGTCCTTCTCTGCAGGGCTGCTCTCAGTGAGTTCTTCTCCCAGTCTGTGCTCATGTCTGGGATTGCCCTGGCCCAGGTCCAGCACCTTGCACTTGGCCTTGTTGAACCTCATTAGGTTCATGTGGGCCCACTTCTCCAGGCTGTCCATGTCCCTTTTGATGGCATCTCTTCCTTCTGTTTTATCTACTGCACCACTCAGTTTAGTTTCATCTCCAAACTTGCTGAGGGTGCACTCGATCCCACTGTCTATGTTGTTGATAAAGACATTAAACAGTACTGGTCCCAGGACAGACCCCTGAGAGACACCACTTGTCACTGATGTCCACTTGGACATAGAGCAATTGACCACCACTCTCTGGGTGTGACCTTTAAGCCACCTCCTTATCCATGGAATGGTCCACCTGTCAAATCCATATCTCTCAAATTTGGAGACCAGGATGTCATGTGGGACTATGTCAAAGGTCTTGCAGAAATCCAGGTAGATGACATCAGTTGGTCTTCCTTTGTCAACGGATGCAGTCACTCCATCGTAGAAAGCCACCAGATTGGTCAGGCATGATTTGCTCTTGGTGAAGCCATGCTGGCTGTCTCAGACCACCTCTTTGTCTTGAATGTGCCTTAACATTGCTTCCAGGAAGATCTGTTCCATGATTTTGCCAGGCAGAGACGTGAGGCTCACCAGTCTGTAGTTCCTCATGTTCTCCTTCCTACCTTTTTTAAAAATGCAAGTGATAGTTCCCTTTTTACAGTCACCAGGGATTTCACCTGACTGTCAGGACTTTTCAAATATGAGGGAGAGAGACTTGGCAACTCCATCAGCCAATTCCTTTAGGACCCTGGGATGCATGGCATCAGGTCCCATAGACTTGTACATGTTTATTTTCATCAGGTGGTCTCGAACCTGCTCTTCACTTACAGTGAGTGGGACTTTGCTCCCCCAGCCTCCATCTACAGGTTCAGGGAAATGAAAGACATTGCACAATGCAATGAACAGATTGAAAATACTCTTCTAACTATAGAGAGTGACCATGACTTTATTCATTTGCCTTGTTTGCAGGCCTGATAGTTCAGGGTGAGCAAAAATAAAAGCTTGAGACAAATCTGTAAGTCTAGCTATTTAAAACGTGATTGAATGGAATTGAAATGAAATTCAGTCCATGTATTTCACAATAACAAGTTTAATAAATGTTGGGATAGAAAATAACACAACAAGCATTGTTATTCCTGACCTGTGAAGGATGCCATATTATCCATGAAGAGTTCACTAAATAATATAATGTAAACTGTACCTTTGTTGAGGTAAGAAGCTGTACTTACAGATTAATTACTGTATCTCAGCCTGAAAACTCATCACTGGTGCTGGCTTTTCCACAAGGGAAAGCTTAATATCAGATGTTGTCTCCACAGTGCAATAAAAGGAATTATAGGATATGTGTTACTCATAGCTAGGAGTATGGTTTGAATTCTATATGCCAAGATCCTTTAAAAATACTACTGTCCTCTTGAATCTGCCATGAAGTTAAGGAGCTAAGCAAGTGGCATTGCTTATTAAATCTTCAGTATTTAATTTCCCCTTTTAAGACATTTGTTCTCAGAACTGGAGGTTGAATATACTGGCATGGAGAGATTATTTTCCATGTATGCTATTTGAGTTTGCAAAAGACTCAGGTAGGATCTTGAGGTGAAAAATGTAAATAGTAGCAAAGCAGCTGAAAAGAAGATTTTTTTTTCTTTTAATCGTATTTTGATATTAAAATTGAATTATGGAAATCTGCCCTAAATACTAGGGAGTCAGATGTTGAAGGCAAACAAATGTGGAGGTAGTCAGGATGTTTTGCTTCCAAGGAAGTAAAACCTTATAACAAACAAAATGGAAGGATTACAGTAAGAAATTACTTATAAATATAATTCAAATTAATGGAGTGAATACAGAGATCTTTTTTATCAAGATAAAAAAATAGCAATTTATTTGAAACCTTGACTCTGACAAGTAGATGCTGGAGAAAAACACTTCAGAATAGTTCAACTGACATTGTTCCCATTTATTGATCTTCTGGTTACTCATCTTCATCTACTGTGAGCCACTGCTGAAGTCAGTTCATGAGTATTTCAGATCAAGCTAAATTTCTGTTGTTTTCCAAATTAGATTTTTTTTTTTTTAGGGTTTGTCCTTGTGTGCTTTGAATAGCCCAATTTTTAGTCACAGCAGAAAAATCCAATCTCAGCAGGCTAGAATTCTTCATGTGTACCAGAACAATGCTGGTGATGTGGGATAAATCTGCCATGGCACAGCACACCTTGAGAAACCCCAAGTGACTGTCACTGTCAGAGAGTTTTCAGAAGTGTAAATAAATTTTTTAGCCTCCCACTTAAAGAAACATTGTTTTACTGAGCTGTTTTGTTCTGTAAAGAAGCTGGTTCAGTTTTGCTGAAATGAAACACACAAATCTTTTCCCATAGTGGACATTTTTTCATTAATGCAACCCAGACAGCTAAAACCTCCCTTAAGTTGCCAATATCCATGCCACATTAAAAATCTTATCTCCATATTTTAATTCTATCTATACCGATTTCCTTTCTATTCCTGTAACAGCCATAATAAAAATATTACAACTCAATAAATTTTGGGCCAGCTGTAAGGGTTTCTCACAAATGCTGTTGTGAGAAAATCTTATATTCTGGGAAGCATGTAGCTCAGCTCAGCTCTTTTCCTTCTCTCCCACTGTCCAAAGAGTAAGGATCTGCACTGTGAAGGTGTGGTTCACCTGGAGTTCAATCTGATAAGCTTCTGATCAACTGGTTTTGTGCCTCATTTAATACAAGACCAAGTCTTCATCTTTGCTTAGTGACTGAAAGCTTAAGATAGCTTTCTGCCTTTCAGTTGTACCTGACAATGTGGTAAGTACTTAATTACAGTGAAGCACCAGACAATCTAGCTTACAGAAATTGACATTAATTTAAACTTTACAGTGTTATTAAAACAAAGCAGTTGAATTGATCTGAACCTGGTGGGGTTTCTGTTTGTTGTCTTCTTACCGTGCTGAAATACTTAGGCTTTCAATAATCCAGTTTAGGACTGAAGTTGCTATCTTTTTCTTAATTTAGTAGGTTCAAAAAAGAAGAAAGAGTTTCCCCAGTTGTTCACACTTCTCCTGGAGTTGTGATATCACCCAATCGCTGTATTTGATCCATGGCCAAAGTTCTGTATTATTGCATGAGGAAGAAGAGTTTCAGACAAAATTTTGTGCAGAACTACAGGAACCCTTCATAATATTATTTCTGGTTTTGCTTCTTTTCCAGGATAGGATATCCCTTTTCTTCATCTAACTTTTGGGGGAGTCTGTACCTGTTATTCTGGGGCAAGTTCTTGTGACTAGAAACTTGTGGTAGAGGTAAAACTCTGAACCATTGAAGCCAGTGATGAAACTCCCAATAACTTGCAGAGACACTGACTTGTTTTCTAAGTTATGTCACAGTGCCACTTTTAATATTCTGAATAATAAGGAGGCAATATAATCTTTTTTTTTTTTTTCCCCATATATTTTCCTCACTACTGTATCAATATGAAGGTCTTCATATGTACAGATGTGGAGAAACCAGAGAAAAAATGTGGCCATTGCTGAGAAAGGAGTTCTTATGGCTCAATGAGAGATTTGAAGATTCATTGGCTCAACAGAATTCTTACGGCTCAACAGAAGATTTGATTTTCATTCACTGAAATGGATGAAGTACTGATCTGCAGAGCAATCTCCCAGGTATGTGCCCATGTGTGATAAAAGAGGACAACAGCACCTTGCTGCCAGGACTTGGGTGAAACTTCTCAGTGTGCATTTGTGTTTTCTCTGAAACATAAATCCCACTTTCTTACCTGAACCTACAATTAAAGTTGTGTTTCCAAATCACCTTCCAGATAATTACTGTCAGTAGTCTAAAAGCTCCCTTTGGTGCCTTCGTTTTGTTTGCTGATGTTCATTGCTTGACAAAGAACAGACTGATAATTTGTTTTCAAGGATATTTTCTCAACTTCTGGATTAGAAAATCTTTCAAAACAAAGTGTTCCCATCATGAAAGCAGACCGAAACATATACCTGAAGTCTAAATACCTGAGAGCACTTGTGTGGGGAAGACAGAGGAAGAGAAGTGACAACACGCTTTAGAAAACCCCAAGTGACTTTTGCATTCATTCATTCTCAATAAAGATCCAGCAGTTTCTCAACCATCTCTCTTGCCTCTGGCAAGCCCTGATGCTTGCTGTACTTCTCTTGTGCCAGCCCCATGCTGGAGCACAGCCTCCTTCTCTGCTGTGTGAGGGACCCTGCTTTCTCCTGGCCCTGGCACAGCACAGCTGGCATCTCATGTTTGTGCAGCTGTCTCCCTCCCTTTGCCTTTCTGGGTTCCATCTCTCAGCACCAGTTGAGCTGCTTTGGCAGCTCAGTTGCCACTCAGCAGCATTATTTCTGGTACTGGTAAAGAACGAGGTTCTCTGTGGGTTAGAGACATTCATTACAAGACTGCACCATGGGCTGCTTAATTTACCATCTTGGTAATTTTTCTGTAATTAATGGGGTGAAACTATCTGAGATTGCACTTCACGAGATTTCAGTTCCCATTAATACTGAACATTAAAGATATGGAGCAGTACCCTGTATGCGTATGCACAACTATTTCCTGTGCTTCTGGTATTATTACTGCATCGTTTTTATATGATTTTTATTAGAACTAAATCCAAATAAAGAAACAAGTATCATCTTTTAGATGAGCTAATCCTTACGGAAACTCATATTTTTCTTTTCATGCAGGATTTTTTGATCCTAGACATCAAAACAAGTCTCTCTGTTTCAGAGGCAAAAGTAACCCTCTAGCTTCCAGGAGCAACAATAAGCAGGAATTTGAAGGCATCCTCAGCATCACATCTGTGGAAGGAAAGGTCACACCAGAATAAATTTGAAAAACAAAACAACAGAAGATATAAAATATAAATTATTAGTCAATGAAAGCTCATAGATTGCTGTATGTGAAACTCAGTCACTACAAAGTTATACAGCAACATAACAAAAATAAAACGTGATTTTTGTAATATTGGCAAAACTACTCCCAGAGATGTCAATACCACTTCCATTTAAAATAAAGACATTATCTTGCAGGTCTGTTTTGCATGTTTGGATAATCTCTTCTATTTTATAGTGTCTTATTATGGGATTGTTGATTTGAGAGCTAGCCCAATCTATAGGTTTGCATAACTGTGGAATGATATACCTGGATTAAATGAAATATTTATAAAGCCTGTATCCTACAAAACAGTAAGTACTATTAAAATGTCAATAGTATTTATTTTGAACAAGGCATCAGTCATTTTTCCCTAATGAAAAACTCTTTCCAGCACCCAGCTGCCTAGATAGAATGCTGTCTCTTGATAATCTCAATGAGAAAAAAGTTTCTCTCGAAGGTGAACATCCTAACACAAATGGTGAGTAATCTACTTGAAACAGCCCTAACGTGATCCAGAATGTCTTTGTGAAAATGCAAAGACCTTTTTTTTCCACTTACATTGGGTTTACAATAGATGACCCCTCAGCTTTTACTTCAGGATAGCACAGTCGAAGAGCTTTCCATCTGCAGCTCAGCTAAAGCAGATTGCAGCTAAAGCAGGAATCTGGTCAGATCACTCTGTTTTCAGTCAGAATTTTCTCCTGAGGAGCTAGTTGACAGAAGATGGCAAAAACAAGCTCAGGATTTGGACATAACTCAGCCAAAGCAAGGCAGCAATCCTTTTTATTTATTTATTCCTGCTTTGCCAACCCTGAACAATAGTTGTCCTCTGAAGTACACTTCAGTGGACTTCTAATTTTATAGTGTATGCTGCAGTAGATCTTCTGGTGAGCATTAATTCCATGCCCACTTCATACATTTTTGAATGGGTATCTCTTGTAATGAGGGTAATAAAAATCACCTATTAGATTGCATTCTGAGAAAAAAAAAATATCTTTGTGTTATATCTCCTGTTTAGCATATTTTAAAGGTGTCTGATCTCTGTAGGAGGAAAAAATCAATACATAGTTTGACTAGAATTTCCCTGGGAAACAGAAAGGTGTGTAAAATTAGCTTTCAGGTGACAATGTTTATTTTGTCTTTAGAAAGTTCAGGTGCTTTTTGCAACAAAGCAAACAAGGTGCTCCTGGAAGTACGTCCTGAAAGAGTTTTTGAGCTGATGTGGCTTTGGAGACAAAAGCAATAATGTACATGTATATACACTATACATGCCATCTTGTATGCTAATTCATATATATATGATCTATTTTATTTTGACAACAGCCGACTGAGGAGGTTGTTATATATATTTACTGTTGTTGTGAAAAGAGTAAACCATGCAGGAGTATTGTAAAACAGAGCCAGGTTCTTGCAGGGAAGTACCCAGCAGAAGCTGGCAAGAAACAGTGCTGCACGGAGTTTAGCAAAGTAACTCTTTTCCAAAGCCTATGTTGCTATTGGTTATGATCTGACTTCTGGAAAGATCTGTCTTCTGTCACTATGTTCATGAGACACCCGTGAAGTGGAACAAATACTCACTGTGCTTGTTCTTGCATAGCTTTTCCCTTAAAGAAATTCATCTGTCCCCACTAAGCTTTTTGTACCGCTTATGTTGTGCTTCAGCCTTGCTGCTCAGACCCATTGCCACCTGTCCTGTTTCTGTTCGTGACAATATATTGGTAAACAATCAAATCCATGAGGTGTGACATGGTTATGTGGCTATGTTTTCTCTGACAGCATGTAGGCCAATAGTACGGAAAAAATAAAAAAGAAGCTTTAAAAAAGTCTTTGACAGAGACTGTTGGAAATACTCTGTCAAAATGATTTCTTAATAAGCTGAGGTTTGTTAAAACTGGGTTTCTTCACTCACACATGCCAGCCACTTCAAGAGCAAGGGACCTTTTGAAACTTCATTACTCTCTGGTTAGATTGGGAAACATCCATTGGCGGCCCAGGCAATTGTTAGTTTTGTGATAGGTAAACATGGTCTTTAATTGAAAGGACACACAGAGAAGATTTTGGTAAGAAAATCCCTCCTACAACCAGTCTGTGCTGGCTAAATGCTACAGGGTTTGGCTTAGGATGCCTTTGGACAGATAACAGAGAGAGACTGGGGAGCAGAACCCCAGCTGCACATCTGTTTCCTTGCCCTTGGAGTTTTTATACAAAGCGTCATTTATTCATTTGAAGGTATGAAGCAAATACGAAAAGATAAAACTAAGTACCCCTATTTTAGTTTCCTTCCTTCCTTCCTTCCTTCCTTCCTTCCTTCCTTCCTTCCTTCCTTCCTTCCTTCTTTCCTTCCTTCCTTCCTTTCCTTCCTTCCTTTTTGCCTATATTAATCACTCTTGCTAGGAATATTATGGCCTGTTGCTCTCCAGTCCTCTGAAGTCTTGATTATTTTCTCTTGATCGTAAGCTTTACGCTGCAAAGAACAATTATTCTTAGTCTGGTTGCAGTTGAATTAGCTTCTTCCAGATAAACATTGCCAATGTTTGTGCTTGTGATTTCAAAGTCTTGTTTTTTTCTTTCAAACCACAGGGAATTTCTGGATAGAAGGAGGCCGAGAGGAGACCCCACTGCTCCCTGCAGCTTTCTGAGGAGGGGAAGCGGAGGGAGGTGCTCCTTCAGAACTGATGACACGATGCTTGGGAATGGCACAGAGCTGTGCCAGGGGAGTGTCGGATTGGGCATGAGGAAAAACGTCTTTACCATGAGGGTGGTCAAACACTGGAACGGGTTTCCTAGAAAGGTAGTTTATGCCCTATGCCTGTCAGTGTTTGAGGCGTTTGGATTATGCCCTTAATGATATACTTTAACATTGGGTTAGGCCTGCAGTGGTCAGGCATTTTGACTTGATGATCTTCGTAGGTCCCTTCCAACTGAGCCATTCTGTTCTCTTCTATTCTGTTCTAAAAGATGGAATATGCTAAACAGGGTTCATTTAATTTTATAGGACTGAGGTGCTCTAGGAAGTCTTCAGAAACTTACTTTTTAAAATACACTTTTATTATGTAATAACTTTTGTGATTTCTTGTCTATTCCTTTCACAACTGAAAGTTTTTATGAGCTGTGTAAATCTTTACTGATGACCCAAGAGATTTTCCGCATCATGATTTTTATTTATTTATTTATTTAAATGACACAGTATACTTTTTTTTTAAATATATATTTTTATTTTAACGACTCAGTAAACTTATTCCTTAATATAAAAAGTGCACATAAAGAGTTCCTGGAAATTTATTTCCTGGCAAAACAAATAGGAAAGCTCTAGAAAAATCTTCCCTTTGGAAACCTACTAACTTGATGTGAAACAAAGAATAAATCGTCTTAGATAAAGAAATATTTAAACTAAGAAGGAAGAAAATGAAAATCTCGCCAATTATCAAAAAGTCTATAATTGGACTTCTAGTACTTTGTAATTACACAGTGCATACATTTTTCAAGTATCTGCAATTACTCTTAATTTTTGTAAGATGACATCTATACATATGAAAAATTCATTCTTATCTGTACTGTTCTACTTCACATATAGCTAAAGTCTTGCATATAGTAACATGCAATACAAACACAAAACCTTACAATTAGTTTTATTGTTTCTTTGTTTATAAACAACTGCAATTATAGTATGTTAATGAAATATTTTCTGATTAAACTTGGTGTTAGAAAGTGAAAATAAGTGGTGAGTGGGATGATTTGCAGCAGGTAGGGTTATGTGGTCACCTGTTCTAGCTCATTAAAGAGCTTCTTCTATTCTTCGCTTCCACAATCTTTCTTCTAAATTTTCAGACTATCTTTTGGAAAGAAATCTGTCTTCCTCAACAACTTCGGGAGATAATCAAACTTTGCAACTCCTGTATTAGTTTTGCTTTTCCTACCCTTCTGATTCTTTATGAATTCTTCATTTATCTACTTGTTACTTTTGTCTAAAAAGAGATTAGATTTAGCTTTATTCATGGACAAACTGTATTGTGGTCAGTATTTTGCAGAATGGCCAGCCCACCTGAATCTTTCTGGGGCCACTGTGTGCTCTCATTGTACAAATACAAATAATTTTAAAGGGTTTCTATTTCTGCCTTTTCAGTCTTAATTCTGACTGATCAAGCTGTATACCACCCACCTACACAGTATAATAGTGTCCCTGGAAACAGCTGCAAGTCACCATATCAGGAAACATAATATAAATCCTGTTGGAGACAGACTACTTGGCAAAATGGACTGTTAATTTGGTATTTTTTTTTTGTTTGAATACTTTTACCTTCGGTAATGTGACTCAATGGTAGCAGTTCTTCAAACCCTCAAAAATTTAGCTATGTATCATAACCACTGAGTAACACTTAGTCTAGTCTTATCCTGTCTAGTCTTGTCTAGTCAAGACAGTATTCCTTGTCTAGTCACAGAGGAGTGGAAATTGATAACCTCAAATTTAGCAAGTCTTGAATGAAAGTCCAATATCAATACTGGAAAACTAACATAAACAAACAAACAAACAAAACCAAATCAAAAGATCATCATTAGCAATGGCAGGGACTATTGAAATTATTTTTGCATTCTTTTCTCTTATATTCAGCCTTGCCCTGGCTTACTTAACTGTATCCTAAGTTATTTATACAAGGATTAATTTCACTGGATAAAATTACTTGCTGCCTTTTCAATTTTAATGCAATTTAAGTAAGAGTCAGCAGAATGCTTCATTACACTAAGAAGACAGTCAACGGGGTTTAACTTTGTTCAGATGTTTTGAGAAATGAAGTTTTTGAGAAGACTGCCAAAATTTTGGTATTGTCTTTACTTCACTGTCCTGGTTTCAGATAGGGTAGAGTTAATTTTCCTCCTAGTAGCTGGTAGGGTGCTAGTAGCTGACAAGGTAGAAAGACGTGCTTTTCTTTTTCATTCTTGTGAAGTTAGAGGCAGTGCCAGTTTAAACTGTGACTGAGGCTCTGCAGTGGAGGAAGTCTATCTTAGTACTTCAAATTCGGTGATGCAACCTGAGTTTACAATAATTAACTTTCAAGGATTCAACCGATTTAAAGCTTTTGGACAATGACAGTTATTTGAAAACATTCCTACAGGTTTATTTTCTTCATTTACAGTTGCTTGCTCTCTCCATCTCATTCAAAGTAGTCAGGACTGGTTGGCTTCTCTCTTCTCTGGAAATTTGGATCATTTGACCAAATAGTCCAGATTTGGACTATCTGGAAATAGTAACCATTGTTAGAATCAGAATCTAATCAGAATCAGAATCTGGTCCCCAGATCTGGTCCTCAGAATTTTTCCACTAGAAAGGACTTTGAAGTTGCTGAAACGGTCCCTGGCTTAAAAAGGACCAGTTCCCAGCTTGTCTCTGAAAATAGTTGCTTAGGGCTAAAATCAGAATTTCCTTTCTGTTACGTGAGCATCCAGAGAGACTCATCTGGTCCCCAGATCTGGTCCCCAGAATTTTTTCACCAGGAAGGCGATTCAACAGAGCAGTCAACCGTCTCTTTAACTTTGAAGATGCTGAAATGGTCCCTGGCTTAAAAAGGACAAGTTCCCAGCTTGTCTCTGAAAATAGTTGCTTAGGGCTAAAATCAGAATTTCCTTTCTGTTACGTGAGCATCCAGAGAGACTCATCCCCCTCCTCCATTGAGTTCGGTGCTGCCTAGTCTTAAGATTTTCAGTACTCAGTAGCGTACCCCAGACTCTCGTGTTCTGAGAGGGATTGCACTCCCCTTACATAATGTGGGAATCCCATTTTTCTGTCTCAAGGGTGAATGGTGTAAGGCACTTATAAATCATTGCAGATTGTGTTTGTTGTCAATTGCCATGTAAATTAAGGCCATGCAGGTACCTTCTACTGTTTCATCTTCCCTTTCATTTGTAGTCTGGTTACTACTAAATGTTACGTATTCAGTGAAATGTCCTAAAAACACATTACTTTTTGATTTTAACAACTCTTTTTTTTTTTTTTTCCCTCTAGGTCTGCCAGTAGCTGACAAGGTAGAAAGATGTGCTTTTCTCTTTCATTCCTGTGAAGTTAGAGGCAGTGCCAGTTTAAACTGTGACTGAGGCTCTGCAGTGGAGGAAGTCTATCTTACTACTTCAAATTCAGTGATGAGTTTACAATAGTTAACTTTCAAGGATTCAACCGATTTAAAGCTTTTGGACAACGACAGTTATTTGAAAACATTTCTACAGGTTTATTTTCTTCATTTACAGTTGCTTGCTCTCTCCATCTCATTCAGAGCAGTCAGGACTGGTTTGTTTCTGTCTTCTCTGGAAATTTGCACTAGGAACCATTGTTAGAATCAGAGTCCTGATCTAAGAGTATGATGAAAAATGTTGCATTCCCAGTTGGAAACTGGAGAGGAAAATGTTCATGTACACGTAAGAATTGTACTCAAACAGCTGATTACACCTTTGCTTACGCCTTTTAAGGGAAAACTTTAAACCTGAGAAGCAACAGGTAGTTTTCTACGTTTCCCTTGGGGACAGTGTACTCTTCTGTATTTTTCTTCTATACAAACAGTTCAAAATTTTGAAGTCATGTTGTCAGTCACACAACCAAACAACCTTGCACGGCATTACACAGTCTGCTCCAGATAGATCAAGCCCTGAATGCAAGATCAGACAAGTAAATAATGCCAACATGTAAAACTAACTTGTAAATACATTGCATTTGGCAGGTTTTCTGGCACTTTGTGGGGCTGAACTGTACTTCAGTGAGAAGAATGTCTTCTGGTGTGAACTGAAATTATACCTCTATGCCATGATGTCTTTTTTTTTTTTTTTGGGTGGGGTGGGGTGGGGAAATTCCTTGTGGCCACCTGAAGGAGTTACGAAATAATAAAATTTAGGTGAAGGAAAAGTTCCTTCTCTGTTGCTGTTGTTTTTGTTTTCTTTTCCATTCAGTCTTAAAATGAAGGTCCCATTTTCTGGCCTTTGGCAGACTGTAAGCATGCTGGAACACTTCACATTACGTAGATCATATTTGTCTGAAATGATAATATCATACCTCTGGTCTGCTGCAGGCTGAAAAGTAGCCTGTGCCTCAGGTACTGTTTTATGCCTTTGCTTTTGTTACTACATCCTTGTGAGTCCTCAAAAGGGAAATGAAATTATCCTCTACAGAAGAAACCCCATCCAGAAGAAACTTGAGTTGTTAGGGCCTGAATTCTCACTGAAACCAAAGGCAGGTATCTTAGTGATTTGAAGAAAGAGGCTTTAATCTATCTGGTTTGTTAACTAATGAAGGAGTGTGAAAGAGACGTGTGTCCTTGTATCTGAAGAGGAGGTGAAGGAACAGCTAGTGCAAAGAACACAAAAATCCGTTGCGCCAGGCTACTATGTGGTTGGCTCTGAGCTTGGAGACTGCAACCATCTTCAAACTTCCAGATCTAGAGGAACACTTTGGCTGCAGCCTAAAAGCCGTGTGTACATAAGCTCCCCCAAGCCAGCCAGTCTTCTTCCCACGACCTGCCAGAAAACATCTGTCCTGGTTTCAGCTAGGATAGAGTTAATTTTCCTCCTAGTAGCTGGTAGGGTGCTATGTTTTGGATTAGGATGAGAAGAGTGCTGATAACACGCTGATGTTTTAATTGTTGCAGAGCAGTGCTTACACACTAAGCCAAGGACTTTTCAGCTTCTCGCTCTGTCCTGCCAGCGAGCAGGCTAGGGGTGCAGCAGGAGCTGGGAGGGGACAGACCCAGGACAGCTGACCCAAACTGGCCAAAGGGGTATTCCATCCCATCTGATGTCATGCTGAACAATAGATAGGGGTGGCTAGCTGGGATGGGGGGGCTGTCTGCTCAGGGATAGGCTGGGCATTGGTCAACGGGTACTGAGCAATTGCATTGTGCATCACTTGTTCCGTACACATTAGTAGTAGTAGTACTATTATCATCATTATTTTTTTTTTCCTGTCTTAATAAACTGTCTTTATCTCAACTCACAGGCTTCACTTTCCGGTTTCTCTCCCCCATTCCAGAGAGGGAGGGGGGAGGGTGAGCGAACGGCTGTGTGGTGCTTAGCTGCTGGCCGGTTTAAACCACAACAACAGCAATGTAGTCATGTAACCAAATTAAAGCCAAAACTTTGAGCACAGCCCTTGACCTGAATAGTGAGTGAGGATCCGGATCCTGGCATTTACATGTGATAGTTTATATGCAGCCAAAGTAGAATAGAATATCCTGAATTGGAAGGGACCCGTAAGGATCATCAAGTCCAACTCCTGGCACCGCACAGGTCTACCCAAAATTTTAGAGCATGTGACTAAGTGCACAGTCCAATCGCTTCTTAAATTCAGACAGGCTTGGTGCAGTGACTACTTCACTGGGGAGCCTGTTCCAGTGTGCAACCACCCTCTTGGTGAAGAACCTCTTCCTGATGTCCAGCCTAAACCTCCCCTGCCTCAGCTTGACAGCGTTCCCACGGGTCCTATCACTGGTAATTACGGCCTCTTCACTCTCCCTCGCGAGGAAGTTGTAGACTGCGATGAGGTCTCCCCTCGGCCTCCTCTTCTCCAGGCTGAACAGGCCCAGTGACCTCAGCCGCTCCTCATATGCCTTCCCCTCTAGGCCCTTCACCATCTTTGTCACCCTCCTCTGGACACTCTCCAACAGTTTAACGTCCCTTTTGTGCTGTGGTGCCCAGAACTGCACACAGTACTTGAGGCGAGGCCGCACCAGCGCAGAGTAGAGCGGGACAATCACTTCCCTCGACCGACTAGCAATGCCGTGCTTGATGCATCCCAGGATACAGCTGGCCCTCCTGGCTGCCAGGGCACACCGCTAGCTCATATTCAACTTGCTGTCAACCACAACCCCCAGATCCCTCTCTGCGGGGCTGCTCTCCAGCGTCTCGTCACCCAGTCTGTACGTATAGCCAGGGTTGCCCCATCCCAGGTGCAGGACCCGGCACTTGCTTTTGTTAAACTTCATGTGGCTGGTGATCGCCCAGCTCTCCAATCTATCCAGATCTCTCTGCAAGGCCTTTCCACCCTCAGCCGAGTCTACAACTTCTCCAAGTTTGGTGTCGTCAGCAAATTTGCTCAGAACACCTTCTAGTCCTACATCCAAATTGTTTATAAAAACATTGAAGAGGACTGGCCCTAAAATGGAGCCTTGAGGGACCCCACTGGTGACCATCCACCAGCCAGATGTGGCCCCATTTACCACAACCCTTTGAGCCCTGCCCGTCAGCCTATTGCTCACCCATCGTATGATGGTTTTGTTTAGCTGTATGCTGGACATTTTGTCCAGTAGGATCCTATGGGAAACTGTGTCAAAAGCTTTGCTGAAGTCCAAAAAGATCACATCAGCTGGTTTCCCTTGATCGACTAGATGGGTGATCTTATCATAAAAGGAAATCAAATTTGTTA
Organism: Anser anser; assembly: GCF_964211835.1. Lineage (NCBI taxonomy): Eukaryota > Metazoa > Chordata > Aves > Anseriformes > Anatidae > Anser > Anser anser. Next base: position 41,896,456 of record NC_139721.1, read on the forward strand.
GGCAGGACGTACCCCTCATGAACCCATGTTGGCTGGGACCAATGACTGCATTGTCCCCCAGGTGCGCTTCAATAACTTCAAGGATCATCCTCTCCATAATTTTACCAGGCACTGACGTGAGACTGACAGGCCTGTAATTGCTAGGGTCTTCTTTCTTACCCTTCTTGAAAATTGGCACAACATTTGCCAGCTTCCAGTCCAATGGGACCTCTCCAGATTCCCAAGATCGTTGAAAAATAATTGAGAGAGGTCCCGCGATGACGTCTGCCAGCTGTTTAAGCACCCTGGGATGAATCCCATCTGGACCCATGGACTTGTGTGGATCCATACAGTAAATACTGTAGTCAGAGGTCATGGGGCTAGATTTTGAAAAGTCCTGCATAAAGAAGAGACCTCAGAAAAGCAAATCTAAATAACATTAATGTCAAGAAAAGTAATTCTGATTGCTATATTCTTTCTCTGTCGTGACTAGACAGATGAAAATCTATGATAGCAATTTAGCCTTTAAGGTCATTTTCTGTTTTCTTTTATTTATTTCTTTTATTTATTTTTATTTATTTTATTTTAACAGACTCTGTACTAGTTTCCCTCACAGAATGACTAACAGAAATATGACTCTTATGCACCTTTTGCAGTTAATTCATTAGGTCAACTCTAAGTCCTAAGCCCTTTGTCAGGTTATTTTTATTAGTGCGAAGGAGCAATTGACCTTAAAACATTGAAGCCAGGTAGATGAGCCTATTCCAGGAGGTCTCTTGGCTCCACCCTTGTTAAGTGAGATCTGCCAGTTGTGGATCATTTGACCTTTGCTATATAGGAAGCATAAGGAGTTGTAGGGAATTGCCTTCCATGGGGAGTTAGAGGCTTGGGTTGCCTAGTGTGTTTTTCTACCATGGTGAAGTGGACTCAGTGTTTCCCAGTAGGCTGCTTTTTCTTCTTCATGTTTTCTACCGTCTCTGTGAAATAGTTTTAGAGACTCTATGAGCTAGTTACGTTGGTGGTGCCTTCTTAGCACAGTAAAACCCTGGTGGTACTACTTCGCTGTGAAGTAGTTTGGAAGTGACTCAAGTTCAGAAGCTGGCAGGTAAGTGTTCCTGGGTTCTACAGTTGTTTAATGTTGAGGAGTTTGAGTACTTCCTTCACCTTGTCTGTTTTCAGTAAAATTACTTATGTGGATTCTAAGCTTCCTTCCCAGCCCTAAAAAACATAACAAAACAAACAAACAAAAAACCAAGCTCAGAAGCTCAAGTGCATACAGGTAAGCCTGGCTTTGAAGAATGCTCTTAAGTGTTTGTTAAGATTGAACAACAGGCTGTGTGACAAAGGTGCCTTACTGTGAATTCAAATTTCACCTTGTGGTGAGTAGAAACAGATTTGGGTAGATTCTGGTGGCATTATCATTACTCTTGCTAAGTGGCAGTTGTGAGAATGTGCTGTTCATAAAAGAAATGCTGTTTTCACAATATGCAAGTCAAAAGCCATTAAAATGCTAGAAGTCATAGTTTCAAGGAGATAACTTGAAAGAAAGAAAACATTGTTGGCCATCTCCCCCTGACCCCTCCATAGACTGGCTCCCTGAGGAAAAAGTGTGAAAGGTGTAATCGTTAATAGTTTCTGAGGTAGGGTCAGGGGAAGATGTCTTTTCCTGCTTGCTCACTCTCCCTTTCTCCTCCTCCAGGCAAGCTATGGTAGCTTTCCAGAACTCTGACTATCCTTGGGATGTTCAGACCAGCATGTTCTTATCGCTGTGTCTCCTAAATGCACTTCAGGCTTTGTCTAAGGTGAAACAAATACTTAAGAGTCTCATCTAGAGATCTGTGCTGAGGCAGGCGAGTTATGCATGGCAGGGAGAGTGGGAGGATATGGGCAGGCATCTAGAGCAGGGGGCACCTCCTCTGGAAAGGCCATGAGGAGCCCACAGTGGATGAATTGGCTAAACAAGTCTGGCAGTACAAAGAAAGTCTCTCCTCTTCCCTACAGGCCTGCGTCTTGGCGTCACATTCTGAGGAGGTCCACCAACCTAAAGAGAATTGATCTTCCTCCCCACATATACAAAGCAGTGTCTCAGTTATCGGGGATAAGGGTCCTTCTGTGCAAGGAAGACAATAGAGTGGGTATGGAGCCCTTGCCACCCTGTGGTTTGACCTATGTGGGTAACCATGGAGAGGACATGAGAAAATGGGACAGAAAATCGACCTCAACACTAGAGGCACGGGTATGTGAGTTGCAGGAAAAAACAATCTGGGAAACAGGGGTTCTATGAGAAACTTGCTGCTCCAGCTTCTGGTAGGCAGTCCTTCAGACACAGAAATGAAGATCCTGACCAGGATTAGAGGGGCTCTGCCTCCAGACATGTGGAGGAAAGGGACAACCAAGTATATTGGACTGTGTGGATTCAATGGCCTGGCATGTCAGATGCATGGAAGTATAAGGCTTTAGTAGACACCTGTGCACAGTGTACTGTAATGCCATTAAGCTGTAAAGGGCCAGAACCCATTTGTATTTATGGGGTGACAGGGGATCCCAGCAGTTAACTGTATTGGAGGCTGAAGTGTGTTGAACTATGAATGGGTAACAAAAGCACCATATTGTGACTGGCCTGGATGCTCAGTGCATCCCGGGCATAGACCTCAGAAGAGGATATTTCAAGGACCCAAAAGGGTTCCAATGGGATTTTGGCATAGCTGTCTTAGAGATAGTGGACATTAAACAGTTGTCTACCTTGCCCAGTCTCTCAAAGGACCCTTCTGTTGTGGGGTTGCTGAGGGTCGAAGAACAGCAGGTGCCAATTGCTATCACTACTGTGTACTGTTAGCTGCCGGCTGGGTTAAACTCAAACATTCATATTACATGTTTGAATGAACAGATACATCAGATAAGTATGAAAGCCTTAGAAGAAAGATTACTGCACTCTTTTGAATGTTTTCCTTTTAATCTTGCAGTACCACTTAGAAGATAAGTTTTATTTTCTCCTTTTCTCAAACTGGTCAAGGTATTCCCAAAAAATGATAACTAGCTGCCTTCTTCCTTTATATGAAATTCTCAGCTTTAGTTGTCCAAATTTCCCACAGTGTGTTGCATCACCAGAAATCAAAAATGATCTATCGCTCTAGCTCTTAGTAATACCTGGGTAGCTGTATCTCATCACAGAGAACAAATGCCAAACTCTAGGGCTCATCAAATATGAAGACAATAGCTTGTATAGGTACCTAATATAAACCACATGAAAGTTTTATATAGCCTATTGCTGCTCTGTCACTATGCCAACCAGAAATTAGCCTTATTTCTTTAGCTGAAGATACCTTTTATAACACAAACTCGGTGACTGAGGCATAAAAGCCCACATGTAATTTTTCAGATTCAGTTTAAAGGTGAATTGAATGCAGAAGTTAAAGAATGTAGACTTTAGAAAAGGCATACCTTTTTGAGGGAAGCAGAAACCTAGATATTCATTACATTATCTATGGGAACTATAGGGAAATCTTAGCCCGTAATAAGTTAGAAAAAACAGATTACATTGTTGGTTATTCATATATTAATAGTATACAAACTGTATCCATTGTGTTACTTACAGCTCTCCAAAGCTCTTCCAGGTAAATGATTACACTCCTTGCTCCTTAACAGAAGATGCATTTTTTTTCTTAATATGCACATTTAAAAAAAAAAAAAGGGATTTGATGCATGTTTTCTTTAAAGAAAATCACCGTTTTTTCTTTAAGATTTGTGACTTCCGGTTGAAATGCTCTTATCTTACTGATCTGCCAGGAGTCCGCATTGAGAAATTTAATTTGGAAGCAGTAAGGAGTTACAATCTAGATTTAACCTAAACTAGTTCTATTTCAGCAGACTTTGTTTAGCCATTCAAACACTCTCTATTGTAAAGTACTAACATCCAGAATTTTTTGAATGTGTTTGGATATAAGTCATGTGGATGGGGACATCATATCACAACGTTGTATTTGAATGTAGTAAGATCTGATCTGCAGCTGTTCCACCCTGGTTCAATAAGTACCTTTTACAGCACTTATTGCCTGAGTTGCCTGAACTAAAATGTATTCAAGGGTAAAATTGCATTTACCAGCCAGATCTGCCCATATCACTTAACATAGCCCCAGGCTTACTGAAACTTTGGTCACTCTCCTGCAGCCATGTGGAACAGCCCGGGCATTTCCCTGAATACAGCGAGCCGAATCTGATCAGCCTGACAACACATGTACTGATGAAGGGAATAATGCTGTTCTCCTCCAGCCTGCTGTGTATTCATGTCGTTTTATATAAAATTTATAATAAAAATCCCAGTGTTTTGCTGTTTCCCTGAAGACTGGCTAATTTGTATTAGTGTGGGCATATCCCATAACTCTTGGAAGCATTTTTGTTTTTAAATCTGGTTTAGGAATAATGTCTTCTCAGTGAAGAATCAGTGCCACCTAGAGGCTGCGAATTGGAAGGAGAATCAGTGCACAAAACACTAAATACAGCCTGGAGATAGAGAATAGGAACCAGGGACAGGAAAAAATGAAATAAGGGGAAAATCTAGCTGATGAAAATAGTGGGAAGCACAGTATGGTGACACACACATCCTTGCTCAGATACAAGCTCGGTATCGGGCTTGAGTAATGGGAGGGAGGAAAGGTGTTGACACTGCCTTTGTCTTGTGAAATCAGCTTTGTGGGAGGCAGACTCCTGAAAAACAGTCTATCCACGGGACAGATTTATTGGGAAGGGGACTGTACAGGAGGAGATGGCTCCTCAGCTATGTCCAGACATTACACCTCTTGGTATTTAAAAGTGCTATACATTTAATGAGCATGCTTATAAGGAAACACAAAACCACTGAGCAGATTTGGGCTCACAACTTTAGAAAATTATGACCTAAAAGGTATGTTGTTTACCTGTATTTTTAAGTTCCTTCTTAAAGCCATTCTAATATCCTCCTTCTATTATGCATGCGATTAAAATGTAAGGAAAAGAGCTTACATAGGAAATGCTTGCTCTGTGTCAGGAACGACAGCAACTCGAGTTCCCACGCAGCACATTTCTGAATAACTTGTCTTTGAGCTCCCTCTCGTGGTGTAGGGGTTTTGTAAGCAGGTAGAGGTTCTGTTAGTAGTCGTGGAGCTTCAAATAACACGTTCTTAGCATAATGGATAGGGAAGGAGATAGGAAAAAAGGCAAATCCATAATACTTGCACAGAGGTTTCTTTCTGTCTGTCTCTTTTTTTTTTTTTAATTACATATCACAAGAGAAATAAATTGCTGGTTTTCTGTCACTCAAGAAACAAGTGCCAAGTTGTCTTTAATTGTAATCATGCTTTATGACTAGAAATCGCAAAATTATACAGCTTTCTCTATTAACTACCATGAAATTATTTTGAAAGAGGGCAGAAAAGTCGAGAGGGGTGCAGACCATTCTGACTGGAATGGGCTGGTCTGCCATGAGCTGTTCTTTCTGCGCTTACTGGTAATAGAGACAGAGTCCAGGGTCTTTCTTCCCTGGATCCAAACACAGGGAGTATTGTAGTCTGACGTTGTGTGATTCTCCTCTGATGCTGTACACTCACCTTTACTATTGCCTGCTGATGCTTCTCCTGGCTTCAGGGCAGCTTTATGCTCTGGGACAAATAGAGTGAATCAGCCACTAAAATGCAACTGATACATAAGCACAAAACTTATTGGATGGGAAGTGTGGAGATGGCAGAGGAGGTGTATGTTTCGAGAGTTGCTTTGGCCATCCAGTAATGTAGTGCATCTGGAACGTGAAAAATAGCATGGTGTGGTGTATCCCTTCCATTATGCCAGCTTTGACAGGAAGAGATGCTGCAAATGTCCACATGGAGAAAAAACAAACTTGCCTGACCTGAGTGAGAAACTTGCCTAAATCCTCTGGTGTCAGGGTAGTGTGCTGAGGGAGTCCAAAAGAGCACAGAAAATGCTGGCTACCACTGACTGTTACAGGTTTGGGGTAGTCAGCTCGGAAATTTATTAAAGCCTTTTTACACCTTTATGATTATTTACTCCCTTACATCCACATGGACAACAGTCAATACCTTAAAAATAGTATTGGTTTAATCATTAAACAAAAGGTGCTCACAAGACAAGTACAGTCAGAAGGAGCTGGATGAGTGTCTGCAGATCAGGTCTGCCCATGAACAGAGTGTGTGGGCTCAGTGATGGGGCTGTTGGCAGAGCCCTGTGTGCCAGATCCAGTGCTGCAGGTTTGCTATCCTTTGTGCTTCTGCTGCATTAGAGGCTCAGCCCCTTCTGGGTCGCAGAACTTTGTCTGTCCCCGATCCCAGTAGAGCAAATTATACAGGTGCATCTTCCTGGTACTCTAATCGCAGTCTTGAAACTACAGCACCGTCTCCCTGCTCCATCTTTTTCTCCTGAAAAAAATCACACACACATATGCATACAAATAAATTGCTGCATGCTTGTAGGTAGGGGCCAATAATTCAAAATGCTGGGTTTAACACCAATCCAGTCAAGGGTGATAAAAACAGATGGTGAAACACAATTAGCTGAAGAATGCCTTTGTGGGATTGGCTTTACGTATGTATGGATACCTGCCATTTGTGATAAGTTAACTGTGGTCGGGACACCTCAATTCACAGAGGGTTCAGTCTTTCTTTCCTGGCTTGTCTGGTCTACAAGTAGTTGCTTGTTAGGTAAATGTAGGATGTAGCAGATCAGGTGTGGTCTGCCTTGATACCTGTCTCACAGTGTTCCTCTGCAGAAGTAAAATCTGTATTTTCTTTTTGAGAAGCTCATGACCACATTGAGGGTGCTACTAGCCATCTGGATCTGCAGGTCATCCTGGATTCATTTTCATCTGAAAATGCAGGTCCACTTGAGAGAAAAAGTCACTAACCCATTAGGATTAGATATTTTTCATTTGCTAATCCAAAGCATTTTACATCAGGATATAGTGATGATATATCACAGGATAGTGATGACCTGGCTGCAAATTCTCTCATTCCCACTTCAGTACAGTGAAAGAAGTCTGCCTTTTTAAAATTCTTAATTGTATTTTATTCTTTTACATTAGCTGTACGCTTTCTCTGCATTTTCTCCTGAAAGTCTGTATCTATTACCTGCAGTATCCACTGCAGGTCACACAGAAAACTTGTGCTGTGATTGCGATAAATTGATTTATTTTTTATTTTACTCATTTTCATCAATACATCTTTACAGCAACTATAGTGTCTCAAGATGTGACACCATTGAATGTCCTTATAGCTGGTTAAGAATGGGCTGAACAAGAGGATAAATCCCTCCTCTGAAAAAGAAGTATAAAGGTTTATGGGGTCCAAGTTTTGCTGAGATATCCTCTACTGTTGCTGAGGGAGTCAAAGTTTAGCTTTTAAAGTGCAACAAGTTGCCCTTGCTTACCAGCAGAGCTGAAGATCTAACCTCTCCCTCTCTTGCTAGATTTGGTCATGTTTGGACCAAGAATGTTCTGTTTCCTATACAAAAAGGTGGAACAAGAGAAGAAAAATATGTATTGCTTGTTTTAATGCTAAAGCTCTGCCAATCAGAGGAGGCTTTACTTACCTTTCAGCATTTTCCAGGCTGTTCAGTCTCAGCTTTCTCTTATTAGTAGCTGTCAAACTGCAGTACCTGAAGCAGGGTAAGGTCAGGGGCCAGTCCCGCCTTGCAGATATGTCATGTACACTGAAGACAGCACAGCCAAGTGTGGGGAAGTCCTGCCCCACAGGAATTTGAGCTGAGCACCCACATCACAGCTGGGCTGTTGTTGAGTCTCAACCATCTCTGCAATTAGATGTTGTGGGAAAACTGGGCATTTGGGCAAACACTGAATTCTTCTCATATAATCATTGTACTATGAAGAATAGCTAAAGTGTGACTTCAGAATGAGAAGGAAGATATGGAAGGATTGTGTTTAACATAGGTGATGCTGTTTGCATTTTTCTGTTTCAGATGCAAAAAGACAAGCAGTACAAGACAATGTGAAATAAGATAAATTTGGTAATATATGGGCCTTTTCATATTTTCCCCCATGGGCAACAGGAATTGAAGACAAAGAGATAAGATACTAAGTATGAGGAAAGGCATGCTGTAAAAATAAATAAATAAATATCATATCTTTCTTTAAAGAAACATTGATCTAGTGTAAAAGTTTTTGTTTTATTTTGTTTTTAAATCTTGAAACAGATTATATCATTCAGGAACAGTTAAAATTTTGATATTCAAAACTACATAAAAATGAAATACAGATCAGACTGCCCTTATAACCTACGGTTAGCATCGATTGAGCACTTCAGAGATACATTTGGTATATAGGTAGAGACCAGGTTTTGCAGAAGTACTCTGAAGAACTACTTAATGTCAGTAACATTTCCAAGGTAAAGAGAAGTGCCAGCAGGTGATAGGACAAATGTACCTGTGTAGCAGCATGAGAAAAACGTTCATGCAAGTGATATCAGGAGCAATGCTAAAATCTGTGCTACTATTCAAGGTGATTCTTTTTTAAAAAAAAAAAAAAAAAAGTATTTTACTTTCATTCTTTGATTTCCAGGGAAGGATCAGTAACCAATGAAAACACAGTAATCTTGAAAAATCTCTTGACCTTGAATAATGCTGTTTAGTTTCAGAACTGTATGAAGAGTTTGCAAAAGTAATGTTGCACATACAATGACTTAAAGATACAGGAGAGGTGATGTGTGTATGGACTAGCAGCCTAAATGAAGACCTACTTTGCTACTTGGCCAATAGAGAGTAAAATGCCAGAAAGCACATCAGACAGGAATGTGAGACCTTTTTGTGACTGACCAAAGAGAAACATCAGTACAATATAAAAGCCTAGCTGCAACAACAGGCAGCTGGTGGGAAAAGCTAATTAATTTTTCTTTCAGGAAGCAAGATGAAGTGAGGGACACCAATTCCTGCAGCACACCTTTGTATGTGTGTAGAAATGAGTCCTCAACACTTTTTGGACTTGCTCTTACAAAGGACAGCTTCTGTGACTGAAGGTAGTCAGTCACATGCTCCTCACTGACTTCAGTGAAGCAGAATTAGACATCATTGCCCCACAAATTAATCCTTCCATTTCCACTACAGCTGGAATGGGTGTTGAAATTAGCACCGGCTGCCTCACAGAACATTAGTGACTCATACAGAGAAATGATTTAACCACTAACACAGCTATATGACATTAAAACTTATTGGGGTTTGTATAATTGGTGCAATCTCCAAGTAAAATTCTTATTTAGGGTCTCTTTAGAAGGATATGGTGAAAGAAACTTTCCACATGTCTATAGCAGAGCATTAGACTGCAGCAGTGGGAAGGGAACTAGTACAAGTACTCTCAGGAGGAATCTGCAAATCTGAGCATGTGACACATGAATCCTTATGCACCTCCTGAAACCCATCTTCCCTTCCTGTGTAAGTGGAAATGCAATTCTTTACCTGCATTTCCCTACCTCTCTGTACTCAGTGGAGGGGGAAATAAGTAACAAAATATGTTACCATGCTACAGCAAAGAACAAGAAAGACCACTAAGATGATAAATGTTAAGAGATTGCAAGCATTTTTACAGCATTCCACTTTTTTGTTTGTTTGTTTTCCTTGGAGGGCTAACAGAGGACAAAAGAGGAAAAAGCCTTCCCATGCTATGTGTGGACATGTGAATGTGAGTGAAACTTTCATTGACTCTCTCCTCTCCTCTCCTCCCTCCTCCTTCCTGTTAGAAGTAACTTAAGAGCTGCATATACTGTTTATCATTTGTATGGAAGAAGCCAGAATCTTCCCCACATTTAAGCAGGTCCCTTTCAAACTCCTAGAGGCCATCTCGTGACAAAAATAACTTTTGATTCTCTTTTCTAGGGGAAAAAAAAAAGTGAAAAAAAAAAAAAGTGTGCTGGAAGGAGATTGCCTATAAACACATGAAGTATAATAAAGTAAATACCAATTCTAGTGCAAAGAAGCTTGAAATTTTATAAATTATACACATGAACTACACAGTTTAGCTATTTTCCACACCAAATTGTTCTAAACCCACTGGTATTTTATTCACCAGTGAGGTATTGCTCTTCCTTTAAACCAGGCTGAGTCCTTCTTGCCTGTTCTCAGGGATTTTGACTACTTTTGAACAGTCTGTGACACAAAATGAGCTCAATGCCTTGGTTTATTCCTTACCTGGTGCCTCGGTGTATTGCTTATCCTTTGGATCCGTGTCTTTTTCAATATTGTTAAGTTTGTGAGTCTTTTGGCAAGCAGATTCTATGGATATGAAGGAGGCTGAGGAATCATTAAGCAAGACACCCAACAACACACCTTTATTTGGCTTTACAAATCTCCAGTAACAGAGACAGTCATGTGGTATGAGTTCACCAAGCAGTACCCTATTAAATGGAAAAGGGATCTGTTGCAGCTCTGTGAGGTACAGCCCTAGGACATAAAGCACATTGGAGAGAAGGACAAAAACACGTTAGTGAAAGAGATGGAGAGCAATGCTGAGGAAATAGGTACAGGAGAGTTAAGAATGACCCGTCTGTCTCCAGTTTGTGTTTCGAGTAGTGAGAACCTGAAGCACTGCGGACCATCACACAGCCTCTGGGCTCCTGAGCCACCCAGGAGGAGCAGATGACAGTGCAAGGGACACGAGAGGGAACGGTGTTGGCTCTATGAGGTGGTTCTGCAGTCTATCAGTTTGCGAAAGCTCCTCCGGAAACTGTCATCTAGAAAGGCATACAGGAAAGGGTTAAAGCAGCTGTTGGCATAACTCAAGCTAGTGATGAAGTAGGAAATCCCGATGATCAGAGGAGTTTGTGGGATGTCTGTGGTGAGGGCCACCACTGTGCTAAGGTGATAGGGTGTCCAGCAGAACAGGCACACAGCCAGGATGACAACCACCATCAGTGTCACTTTCTTTTTGGCTTTGTCCAGGGCTTTGGCATTGCTGTGGAGATGCACACGTCTCAGTCTGCACAACATGATGGTGTAGAGGATGCAGATGGTGGACACTGGGATAGCAAAGCCTAAGATAAGGGTGTAGATCCGACTGCCTTTCCACCACATGCTCTCAGGGTGGGGGAACACAAAGACACACTGGGAACGCCCCTGCTCCTTGTGTATCTTAGCAAAGACAGTGAAGGGCAGGATGATAACTGTGACAAAGGACCAGACGCAGAGGCTCACAATCTTCGCTGCTCGGTAGGTGCGGTAAGACATCTTCCTGGACTTGGTGGTGGCCACCACAACAAGGTAGCGGTCAATGCTCATGATGGTGAGGAAATAGATGCTGGAGAAGATGTTGTACTGGTCTATTGAGATGATGAGCTTGCACATGAACTCTCCAAAGGGCCACTGCAGGAGCAGGTAGTCAGCAATGTTGATGGGCAGCACCAAAGTAAAGAGCTCGTCGGCAATGGCTAAGTTAAGGATGAAGATGTTGGTGACTGTCTTCATCTTTGGGGCTTTGAGGATTACATAGATGACAGCAGTGTTACCTGTCAGCCCCACAGCACAGATGATGGAGTATATGACAGGCACCGTGACATAGAAGCTGGGGCTCAGCAGGGGAGGGGGCATATTCAGCCCCTCATCCCCTCTCCCTGCGCAATCTGCGGGCCCAGCCTCACAGGAGGAATTGAGCTCTGGAAGTGAGGAGTTTTCCATGGCCACAGCAGAGGGGTCAGGCCCACTGGTGGTGAAAAGGACTTGGAAGAAGGGGGAAAGGCAGGGATCCTGGTTATTCTCAAGCTTCTCTCCTCCGGAGCATCCAACCACCGGTGTCCTCCCTTCAGCTCCCATGTGCCTCCTGCTAGCGGGGACCTGCTGGGAGCAGCAGGATATCACCACAGGCTCAGCTGAGGCTCCCACCCTCCCCTCACAGCAGGGATGGTCCCCACCAGCTGCTCTTGCCCTCCACCAGTGCTGATGGGGTCCCGGGGGGGGGGGGGGGGCGGGGATGGGAGGGGAGATGGGAGCGAGGGAAAAGGGAATAGCTCAGAGCCCCACACTCCCCTCAGGTGACCACTGAACTAACTCCATGTGGGGACTCCCCAGTCCCCCCCATGCCCCCTACCAAGCTCATGGCAGCTCACCAAGGCTTGAGCCTGAGGGAGGGTCCGGTGCCTTTAGGATGCTCGGGGTTGAGAGCGGGAAGCAGAGCCCCCCCCCCAGAGCTGGGGTAGCAGGGACTGGGGAGGGTCACTGAAGCTTGGTGCGGGGAGAGGGGGCTGACCCACAGACTTGCCCCGGGCTCGAAAATAAGTCAGCCCATAAGTCAAAAAGGCGAGGAAAAGCACACTGACCTTTCCCAGCTGGCGGCTGGGGGGCCCCTGGGTCCGGCTGCGGGAGCGGGTCCGGCTGCAGGCAGGCAGCACCGATGCCACGTCTCAGCTTGATCCTAAGCACGGCCAGGAGTTAAATGCATGCCCACCTCGCTCTAGGGAACAGTGGAGAGGCCACGGTAACCACAGAGAGGAGGGTTCAAAATTCAGGAGCTGGAGCTGTACCGCGGGAGAGAAGAGTTTTGTGCAATTACCTGCAGTCGCATCCCCTCCTGATGGACAGCAGCGCAGCAAAGGTGGGAGAAATCCGATCTGCAGACGGCATCTGCTTTGCACACTGGGTCTGGGAGTACGGCATCCACTGCTGGGTCCCCAGGGTGGTCCGTGGAGACGTGTGGGGGCAGCGCGTAGCTGTCGGGTGGCGTGGCACACAGCACCCCGAAACGCGCTGCCAAGCTGAAGCAGGGTGCGCCAACAGGAGTTCTTATACCTCTGCACCTCCCCTCCTTCACGCTGGGATAATGACAGACCTGAATATAACCCCGCGGGAGGCAGTCTTTTTTAGAGGGTAATTCGGAGTTCCTGATTTACCTTTTTTTTTTTTTTTCCCCCAAAAAGCACGTCGAGTCTATCTGGCTTCAATTTTATTGGTTTTGCCTCAAATCCATGGGCTTGTAGTACATTTGGATAACATTGTGTGTCTCCTAAATCAGAAGTGAAAACAATGCCTTTTGTAGTGTTACCAGCACTACTGGCTACAGATATTAAGCTGCTAATAATGTAATACATGCTTCCTTTCGCAAATAATCTGGCAAAAGTCTTCAATATCTCTGAGCTCATATCACAGAGTGAGAGATAAACTCAGTTCTTTGTTCTGACTGTCCCACATCCTGCTGCACAATTAACCTAAATTATCAGGATTTCACAAATATGAAAATTCAAGCAAAGGAATTAATCAGTAAATATATTAAAAATTATAACCAGAGAAAATTAGCTTTTCTTCGTTGTGGTTATGCTTTCTTTTATTGTATATTACTGGTAGCTACAAAACATAGCAAATGATACTTCATGGTACATACTTCAATGAATGATCTGTGATTCCTGGCTTCCTTTACATTTGAGAAGAAAAGGTGTTCCCACCCTTATGTGCTCCCATAAGAATGATGTAAAAACTATGTTGCAGATTTACCATGGTGTTTTGATCCCTTTTCTGCATATTTTATACTTTCACAAGCCATAAAATAAAATAAAATAAAACTAAATAAAATAAAACTAAATAAAATGAAACTAAATTTATATACATATATATATATATATCACCTTCACTATGAAGTTTACTAGAAGCTAGCACCTGAGTCAGATTTTCTGGGTCAAAGACATAGGCACAGTTGTGTGAAGTGTGTATAGCTTGGAAAACTTTATGTAATAATTACATTATTAATGTTGGGTGTGGTCAAAACTCCAAGTGAACATCTTTCTGTTTGGTCTTTAATTTCCAGTGATTTAGTGTGGATGGTACAATAAGCCTCTTCTTTCCCTTTTTATCTACCCAAAAAATCCCAATTACAAAATGCAAATTTAATCATGGCTAAAGTGATTCATATATTTTTCACTATCGTCACACATTTCTCTAGAGAAGCTTTGTGACTCTCCTCTGTTATTTCAGAATTGTTTTTTTTTCTTCAGAAATCCTACTGAAACAACAACTCTTAATGAAGTCTACCAAAACTTTTCTTAATATTTCAGCTTTGTTTTAAGATCAGCCATAACACAGTTCAAACAAAACAGAACACAAATGCTGAGTAACATCATAATAGCACCAACACAGGGTCTATGATACACTTTTCGGTATTTTAGACAGGCAGAAATTTTTCTTTGTAGAAATGTTTTTTGGAGGATGTCAGCCACGGTGTGTGCTTATTGCAGTAATATAAAAGATAACCTAAGTAAATAAAATCTGTGTCCCTCTACTCGTGGTGACTGGAGAAGAATGTTGATGACTACAAGAGATATGTGTGGTGGTTTTGCCTTGGTAGGCAGCTGAACTCCACCACAAACACTCTCTCACTCCCCCTCCTCAGAAGAGGAGGGGAAGAAGAAAAGAAAAGTAACAACTCATGGGTTGAGATAAAGATAATTTAATTAAAGGAAAAAAATAATTATTAAGGAAAAATTATTATTAATTAAATAATTTAAGTAAAGGGGAAAAAAGGGAAAGGGGAAAAGGAGAAAGAAAAAACAACAAGCAAAGGCTGTGTGGAAGTGCAGAGGAAAGAAATTGCTCTCTACTTCTGTCCTGGTTTCAGTTAAGACAGAGTTAGTTTTCCTCATAGTAGCTGGTAGGGTGCTATGTTTTGGATTAGGATGAGAAGAGCGCTGATAACATGCTGATGTTTTAATTGTTGCAGAGCAGTGTTTACACCAGGCCAAGGACTTTTCGGCTTCTCGCTCTGTCCTGCCAGCGAGCAGGCTGGGGGTGCAGCAGGAGCTGGGAGGGGACAGACCCAGGACAGCTGACCCAAACTGGCCAAAGGGGTATTCCATACCATCTGACGTCATGCTAAACAATATATAGGGGTGGCTGGCCGGGGTGGGGGGCCGGCTGCTCGGGGATAGGCTGGGCATCGGTCAGTGGGTGGTGAGCAATTGCATTGTGCATCACTTGTTTCGTACACATTATTAGTAGTAGTACTGTTATCATTATTATTATTATTATTGTTATTATTATTTTCCTGTCTTAATAAACTGTCTTTATCTCAACTCACAGGCTTCACTTTCTGGTTTCTCTCCCCCATCCCAGAGAGGGAGGGGGGAGGGTGAGCGAACGGCTGTGTGGTGTTTAGCTGCCGGCCGGGTTAAACCACAACTTCCCACGAACGAGCAATGCTTGACCACGTCCTTGAAGCAGGGCCTCAATGCATGTAGCCGTTGTTTGGGAGCACAGATGTTTTCACAACGAGAGCCCACCCCTCTGCTCTTCTTCCTTTTTCCACCTTTTATTGCTGAGTGTGACACCACATGGTATGCAATAGCCCTTTGGTTGGTTTAGGTCAGCTGCCCTGGTGATGTTCCTTTCTCACCTCTTGCCCACCCCCATCCTGCTGGCTCTGGGGGTTTAGAGGGAGTCCTGATGCTATGCCAGTGTTGCTCAGCAGTAGACACAACACTGGTGTGATACCAGTGCTGTTCTAGCTACAGGCGCACTGTATCGGCTGCTGCAGGGGAAGCTAACTCCATCCCAGCCAGACCCAGTACAACATGTCATACTCTTCTGCAGAAAAAAGCAAGGAAGACAGTCCAGGGAACTACAGACTGGTCAGTCTCACCTCAGCCCCTGGAAGGATTACTGGGAATATCCTCCTGGAAGACATTTCCAGAAATACAAAGAATAAGAGTGTGTTTCAGAGCAACCAGCATAGATTCAACATAGGCAAATCATGCCTGACCAGCCTGGCTGCCTTCTGTTTCTGTGGTGAGATGACTGACTCCATGGATGAGGAGAGAATAGTAGGTGTTTTTTTACTCAGACTTTTAGCACAGCCTGCAGCAGTCTCCCATAGACACAGTGGGTAGGTGGGTTCAAACAGCAGCAGTCAGGAATTCAACATGTAATTGGTGGTCAGATATTAGGAACAAAGTCCAGTGGAGTGCCACTGTGATCCTTTGGAGCCTGGAGCACATTACAGAGGAGGAGATCTTGAGGGAACTGGATTTGGGGAGCTGGTGGAGTCACTGTCCCTGGGGGTGTTTAAGCTAAGCTTAGGGACATAGTTTAGTAGGTAATATTGCTGGTTGGGGGACAATTGGACCAGATGGTCTTGGAGGTCTTTTCCACTCTTAATGATTCAACGATTCTTTGTTTTTTCTTAGAGAAGGCTTGGGTGGCAGTAGATTGCTGTCTTCAGCCATCTCAGCTTGGGTTATGGAGATGTAGTCGGTTTACGTGGCAAGGTTTCGGTAGTGGGGAGAGCTGCAGGGGTAGCCTCTGTGAGAAGAATCCAGAAACTGCCCCATGTTAGATAAGGGCCAGTTTCAGCCTGCTCCAAAGGGACCCACCACTGCTTAGAGCCAAGCCAGTAAGTGATGTTGTTTGTGCTTCTGTGTGAGCAGATTTAAGAAAGGTGAAAAAACCTGCTGCACACAGTGGGTGGGAGAGAGGAGTGAGAACCAGCCCTGCAGACCCCCAGGTCAGCACAGAAGGAGGGCAGGAGGTGCTCCAGGCACGCAGCAGCAGTTCCCCTGCGGCCTGTGGAGAGGCCCCTGGTGGAGCAGGCTGTCCCCCTGCAGCCCACGGGTCCCACACGGAGCAGATCTCCACGCTGCAGCCCGTGGAGGAGCCCCCGGTGGAGCAGGTGGATGTGGCCTGGAGGAGGCTGCGGCCCATGGAGAGCCCCCGCAGGAGCAGGCCCCGGGCCGGAGCTGCAGCCCGTGGAGAGGAGCCCACGCAGGAGCAGGGGGACTGGGGGGAGCTGCCGCCCGTGGGGGACCCGTGCTGGAGCAGTTTGCTCCTGGGGGATGGATGTACCCCGTGGTACGGAGCCATGTGGGAGCAGTTCTTGAAGAGCTACTGCCTGTGGGCAGCCCCCGCAGGCTCAGTTTTTGTGAGACCTGCTCTATAATAGAATTTTTATGGTGACCGATACAGTCTCAGTGTTTTCCTCTCTTATAACTGCTTCCATTTTGTTGAAATAGCTTCAAGGGTTAAATATGTGGGAAGGAAATCTTTAAGAATTAAGTAGGCAGAAAAAAAAAGCTTAATTTTACATTTTATGTAGTTTTTAAGAGAAACGTAATTATAACATTCGTTGACTTGGACTGATGGAGCACAGTGGTTAAGTAGCAATGCATAAAAAATATATTTAATTTCCTAGGAAACATATTGCAAATTCTTTTCTATCCCACATCTAAAAGCTTTCAAGGTTATTTCTGTATTTACTAGCAATGTTTGTTATATATTTTGACAACTAAAAGAGAGAACATAACTGTCTCAGACTTTATCAGTGTGCTGGGTCTTGTCACTTCGCTTATTAGTCTAAATAAATAAATGAAACGTTTACTAAGTGGAATACAAAAGAAAAGGAAAAAAAGAAAGCAAAGCTAACCAGCATTGAAGCTGTTGTAGAGATGCATATTATTACATTTTACAGGGAGTAGCAGTTTTAGGAATCAAAATAGGTACCAGATTATTATTTTTTTTCCCCAGTAACAGGACCATTGATAGTGTAGTACAGTGTTAATTTAAGATAGATTAAAAATTGCTTTTTATATTGGAAAATAATATGGGAATTTTGCAAATGATTGAGACACAAACTCAGAAAACCAGTATTCGTTTAAAAAATTGAACCACCTTCTCTCTTTACTTTAGGAGTTCATCAATATGTGAGTTGTATTAATGTAACTGCATGATACAGGCAGGTATGCCAAGCATTTATGCTCCTGCTTATTATAAGGACTTTCTTCATTTCAAAATTAATTGAAATTGTAAAAATTTACTGTTTATGCATTGGTCCCATATAAGTCTTTCAGTGTTTCTTTTTTTAGTAAATAACCATGTAAACCAACTATGACATAAAGAGAAATGATTCCTCATAGAATAATTAGTGTGTACATTTATTATGCGTTAAAACTGAACAGTCTAAAGGATTACAATATATAAATACATTTCTATAATAAATTATCTTCACAAATTAATCTTCATTCTGTTTTAGAATGGTTTTCCACAGAATCTCCATACACATAACCATGCTATCTCAGTCTGGATGCATGTATAAAATTTTGACTGATTTGAGACAGAAAGAGAGGTCATAGAGATTCGGATAAAAGGGTGGTCTTGAGTGGGGGAAAAATACAAACTGTTGTTAATTCATGGCAACAATGCTAGTTGAGTTTGTTTATATTATTCCATGGGAGAGAAGCTGCATTGACAGGGTGTTTTTGAATGTTGCACTGACAAGGAGAGCTGCTGTCAGATGTTGTTTATGATGCAGACAGGAGCTGTCTGCTATCTACTAGTCAGGTACTTATTCTTATTTCTACTTCATTCATTTGTCAATCCAGACAGTTGGTTTGAAGTTTTTTTCTTTATTAACCCCTGTAATTTGACATCCACTGGCCACCTAAAGAATTTTCTGTGTAATAAAGG
This sequence comes from Anser anser, assembly GCF_964211835.1. Lineage (NCBI taxonomy): Eukaryota > Metazoa > Chordata > Aves > Anseriformes > Anatidae > Anser > Anser anser. The sequence goes on from NC_139721.1 coordinate 41,914,852, forward strand.
TGAGAGTTGAAGATAGCTAGTGGAAGATAATTTTATCCTAACTTGCTTGCTTCTGCCTTTTCTTCTCTGGGTATAGCTTCTCTAGCACAAACTCTTTCTAAGAAGCTGTTTGGGTTGCTCCTGGTTTAGCAATTAGCCTAGGGAAATGGGTTAATAGCACCAATCAGTACTGGAGAGTCAATTGTGAAGACAGGAAAAGCAGCTTAAAGCAGTTCTCTCTTTATTCATATTCTCTGCTTTAAAATAAAGAAGCACTTTACAATCTCAAAACAGGGACTCATGAATTCAGGTAAGTTATGTCCCCTGTTTAAGGTGGCTCACAGATGAGGGAGTGTTGAGTAAACTTAATGGTATGAGCGAGTATTTAAACAGTCCTCGGATTAGTCCACTTAATTATATTCTGTGCTCTGCTATGTGGTTAAAGGTAAGCTTTAAGAGAAGGTGTAGTAGTTTTAGTACTAGTAGCTTCATCTAGCAGTACAAGCTTGCTCCTTGCTTGATGCATTGCAAGCCTACACCACAGAGGAAGAACTTGTTGTCTTCAGTTTTCAAAACTGTAGTTTTCAAGGGCTATCTGCCAACCATTCATGGCCTCCAGGAATGTTCTGCTTTTGTGCATGTTCCTTGCTCTGTAACAGGCATGTTGCTGTCAGAGCTGCGTCATCTGGAAATACAGTACAACTTATTGCGCATAAGTTTTGTCATGATGCTTGTGTTATGGTGTCTTGCTTTCTGACTGTGCAGGGGCAAAAATGCAGTTATGATAGGAATCTGACCAGCAGAAGGAATCTGCCTGTTTCCTCTTTCCTGGCAGGTGAAGAAATAGATTTTTAGTCTAATGCATCTTTGATGCTTTGATGTGAACTTCTGTCATTAATCAGGGCATTGTAGCTGTCTGTACAACATTCTGATAAACAATTTCCCTCTACTATCAGGTGTTCATTATTGTTGTTTTTGTAGCATTTGGAGGTGTCAAAAATATCAAGCCTCATGGACAGCCATCAAAGTCTGGTTTTTGTTTGTCTGTTTTTGTTTTTCCCTCTTATACTGTCCGTCTCCCAGATAGGTAGTGAAAGCTATAATGGGGAGTGGACTGAAGGAAGCCCAGAAAAGTATAATGACTTGTCCCAGGAGAGAAATCTAATTATTGGAATAACATGTGGAATATAGGGTTTTGAAATACTTCAGTGTTTGTCAGAATTCTTGTAAAAATAAATTGATAAATAAATCAACCAGACAAAGAAACCCAACATGTGCCATTTCTTTCTTTTTCATACTTGTGTTACAGAACTCTTCATTTCTGTTTCATCTGAGGCTGAAATAGGAACATGAAGAAAACAAACAACAACAACAAATAATGCAAATACTTCAATTTCATTTAAGTCTTTATTGCTGACTTTTATAAACTTAGAGATTCTATACTTTTGTTCTTGTGTGGATATGTCCGGGTCACAGCATGCATGTCAATGTTTCAGCAGGCACATAGAGGATCTTCCTCCCAGGTGAAAGTGAAGAGAAATGAGCAGTGCTAGGAATAATCCAATAACCCCTATAGGGCTAGATTTTCAGGATTTGGAAGTCTGGTCTAATAACCAGAGCAGCTCCTCAGGGAGACATTAAAACCTGTAGGCCAAATCCAGCTCTTGGTCAATGAAGTATGACCCTATTACAGCTGGTGGAGCTGTGCCTGCTGACAAACTGTTGTGCCAGCTAGTCGTTAGGCATGCTGACTCCATATGCTCATGCTCTGAAAAGACACTAATTTGTAATCATTATCTGTGCATATAGAATGTTTCTGGCTGTACTTTTCCTGAATACTTTAAGTAGCTCATGCTGTCCAAGTTGAGGGCTTAAGAAAAGAAAAAGGCAGAGGTGTTTTTCTCTGAGCAGTGTAAATCACTATTATGTCTTTGTGAATCTGTGGTATCATTATCCGGTGACCTAGATGAGTAGCAGATGAATAAATTACTTAATGATTTACCACTAAGGGAACTGTAATTTCTTCATAATGAGCATGCAAGTCTTGTACCTCCTCCATTCACTTAGTCCACATCTGAATTTCAGAATGTATCCTTTTCTATCCCACTGCCCAAAGCCATGAGAGAGATTCCTCCCACTGGTTAACTGAGTCAGTCTTGAAGAACTTCAGTGATCTGAAGTGGGAAGAAGAAAGTCATATAAGGCAATCCTGCAAAGAGAAGTTATCTTCTTAGTACTGAAGATAGCTCAGCAGTGGAGGTAGGGTACAGTTTCTGAAGTAAGAAAGTGCATTTATTTTCTACCTTTGGAACTTATTTACCAATACAATGTGTAAATGGGGAGGAGTACAAAAATGTTCAAGTGAGATCTTTGAGATCTTTCTGTGACTCCTGCTTTCTAGGAGAGAAGACATTGCATTAATACATCTGTTTATTATGTATAGAGGAATAAACTTGCCTGTATGTCAGGTAAAGTCAACCTATCCTGTATCAATCTTCACGATATTCACATAAATTCCTTTAAAAAACATTCTGTGTCAGCAAATCCACAGCCTGCCCAGATAATTTGCTCCAGGCAACCTATTCTTCAAAACCTGACTTTTTGCTATGATTTTAAACTACTTGGTTATTTTCCTCCACCAAAATGGGTCCTGAAAACATTTTCTGACCCCACAGTGATGAGCTTTTCCATGTCTTATTACTATAGCACCTTCCAGCCTTAGGCCATGTTGGATGGGGCTTTGAGCAACCTGGTCTATTAGGAGGTGTCCCTGCCTGTGGCAGAGGAGTTGGAACTAGGTGATATTTTTTACTAGGTGATATACTAGGTCCTTTCCAACCTAAACCATTCAATGTTTTTATGGTTCCCCTTAGTCTTTTCAAAAACAAAGTTGCACATCTGTAAACGAGGCCTGTGTCGAACCTTCAGGTTGTTGTCATTTATACCAGGGTTGGCAGGCTTTTACGTACTCAAGATTTGGAGAAATAAAGATTAGGGATACCTATAAAATGTAGATGGAAGGTGGGGAAGCTGTTATGAGAGGATATGTAGATGGTGTCTTTTGCATTATATTACCCAACAAGAAATCCACCAATGTCTATCAGGTCTTTTTGTGCTGATGTTGAATTGAAAGATGAGTAAAAGAAGAGAAGCAAAAGCTGTAGCTGAATAAAAAGGGAAAAAAATAAGCCAGCAATAAAGCTTGAGTGTATAGTGGATTTTTGTTGTTGTTGTTTGTTTTTTCCTTTTTTTTTTTTTCTTCTTTTTTTTTGCAATCTAAAACTCAGTGAACTTCAATGTGTTTCTCACCTTTATTGGTCTTAATGTTCTGTGTATTTGTGAATGAGAAGGTTCTGCTGCATCAGAATGGCAAACTCTTAGCAATGGTTTAAACTCATTGCCTTCAATAGGTTCTCAAGAATTTAAGAGCTTAAACTAAACTGTGTACTTGCTCTATTGAAGATTAGTTCCATAAATCTCTCAATGGCTTTGTTGTTCTAACATAAGACTTTGAAGTACATTTAAGTAAGATGTTAGGCAAAAATAATCCACTTGCAGGACCAAAAATAAACAACAGAACGGCAGCAAGTAGAATAAGAAATGCATCTGTCCCAATATGATTAGAACTTCTGAAGGACTTGAGAGCTCCCCAGCCTACCAAAGCTCTAATAAAAGTGTCTGTGCTTTCTAATTTTCCTTATTACAGTAGCTAAATTGCAAAATTGCTTTTCTCCAAGATGGAACTTTAATAAAAGTCCAACAAAACTGTAAGTCAGTTAAGATTTCCTGAATAACCTAGAGGATTTGGTCTATAAAAAGTACCACATCAGGGTTCACTGAAGGAAACTATGAAGAATATTGTGAATCAATCAGGAACCCAGACTGGATTATGACTGCTCATAGCTGGGGTTGCTTTGTGTATAGAATTTGAAAACAACTCTTGGGTCCCTTGAAGCTTAGTTGACCAGAACATCAGAACTTGTTCCTCAGCTTTAGGAAATGCGGTTATGACCCTATGAGTGTGGGGTTTCCTTCCATGGCTATAACATCTGCATTGAAAATTTGAAATTTACCCTGCAGAATGCAGAAAGAAGAAAGTAAAAAACATGACCCCCCCCCCCCAAAAAAAAAAAAAGAAAAAAAACAACCAATACTGGAATTCTACATTTTTTATTATTTAATTATTATTAACTTCCCCTTACTGACTGAATGTTCATCCATATCATCTGCATGTGGAATAAACCAGGAAAGGTGGATGTACTGTGAAACACACATTGTTCTGTGAATAAATCTTCAAAAGGTAAGGACTCAATAACATCAGATGTGACATGAAATGACATCTAATGCTTACGGTCCTGTGAGAAGAAATCTTAGTTTGTTTCTCCAAAGCATGACAATTGGGCCCTGGAAGGGACTTTCAGAGCTCATCTCAAAAACAAACAAACAAACAAACAAACAAAAAACCACCAATGATGTTATCCTGAATTTTGAATATCTCAAGGATGGAGGTTCCACAGGCTCATTGGGCACCTGTTCTAGTGCTTGGTCAACTTCACTGTGAATAATTGTTCCCCCATGTCTCATTGAAATATTTTGTTACCTCTTAATTTTCTTTTGATTCCTGTCCTTTAACTGAGTACCTTTCAGAAGAGTTTAACTCTGTTTTAGGTAGGTAAAGGCAGCAATTATATTCCAAAAATTGTAAATTTGTCTTAGGAATAAGCACATGGGTTTGGTCACTATGTCAAAACCCTATGCCGTAATTTAAGAAAGAATGAGTTACCAAAGATCATTAATCCAGGAGCATGACACTTATCATAGCATAAAGCTGCAATTGCTGGACTATCAGCACTTTTCTGGTCCTTCTTTCTCCAGTTTCAAGATCCCACAGTAGAATCACCTGTGTCAGTTCATCATGTCCAAAAACTTCTGACTGTAATTCATCTTCCTGTGTCACTTGGAGTTTCAGCCCTGCAGAGTCTGGAGGCTGTTTGGGGGTCTGACCTTGTGACAACCCATCAGGATTTAAATGAATCCAGCATTTTTGCTCTAGATGTTTCCTTCAGCAACTTTGGAGACAGTGGTAGGAGATGCTGCAAGATCTTTGCTTAGAGCAGCTGCTGAGCAGTGGAGCTCCTGAATGGCAGCTGTGCCACAGTTGTGGGGAGAACACCTGTGCTCTTGTCTCTTCTGCTCCATGCACTCAGCCTGCTAGAGGTGATCTTTGTCTCTGCCCAGGTGGAGAGGTGCACATCTCTAAGAGTCCAGTGGGCAAACCCTTAAAATGCGGAATGCAAGAAGTTAATTGTAATCTGTTATAACTCTTTGGTGCTCTGATTACTGTTTTTCTGGAAATCTGATTGCCTATCTCTCCACCATACAAACACTTACTTGCTTTGAGATCTTGGAGTGTCTCAGTAAGCACATGTACTTAACTCTTCCTCTGTATGTACCAAAGTACCCAAAGTACTTCAGTGACATTGTTTGATGATCCCCTACTTGGTGATTTGGAAGTTGAGAGTAAAGAGTCTCATAATGTTTTGCTTTTGGAGACTTTTTTTTTTTTTTTTTAACTTCTAAACAGTAATAAAACGGATTAAAATTGTAGCCATGCTGATGAGATGGTGTTACAAGCTTGTGAATAAGCAGCTACTTGGTCAGTGTCAAATGGAGCGTTCCACTGAGACAGACTATAAAGAGCTGCTTATTGCTGCATTACTCATAACTATTAAAACCACTAAGGCAAGTTTATGTTTTAGTATACTTTTAAGTAATATTTCTTAATTTGCAAAAACTTATTCATAAATGCAATTTGCTCAGTGCCCATTCAACACTTGTGTTCAGCTTTTTCTTGCATACTGTTATGCTTCACATCTGCCTGATAACAGAAGCAATGGATTAAATAACTTTACTGTGATTTAAAAGAGGGAACATAAAGGGGAGTCCCTGTTCTTGCTCAGTAGTATGGCTAACAGAGTAAATCTTGAAAATGAAATACCCATCTCTTGACTAAATCTCACTCTTCACTAAAGAACTTTTAATGTCTGGGACTCCAAATCTCTCCACAAAACTACTACAGAAAATCAAAACTTTTCATTAGCCTGAATATTTTTCCATTCAAAAAAATACTCCTCTTTTCTCAGGACAGTGTTTTGAATCAAACATTTTAACCAGCACAAATTAAGAATAGTTTTTTTCTCTAACCTTCCAGAAAGGGGAGATAACTTGGTGGCCACTAATCAACTGCATGGAGACTTTATATAGTGCTTCCCCACATCACTTTTCTCCCTGATAATATATACATGCTATCTTTTGTGGAATCTGTTGCCCAGTCTGCAGCCATAAATACCCAGGACCTTGCATTCCCCTTGAACTGTGAGAGTGTGGGAACTCTTCATTTCAGTAGGACTGTGCTGAAGACGACCATGGCTCTACATCTGCCTTGTTTTGAAACCTGTCTGTTGCCAGATCAAGACGAGAAATTCATGCTTGCAAAAGGTGTGTATTAAACAAAACGAAACAAAACAAAACCAACTCGGGTAATTTCCCTTCTCACTTTTAACATAAGAGTATTTCTTCTGTTCCCCCCCCCCCTTCCCCCCCCCCTTTTTTTTCCACATAGAACTTACACTGTAAATGTAAAAGCAGCTCATTGCTTGTTTCACAAGCTTAAGCATACAACCTTTACAAGACACCTTCCTGTATCATGTCTGTCTTGTCATGCAAAGGAAGTGAAAATAAAACAGATACTGACAGCAGCATCAGTCTTTACCAGAAAAGTGTACAAAAATGAATAAAATGTACCCTGCCACCTTGTAAACTTGCTAGAAGCAAGATGATGTGATTGACTGCTTCTGGTGTTGCGCATAAGGAGGCTCTGAGGTAAAGCAATTTATACACATCACTTTATAGAGCACGCAGCTATGTTTCTGAGAGCTTTATTGTGCAACTGTGTGACTCCTTTTCTGGTGATATAGTTGGTAAAGCCCCCACAGCCTCTGAATGCTTCAACTTAGCCACTGAGAGAACCGGTAAGTTATTTGTTGGGGCCTTATTTAGGTAAGGGATAAATTAGTAATTATAAGTGCAGAGCAACCAAAAAAATCATTTGTTGCCTAATTTTAGGTACTGATGACCTTTGTTTATTTGTTCGCTTTTACAGCAGTGTCTGTTATGGAGAGAACTAACTGGGCTGCTATTATTGAGTTTGCCCACAGATCTGAGACCTCGGTCTCAATCTGCAATTCTAAATGCAATGTATCTGTAGACCTCTTTTTGTTTAAATGCAAGCCTGTAGTAGAGAAAAATACTGTGTTAATAATAATTTAGAGATATTTTCAATATATTGCTCTTTTAGATTTTTTTTTTGTGTGTGTGTGTGTGTGGATCTGTATACAGTCAGATGCTCTTCTCTTTGTGCCCCCCTCCACACATAAAAACTGAATTTTCTTCATGTGTTCCAGAAACTGCATTTATATTCTTTTTGCATCTGTCTGCTTCCCTCTCAATGTAGCAAGTATCCTCGTGTTTGTACTTGGACTTCTCTTCAAGCTAAGGTCTCAGGAAAAAGTAGAAGTAAAGTCATTGACTGGAGGAAGGAAGGGGGAATTAATCATAGAGGACCTGTTGACACATGGACTTTATGGCAGCAGCTTGCTGTAATGTAAACTGTTTTATTTTTGTTTGTTTCCAACAGAAAAGCCAAAGAACACTCCGCACTTCAAGAAACATTTGGTTTTCAGTTGTCCACACACAGACTTTGGAGTGTAGTTTGTGCTTGGATTGGACTTTGACATACACTTAAGTGTGTGTATTTGACAGGGTGTTTGCTTGAAAACAATTGACACTTTATTTCATGAGGTCTATATGCTACTTACAGAAGGATTAACCTTGACAAGAACAGACCAGACTTGATTATCCTGACCTGAAAAATTAAATGCTATGAGAACTTCAGTAACGGCTGCTGTACAGATCTCAGCTGTACTGCAAGGACAAATATTCTTGAAAAGATGTCATATGTCACTGTACAAACAGTTTGTTTTGCTTTATGCAGCTTCTTCTTAACATTGGCAACAGTGACTTAGAAACTGGATGTTTGGAGAATCAGAGATGAAAACGAAATGGATGAAGTCAAAGTGAAAAAAGTTGAATACTGTCAATAAAGAGGAGAAGGGTTTCTGGGAACTTGAGTTTATTCTCTTCCAGCCGAAAACAGTTTATCTGTTATAGCTTTCATAAGAAATCTCTATGAGATTCTTAATAACAACTGTGAGTGAGGTCCAGGCCCTCCCCCAGAAGGTTAAAGCTCTGATGATGTAACAGGATCCCAGCGTGTGCAATCCTCGGACTGGAGACAAGACTCAGGAAATGTAGATTTACCTACTATTAAATGTGTCCTGGGTAGGTGTTGTGATATCTGGGGCATTTCAAATTAAAATAAAGAAATCCCAGTCTGACTGTTTGGGCCTGACGATGAATAGAAGCTTCCTGCTGCAGAAAAATGAATTGAAATCAAACTTGGGGAGCTGGGCAGAACAGCAAATACCATTTACTGGATATAATAATGAAGCCACATGGTATGTAGTTTTCTTTTTTCTTTACAGTGATTGTTGGACCCAAGTTATCAGGCTGGGAGAAAAAAGTTTTCCCACTGAGCCCTTCATACTTTTCCCTCCCCTCCAGTTTTTTATTGCTTACTCCTCATTGAAGTGTTTAAATGAAATACGTCCAAGATTTTTAAGTCTGTGAACCACCAACATCTGGCACTTGGTGAAGAAGATTGTTTTGTTCCCTCTCCAGAGGCAAAGCCAATCATCTGTGCTGGGGCCTGGCCAGCTCTAGCCTTGGGGCTGCTGCTTAGCCTTCATCTCCCATAGCCACAATGTGTTTATCACCATGTTCAGGCTACTAAAGGCATGCCTAGCATGAGGAACATTGTCAGCAAACATATGCTGTTCAAATCATAACAAAGCATGAAGAACATGCTTGTGTACTTCTAAGCTAAGACACTGGCTATTTTCCAACAGAAGGGAAAAAAATTCTCTTCCCCTCCTCCCCCCCCCCTTTTTTTTTTTTTTAAATCAAGAAACCCAACCTCAGAGCTGCTGAAAACAATCCAGGGATTTATTCTGTGGAAAATCAATGTATAGGTAGACAGGAATGGAAAAGATAGGAGCAAACGGGACTAAGAAGATAAATTGTCACGTGGAGTCTGACTTTCAGTGAGTGGACCTTGAAAGGACATCTACTAAAAGGTTTTTTACAAGGTGAAATAAATGAAGATGGAGAAGATGTAACTTCTGCAAAAGTAAAATGAGAACATAAACAAGGAGGGGAACCATGCTGCTTTTATATATACAGGGCATATATATATATATTTCCTCTGTTGTTTACTGCCTAGATTCTGGCTCCTGGAAGATTTCTTTATGCAAGCTGAATTACAAAGACTTACTGGCACTTTACATGGAAAACAAAAATTCTTAACACTTCATGCTAACTTTGAGTTCAGTGCAACACCAATAACAAGCACAACACCCAGTGTTTCATGCTTTGCTTCTGCATAAGCTGCTTATGGCCTGTTTCCAAGAGCATTTCTGAAGTTATGGGATGCTATTACCTCATTTGTGATTGAAATGCCAATGATTCCTTGCCAATGGAAATTTTTCAGTGCTTCCTGACTCCAATTGCTTCTGTTGTCTGCCTGTGGCTATCTGCCTCCAGCCAGGTAGACATAAGCTTAATTTCTGTAGCAAGCCACTGATAGATTTGTGGCCTCAGGCCACTCCATATCTAGGTCCAGGTTAATTTTCACCATTGACCAAGTCTAGGTCTATGCTAAAGATAGAAGCTGACTGTTCCTCCTCAGTTTACCACATATTCATGAACACTTGCATTCCTAGCTGCTGGAGCCTGGACAAGTGCAACCTTTTTTACATGGTCTTTAGGTGTAGTCTGTACAGTATACATCATTTTCAACATTCCCTTGTTCTCATCATAAGTGCACACAGAGCAGTATGGTTGGTGATTGACTTACATCTCTGAACTGCCAGCTGGACTAACCTGGTCTAGGAGTACTTCTGTCCCCTGTGTCCTGTGGTGTAACCTGTCCTCAATTTTGTTTCCTCTTTTGTTGTTTGTTTAGAGATAACAAATGTAATAAGGAGCACCTACTCAATTCAACTTTAAAGCATTTATTTAAATGAAACCACACAATTTTCAAGGCAGAGGAGAGAGGTTTGTTATTAATTATGAAAGCTAAAATAACATTAAAGAGCCAAAAGAGTAGATTTGAAGCATTAGCCCTTTCTCAGAGGACCTGCCTCAGTGTCCCAGGAGATATATCAGTCAACCTAGGCAGTACAGCAACAAGTCTGGCAACCTGTACATTGCTCTTTCTACAGGTAGCACTTTCTACAGGATGAGGAAAGAGAGTTCAAGCACTTCCTGATCTAACCATGTTAGCACTAACACAGAGAGTGCTTTCCAAACGAGCTTTTTTTTCTTTTTTTTTTTTTCCCCTGAGAACCTCTTGACATCTTCAACTCAATCTGTATAGCATCAAGCAGCCAGGAATTCTCCTGGAATGAATAGTTCACTACTGACAAGCACAGAATTAATTTAAATTTGTTCCCAGGACCTGTGATACTGCCAGGCAGTATAAGGAGGCAAAAAAAGAAAAGCTCCTGGCCAAGATTTTGAAAAATGGATTCAGAATTAACTGTTCTGACTTGCGGCAGAATGAAGCATCATCTTTTCCTGCCTCATTTTGAATACTGAGGTGTGTTGTAACTTTTTTACCTTTTCTCTGTTGTTTTTAGTTTCCTTGATATCTTCAGGGTAATCCACCTTTTACCTAAAACTGCCTGACGGTTGCTCTTAACTATGTCTCATCAGTGGACTATTTCACTTCAGTAGCTCTCATTCTACAGAAAGGACCAAGCCTCAGATCCTGACAAGAAAATGTACCTGAAACCACACCACTTTTTTTTTTTTTCTGTTTTCACCTGTGTTTTTCCTGTTTCACCCAAGTGTGTCTTTTGCTAATGCAGTTGTATAAACAATGTAGCATAAAATGACTCTTTATTAGTATAATTACTATGTTGTCCATTGTAAAAAAGGAAAATTTAATGTTAGCTCTTTCACAATGTTAAAACATTGTATGGATTTACTGCAGGCATACAAGAATCCCAGTTCCTGTGGCTGAAATTAGTGGCATATCAGTGTTTACAAAGAAAGGTCAGTAGCTCTGATGGCAAAGAGCTGGGACTGACAGTATCAAATTTCTCACTTGTGTTTGATGCTGACAGACATTGACTCCAGACAATATGGCTTCACATGTATGCACATATGTAAGTTAAATGAACATAGTCATCTCACCAAAATCACTAATTTGTTTTGGCAGGCCAAATAGTTCCACCAGTAACATCTCTTTTTTTTCTCACTGTGAATGTTCCCCAACGTGATGTCCACGTGGTTCAACCATTTTTCCCAGCCAGTTCCCTGGTATGGCTCACGACTGATCAGGGAACATTCCTGGTGGCAGTGCTCCTCAAGCCACCATGATTTAGAGGCATGATTTAACATTAGGGATGCAGACTAACTGCTCATGCCTACTGCCCTCAGTGTCTAAAAAATAATTTAAAAATCCAGATGACAATTTTCCTCATACAGACACAGATTTTACACACTGCCTATCTCAAAATAGTTTTAATTGCACATCAGTTGCTTCACTTTGTAAATCAAGGCATTTTATTTTAGTGCTTAGGTTGTAAAAAGTCAGACAGGTAGGAGTAGCATACCTGGTCAGAGGCCCTCACTTTCTTTTGGACCATTTTATGCCTAGAGACAGGGAGAGACACCATAGTGTTAAAAGGCCCAAGCTGTAGTTCTGACTGGTGGAGAGCATATCCAGTGCAGGAGCCAAGACTCTCCCATCAGCTGCTGTTTCCTCCACAACATCACTGCTGCTGCTGTTCCTTACCAGGAAAACAAAAACCAAAACTTTGCATGGGGAAAAGTTCTACCTTAATGTCAGGATAAAGTCTGGAAGGAAAATGAGGAATATGTCCACTTTGGGTGCAGTTGGGGAATTACTTCTATAATAAATTAGCTTTTGAAAGAGGAAAAATGAGTTAATGGAGTTTTCTCTATTCTATGATCATGTCTTTTCTCCAGTCAAGATTTTCATTTCTCAAGGAATCTTCATAGAGAATTGCTACTTAACATATCCACTGGTGCATCAAATGTATCACATAGAAGCAGATAAAATTTTTTTTCCATGTTTTGCCAGATTCACTATGAAAAGACATCTGTTCCATAAGAATTATCAGCTGCTACACATTTTCTATGTTTGAATTTGCCAGCTGCAGTATGAGCACACCAGTGAATAACTATTTTATTGTCTGTATGTCCACTACACCCATAAATTGTAGCTCCTTTGGGAATGTGTGAAGGTGGGGAGACAAAAATTGTGGTTTAGCTTAGTTGCATGCAAAAAAACTGACTAATGTCCATGGCTTCAGCAGGGCACAGATGAGCATGTGAAAATATTCTTCTTAAGCATCAACAGCTGGGCAAGTACACTTTTTTTTTTTTTTTAATCTGTCAACATAAGCAGATCCCCCTGCATAAGCTGGTAGCGATTAAGTCCAACATAGACTTTTCTAAAGGACCCTGATAACAAATTAACATATACTTGAGAAGCATAAAGTCATCAACAGCTGAAAAGATATTAATAAGCACTGAGCAGTAGTATGTCTCCACAAAATAAGATATTAAAAAAAGAGTAATAATTTGGCTTTTGGAGCTTAGTCCTAACAAACTGCATTAATTCAAAGCTCTTTGACAAACTTAATCCAAATCAATTTTTTCTTTCTTGAGTATCCTTATGTTTGCCAGGCTTTAAGAATAAGTTCTAGGAAGTCCTTAGGCAAGGAGAATGAGGAAGTGGTCTTTCATACTTATGGGACTGCTGTCTAGTAGTTAAACCTAACTGTTTTCGTGACTCTTGGTTTTGATGGAATAATACTATAATGCACAGAAAGCCAGGGTCTGAGAAGTAAAACCACCATGATATATTCATCTTTGCTTATAGTATAGTAACATTTCATTTGAGATGTAACTGTTAATGCTGTGATTTTTCTGGAGATGAATGACTTGTCTGCATTCTCTTCATTTGCTATAAAAGAAACTACTTTACTCAAGGAGCTAAGGACCAAGACAATTTGATGAATGGGATATAAAAATGCTTTTAAGTTTAAACAGCACATATTTTAATTGCACTTCTTAGAATCATAAAATCATAAAGGTTGGAAAAGACCTCCAAGATCATCTGGTCCAACCATCGCCCTACCACCAATGTCACCCACTAAACCATGCCCCTAAGCACCAAGTCCAACCTTTCCTTAAACACCCCCAGGGATGGTGACTCCACCACTTCCCTTGGCAACCCATTCCAATGCCTGACTACTCCTTCTGAGAAGAAATGTCTCCTAATTTCCAACCTAAACCTCCCCTGGCACAAGTTGAGGCCATGCCCTCTATCCCTATCACAAGTTATCTGCAAGAAGAGGCCGACCCCCAGCTCCCCACACCTTCTTTTCAGGTAGTTGTAGAGAGCAATAAGGTCTCCCCTGAGCCTCCTCTTCTCCAGACTAAACAACCCCAGTTCCCTCAGCTGCTACTCATAGGACTTGTGTTCCAGGCCCTTCACCAGCTCTGTAGCTCTCGATGTCTTTCTTGTATTGAGGGGCCTGTGTACAAGAGGCTTTGCAAAACAGCAAATGACAGCAAACATTCTTACAATTCAGTTATTTTGAATGATAGAAATAGAATGGTGATTTCTTATCTTTTCTTCTTCTTCTTCTTCTTCTTCTTCTTCTTCTTCTTCTTCTTCTTCTTCTTCTTCTTCTTCTTTTTATTATTATGAAATTTGTGATGGTATTATTCCAGCAGGGAAAAAAAATCACAGAATCACAGAATCACAGAATCATCTAGGTTGGAAGAGACCTCCAAGATCACCTAGTCCAACCTCTGATCTAACATTAACAAGTCCTCCACTAAACCATATCACTAAGTGCTACATCTAAACATCTTTTAAAGACCTCCAGGGATGGTGACTCAACCACTTCCCTGGGCAGCCCATTCCAATGCCTAACAACCCTTTCAGTAAAGAAGTTCTTCCTAATATTCAACCTAAACCTCCCCTGGTGCAACTTTAGCCCATTCCCCCTCGTCCTGTCACCAGGCACGTGGGAGAATAGACCAACCCCCACCTCGCTACAGCCTCCTTTAAGGGATCTATAGGGTGTGATAAGGTTTCCCCTGAGCCTCCTCTTCTCCAGGCTGAACAATCCCAGCTCCCTCAGCCGCTCCTCGTAAGACTTGTTCTCCAGACCCCTCACCAGCTTCATTGTCCTTCTCTGGACTTGCTTGAGCACCTCCATGTCCTTCTTGTAGTGAGGGGCCCAAAACTGAACACAGTACTCGAGGTGTGGCCTCACCAGAGCCGAGTACAGGGGGACAATCACTTCCCTAGTCCTGCTGGCCACACTGTTTCTTATACAATGATGCTGTTGGCCTTCTTAGCCACCTAAGCACACTGCTGGCTCATATTCAGCCGACTATCAACCAATACTCCCAGCAGTTTTGGTAAAATAACCAAAAACAGCAATGAAAGAAACAAATTAAAACAAAAACAAAAAAATAACAGGAATCAAGTACTTCACTGCATCTCTCCAAAAACTAGGAACTAGCTTAGGAGACATTCCTAGTGACTAGAATATTTATCTAGTATTTATCTCCTCTTTCGTTTAACAATGTTCAACATATATATATTACATTGTATATATAATATATATAAATTGTACTGGAAAATCTTCAGAGTAGTAACTGACATTGCATGTACAAAAAGTCTTAAAATTATGGTGTTCCAATCGTGTAAGGTAGTCTATTATAATACTAATTCAATATTAGCTCCTATAATCTGTGTTATGGGTGGAACATCCATATTCCCCCCAGATGAAAGGTAGGTTAAATTGATAATGAGTTCATAAGATTACAGATATCTAATTGTAATCACGACATTTGCAGAATTTAACTGTATTGTTTGGAATAAATAAATGTAAGAAATATTCTGTGACGTTACCTGAGAATTACTATTATCTTCAAAAACTGTTTGTATGTACTTGTGTTTTATTTGCCATTTTATTCTCAGTACCCTTTTAGAAAGAAAGAAAGATCTTCAGTACTTGATGTGAAAGTGAAACTGTTTTTCCTTATCAGCTTTTTCTGGAGTGGTGATGGGGATTTTCTTGCAGCAGCTGCTTGAGATCTTTGTCCTTCAAACAAAAAGTAATTTCTTGTATTTGATAGATACAGGGAAAAAAAAACAGATTTAAAATAAACAGGCTTAAAATTTAGTAATGTTTGTTTGTTTTACTGTCTGCTTTAGGTCAGGAATTTTGTGACTTTCTCTAGGGAAGTACTGCAATACGCTCACAACATTTTAAAACTTTCCCTTAGATGTATCCTTTAAGGAAAAATACCTCTAGATCAGCAGCCCTTGTCCTTATGGGTGACTTAACTTACCAGATGTTAACTGGGAATACCACACAGCTGATACGAACTGGTCCAGAAGATTCCTAAAACACCTTGATGATAACTTCTTGGTATAGGTACTAAGGGAGCTGACTAGGAAGGATGCCCTCCTAGACTTGTTGCTTATGAAGAGAGAGGGCTCATGGATGAAGTAGTGATTGGTGGCCATCTTGGACATAGTGACTGTGAAGTAGTAAAATTTAAAATCTTTGGGGGTAAGAGGAAAACTGCCACCAAAACTTCAACCCTAGATACAGGGAGAACAGAATTCAGGTTGCTCAGGGAACTAGTTAGTAAGGTCTAGGGAGACTGTTTTTGAAGACATAAGGGTCCATCACTGCTTGTCACTTTTTAAGTACCACCTCTTACGAGCACAGGAACAGGTAATATACAGGCTGGGGAATGAGAGGCTGGAGAGCAGCCCCATGGGATCACAGAACACTTTTTGTTGGAAGGGACCTTAAAGATTATCTAATTCCAACTGCTGTACCATGCACAGGGACACCTCCCACTAGACCAGGCTGCTCAAAACCCCATCCAACCTGGCCTTAAACACTGACAGGGATGGGGCATCCACAGCTTCTCTGGGCAACCTGTGCCAGTGCCTCACCACCCTCACAGTGAAGAATTTCTTCCTTGTGATAGAATCATAGAATGGCTTGGGTTGGAAGGGACGTTAAATATCATCTAGTTCCAACCTCGCTGCCATAGGCAGGGTTGCCACCCACTAGACCAGGTTGGCCAAGATCCCATCCATCCTGGAATCTTATCTTGGGGCTCTTGTGGATGCTAAGTGGAGCACGAGCCAGCAGTGTGCCCTGGCAGCCAAAAGGGCCAACCATGCCCTGGGGTGCATCAAGGACAGCATTGCTAGCCGATCGAGGGAAATGATTGTCCCACTCTGCTCTGTGCTGGTGCGGCCTCACACCTTGAGTTACTATGTGCAGTTTGGTGCACCATGATATAAGAAGGACATAAAACTATTGGAGAGTGTCCAAAGGAAGGCTATGGAGATGGTGAAGGGTCTAGAGGGCAAGATGTATGAGTAGTGGCTGAGGTCCCTTGGTTTGTTCAGTCCAGAGTGGAGCAGGCTGAGGGGAGGCCTCATGGCGGCCTGCAGCTCCCTCACAAGGGGAGCGGAGGGGCGGGCGCTGAGCTCTGCTCTCT
This sequence comes from Anser anser, assembly GCF_964211835.1. Lineage (NCBI taxonomy): Eukaryota > Metazoa > Chordata > Aves > Anseriformes > Anatidae > Anser > Anser anser. The sequence continues at coordinate 41,931,595 of NC_139721.1, forward strand.
GGGGACAGCGACAGGACCCGAGGGAACGGCATGGAGCTGGGACAGGGGAGGGTCAGGCTGGGTGTTAGGTCAAGGTTGTGCACCCAGAGGGCGGACAGGCACTGGGACAGGCTCCCCAGGGTAGTGGTGATGGCACTGAGCCTGCCAGAGTTCAAGAAGCGTTTGGCCAACGTTCTCAGACACATGGTCTGATTTTTGGGTGGTCCTGTGTGGAGCCAAGAGTTGGACTTTATGATCCTTGTGGGTCCCTTCCAGCTTGGGATATTATGTGATTTTATGATTCTATGATTCTATATTCTCCTGCCTGTTGTAGGACATTGGGTGTCATTTGATATGGCTGTTTTTTGTTCTTATATAGCCTTTGGCTCAGAATTCAGTATTGGCTAGATCATTTTCTTGTATGCATTTTCTGCCTTAGATGAAAAACAAGACCCTTAACTCCCCACCACCACCACCACCTTTTTTATTTTTAAATAAATCCAAGACAGCTGAAAGTCTGAGTCTTCTGGCAATTTATTGAGATGAAAGCTAGCTAGATGTATTGCTTTTCTACTCAATATTCTTATCATTTACTTTTTTTGATGCAGAATAGTATCTCTTGCAGAGCTTGCATAAGCTTCAGGTTATCTCTTCTTTTGTCTTGCTTCTGTTTTGTATTGCTTTGCTTTGCTTTGTTTTAATTGAATGAGTTAGGTAAATACAGTCGTACATGTTATATAAACAAAAATATTCTAGATGTAAGGGAGTGCTTTATCCTTTATTAAAAGTCTTTTTGTTATATTTCCTGGGATCTTAAAGCACTGCCTGATAAGCAGCTACCATAGAATTTGCACAAATCAACACTCCTTCCTGGAAAAGCTTTTTGACCGTATACCTGATCTGATTTGCAGGTGAATTTGACAAGTCATAATTTTGATATGTTTATCAGTCCAGGTTCAGATGTGCATGGGTTCTCAAGATGTTTTAATCTTCCATACTTGATACGTATTTACACATTTGAAAATAAAAGGATACACACAATTGTATGTTTCCTATTGTGAATTACTATGAAATGTAATTTCAATTTTATGAATATGATCTTAGAATATACCCAAGAACACTGTTAAATAATCTAAGAGAATCTTTCAATGAAAGGGGGGTTTGTTGGAAAATCCAGTTGAATTTCATTTAGCCTGTATTCCCAGTGCATCCTTGTATATTTAATGGAAAAATAAATGTAAAAATAAAAGGATACATTCTGCATACTATGAAAGTGTGGATTAATTTTTATGTTTATAGCACTTTTGACACTACTTAAAATTAGATCTCACTCAGCCTGCTTGTGGGTTCAGGTATCCCAGAGTGAATAATCATTGTAAATTTTGCTCACATATATAAAAGCAAATATAACAGATAAAAAGAAAGAAAATAAAGGAAAAAAAAGGACTGTGGAGATAAAAATGTTCACTGTGGATTTAGAATCCCTTTGGAGCTGGGAGCAAAGGAGCAAAACTGATCTCTAGTGCTTAGAGGTACATGTACACGAAGCAAGTTGTATTACTTGATGTCAGTGGGGAAAAGATAAAATATTTATCAAATCACTAAAACCTGTTGCATAGGGCTATGAATCATACTTAGTTCATTAAATCTGTTGGAGATACTCTGGAATACACAGCTTGGAATATTTGGGACCAGTTTTTTACCACTCTTTTTTCAGCAATGTTTTACATATTAGGAGGCTGGTAGCATATAAGTCCTTTTTGGCTAGACTAAAATAACTCAGTTTCTTCATCATTGTGCAGTCCTATTCTCCAGACTTCCTCTTGTTGTTGGTTTTCATTGATCTCTTCTGACTCATAGTCTTATTGAAGCTGGATGTCCCAAACTGATCATCAACATGTAGCTCTACAGTTTAATCCTGTCTACATGTAGAATACTGTAAGCCAGGTCCTGCTTCAGTCTTGTGGCCTAAACCTATGGGATGTGGGCTAGCCATGATCTCAAGGGCTCTCTGAAAAGGCAGCTTTCTAATGTTGTATATACACTTCATGAAGTTATGAAAAAACAGAAAATTATAGCAAACTATCATGGCTATAAACTGTCATTACATGCGCCTTGAGAATTACTATATTTTACTGAAGGAGCAGAATGTGATCATGAAAGAAACTGCCACCGTAAAGTTATCAAGTTCCTTTTTGTACAGCACTCTTTGCCAATTACATTAGAGCATTGGAAGTCAGTGAGACAGCTGAAATGAAAGTGAGAAACATGAACATCAAAGTGAGATGATGTTGCATAAATATTTTTCTATTCCAGTCCATAAGTAGCCTGAAAAGTCAGGTTCATTGCATACAGCAAGCTCGTTGTGGAAGACAGCAGCAAAACACAGCAAGACAGCTAATTTGCAAAACAGTTTTGCTACTCCAAACAAGAGGCATACAGAGTAAGGCATAAACAGTAATTTCAACATGGACTTCATTCTGTTTAATGAAGTAAACTAAGAATATTCTTGAGTGGTAGTCATCTCTTATATTGTAAAAACCTACTTGTCTATCTCAGACAATGCCAGTTCCTAAAGTCCTACTCTGTTTACTGCATTAAAATGGACACTGGTGAGCACTTCTAATTAGGGGGTAGAAGACCCATCACATTATGGATAGCATCACATTTCTGCAGAATTGTGCAGTTGTGCAGCCTCTTCTATATCAGAAGATTTACATTCAGTCATCCATCCTGCCTAGTACCAATATAGTTGTGGGGTACATCAGACCCTCTTAGCCTCAGTAATAAATCTTCACCTGTTCTGCATCTAGCTACTGTATTGACTAATTAGAAGTCTCTTAGCAGCCACTAAGGTCTTGATTTGCATTTAAAACAAAACAAAACAAAATATTTTCAAAGGAAAATCTATTAAAAATTACTTTGTTTAGGAATTTGCATCATAATTTGAAACAGCAAAAAATTCAAAACTCTTTCAAAACATTATTTTCTGCTCCATTCAATACAAACAAATCTTTAACAAACAAAGCTTGAGATCTCTATTATGGGAACAGCAACTCTATGCACTTATAAACATCTCTAGAGACTCTCAAGCTTCATATGCCTATTGAACCTGTGTTTATTGTATTCGAAATGAGACGACCCCCCCCCAAAAAAAAAAAAAAAAAAAAAGAATGGAATGGAATGGAATGGAATGGAATGGAATCCATTTTTTCTCCAGCTTTCTGCCATCGATTGCCCTCAGACTGTGTGCAGTTTGTCACTGTCCATTCTTATCACCTTTTGTGTGGACTGATGGAATGTTTCTACAATTGCCTCCCAGTACACTATTAATCCAGGAGAAGAACAGCCAGATGCAATGTCCCTCACAGCTAGCAATTTATGGTGGCATTTATTTACTATATTACTGAGCACTTTTTATTGTTGTGTAATTTGATTTTCTCTGTTATGCATTTTAATGTCCTCCACTCATTTTTTAACTAAAACTTGTGTTTACTCTCCTTGATTCGTGTCTTCTGTAGAACAAAATAAACAATAACCCATGCTTCAAGGGCTTCAGTGAGTTTTGAGCAGGACTAGTCTTAGATATAGAAAATCAAGAGACTTATTCAGGGCTTTCAGATCTATCCCATATATTCCTCATTCACTGTGCAAAGACGCTGTCCAAGCACAGTCTCTTTTCTATAGTATATGTGATGGAAATGAAGTTTGTCTGCCTTTTTATGCAGTGTGATGTAAAAGACCATATGCAGCTGGTAAAGCAGATAAGGTGGTCTGTGGAAATCCATTTATATGAAGCAGCTATCCACAGTCTCCGTGCTGGTATTGGTATTTCCAGGGTAGGAAACACAGCAAAAGTCCTGGAATTGGGTACATGAGTTTGTGCAGAAGTGCACTGTGAACAATGTTCTTGGCACAAGGTAGCATGAGACTTACCTTTTAAAAATTAATTTACAGTGTGTTGATTCTCCTAATCTTTCACACATTTGATTTTTGCCCATTTGTGAATAAAATAACAAAGGATTCATGATATTATTCATATCCAAACACAATGTTGTTTACTCGTTGCTAACAGGTTCTAATTATTTTTCAGTTGGATAATACGTACTAGAAATAAATAATCCTCTTGTACTGAAAATACTACTAGGGAAACTGTCAGCTGCTAAAAACCATTATTCTTTAGCAGGAAGCAGATTTCTATAACTACTTGCTGTCAGTTCTATTTACCTGTGTCCAGATAATGCTGTCTTCAAGTGAAGTGTTTCTGTTTACAGCACATTCAGATTGACCATTTCCAAAAGAAACAACGTTCTGTTAGTATAATAATTGGACATAGCTAGCAATGAGTACAGAGGGAAAAGAAGGAAAAAAAAAAAAAAGGTTCATAAAGTCAGGGTTAGCATTTGACAAGTACAGAATAATCTTTACAGAGGCATCTGCTTGTAAATGAATGGAGTGATTAATAAGAAACCAATCAAGTCTTAATATTAAAATATTTGCTTGAGGTCCAATACTTTCTGAAATATATCCACTTAACTCATTCTGATAATTTAAATCCTGGATTGAGACCCTCCTTGCATTGAAGTCAACAACAACGACAACAACAACAAAATAATTGCAGCTGACATCAACTGAAATCAAAAAAAATGTTTCCAACAATGTAAAGACCTCAAATGTTAAGTTGTTTAGATATTATTAGATTTATTATTTATTATTATTTAGACTCTTCCCAGTGGTGTCCAGCCCAGCCCAAAATCTAGCCACTGATCTGGAATCCCTGTGTGAGATATCATCCTCACTCTCTTGCCTATGGGATCTGTTCTCCAGAACAAGTGCTGAGGTAAGCCTGAGCCTGGATTCAGTTTAGTGGGGTAGATCGGGAGCGCTGGTTTATCCAGGTTCTTCAGCACCCTAGGTAGGAGATCTGGCCACCAAACAGAACATTTACTATTCTGTAGTGGACCTCTCACTTCAACTTTTTAGTCATTGCCAAATACTTCTGTTTTGCTAACCCATTTACTATAAAAAAGGCTTAGCAGCTGAAAAAACTAAGCTCAGGGAGAACTGCTCTGGCTACTTCAGCTGAACAGTCATATGCACTGTACTATTTTTCTACCTTTTTCCCCATCTAACTTAGTTTAGTTCACTCTGTTTTGAATGATCCATAGGAATATGTGTTCATGAGTTGTGAGAAAGCCTTGGAGAATGACGAACTGCCTTTGAGATTTGATTTGCAAGGGCAAATGCAGTCATAGTATGTACTCTAGAGAATCCATAAAAAAAACTTGACTTTAGTGCTTTATTTGTGAAAAACAGAAATATTTTTTCCTGTCCTCCATCTGTCATCTATAAGCAGCATAGGACATAAACTGTGTCCACTTACGTGTAGGTACAACAGCCTGAAACACAAAGTTTCCTCTGAAGCAGAGCAGGTAGCACTGGGATGTTGTTAGATTCCTTGTTAGTGTTATTGGTTTATATTAGGAAACAACGTGGTTTATACTAATAGTAATGTCAATTTTCACAAGCAAGAATTTTTAATCTTAAAGATAATTGCCAAATGATTGGAAAAAATGTGAAATTCTATCCCTCGTGCACCTGAGAGTTTTGTCACTAATTAAGTTATAGAAAAATAATTTATTCTTAATTTCTTGAGGTTAAGGTAAAGGTAAGATGTGTTTTTGTTGTTGTTTTGGTTTCTTTTTTGTTTGATTGTTTGTTTGGTTTTTCTTCCCCCCCCCCCCCCCCCCCCCCCAAAAAAAAAAAGGAACAGATAATTTTCACTTTTGCCTCAAAGTAAGTCTCATAAAGAAATCATATGATGATAAGAGCAGGTATCCATGGTGACCAGCAATTTACCATCCTTTGTTCTCCGTTCTACTTCAGAGAAAGAAAAATAATGACTCAGTATTTTGCCTAATGGCTAATTTTTTAACAAGACAAGATAAACTGCAAAACGTCAAAGCTGAGTTATAATTTAGTTGGTAAAAGTATTAGCTAAACTAATCTCTGGCAAGCCACCCTCTTCAGTTGAACCACCTTATTGATGACATTATTTCATACTAAATAAAAGCAATGTGGTATTGTATATAAAGAGGTAAATTCCCCTAATCCCTATTTGAAATCAGTCAAGACTGAATCTTAGAGTCATCACAAGATCAAGAAATATCTACACGAACATCTGTAGTTTCCTCGCTTTAACTGCAGAGGTTGCAAAATCTACTGACAGCAGAGCTGATTTCTGCTTGGTATCCTCTCTGACTCCTTGTATCCCAAAACCCATGCTCAGAACAGCAGCATAAAATATCAAGTTCACATTAATATTGCCATCCTATTGAAATTATATTCATGTAAATGTTATTTTATGCTTCTGGTATTCTTTGTGTGAGAACCACAGATTCTCATTTTCTCACTGCAGTTTCTATTTATTTTTTACTCTCACACGCATTTTTAAAGCACGGTGAAGATATTCAGGAGCTGAAAGTTGGATGGCTTTTCTCCCTGTTGTACGACTAATGTACAGAGAACTCCTTAGACAGCGGTAGTTAAATAAAAAGAGAAAGAAGGAAAACCTTTTTTAGCTGAAGAAAAGTAAACCTTGAAACAAATTGCCAAGGGTGAAAAAACTTGCTACTTAAGGTTTTGCACAAACACCAAAGCCCTCTGAATTACATGTTATGGTTAGATTGTAATAAATTTGGGAAATCCTCTGTGTCCTGAACTTTGAGGAACAAATGCTTCCAATCAGACGTACCAAATGAATTTGTATGAGTTGTTCATTTGCCGCCTTCTCATACTAACGAGGCCAGTCTTCTGGTTTCCAGCTAACACCTGTAGCTTGAACTGGTCTCTAGCTATCCATTTCCCAATGGCCAATGGCCGTTGATGGAGACAGTTACCATGTTGAAAGGAACTCTGTCCTGACCCCAGACCAGCTGCTCTTGGACTCTTCAATCCTTAAATCTTCAGCTATATAAGTAAACTCAGCTTCAGCAAATCAGTGGATCTGAAATATTCTGCAGAATTATGTAACCATATTCATAATTTATTCATTAATCATAGACCATTGATTCATAGCTTTATGATCTAAAAGATTGTTCCAAAATCTATGTACTTACTATATCCTATGAAAGGGAACTTTCACATTTTACATTTTCTCACTCAGTATGTATAAAGATGACACTTGCACTAATGAGATGTTGTATGTAAAGATATAAAAATGTAAGATTTGAAGGAACTTTTCTGTGCTTGGCATGTGCTGGACTAGACATAGAAAAATAGGTGGTTTAGTGAGGACAGGGAGGTGTTGCTTAAGCAGCTGGAAAATCATTAGATTTTAAAATATATAATGGTCTTTCCTGATACTTAAAATATTTTATTTGCTTCCTGTCATCTGCAACATATTGTACTTTCACTCTGTATCCATGGTATTGGTTTGATTTTCTGTGTTTTCCTTCCCCTTGCTTAAAGGTACAAATTTTAATATAGGTCTTTGTATAATCCTGCATAAAACTGATAATAAGACATAACATAGAATTTGAGTAGAAGAAAATATTTTATACCACATCTCTGAAGATTTCTAAAAAACAGAACTTAGGTTATGTTATTAATATTATTCCCACTGAAAAAGAGGCCAGTGTTGACAGCAGTTGATGAGAATACATCACTTTCATATTAGTGGATGTAGAGAAAATAAAGTTATGGGATTACCTTTTGATATTCTAATCTCTCAGCATTACAGAAGATGTTATAGTGGAATAGAACAGCTGTTGACAGCAATTAAAAAGTCTGTTTATTTGATTTATTCATCCTCTAGAATTTAAAGAAGCTTTTATTTAAGCTGAAAATGAAAAAGTGAGGAACACATACTGCTGTCCTTGATAGAACCTGGAAATAGGACTGTTTGAGTGCCATTGGTCCTGAAGTCTGACCGATTCAGTTTAATCAGTCTTCTGACCACAAAAGGTAGATCACTGGCAAGCAAGAATTTTTAAGCTTGCACTGTCTGGCTATTTGGCTAGTGACTCTGACGTCAATGTCTGCTTCTAAATCAATGAGACTATTAGAACTCGTCAGATTTGTCACCACACTGACATAGGTTTCTAGCAAGCTATAGCGGTAAATATAGCCCTTTCAAATTGCTTTTCAGATAAAATGAATGCTTTTCAAATCTCCAAAACCAAGATAGAAATTGGGAGTATGGATCTGTAGAATCCATACACAGCCTTTTAGCATAGGATTTCCCTGTCTGCACTTGGCTTACTTTTTTTTTTTTTTTTTTAGAAGCCAATTGTTATGGGACACTTCAATCTGGTTTTGATTGCAAGTAATTTACTCCCCTGCATATTCCAACTGTGCAGAAAATGAATGGTCATCTTAAGCTTTTCATTTGCTCTACAGCAAAGTGTTTGCAGATATTCTCATTTTCTTCCAATAACTCTCAAATAACTTTTCATGGAGAAAATGTGATGTTGGAGATAGTCAGCCTGGTAACAAGGGTTTTTTCGACTTTCAACATTTTCCTGTCAGATACTTTCTAGTGTTATTACACATTATTTTACAGGACATCATTTGTCACAATTGTGTTCTCTGTGTGTTACTTACAGTTGTATTTTACTCAAAGTAGGTGAAAAGCAATGGAAAAGGAAAGCAATGATTTGCTAAGTAATGCTTAGCTGTTTTGCAGGCTGCAAATTATCAATACCATTATGGAGCCACATGGGAAACTAAACCCTTCTTTCTTACTATATGTCTTCAGAGAACAACTGCTCAGCAACAAACAATAGTAAATATTGAAAATGAAACCCTGGAGAACAGAAAGGAATTTAAAAGTCCATTACACAAACTGCTCTGTGAATAAAAACTAAGGCTCTTTCTCCTTTCAGTGTTTTGTGCTGTGATGGGGACTAAAGATAAGACACCTTTGCACAAGTTGTCAATATTTAAGCCTGGTTTGTCCTTTTCTGGGTACATGATATGGCCAAGTTCAAGTGGCAGCACCCAGCAGTGAGGTGATTGGAGGAAACTTCCTACACCTACCTACCTGCACGCTGATGCATTGGCTTGGTGTTCAAGTCATTCTTGAGCTGGCTCCAGGCTGTTTTTTTGGATACTGTAAACAGTGTTCTTGCCTTTCCTTTTCCTCCTCATGGCCCCAGAGGGAAATCAAAAACCCACAATATACAAAATAATAAATTTGCTGGAAGAGTTTTCCTCAAAGCATGTTGTCAATAAAAAAAAAAAAAAGAAAAGAAATATTTTATTTAGGAGGAAGGGGAGAGTATTGGGATGCCTGAAGTGAATGAATTGTATATTTTTGCCCTGAGGCCTTGGAACCAGAACACTAAGACTGTGACTAATTTTTAAAACAACAGTTTGTCAGAGCTAACATTCCCATTATTGAAAAAAAACCACTGTTTTGTTATCTGATTAAGTCCAAAAAATGAGAAACACTTGACAGAAAGACATTAGTTTGTCATGCCAAATGTCAGAGTTTTAGGACTGTGGAAATATGTCTCTTTCTTTAATCAAGGAGCTGAACTTGACACTGCAGAATTGCTCTGAGCCCTGTCGGAGGGCTAGTAGCAGGTATATGCCAGAAGGACAACACTGAATTTTTCCTTCAGCTTCAATACATTAATTTCATGAGTGTTTTGTTTAAAGAGCATCACATCTGTAGTTGGGACATAGTACCCTGGTATGCAGCATGGGAGTAGAAAAAACTAGAGGTCTGGATTTTCTAAAGTGTCTTAACTCATGGTAACTGCAGATGGACCCAGTAAGTCTGGGAAGTAACTTGGGAAGTGCAGTGGGAGTTAGGACTTGCAGCCAACCTGGTGTTGGGGAGTCTAACTCATTAAAATGAGTTAATACTCTTTACAGCATTTATTTTTAATAAAAATGATATTTTTAAGCTGAAATATTTCATTGACATCTTCCTGGAGATCCTGAATTCTCAACTATCTCAGTGAGTAGCTGTCACCAGTACAGGCTTTCCTCTCAATGCGAAGAGTGCTGTTCTCTTGGGATCACTCAGTTTTTTGCATCTAAGCTTTACAGGATTAATTAGCTGCCTTATTTTAGCTGTGGAGTGAATATAGCATCATTATGTATTATAGTGATCCACATTAATCTATTAGTACATTTGTGTGTCTTTCTGTTCTATTTATCTTTCAGTTGTCAACATTTATAATGACACTTTTCCTTTTTATCAAAAATGATGTTTAAAAGGACTTGTCATGTGATAAATCACCTCAGTGAGACTGTGGCTTTCAGATACTTTCTCAAACATTGGCTTTGGTGTGGAACAATTAGTACAGACAGATTTTTCATTCTGACTTGCAGGAACAGGCTTTAGTACATGGCTTGAGGGGAAAAAAAATCTCTAAAGGAGATGAAAATAATTCACAGGCTTAAATTAAAGCTTCTGGTAAAAGGTATCACAGAAAGTAGCACTGAGATCTACCTCACTGCATTCTCCTCAGATGACATGGAAGAGTGAAAAATTCTCATCTTGGCACTAAGAGTGCAGGCACCAAAACAGCACCTTCGTTAATTCTACCAAAGTATCTAACCACCACAGATTTAACTTTAAAATCATCCCTGGTTTGAGCTGAGAGTTGGACAAGATGATCTCCAGAAGTCCTTTTCAACTTAATTTATTCTATAATCTTGTAGGTCTCCTTCAGCAAGTTTTCAATGAAGAAGCAGTTTGAGAAACAAGTGCGCTTAAACTTTGATTGGCCAAAAGAACAATTTAGTCTTGTACCATTAATTCTTTCTTATTTCTTTCAGTTCTGTATTTTTTCTTTCTTTCTTTCTTTTGTTGTTTTTATTTTATTTTATTTTATTTTATTTTATTTTATTTTATTTTATTTTATTTTATTTTATTTATTTATTTATTTATTTATTTATTTTCCTTTCAGATATCTCAGAAAAGCATGTGTTCCCACAGGGAATAGTAGCAGTCAGGTGAAAAGCAGTAGTAAAGTATTGAAGTAAAATTGCTATAAGTACATCAAAGAAAATTATCTTTTCCCATTGAACTCTTTCTAACTTGAAGCATTAGATGATGCTATTCATGGCTGGAATATTAAAAGATATCACTGACTTTATTATGTCTTTCCACATTAGCCACCTGAACAATATACCTCTGTGGATTTACCAGCCAAATTGTTGACAAGTTTAGATCATATTATCTTGTGTATCAGTTGAAAACATTCAATATTTTTTCTCCCTCCTTTTCACCTGTTACCAATATAAGAAATGTGTATATGTCACAAAGAATAAACACAATCTTATTATGTAAACTTACAAGACTTTACAAGTCTATGTAAACTTGCAACAGTGTAATAGCATTTAGCAACATAAAAAGAGAGTCTGGAAAATTTTGAACTTTATCACAGAACTAATTGATATTTAAATTTCTTTGCATTTCTCACAAACAGTAGGAAAACATTTTTTCTGAACAGAAAAATAGAGAGTGTAGAGCACAAATGATCTTCACCTTTTAATATTGGCACCTCCCTGTTTAATATAGGCACCTCCCAGTTGTAGCAACTGTTGACAAACTAGGAGCACAATCTGCTTAACTATATTGTAAGAAGATAAAAATTTATCATCTTTTGATATGTCTTTCCAGGGTGTTGTTTATATAATTGAGAAATTTCAGAAGTAGTCTTCAACTTCTGAAGCTGTTCTAATTCTTCAGCCATTACATGTATAGAAATATACATATGTTTAAGAAATGATTTTTTTTCTGCAATAAAACTTTTTTGATTTTGTTTCTTAGACCTGTAATTCACAGTTAATGACTTCTGATTTATTCATAATCCTTCTGTCATATGTCTAACAACTATGTAAAAAAAAATGTTTTGTTCTCCTAACCCTTAGCATATGCTTAATTGTACTCATAAACATATGGTTAATCTTATTGCTGTTCTAATTATCATTCTTACCCTAAATTTTACTTCCCAACAGATTGTTATTTATCTTCACTGATGGTGGTCTTGTCAGATTCTTCAGGCAACCCTGAAGAACAGTTTAATACACAAAGTGGATAGTAGGAGACAGGTATTTAATAGATTATCCTCTGAATTAAGGACAGAGATAAGAAACCACATTTTAAAATATCCATTGATACTTTCCAGGAGAGCAGAGTAAGAAATTAGTCCTACTTTTGAAGTTTCTGGGAAAATCTAGGTCTTAAAACAAAAAAATACAACTTTACTTGATTAAGCAAGAAATAGAGGAATGTTTCAACTAATTTGTAATTCTCTTGGCTGTCAGCATCCCGTGATTCAAGTTTTTTATGAGGATAACAACTTAGTTGCAAAGTCACAGTTTGTAGAGTCAAGGGGATATAAGGTGGCAAAATGAAGGAAAGTTTTCCCCATGTCTACCAGTGACTTGGTTCCTCTTTCCATTACAGAACAGGTACTACAGCTGGAAATAACAGGAGTCTCTATGGTTGTGCTTGAATTCTATTTGTCTCTTCAGTCTACTCAATAGTAGAACCAAGACATTTAAGCCATTTGCTTTAATATTGCTTAGCAGTTACCTTAATGGGGCACAAAAGTCTCAGCCTTTTTTTTTTTTTCAATGCAGTATGATCTTAGCTGTTTGTTCTACCACCAAAGCCTTTGGCAAATGTTTATTACAAATATTATCACTCAAACACCTCTGGTTATGTACATAATAAAATCCATATTGTTCTTTAATGAGCTGACTAAATACTGTGTCAAAACCTCTCCAAGTTCTGCAACATTTTTAGAAGAATATAATAAATACCAGGGATGCTTCATAGAAAATAACAAGTTCATTTGAGATATTTTTGTATTTATATAGTACATTTAGGAATATTTGAGTTTTATGTATGACCCAGACTTCATAACTGATGAATTCAGATGAGTGGGTAGTTAATAGTTCGGTTATACTTTCCAAAAATATAACAAGATCTGGTGCAACTTTTCATAAGTGCAATGCCTGGGAAATTCTGAGGCTTTGTAAGTTCAACAGGGTTGAAATCCATAGTAAAGATGAGATCACTGTTCTGAGGGATACCGAATGACTGCCTGCTTTGACTTTCAATTTATCTGTTTGTCTTTCACTTTTTCTGGGGTAATATAATTACAATAAATGTAACTTAGATGTATGGTAGCACAAAACTGAAAACAATTCAAAAAACATTTTTTTTTTAACCTCAATTACTTTTTTTTATCCACACAACATATCTTAAACATATAACTGATTTTTTTGTTTGTTTGTTTTCGTCAGCTGAAGGTATTTGCTCTATTTGCAATTCTTTGTTTCTAGTAAAATTGTAGCAGAAGAGCAGAATCAAATATATAGGTGTAAATGGAAAACATTCTGATTTGCTAATAGCACAGTTTATGATGCTTTTAATATGAAAGAAGGTATTAAAAGAATTGAAGAAAAGAAAAATGGATATGACCATCAAGAGTTAGGGGAAATGTTAAATTCCAAAGGCAATCTTTTCCTTATTAGCAATATGACTTTTTTTGATTTGTTGCCTACTGTTTTTATTGATCAGTTATTGAATTCCTTGAGGCCTACATGTTGACTGAAAAAAAAAAAACAAAAATCAAAACAATTTATCCAACTCTTTTTTATTGTTTTAAATGTTGATGTCACACAAATTCTGGTAAACAAGATTTTTGTGGGAACTGCTGAGTCAAGGGAGAAAAGTCTCCTAAAAGATTTTAATAATTTTCTTACTTAGAAGGGGAGAGAGATGTATATAATATTAAATAATCATATGGTGGTCACTTAGTCCTAAATAACACTTCCACATACTTCAGATGTCAAAATGTCTTTATAATTTGCATTGCAAGATATGCCCTTCCTGTCCCATCTCTGCTCAATGCAATGGACAGGCAAAGGAACAGTTTAATCATGTGAAAATATATACAGTCCCACAGGAATATGAAAGAAGCAGTGCTATTATCTTCTAGGAGCCTATTCTTCCTGAAATCTGTTTTAGCTGTATGGTTGTTCTTCATAGTATGGCTTCATACTTGTTATGGTTGAGCAGAATTTGTCCTTTACAAATTGGCTTTGGACTTTGCCTGGACTTTTTGGCTGGACTTTGCTCTGAAAGTCACAGGAATTTACTTTAGTCTGTAGTAATGTCAAATAAATCCTAAGTGGTCTGCTCAGTACCTATTCCTTTTTAGAAAGTCTTTGTAGAAGTGCAGAAACCAATTTTAATTATAGAGTTGAGGGAAACTACGCGGTGCTGACCAGTTCTGACCTGCCCAGGGTCAGGCAATTTCAGCATAAAGCACATGAGGAGCTCTTGTCTTCAGTCCTTTCCTGGATCTCCTGTCCCTCTTGCACCTGGCCTGAGAAGCTGCCTCTGAAGCAGGCCTTTTAAGCTTATTCAGTGTCTGCACCACACAGCTCCTCAAGCAACTGCCATTTTGCCAGATTTGCTTTTGGGGTAATTTTTTGGGGACTCCTAAGATCCTCCAACTTTTGGAACAGATTCATCAGTTAGTAGCACCCTGTACTAGCATAAGGCCTCGAGATACATCCTTCACAGAAAAAAAAAAATGTATGAGAAAAAAATTGATGAGAGAGAACTCTGATACAAGAAGGTGCCAAGTGCTTGCCAGGCATAAGTAAGTGTTGGAGTAGGTCTGGATGCCCTGACACGTTTGGAGTGTTTCCTGCATTTGCAAAAGTCTGCTGCTCACTCACTGCTTTTCATCCTTGCTGTTTTCAAAGGTTTTGTTGCCTCCACAGTCCTTTGTCCAAAGCCTGGAGGTATTGAGCCCAGACTGCCCAGTCAAAACATCAAAGGTATTGACATTTATACTAGTTAGTACCAGTTTGTCTGGCAGATAGTAATTTTGTACCGAGTGGTGAGGAGGCAGACATTAATTCTTTGAGAGCCTAGCTCTGATTTTACCACTTTGCTCAAGATGTTAGTAATACATGTCATCCTGGTATAAGACAAGTGTGTTCCCACTGAGTAAAATTCAAGTTTAAAAGTTTAAAGAATGGAAGGATGGAATAAGAATTTTCCCTATGGCTTGATATTGATTTTTTTTTTTTCTTTCTTCAGCTGATGTCATTATATTTAGCTCCCTGTTGCTTTCTTGATGATCAGATTAATAATTGTGACAACATTTTCTAAAGACAGCCTGTTGTCTCAGACTGAGAATGTCATTATGAAGCTCTGGATCTGTTTTATTTCTGTTTGATGAAGAATATGAAGTAAATCAGAGCAAGTTTTATCTATTTATTTATTTTTTCAGTGATGGCAAAGGTCAGAAACCCTTTCCACATAATTATTATTTTGTTCTACTTTACACAGAAAGACTTATGAATGAAAAATCTTTGCAGGAATGCACTCAATGATTATCTTTTATTAACTCTGCAGTTTTAAGTATTACTAAGTTTTACTTCAAGTTTCAAGGTTAAATTGAAACCTCAACTGAATGATTTCAGAGATTTTTTTATCTGAGACAAGAAAATAAATTCCGTTTGTGCCCAAATCTTTCTTCTTTGTTGCTATATGTCTTGATTCCTTTGTTTTTGATTACTAAGCTTGGAAAGGCCAAGATGAGTGATATCATTCAACTGTGTTGAGGAAATCTGGGTTCTTCATTTAATGACATGATTTATATCTCAACATAGCAGAACAAAACAAAAATGTTCCATCTATTTCTATGTCACCTTTTAAAGTGTTGGGTAATACATTTCTCAAAGGGGGTGGGTTTTTGTTTTATTTTTTATTTTTTAATTTTTTTTCCAGGGTTAATTAACTGAAGCTTATGCAAAGTGCATTGAAATTCTCTAAGGAAAGCTAGCATTTTTTGACAAGTGAAAGGAAACACTAGAAGCAAAACTAAAAAAATTATTGTTGAATTTTGTCTTTGTGTAGGAGAAAGATTTGTTCACACAAAGCAGAGCTGCTGGATGACCAAGTTATTTCCACTGGGTAAATTTTGGCAGGAATATTTGATTTCATTCATCTTTGGAGTGCTTGGTACCTGTGGCATTCACCACGAAGTGGACATGTATTCACAAGGTACTTGTTCCCTCCATGGTGTAAGGCCTCATTCAGGTGTCCTCAGTCTGCTGCTGAGTGGTATTGAACATTGTTGCCTGAGCTCTGCTCTCACATCTTCACTCAAGGTGCCTTAGAGTAACTTGCTCCATAAAACTTCTCCTGGTGTGCAATACCACGTGTGAATCAAACTGGAGGACACAGTGAGTCTTTGTTCAGCATTTCAGCCCAGTGTGTGTGCACAGAATTAATCCCACTCTCCCAACTGACATCTGCACTGCAGCTTTGCAGTGTGAGATATGAGAGTTGATGCACCTGTGCATGGAGCTTGTTTATAGTTTCAGGCAGGTATCTCAGACCGCAAATACAATTTCTGATGCTTACATATGTGGGAAGAAAATAAGCTATCTTTGGATTAATTGCAACATAGATTTTGGCTGAGATAGAGCTGATTTTCTTCATAGAGGCTCACACAATGTGTTGTTTTGGATTTTTGGTGAAAACACGGTTGCTAACACACCGATCTTTAGCTGTTGCAGAGCAGTGCTCACACAGAACCAAGGCCTTTCCAAGCTCCTTATGTTGCCCTGCCAGCGAGGAGGCTGGGGATGCACCAGGAGCTGGGAGGGGACACAGCCAGGGCAGCTGGCCCAGGCTGGCAAGAGGGATGCCCCATACCATAGGGCATCATGCTTGGCAATAAAAGCTGGGGTAAAGAAGGAGAAAGGGGGGATGTTCAGAGCGATGGTGTTCGTCTTCCCAAGAAACCATTTCATGTGAGAGCCCTGATCTCCTTGAAGTGACTGAACCCCTGCCTGCCAATGGGAAGCAGTGAATGAACTCCTGGTTTGGCTTTGCCTGTGCACATGGCTTTTGCTTTACCCAGTAAACTGTCTTTATTTCAAAGCATGATTTCTCACACTTTTACCTTTCTGGTTCTCTCTCCCATCCCCTTGTGTGACACTGAGCTGCCTGCCAGGGTTAAACCACAACATTACCATACCTGAAATCTTGAATAAGCCCATAGTTGTCTCCTCCACCAAATAAACATGCTCTTAAGCAGTTCTGCTTTTTCTGTGTTGTTTGAAGATGCAGGGGAGGGAATAGTGTTAAAGTCAGAAAGTACAGTATTTGCGACAAATCTTGAACAACTTTAGAGGTTGAAATACTGAGATTAGCATAAAGTCCTAGCTTCTTTATCATTTTTTATTTCTATTTGTTTGGTTTTGTTTTCTGCAATATTTTCCCTATGGAACCATGAATTTCACATTTCTTGTAGACAAGGTGTATTTGTAAGAAAGCATTCTGGTTAATAACATTGTGGCTAGATGTTATCAATTTTATAAAACTGCTTGCTTACTACTGCCGCTTTGGAGACTTTCCTAATCTTTTTGGTGATGAAGTGAAGAAACTTCACTTTCCATCATTCCTAAACTGCTATTTTAAAACTGAGTGTGATTGTTAAGAAACAGGAAGTTATAGTTTTGATTTTGCAGTCCTGATTTTTCCAATTACTTCTGATGGGTTTTGCCATCATTTTGGATGTTCTTATATGAAGTTCTCCAGATGCACTGACAAGGTTTCTAACCGGAAAAAAAAAAAAAAAAAAAAAAAAAAAAAAAAAAAAGCTGATCTTTTCATCAATACAAAAGCTCTTCAGAGTTCTCTGCCTGATTCGGTAATCAGAAATCAGCTCAGAAATGCTGCTGCTACTATATACAAACCTGCTAGAAAGATTCCAGAAAATATACTTGTCAAATTTCCAACTGAGGCATGAGGATTAAGAAGTCCATTTCCATTAAGGTTTTGTGCTGTTTTTTGACTACAATCCATGTAACACTTTCCTTTATTATTTATTTATTTATTTATTTATTTTGAAATACCAGAGAGTCACTTCAATTATTTACTGTTTCCTGAGCTTTCTCATGATGGAAATTATAAAAAAAACCACCACCCGACACTATTATATTTCCTGTATTTCCTGAATGCCTCAGAAAGTAAATCACTAGCACAGTCACCAAGTAACCAAGTAAGAGCTTCTCATATAAAGCCCCTATCTCACTTTCACTGATATTCAGTGTACTTTTTCACAGACAACAAAAGAGACATATACTGTAGCTCAATTGGTCTAAGTCATCTTTAGACATTTTTTAAGCCAGTTTTTACAGTTATTATCATAATATTCTGTCACCTAATAAAACAACACTCTTATTCTTTCTAGACTATGTTCAGAAGTACAGATCATCCCAGGCCCAGAAAAAAAGAGTTAAACATGTCATCCATTTTTTGTCCAGAAAATATATATATATATTTTTTTTGCAGATATATTTGTTTTTCAGACTTTGTCTATTCATTCAATTTTGTCTTTATGCAGATATTAACTGAAATAAATCCCATCTTATATGATACCAACACAGAAACTAGACAATTCAATATATTTCCTCAAATCCTAGTAGTTTTGATTGGAGTACTCAATTTATTGAAATGCAATTAAATCACCATTGAAAGCATGACTGGAAATGAGTGGCAAGATATTCATCATCCAAAAGACAAGGTGTCTTGGCTGAACTCTCATTTTTACTACTGAAATGTATGCAATAGACATAGTGTTAATGAAACTTTCATATTGAAACCCCCAGTAAGAGGGAAGTCTTGCTCTCAGAAAGAAGTCTTTCTCATTTTGTGACAGGGATGACAAACACAGACCACTGTTAGCTATAAACATTCAGGGTTTCTATCCACCATTCAAACAAAGTGGGTGAGCTAAGATTTCAAACTAACACACTCAAGTCATCTGTCTGAGCTTCACCTCCAGCATGGACTAAATCACATTTATTCAGTGAGAGGGAGGAGGGGGATTGTGTTGGAAAAAATTTTTATGTTCATTCCTGTAGAAGAGCAAATAACACTGGATTTAATTAATGTCTTGACAGTGGAGTTAATGAGTGTCAGCATTTGGCTACAAAGAATTAAAATCCAGATTAAAAATCTTATAAACATCTCCTGTAGTGAGCTCAGACTGCACTGCAAATATGGCAGCAACTTGCTTTTTATAGAGTATCTTGTTAGGAGTGTTTTAAGTAAGAGTTAGCTCTAAAGTAAGTAAGTAATTGAGTTAAGACTTGAGTCTTACTCAAGTACACTGCTGAGATCAGGTAGAGAAAGAAAAGATTGCTAAAACATGTTGGGTAATCACAGGTAGCTACAAAATCCAAAGCAGAAATTTTCAGTTATGCAAAATTTAGTTACAAAAACTTACTTCAGCTGTGTGGTGTTACCTGTGAACACCCAGGATGTCCAATGAATGCTTCTGTTCCCAAAGGTGCTGCATCTTCACTGGAAAAAAATGCAAATCTCCCTTCTGTGGGAGCACTCAGACCTCGGATATCAGAACATGGTTTCCTTTTCCTAAGCTTTTACTGTCCATTTTCAGTAAAATTTTACAAGTGCTTCAAATGTATTCTGTTCTTATGGCTTTTAGAAAAATGATAGAAGACATACAAGTGAATCACTGAAAGAAAAGCTTGTTGCTTAGCTCATATATATATGAATCTGAAAATTATTTGTAAGTTACTCATATCCTCAGTTGTGAGGCTCTGCATTTCTTCTGAAGAGTTTTATTGCTGGAAAGAATACTTAAGTAAAATAACTATGCAGCTTTTATTTATTTATTTATTTATTCCCATTAGGAAAATTCTACTGTATTAATATGCTGGGACATTGATTTCTCTCAGTGATGTAACCCCCATCCGATAATGCATTGTCTTCGCAGAGGCTTTTAGAGGTTGCTTTTCTTAGGAATTTAAATGGAATAGATACTTCTACCCCTAGCCGTCACTGCTGTGTGAAGAATTTTTATGAATTTTTTTTTCACAGATTGAATTGGGTGCATGCTACAAGCTGAGGCAACAAAATGCTACAGTGCACAGTAGACTTCAGAGAACATTATGCTTCTACATTAGCTGCTAAACAAAAACAAAAAACAAACAAACACACAAAGCAGCACCAGAAATATGAAGTTAATGAACTGAGTTATTAACTTTGTACCAAATTCAGAGTTGCTGAAACTCACTGCAAGCCTGGTAGCATAAATATGGACCTATTTCCCTGTCCCAAGGTAAGCTGTGATTATATTTTTCTACCTGTTTGGACCTTTGTTTTGAGAGACTGTCTGCATCTTCTTCCCAGTTCCTGATCAAAGTTCACCAACTACAGTAAAAGTGTCGTGACAGCCAGGAATAAATATTAGGACCCTGTATGTGGAAAATGGCTTAGATTATTAAGAAATGGGATTGAGAAGCTGAACACAGATTACCATTTATGTTGTGAAATATTTTTTAAGTGTTACTTGTGGGTTTATGGACAGAAATGTTAAAAAGAAACACAGTGAAACATACTAGAAAGGCATTGTAATTTTAGCCATAATAACAAGTTTAAAGAAGTAAACCAAATAATTAAGAAATGACTGAAAAAAGAAATCCATAGTGTTTATAGATGTCTCTAAAATATTTCACAGGCCTTTTATCTTCACTCTTCTGCTAAATCTACAATTTCCCGGCTGATCTTCTCTTTTTCTCAAGACTGATTTATCCAAAGGAGGTAGTGAGATGACAATAAGGCCCCTTCCCATTGTGGTGATCAGTAAGCATAGCGTTTTTTCCAGATGTTGTACAAATATAAAATAAAAACATAGTTACCTACCCATAAAGCTCACAGGGTGACCATTGAAACAGGATGCAATCACAGATAAAAGGAGCCTGGCAGGGAAGCATTCAACAAGATACCTTCCTGAGGCATAAGCAGCTTAGCCAAGTTACCTTTTTGTCATTTCTGAGAGATAAGGAAAGGGAAGAGAGGACAGAAAAAGAACTCAAAGTATGATATGTTTTCATAAGGTACTACATCAGAAGCTAACAGTTTAATACTATATTAGTGGATGTTAATTTCTCTTCTCTTGGTAATTTGTTCATTGCCATAAATTTTTGTGATTGTCTTCATGCATTAACTCAGAGAATGGGAAAAAGGCAAACAATGTTTTGACAGAACTGCCTCTCCCTTACAAGAGGTATTCTTGCTGTGCTGTATGCTTCATGCTGTGCTTTTGTGCCTCTATGGGTACTGTTTAGGGAAGAGTAGAATTGAAAAGGAAGAGAAAAAATCAATTTTAACATTATTTCTTATCTGTGCTTCTGTTCCTGAGGGTTTGTTCCAGAATAATTTTGTCACAGTAAAGCTACTATGACAATTCTACATTACCACACAGTGCAGAATATATTGACTAACATTATGAAGCAATGATGGTGCCACCACATAGTACTTTATTGTGATACCACCAGCACTGAACCTGGTGGATATGTTTGCAATGTTGTTTGCAATTACTTCCTGGTTGCATTGTAGAGGAGTTTTTCACCAAATATGCCAAGTCCTTTATAACTAGCACATTACATGAGGTATCTTGGGAGTTAATGTAGGGATCATAGTTTCAAATAGTGTTAAAATAATGCAGAATTTTTTTAAAGGTTTAACATAGATATTCTCTCTTATGGGGTCAGTAAATTGCTTAAAAAATCCTTTGCTCTGATGATGCTCTTGCATTACATCTTTAATATGCAACTAAAGTTTAAAGAATACCATGAAAACTTGTTTAATATCTGCTTGCATTAGATGCTTAGTCTTTCTTGTTTACGGCTGTTATTAGCATATGATTTAATTGATCTGTGTAGGTTAAAGTTACTAACTTTGACACTAACTTTGACACAAAGGGAAAAATAAGAAAATGCAGCGATTTCAGGAAGCAGTAAACACTGGCTAGAAGTGCAATGCATTCAGTATAAGATGAACCACATCACAGCATATGGATAGTATATAAAAATTCCAGGTTTGCCTGTAGTATTACCCTGCACTTCTTTTTTTTTTTTTTTTTTTTTTTGCTGCTTATTTTCCACTCCATATATGTTCTTAGGACATAATTAAATAATTATGCATTCTTCTACCTCAGGCTTCAGCCTCACATTACCTGACATCTGAAAGGCCAGTTCATTCTCTTGGGCAGAGATTCCTAGCTACAGAAAGGAAACAACAAAAAAATAATAATTAGTTTTGAGTAGATCTCGGACAAATAAGCTATTTACTACCTTTTTGAATTCCTTTGCTACATGTTATTATCATAAAGCAAGGCTATTTCTCCTACTACTGTACAGAACTAATGAGATGTGATTGTCTTCATGCATTCTTGATGCATTCTAACTTCTTGATGCTAGCAGTCATAATCACTACTAACATTATTTTAGTATTATTCACATACTAACCTTCTTGTTGACTTTTCCTGAAAGTCTTTTTATTTTCAGCATTTTGTATCTCCTTAACCCTCCCAGCAGAGATCAGTGAGATGGTATAAACATAAAAGCCATCATTTTTGGGAGATAGCCATTTATCACTCCAGCACTTTTTCCTATAATATCTCTTCAGATTATTTAAGTGAATCTGTTACAAATGTTTAGAACTCCAGGTCTCTGCTGCTGTTTTCTCCAGTTTTTCTTCTGATGTCCTTAGTCAAAGCATCCTGTTGATGATGGGAATGGTATAATTTAAATTTAAATTTAAAGTTGAAAACTAAATACCAATGATTTTATTTGTTTTTGAAAGCAATAGCCCAGATGTAAAAGGGACACAAGTGACATTAGAAATGTAATGAATTTCCAGTTGTTAAAAGGATTTGATTTCTTTTGAATTTATTATTGTAGGAAGCTAAGGCAAACAGATCTGCAAGAGACTTAATTGTTTTCTTTACTCCTAGATGTTCTTCAAACAAATGTTAAAGGAATACTAATTCACCTTAAATGCAATCAGATTATACACTATCCCTGTTAGAGTACATTAGACTTTCTGTAAAGTATCTAGTGTAGGAACAAGGTTAATGATCTAAATGGCCAGTGGGATGAACAGAGTATGAGGATGATGTATTAGGGATCTAAACTAGATTACAGCTGTAAGTGTAAATTACTCTCTAACACTTTGCTGCTGTGGAACATGAATAAGTAAAGCTTTCCAGATTCTTTGACAGTTTGCTGTTTTCTCAATAGATTTTGAGACATGACTCCCTGGTCTGCTGCCAGTCCCTCTGCCAGGAAAAATCCCTCTTCTTCCCCAACCTCTACAGTAAAGTCATCTCCCATAACTCCCATAACTGTGACTGCAGATCCTCTGTTCTTCTTTCTGAGTGATCACAAGGTGACAAAATTACACTTGAATGATGTGCAGGTTACGGTGGGACATTACAGAGAGCAGTGAAGAATATCAGCCTTGGAATATAAACTAGGTTGGTGTGTAAGCACTGGAGAAAGGATTGTTTCTTTGATACCCCAGGCACATCCTAACTATTCTGAGATAACTGATTTTAGATGTCCAGACTGTGTTTATATCAAAAGTGGCCAAACTGCCAAGTTCAAGCCTGTTGCAAAAATTTTTCCACATGGTATTCTTCTATAACATGCAAGTTCCTTTTTAAAACCAAATTAATTTTCCCTTAATGAGTTTCCTTTGCTTATTTTAAACTGGTGACAATACACAAGGTTTGTTTCAGGCAAAGTTGCTGCATTTAGTTTGATGTTTGTCATAATTTCTGTGTACTCCTCCATGTGACATGTTGTATGGGAATAAGCACTCACTGTATATTCTAAATGTGAAGTTCAGCTTGGAAATCCTGAAGTTGTTCTGCTGTAAAACTACAGCTAGTTTTTGCTTCAGCTTCCCTTCACATGGGTAGTCAAGAAGTACATATGCTCTGAGGCCAAATAACAGTCTATAGCTAGTGTTTGTTTAATCAAAATCCAATTCCAAGAAGACAACAGCCATTGCCTATATAAACCTGGCATGTTGTCAGCAGGAATAGGTGAAATATGTAGATAATAAATATAGGATTCCTTGAACCTATTGTTGTTTTTACAGGCTGATAAATCAAAAAGAAATGAAGATCAAGAGGAGAATCCTTTACACAATGATTGTAAAAATAGATGATATCTGAGAAGCATTTTATTACAGTGGCTCAGTGAAATCTAGTTTCTTGGCTTCACAATGTAGCTCTGAGCAGTAGCTCAGATTTGTTCCTGCCTCAAAGATTCTGTAACCTCTCATGATGCCATTGGATATTAGAAGAATTTTTGACACAAACTTAAGGTTTCCCAAAGGCAACAAAGTTCTATAAAATACCATTGTTCAAAAAACAAGCACTATCTTAGTTTTTTTTTTTCTTGTGTAACTCACAATAAGTTAATATATCCCAGGGAATCTAATTTCCCAATACTGTAGGCAACAATAAAATCCCAAGTTGTAATGTTCTTTATAATAACTCATCTTAGGAGACTGTTTCTTAGCTGCCTGCTATAAACTTTGAATCCCCTTCTTCTTCTAAAACAAAACAAAACAAACAAACAAAAGAAGAAAAATTCAACTTTGACTTGCCCATTTTTTTTTTTTTTTGGCTTTATCCTGCTTAGTGATGACCTGACCTGGGACTGGTATTTTCTCCTCAAAAAAACATTTTTTTCACAGTCTTTGGGGGATTGCAGGTGGGGGTGTGATACAAAAGGATTGGAGCTGATTACCTTTTTGGTCAATTTGTACACACACTCAAAATTTGAAAACTTGATTTTCTTGAGTTGTGGAAATAGTATTTTTACATACGTTAGCTCCTCACTCTGAATGGTCACCTTTTCTCTAGTGTAATAAAATGAAATGAAATGAAATGAAATGAAATGAAATGAAATGAAATGAAATGAACAATGGTACTTAATCATTTAGTCTGTATGTTACAGAGACATATTGGAAAACCTGATAGTTCTTTGACAGAAATGATGACCAACGATAGCTATAGCTGAAATCATTGAGAACTGTGCTGTAGACCACCAAGTGGCTACATTAGGGGTGATACTATGGAAAGCTTAGTTCTCTTAGTTGTCATCAATAGGCTACACAAGTTATGAGAGTTTCTGTAGCTTTTTGATGTGTACCACTATACTTTTTCATCTCATTTAATTTCAATTAACCCTTTTTGGATTATATGGTCATACTGTGTATAGTCATTCAAATGCACATTATACACTGGCCTTAATGTCCCTCTGGCTGCAGGAGCAACTTGGGAAAATGTCTGCCTTATTCACAAGGCAGTTTTCTTAATAGTCAGCTTTCTTTTTTCACTAATGAATAAACATGTTTCTGAAGAGGTTTGAGTTGCTGAAGATCCAAATGCAGTATTGTCTTAGTTCAGCTGTAATTGTTAACATAATAATGTACCTTTAGTACTTTGAAACCATCTTTTTTTTTTTCTGACAATCTGAGTCTCAGTTTCATACACATTTTTATTTATATTTATTTTTTTGTCATGTAAGCCTTTTCCAAAGCTATCAAGACCCTATTGTATATATGACATACTAGAGTGGTATATATCAGTCTTGAATTTATAAACGTAAATGAAACTTCTGAACACACTTGATCGCAAATAATGGTCATATGGATTTTTGTCTGAACAGAGTGGTAAGGGGACATCTATTACAACAGCTCTCAATTGCTTAATTTCAGCAATGCATTTTGAAGCGAGCAGATAAATATTTTTTTATATTTGCAGTATTTCTGTAAGACATTGCACAGAATTCTCTTAACAAGTCCAAACATCTCTGGGTTCTCTGATTTTTAAAGACAAGTAAATGTTTCTATAGCTTCCTCCCTTAAACTCTACACTTTTAGCTTCACTTTTTTATGTCAATGGTAGAAGTTGTCAGGGCTGACAGAAAATTATTGGTATGGCAAACATGTCTTGAGAGTTCATCAAAATATACCTTCCTTGCAGAGTGTAGTGCAGATAAATACCTCTGCTGAGGAGCTGTGTTGTTACAGACTTTTGAATAAAGTTCAGGTAACTGGGTCTGAGAATTGTGTGGAGGAGGAAGGAGAAGGGCCATTTTCCCTCTTGCAAATTTTCCGTCTTATAAATGGACTTTACAAATAGGTAAAAAATAGATAGGGCCAGGACAGCCCTCAAGCCTGTATTCTATTACTTGGAGAAATACTCTGCAAGATAGATGGGATTTATTCATCAGAGGGATGTCTTTCACTTCAAGTGGAAAGTTGTGACATGAGCATAGTCATATCCCATCATACTTATCTAATTGTTTGCGTCCTTGAGTAATAGAAGTAGAGTTATTGGGATCCTGATTGTGAATGTCAATTACCTCTGTTGTGTTCTGCTGCCTTGGGAGCACGATTGTTCCTTAGATACTGACTAACTAGAAATGATTTCTCTGGAAAGTCGATTTGACTTTGGCCTACAGCTCAAAACAAAAAACCAACAATCAGTAAGGTTAATAATGATGAAGTTTTGATTTTGAGAATTTCTCAATACCCGTCTTATTAGATGGAAGTGTCATTTCTGTGCTGCAGAAAGCACCACACTTGATATCATCCTACATGTAATTTCAGCCTACAGGCTTACTGCTTTCCTGATTCAAATACCATGTTGTGGTTTAACCCGGCTGGCAGCTAAACACCACACAGCCGTTCGCTCACCCTCCCCCCTCCCTCTCTGGGATGGGGGGAGAGAAACGGGAAAGTGAAGCCTGTGAGTTGAGATAAAGACGGTTTATTAAGACAGGAAAATAATAATAACAATAATAATAATAATAGTGATAATGGTAATAGTATTAACAATAATAATGTGTAAGAAAACAAGTGATGCACAATGCAATTGCTCACCACCCGCTGACCGATGCCCAGCCTATTCCCGAGCAGCCGGCCCCCCCACCCCGGCCAGCCACCCCTATATATTGTTTAGCATGACGTCAGATGGTATGGAATACCCCTTTGGCCAGTTTGGGTCAGCTGTCCTGGGTCTGTCCCCTCCCAGCTCCTGCTGCACCCCCAGCCTGCTCGCTGGCAGGACAGAGCAAGAAGCCGAAAAGTCCTTGGCCTGGTGTAAACACTGCTCTGCAACAATTAAAACATCAGCATGTTATCAGCGCTCTTCTCATCCTAATCCAAAACATAGCACCCTACCAGCTACTATGAGCTACTTAACTCTGTCCTAACTGGAACCAGGACATACCATCATCCCTGATAGAGGAGATTTATCACTATGTGAAGCTCTTCTCAGGAAACAGGGACAAAAATAATATATCTTGGTGCCCTTCACTGACACCTTCTAGATGCATCATTAAATTCCAGCTTTCTCTCTGTGCATGGTGAGTTCTAACATTGTTTCTCATAATTCTATCTATATAATATAAAGAGTGGCCTTTTTGTTTGATTTATTTGTCTTCTATTTTTCTTTGCAAGTGATCAAACATCCTGTGATATTTGATAGCTTTCCTTTGTTGTTCTTAAAGTGAATACTTTGACACATAAAGTGGTCATTGTTTTCTTTTATAACATTTCACTTAATAGTTTTTAACTATTTTAACTATTAGGCACAACACAAACTAAGTTTAAGGATTTCATTTGAAGTGCATGATATTAATACTGTCCATTGGACCCCTCATTTCAAAAGAGATGTAATTAAACTTGGAAAAAATACAATGAACACAATGAAGATCAAACTTCCACACAAAGAAAGACTGATAAAGCTATGAGTCTTTGTCTTGTAAAAGAGACAACTTAAGGTGTTTATTATTGAGAGAGAAAAAATTATGAAGGTCCATTCACTGTTATTATTATGATTATTATTATTATTAATTATTATTATTTTATTTTTCAAGACAGAAATCTGGCCATCAAATGAAACTTAGTGTGAATCAAGAGAAACAAAACAAAATGATTCTTCACGCAAAAAAAAAAAAAAAGTAGATCTCTGATATATCTCACTAGCAGAAGAGATGGTTTTTAAAAAAATGGATTCAAAATAAAACTACAAAAGTATTTAGAAGAAAGATTACTGAAGATTATACAACAGACAAACTACTCAGAAATCTCAGGAAAAGAGGTCTGTTTTCCCAGATACTTTTGCCTTAATAACCCAACTCTATGAAGGTATTTATGTTTTTAGACAAATATTAAAATATTTTTATCATAAACCAAGATAGTTCAGATGTGCAGGTACAGTATGACAGATGCACTGTCACAGCTCTTTGAACACATTAATGACCCAGAATAGTTCTTCTCCTTTGGGGCTCAAGCTTTTTTGCTGACCTCTGTTTCTCATGATCCATTACAGGCCTTCACAAAAGAACAAGATGATAATACCCTATGAGAACATATAGTCTTTCTATAATCTAGTTTTCAGAGGGGACTACAAAATCAGTGGTCAGTGACATGTGCTTCTTTTTCAATAATATATATTCAATTTTAGTTTTCTGAATTATATATGGAAATTTTTTACTTTGTTAAAATCTTTCTCAGAAAATAAGTCACTCTGCAATAAACTCAATCTCAATTACCTTGACAAATGCAAAGCTCAGATTAAGCAAGATCTTACTAAATCTATGTGAATTACAAATACGTTTCATTTTTTGGTTGTTAAAATAGCTATATTTTGTTGTAGACTGACTTAATATGAATTTTAAAGCTTTGATTTCAAATGAAAGTTAAAGTATTAATTTCCAGTGACCTGATAGTCTTCTGTTGCTGCCTGCTGCATTTTGTGAGATTTGCCCATTGTTACTAGATGTACTCATAATGAATACAACAGTGATTTCTTGTACATACCTGCAAGTTCATTATTAGTATTTATTTACATATGTGTTGCTGGTAACTGTTATGCTTTGCTTCCTGTTTTGTTTGTTTGTTTGTTTGTTTAAGTACAATTACTGTGATTTACTTTTTCAAGTTTAGCCACCAACGCTTTTGGCAGCTGAGGTATGGGCCTTGTCAGTGAGTCAGTCCTGCAGCTATTCTTCATCTCTTTGATAGTGGCTGAGGGTCTGAAGATGATTTGCATGGACTTGTGAAACCAAACAGTGAAATGGTTGCTCTGTTTCCTTGGTGGGTTTTATTTTCATATTTTGTAATTTGCAGTAAATAAAAGAAAATAACAATTTGAAACTCACAGGCAAAAATGTTGTTTGCTCACAGAGAAGCCAATATCTAGGAAAAGCAAAAGCATTTGCAAAACTTAGGCCTGCCTGACTGCAATGTGTCATAAGAAAATGACTAGCAGACTTGAGTAAGTTGCAGTGACTCACTGTACCAGATGTTCTATGAACACTGTTTTGATCCAAAACCTTCCTCTCTGTGGAGAGAAATTTAGTTATGTTCGACTTCTTTCATGTGCTTCTTTCCTGCCACATGGCAGCTTTCCAGTGTGCCAATGGAGTCATGGATGATAGGCATTTGTAGTGTGCAGACCTCCAGTTTATTGATATATTACAGCAGTAAGGATGCTGCTGTTGGTACTCTAAGCCCACTTCTTGTCAATATTATGATATGATTAGAAGAAGACAATTTTCTGGAAGGATCCATTTAAGTCAGCTTGATGATCTCTAGTTAGCTTAGAAAGTTAAAAAACAAAACCAGAAAACAACAAAAACAAACAAAATAAATAAAACCTTTGCTATGAAACCGAAGTAAAGATTTGTGGTGTAGTAGCTCTTTCCCCAGCTCAGCTATGGTTCCAGATCAACTAATGTTATCATCCCTCTTTTGTCAACAGGCAACTGGCATAACAGGTGAGAACAAACAGGTGCTCCCTGATCATGTCTTGGACCCTGTGGCCTGGATTGTAGCCTAATCTGGGAAGTAACGTTTTGGAAGGTACCAGAATGGCAAAGTTGGTGGAAAATAAGCCAAACTGCTTTATCTGAAACATAGCCAGGATGGAAAAGTACTGACTAAAGAATCGATCATCTCGTGGTCCTATAAATAGTCGTCCTGAGCAAAGAGCCCATGGAGATCTCCAGGACTTCAGTGGGCTGTGATCCTTGATCTCCCACTGAGCTGGGACACCTCTCAGGGCACTCCTGAGGTGGGACGTCTCTCAGGGCAGATTCCTTGAGGATCAAAGATTATCTGCTGACAAACGCTGATGGCAGAGGAGGAAAAGTAATTCACCAAAAAGGAGGGAAAGTCCTTAAGCATGCAACTGAGTTTAGAACCTTGTCCCTACAATATCCTGCAGTAAATCTTGTGTGAACCTTGCCATTCTTGAATCTTTAAGTAAGTCACTGTTTCAATTGTAGTAAATTCTGTTGAATCACTGTATTAAATTGGCTGATGCTTAAGTGCTGTTAAGAATTACACAACCCAATCTTGTGATTTACCATAAAGCTATTAATAAATCCTAAATTGCTGCTTAATCGAAGTTGTGTAAAAATTAATTTGCAACATTTATATGGATTGCCCTGGAAGAGGGCAAGTGTCATAGAAGAAGGACCCAGAAGATCACCCAGGAAATTCCGGACCCGTTAGTCTTATTTTAATCCCAGGGAAAGTAATGGAATGAGTTATCCTAGAAACTATCACAAACCAAATTAAGCAGGTTACCAGAAAAAGCCAACATGGATATACCAAAGGCAAATCGTGGTTGACTAACCTGATCACCTACAATAAAATTACATCAAATAGTTCAAAGGAGGGTCATGAAGATGATCAAAAGGCTAAAGAATCTGTTCTGAAGGAGTTGAGTTTATTCACCCTGGGGAACAGAAGACTCCTGGGGAATATCATTACAGTATTCCAGTGCTTAAAGTGTGGCTACAAAAAGGAGGAAGGCTCTCTTTACAAGGAGGCACATGGAGAAGACAAGGGACAATAGGTACAAGCTGCACCAGGAGAGGCTTCATCTTGACATAACAAATACATTTTTAACAGTGAGAACTATCAACGATTGTAATGACCTCTCCAGGGATGTGGTAGAATCCCCATCACTGGGGATTTTCAAAATGTGATTGAACAGGGTGCTAGATAATCTCATCTAGGCTCCCTTTTCGCATGAAAGGTTGATCCTGATGATCTACTGAGGTCCCTTCCAGCCTGGGCTGATCTATGATTCTGTGAGATCACCCCAAGTCTTCTCTTCTCCAGGCTAAAGAGTCACAGATCTTTCCTCAGCCTTTCCTCATAGAAGAGATGCTCCAGTATCTTAATCATTTTTGTGGTCATTTTCTGGGCTATCTCCAGTATTTCTATATCTTCTACTGGGGAGCTCAGAGCTGAACCCAGTACTCCAGGCGTGGCCTCACTGGTGCTGAGTAGAGGGGAAGGATCACCTCCCTCCAACTGCTAGCAGTGCTTTGTCTAATGCAGCCTTCTTTGTGGCAAGGGCACGTTGCTGGCTTGTGTTCAACTTGGTGTCCACCAGGACCACCAGGTCCATTTCTGCCAAGCTGCTTTCCAGCTAGATGGCCTCCAGCATGTACTAATGTCTGGGGTTGTTCCCCACCAGGTGCAGGACACGGCAATTCCCCTTGTTGAACTGCATGAGTTTCTTGACAGCCCACCTCTCCACCATGTCCAGGTCCCTCTGGATGACAGCATGGTCCTCTGGTCCCTCCATTCCTCCTCCTATCCTCCACTCCTCCCAGTTTTGTGTCATCTGCATACTCAATGAGGGTACACTCTGCCCCATCCTCCAGATCATTAATGAAGATGTCAAAAAGGACTGAACCAAGTACTGACCTCTAGGGTACACTGCCAGTTACTGGATTCCAGCTAGACTTTGTGGCACTAATCACCATCTTCTTGGCTTTGCCATTCAGCTGCTTTTCAGTCCATTAGACTGCCAGCTCATTTCATCATAGAAGATTATCAGGTTGGGCAAGCATCACTTCCCCTTGGTGAACTCATGCTGACTACTTCTAGTTATCTTCTTGTCCTTCATGTTTCCAGGTTTCCAGGATTAGTTTTCCCCTCACATTCCCAGGCATAGAGATGAAGCTGAATTATTGGTAGTTCCCTGGGTCCTCAGTCCTGCCCTTCTAAAAGATAGAAGTCACATTTGCTTTCTTCTGGTCCTCAGATACCTCTACCAGTCACCAGGATTATTCAAAGATTATAAAGTGGCCTTGCAATTACATCTGCCAGCTCCCTCATCTGGCATTCCATCAGGCCCATGGAATTATGCATGTCCACTTTGCTTAAATATTCTCTAACCTGATTCTGTTCTACCCAATCCAACATATTTCTCTTTCACTGAGGGTCCATCTTCTTTGCTACAAACTTTCGCCCCTTCATCTCCTAGGCCTTGCAATTCTGAAGACTGGTCTTGCTAGGACCATAATTCTCCAGGATGATTGGCAGATTCTAGATCAGCCTGAAGGTCTGGCAGAGCATAGCAAAGGCCAATAATGTTTTAAGATGGAGCACAATATGTTCATAAATGTGATTGTATGATGGGGTGTTGTGGCAATGGGGAACTGGGCATTGAAACCCTTTGAGGTGCCCTGTCTTGTGTATAGCCATGTCTTCCAGTGTTCAGCTGCGAATGGTCTTCACTTTTCTGCCAGCAATTGAGTGGGGAAGCTGCCACCTGGCTTTCAAATCAGCAGGAACATTATCTTGCCATATGCTTAGCGTGGAAGTCCCCAGGCCACTGTATTTTGGTTACAAGTGTGTGTGGCTTCCCCGGATTCTTCATGTCCCCATGTATGTTACACACAGTCAGTCTCAGTCCCAGCCCTTCTTCATG
Source organism: Anser anser (assembly GCF_964211835.1). Taxonomy (NCBI): domain Eukaryota; kingdom Metazoa; phylum Chordata; class Aves; order Anseriformes; family Anatidae; genus Anser; species Anser anser. The sequence continues at coordinate 41,964,216 of NC_139721.1, forward strand.
TCTTCCTTTGCTACTGCAATGAGGATTAGAAGTGCATGTTTTCTCTTGCCAAAGCAGTGGACAAAATGGAAAGGCTGTTTCTCATTATGGGACAGGGAGAAAGAGGATGAACCTTGGTGATCAAGTCCACATAAGAGGTTTCTGCAGAACTTGTTATCTTTTTCTTCCACAGGGACACAATTTAAAAGGAATTGTTTATAGCACAGAAGAGAGAGCTATTATTGGCAAAGAATATGGTAGTGCTTTGGTGCCTTATAAACAACTGTAACAACCTTAGAGAACTGCAAGTGTAAAGGGATCTACGAGCCCTTTTGCAGCCCCTGGGTAGCTATGATGTAGTTATTTCCAGATCTTGAGCAGCATAAACCCTTGCTGTCCCTTGCTGGCAACCCAGGTGTACAGGCTAAAACATTTCCTTGGGCAGAGCCCCACAGAGCAGCAGGAGTGCTACCAGAATTTAAGCCATGATTTCTACAAAATGCCAAGCTCAACTGTTTGGTTTTGCCTGCACTGTGCTGTACTAGACTGCTTTGCTCTCTAGTGGGCAGTGCAGGGAAAAAAATACATAAATAAATAAAAAAAAATGAAGGTACTGAGATCCCTTCTGCATATGGCCTATGGTTTTTTTTTTTTGTTTGTTTGTTTGTTTTTGTTTTTTCCTCTCCTAGAAATGATCGCAGGTGAAATATGAACTTTTTAAGAACTAGTGCCTGGCATTTTATTTTGAAGCCTTTCTTAAGGACTTCTAGGATGGCTCCATCACCAATAACTGTTATGGTAGGAGATGATAGGCTTACCTCCTCTTGCTGCTGTGTTCACCACTGCCAAAGGTGGGACAGCTGACCTTGCTGCAGCTAGTGGAACTTCTGTGTTCTTGTTCCTTACAAGAAACAAACCACAGAGCAAACCACAGAAAACAGAGAAAGACAAATTAACAACTGAGCAATTTGCTGTGTCAAAAGAAGCTCCAGCTGAACTCACAGACTGAGAGGCAAAGTCCCTTCATTGCCAGATGGTACTGGTGGAGGCTGTTGCTTGGGATTAACCTGCAAGAAACGTTCTGTACTTAGAGAGCAGACCCTGGGGTGTACGGTCCACCAGTGAGCCTCATCGGCCAGTTGGACATCTGGGAGATGCAGGGATGGCACAGAGGCTTTGCTCCAGCCAGCAGTCTGGGATGTGCCCAGTGGACCATGACAACAGTGCTTCTGGAGGCTCCTACTGTGATTCCAAGAAGCTCCCAAGAGGTACAAGCAGTCTGAACATGGCAGGGCTCGGACCACCTGTCCTCCTGGGCTCTCAGCCCCACACAGCAGATTTTAAAATGCATTATGGTAATATCTATCAAACTCTATAACAGGTCCCTGAGTAATGGAAGCAAATTTTATTTGTTACACTGGACTGGACAAAGCACTGAAATATGCTTTAGGAGTTTATTGTGAAATAGCAAGCTGTATAGGAGATAAAGCTTTTCAGAATGTGTGAATAAATTGATTTTCTTTTAAAATCTTGTTAACCAGATTGTAGCTTTGGTCAGTAATTTCCTTCTTGCATGAAGATTTCATATTCTGAGTTGAGGTGAAGGGAAACATGTAACTTGGAAAATACCCTGGGTATGTGAAAGTTACCAACTTTCCAGTTCTCTTTAGAAAGGGAAAAGAAAGAGTGGAGTTCAGAAGTTTCAGAATTAATCTAAACTGAAACTTCGTGTCAAGTTGGGAAAGATGCAGGCTCATACACTGCAAGGAAAATGTTGAAGTGGGAAGTGGGAGAATAGGAACAGGCTAGACTAAATTGTATTTGATTCCCTAATGGTTCCTATAAGACCTCTGTTTCTCTGAAAACAAGAACAAAAGAAGGCAAAGGAAATAGGATGCAATTTCTGCACTCTGCTGCTCTTTGGCTGGGGCCCAGGAAGCACATATTACTTAGCTGTGTACTATCCTGTGAATGCACTTAATGTTAATGAGTCCTCTCTGTAAAACTTCTTAGGCACGTGTCTATCAAATCCTGTACATCTAGTGAGTAGCAGCTCTGTGGCAGGTTACATTATTGACCACAACAAATTTTTCAATGCAGGGCAGCCACAGCTGCCACGGGAGCCTCCTGAGGTGGAATGGCCGCAGCTGCAGCACTGTGCAACCACTCAGGTCAGATGCAACCTGACCGGGAATGGACAAGGTCAGCCCTGGCAGAGGAGCCACAACACCACATTGCAGGTCAGTGAAGAATGGCTCATGGATGAATGTGAAGCGGGAACCAGTTGTTTTGCAAAAGTTGCGCAAGTCTTGATAGATTAGGGGATGTTTGAAATGTGGATCTGAATGTGATTCTGATTGTGTTACCATAGTATAACAAGGTGTTTATTAAGGGTTGTACTCTGAAGAGCTCAAAATCTGTATAATAATGACTTTCAAGAGTGACAATATCAGCAAAAAGGTTGATATGTTGCAGAAAAGAAATGTAAAACAGATGTCTGTGTAAACAATCATGAATTGCAACTGATATATATTACATGTATTGTGGAAAATAAATGGCCAATAGTATATTCTGTGAAACATGTCTTAAGTTAATCCCAGTGGCTTAAATAATATTGATTCATGATCTATTCTACATGGTAAGTAAAAGGGATGTTTTGGATACAAGATTAATCTTTCTTGTTAGAAAAATAAGAGCCCTTGAGCTTATTAAAAACATACACTATGTGACTGAGGCCCACTCTGGTGCAGCTGAGGTGCTACAAAAGGACTAAATCTCTTTTTTGAATCTATCCTTTGGTAAAAGCAAAGTTCTTTGTGGGGTAGGAAAAAAACATGGAAAAGACAGGTGTGTGTTTCTGTTGGCAGGGAGCTGAATGGGGTGGACTCGTTTCACTTTCTCAAGGCTTTTTAATTCAGAATATGTTCTTTTGCTTTGATATCACTTGCTAAATAATGCTTGAGTGATGGAGAAGAGTCACATGGAGGCACCTGTTGAGAAGGATGCAGTGGTGTGCTGTTGCCATGCAACCCACAGCAGGAGCACTTTGATAATCTGCCTGTCTCTTTGGCCATGCTGATCTGGGCTTGGAGTGGTGAGGTTAGAAACAAGCTTTGAAAAAAACAGCCACGAAAATATTATGCAGTAATTAGTAAGTAACTTTATTCAAGATGGCTGGAATGTTTCAGGAAGTGTTTTGTTATGTCCTGCCTGTGCTTTGGAAAGTCATACAAATCCTTTGCTGCTCAGGGCACCAGCCTCATTTTCTTTAGTCAGGGAAAAGAAAAATTAGATCGGGATGGCTGGAGGGCTGGAAACTGAAACATTTTCACTGTTTTACATGAAAAAAGGCTGTGTCTTGCTGTCCATGTGTCAGATAGTCAGTCAAATTCACTATATTTGTTTCCCTTAACTGGAGATAATATAAAACTCATTGAAAAACTTTAGAGTATCTTCTTGTCATGTAAGCTTTTGGCTTTTGGATACTGTTTAATAAAATGGCCAAAACCTGCACAGTTTTTTTTTGTTGTTGTTGCTGTTTTTTTAAAGTTTATTTAATCCCAATTTCAGTTGCCAGGAGGGAACTCCTGAGGAAGAGGACATTGACTTTGTAGCTGTCCTTTCAAAATCTGATCACTTGATTAGTGAGAACATGAGAAAATGTAGATGGCCCACAGATTTCATATCTCATCTTTGTGAAGTAATGAAATGAATCCTGAGGATAACTGAAAAAACTGAGTTTCTAGGACTGAAGTCTGAGCCATTTGAACATTTATAACTCTGTCTCTTTAAGTTGTAAAATACAATGTATCCCACCTAAAATAAACAAACAAACAAACAAATAAAAAGGAGACTGATAATATCTGTAATTTCTGATTTCATAATTATTTAAATAGAGAGCATTTTCCACTGCATTCTTATTTTGTGATAAAAAGGGGCTGGACTAAAGAATCTGCTACTTGGGATCCAACTTAAAATGTTTTTACCAAGTTTCTTAACAAAATAGCAGGCTCCTAGAAGAAACTTTCACATGACCTTTATTAATACAAACCTGACAAGAGATTGCATTGAATTTTTATGAGTGTTTTTGCAGAAAATTCAGAAGTAGCAATTTATTCCAGTCTTTCCATAGTCACGCTTGTGTTCATGTATGGTGAGAGGCCTTATGTATCTGTTGTCTTTACCATAATAATCAACAGAAAATTAAAGTGCCAGAGAAATATCTTGAGGAGTTCGATAAGCAATAATGTAATAGTAATAGTTTTATATATAATGCATAGGTCTGTACTTATTTATAAATATTTATGAACAAATATGAATCAACAATTTCATATGTTGGTAATTTATCATTCATAACAAATAATACCTCTTGCAAATAAGTCAAATGCAGATTTAAAAAAGTAATTTTTTTCCACACCAGTGGCAGATAATTTTTAGCTTATGTTGATATAAAGTATTGCAGCCTGACTTTGATCTCTTGTAGCTAACATATAGTTGCAAAGATTTAATGCTGCTGAACAGCTTGCTTGGATGTCTTTCCAATGATCTGCAAAGCCTTAAGGATTTCACAGTGATTAACTCTACCATATGTATTTTCTAAAGGCCAATTTTGCCAGGCCATAAATTTATATGCAGATTAAACTGGCAAGTATGAGCAAACTTTCAGAACGAAGTAAAGTAAGTATTAACTGCTTGTCACTGCCTTTGATTGTCATGTTATATAGACTATTATTGTAGTAGAAAAATTCCAAAATAAGGAGGATAGGCAAGTAATAAATGAAGTTCCCATTTGGCATGACAGCTGGAGTATCAGAAAATTCTCCTGTTGTCATGGGTTGTTGCTACCAGTTATTTTACATACAAATTGCTTCACTCTTCTCTGGTTGGCAAGTTTTCTTGGCACGACCAATATTTAGTGTCTAATTCTCTAAGCAAATGCTAAGAAATATTTTCCTTTATAACTGCTTATGAATGATTTGCACTTGGCACCAGAAAAAAGGCAGGTTTCTGAATACACATTAGAGGTTTTGGGGCCCTGAAAACGGACAGAAGCAGGCAGGAATGAATAAACATGCCTACACTGAACTAGTAAGGAAGACAGCTAGAGAAAACCTCCTTCTGCAGCAGCTGATGATCTGACAAGAAGATAATGGAAGACCTGCTGCTCTGACAACAGGCAATGGTATGAAGCAGAACAGATAACTGTTCACAGGAACATGTAAGGTGTCCAGCATAGCAGAATTCAAACCAAGGACAGGAAGTCATGTATCCAAAAATGTGTTTTGTTATTGTTTTTCCCAGCTTCAACTAAAAACAGCACACAATTTCATATCTATATTTGTACATAGCATAGATTTATAATTTATAGATTGACTTGTGCCCTGAGGTGTGTGCCCTGAGATTTCCATCTCTGTCAGCCAGGAGAAAAAGAACACTTTTGTCTCAGAAATTGATAAGCTGTTTACATTGCGTAAAGATTGCTTCACTTAGCCAATAATGTTTGCTAAATTTATGGGTATGTGAGGAAGTTTCCCTCAGGAAAAAGCTATGCTCAAAGTTCTAAATGATTCCTATTCTCAGAAATCTTGAAGGAGATGCTGGGAAAAGGGATACATCTTAAAGAAACCAAGGGAGAGATTTAGATTTATGATTTGCCCACGTCCTGAGATTGCAGTCCTTTTCTTGTGTATCACATGTAAGGTTTACGTAAGACCAGACACAGAGTTGAATTTGCAGTTAGATGACACAGAGAGATCTTACATTGATACTGATGAAAGCTTGCAGGTTTGTTTATTTCTGGGAACCTATCCATAAAAAAACTTTTAGCTGTATTGCCTATGCGCAGAGTATGAAAATGAACTCCTAATATTTACTTATCTTGAGTTCTTGGCAAACAATGAAGCACGTAGATAACTCTGCTCAGTATAACCTTTAAGGTACTTGTGGGAAAAAGCACAGGTGCCCTTGCCTAGAGGAGCTGAAACAGATCTGGTAATGCTACTTCTCTATAGTGAAGATATCTTCTTGTGATGAGACTCTACAGTGACTCCCTAGGGATGGGAGAAGCTGCCTGAAATTCAAGGGTTTACAAGTTTGTTGCAGGTTTGCTGTGCTTTCAGAGCTGGAGAGATCTAGGAAAGCTACTGAAATTGAAAATCAGTCCGTGTTTACCTTAGCAAATCCTGACGTTGTTATGTTTCAGGAAAAGGTTTGCATTCTGAAAAGGGAGTTCATGCTCAGGAATTAGGGGAATAATTATTTCATTCCCCTTAAGCAAAGTTTGCTTAACAATAGTTTAATAGACACCACAATGAAAGAAGTTATCAGGATCATTAAAAAAAAGCACAAGAAGTATCCAATAGGATGAAACTTTGTCTGGAAAGTAGATGTGGAAAGTTTGACGAATAAACTCGATATCATAACTTAGAGGTTATCAATATTTTAAATGTGGGGAGAAAATAAACACAGAACAAGAAAGAGGAAAAAAAAAAGAAGATAATGAAACAGATAGTATGGAAATTTAGTATGGAAGGATTAGCCATAATTATCAGGGAAAAACGAGAAAATTAAGAAAGGCTGAAATGAAGAAAGAAGTGATTTGTTAATATTAATCAAAGGAGAAATCAATAAATGTATCAGGGTGATACATCCTAGAAAGAAGAAACTGCACCAGCATGAGTATAAATAAGTCAATAACAAAAAAGACAATGAATAAATGCTGAGAGTCTGAATAACAGGAGGTGTTATATCTCATTAAAAAGCAGGTGTAGGAGTACTTGGAAACACTATGAACATGCCCATATGAGATAATATACATTTCCTATGATACTGGAGAGCAAAATTCATTAGCACCGAAAGGTCTTTGAACATAGGAAAAGTAGCAGATGATCAAGATTTTTTTTTTTTTTTGACTGTGGATAGATACTTGCAGCATTTATTTTGCATCTATTTACTCACTGAAAAGACAAAATGTTGCTGTGGCAGCTTTTTATACTTTTGCATTTCTGTCATGTTTTCTTCATGATGTGACTGAGAGAAGGATCTGTAAGAAAAGCAAGTAAAGACCATGTATTAAAATCAAATTTTGTTCAGCACCATTGCTCATTCCCACATTAAAAAAAAAAAAAAAAAAAAAAGTGGAAATTTCTGTGCCACATCTCGAGAGCCTTCACAAGGCTGGCTTTTGTATTTTTGTTTGTATTTGTTTAGTAAATATAACGGTAGAGAACTTTAAGGGACTGGTTATAGAAACAAAGATTTAGCAGACTGATGGAGAGTCCTTTCTTAGGTGACGATAATAAATAAAAAACTACAGTAATTCTTTCCCTGTTGGACCACAGGAGCTTTCCTCGGCAAGGGATACAGTTCACCAAAAGGCAGGGGAGACAGGTCACTAGCTCTGTAGAGACTTTTGTTGTATGAAAGAATCAACAAACAAAACAGAAAGATTTCCCAAAGGTCTTCCTCGAAGACAAAATGGAATGAGGGTTGGGAGAAACTGAATCCTCAGTTGACCTCTAATACTGACCTCTAAGATTTCTATGCTACCTATGTTATCTATCAAGGAAAATGTAAGACTTCTAAATACTTTGGAAAGTTTGTTCTTTTCCCAACTATGTGCACCCGTGTATGCAGAAACAGAAAATATGTCACTTGGAAGTACTATAGCAAGGAGGAAATAAAATGGAAATGATAATGAAGAAAAACATGGAACAAAAAGATAGGATGCCATGGTTATTGGACATAGTAAAGAAATAACTGACTAGTGTATTTCTGTTATTGCGTAATGCTGGCTGCTGTGACATAAGACTATCTTTTAAGGCTGTAACAGACTTAATGCCTTTTTTCTTTCTCATCTTCAGAATAAGGGTTAACAAACCATCTCTGTTGTTTCTCTCTATCTCTCTCTCACTTTCTTCCCCCACAAATTGACTTCATGCAGTTCTGTTTGATTTCTTCTAACAAATGGGTGTCCTAACATGTGTCCTAAGAAATGAGTTAAGGTGATCAGTATACTGTGAATAACATGCTTGTGCACAAAATTCATAGAAAATCTACTCACACTGAGACCCAGGTTTGTTGGAAGGTGAGTGATGGATATACAGCTTAGTGTATTTCATGCAGGTTTAATTTAGCATCTGCTTGCTGTTGCAAATTAATCTTAAAGTAATCGGTCTCCATCTTGGAAGAGCAAATGTTCCTGAAATAAAATTCATATAATAAATTGATTACAAGGTAAAAAACAGAAAAAATGTAGATGCCAAAGATAAATGATTAGATGAAAGCTACCTATTTCCATGCAACCAGTGTGATGACAATTAAAGCCAGGTGTGATTGATTGCTATGAAACAGAAGGCAACTTTTGATTCACTTTATCATTGATTCTAAAAAGTTGCTAATTTTGATGGTGTGGGGTTATATTTATGAACAAGCTTGCTTATGATTTTTTATTGCCATTTAAAGTCTAGGTTTTTCAAAGACAAATCCAGCATTTTACTTTTATTTATACAGATGTTCATCACAGTTCCTTAAAATTCTGTCCATTCTTTCCAAATCATTTTTCACTATTTTCTTACCAAAGACTTTTTTTTCTGTTATGATGATTATGTACTGTAGCTAATATCTAGTTATTCCTGGATACATTGTGCTTGGACTGAAGAATAAATGGAGATCTAATTTCTGTTGCTCATTTTAACCCTGATATTTTAATATAGTGTTTTTGGTTTTGTTTTTCAGCTACTTACCTTTCTCCTTTTATTTCCCTTCCTGTCACGGTTCTGAGTCTCTCAAAATGAAACTCTCTAAATGCTAAAGGTAAACATACAGAATGTGGAAGAAAAATGGAAACCTTGCTAACTCCCAGATATTGTGAATTTTTATGTAAAACAGATGCCTGTAACTTTCATCTTTGATCAAATAACTTAAGTGCAAATATACTTGAAGCCAACCTTAGATCAAACAAAACAAAACAAAACAAAAACCCACCCTACACACAACAAAAAAACAGTGTTGGTGATTCCATATGATGTGCCAAGAAGCGAATCTCGAAAAGACTACATCTTCAGGCACTGGCCATATTCTTTCTTACCAGTATAGTACTGGAGTCACAACCACAGAATCACAGAAGAGCTGAAGTTGTAAAGTGCATCTGCAGATGATCTAGTCCATCCTCCTGTGCAGACAAGGTCAACAAGATCAGACTGCACAGAACTGTGTTCAGTTAGCTTTTGACAGTCTCCAAAATCTGTTCCAGTAATCAATCGTTCTTACAGTAAAAAAAGTTTGTCCGTCCATCCATCCATCAGTCTCCCCCCTTATATTTAAGCAGAATTTCTCATGTTTCAGTTTGTGGCTATTGCCTCTCATCCTTTCACTTTATACCACTGAGAAGAACCTTGTTCTATCTTCTTTACTTCCTCTGATCACATATTTATACACATTGTTAAGGTTCCTCTGACTCTTCTCCAGTCTAAACAGTCCAAGCTCTCCCAGCCTTGTATGACACTTTCCTTGCTGCAAGGACACACTTGTGCCTTATGTATCACCTGGCATCCACCAGGACACCCAGGTCTCCTTGTGCCAAACTGCTTTCCTGCATACTGTTTCCCAGCCTGTACTGATGCCTGCTGTGATTCCTAGCTAGGGGCAGGACTTCACTTAGTTGAACTTCATAAGGTTCTTGTTAGCCCATTTCGACAGCCCTTGCATTCCCTCTGAATGGCAGTGCAAGTCTCTGGTCCCTCAGCCACTCCTCCAACTTCTATATCATCAGCAAACTTGCTGTCCCATCATTTGGATCACTAATGAAGACATTGAACAACATGGGAGGCAGTATTGACCCTCGAAGTCATTATATATAAGTAGTGGCCATTACATACATGTGGGATCATGATTTCCCTCAACTTTGTGAATTAATAACCCTAGAGAGTTTCTAATGAAGGAAAGCTTCCTCACCTTAATCATATTACTAATTGGAAAAGGAATTCCAGCTTGACTACATTTATATAGTCAAGATCATGGGATGATGTGTGAGAGCCGCCGCTCATATTGTTATGACGCATATGCCAACTTTCTGTTTCAGAAAAAAAGAGAAAATGCAGTCTGAATATACTGTTTTTCTCATAGTTTTCTTTTACTTTTTTTTTTTTTTTTTGAGAAGTGAAAGCAGAGATACACACACCTCGTTTTGTGTTGTTAGTATAATGCATGACAGGAGACTGGGACTGGGGGAATTGGAATGCTCAGCAGACCTGTTGTGAATTTTAGAGAAGAAACTGAATTGTTTGGGTTCTAAAATATGTTTCCCGCTCCTAGGCACCATTCATCATACACACTTTAAAAACACGATACAACACAATGTTTGCAATACATGCAATACCACATGAGTACTGTCAACACTAAATCCTAGTCAACAATGATACAGACCAGATAGGCAGGGAGATTCATTTGACAGTCTTTCCAAGGATTTCTGAAGTTTCTGCTGATGTTTTACACATCAGGATATGGAAGGAATATTTCAGACCTCCTTTTTTTAATCTGGAGACAGCAACACGCTGGCGACGAGACGCTGGAGAGCAGCCCCGCAGAGAGGGATCTGGGGGTTGTGGTTGACAGCTAGTTGAATATGAGCCAGCAGTGTGCCCTGGCAGCCAGGAGGGCCAACCGTATCCTGGGGTGCATCAAGCACGGCATTGCTAGTCGGTCGAGGGAAGTGATTGTCCCTCTCTGTGCTGGTGTGGCCTCGCCTCGAGTACTGTGTGCAGTTCTGGGCATCACAGTACAAAAAGGACATTAAACTGTTGGAGAGTGTCCAGAGGAGGGTGACAAAGATGGTGAAGGGCCTGGAGGGGAAGACATATGAGGAGCGGCTGAGGTCACTGGGCCTGTTCAGCCTGGAGAAGAGGAGGCTGAGGGGGGACCTCATTGCAGCCTACAACTTCCTTGCGAGGGGGAGTGGAGAGGCAGGTGACCTATTCTCCGTAATCACCAGTGATAGGACCCACGGGAACGGTGTTAAGCTGAGTCAGGGGAGGTTTAGGCTGGACATCAGGAAGAGGTTCTTCACTGAGAGAGTGGTCGCACACTGGAACAGGCTCCCCAGTGAAGTAGTCACTGCACCAAGCCTGTCTGAATTTAAGAAGCGATTGGACTGTGCACTTAGTCACATGGTGTAAACTTTTGGGCAGACCTGTGCGGTGCCAGGAGTTGGACTTGATGATCCTTATGGGTCCCTTCCAACTCGGGATATTCTATGATTCTATGATTCTATGATTCTAACACAACCATTGTAGATGAAGAATCAGTTACATCCATGTCCCCTACACAGCTTTACCCCTCTGGCAGATCAGGAGCTGAAATCAGCTGTGAACATCACCATCTGATGAAGCTGAATGTAGTATAATTAATGTTGAATTGCCCTTACCTGAGATGTTTGAGGTGAAAAAATGGTCAATCTGGCGTATCTAATATTTTTATCCTTTGCTTATTTTTAAACAGATCCATTAAGTTCAACAGTGAAGCAGTTTAAGAAATGCATGTGCTCTCGCCTCACAGAGTCGTCCTTAACCCAGATTAAAAATATACTAGAAGCTAATTCGAATATCTGGTCCCAACAGCTGATAAAAGGGGATGACCAGCTAGCAGGTGGAGGGAGGTGATTCTTCCCCTCTGCCCTTGTGAGGCCCCACTTGGAGTGCCGCGTCCAGGTCTGGGACTCTCAGCACAAGAAAGACATGGACTTGTTTGAGTGAGTCCAGGGAAGGTCCACAAAGATGATCAGAGGGCTGGAGCACCTTTCCTATGAAGACAGGATGAGGGAGTTGGGGTTGTTCAGCCTGGAGAAGAGAAGGCTCCTGACTGCTTATTGCAGTCCTCCAGTACCTAAAGGGGGCCTACAAGAAAGCTGGGGGGAGACTCTGTGTCAGGGATTGTAGTGATAAGATAAGAGGTAATGGCTTTAAACTAAAAGAGGGTAGGTTTAAATTAGATATAAGGAAGAAATTCTTCACTCAGAGGGTGGTGAGCCACTGGAACAGGTTGCCTAGAGAAGCTGTGGATACCCCATCCCTGGAGGTGTTTAAGGCCAGGTTGGATGGGGCTTTGGGCAACCTGGTCTGGTGGGAGGTGTCCCTGCCCATGGCAGGGGGGTTGGCACTAGATGACCTTTAAAGGTCCCTTCCAGCCCAAACCGTTCTATGATAATATGATTCTCTGATCATATAACCACAGTGTTTAGGTGTGTGCTGGGAATATGTGAGCTGTAACCAAGAATCAAGCAGAAGAGGTAAAGAAACACATTCTGGATTAGTGCTCCAACAAGTATGCTGTTGTTTCAGGCAGGTAGGCTTAACCGTAGCTCTTCCTCCTGCTGTATTTTATTAAAAAGCAGCTGTTATGAATGCTTTTTGTTTGAACTGTCAGGCTCAGACTCTAGTTCAGACACTGTGTTTACCCATATTCCAAGAGAGCCTGCCAGGCTGATCCCTTACAGGAGGGCAAAGCTCACTCTGTGGCTCTCCAACTTGTTTAAATATGCCAGATATTTGTTCAGCGATGTTAAAGCTGGGTAATTCTACACATGTACCACAGAAGTATCTGGTGAACTCTGTCAGAAAACCCTCCAGGCATATTTCTATGGAATCAGAGATCCCCAGGGGGAGATAGCAGCCGGATGGAGATTTCTGAGGTTATTTGGTGTTTAGGGAGAAAGTTAGGTCATTCAATCTTACTTTAAGTGCATTCTTTATTTAAGCTGCCTGTTCAAATAAGGTTATATAGCTGGCAACATATTCAGCAGTAAAATTGTTCTTCTCTGCCCTTTAAAATTAAACTGAAAATAGCAAACCAATTTAGTTCATAAGTAATTACAATGGCTTCTTAATTGTCTCAGTGCAGGTTGCCACTCCAGCTGATGTGCTGATGGGGTATTTAGTGATTATCTTCTGACATTTTCTAAGGGCCCCTGGAGATGTCTGACATAACCAGTGGCAGCAGTTGAGCCTTGAGCTGGCCTCCCTGCTCCACTCTGCAAGCTGCAGGCTGCCTAACCACACCATTTAAATGCCTGCTCAGTTGGATTCACTGCTGGTGGAAGTGGGTGAAATGAAACTGCTGAACTGTCAGCTGGGGAAGCATGGTGGAAATGTATGCTTCTCTTCCTTGTCTGTCTACAAAGATGGTCCTTTAGTGAAGGGATAGAGGGATAGAGGAGAGTGTAGGCTCGTACCTGTTACTGTATCATGTCTAAAACACTATAGTAAAAGGTTCAGAAGTATTATTCTTTCTTTCTTTCTTTCTTTCTTTCTTTCTTTCTTTCTTTCTTTCTTTCTTTCTTTCTTTCTTTCTTTCTTTCTTTCTTTCTTTCTTTCTTTCTTTCTTTCTTTCTTTCTTTCCTTTCCTTCCTTCCTTCCTTCCTTCCTTCCTTCCTTCCTTCCTTCCTTCCTTCCTTCCTTCCTTTCTTTCTTTCTTTTCTTTCTTTCTTTTCTTTCTTTCCTTTTTCCTTTTTCCTTTTTCCCTTTTTTCAGCTCCTCCTGTTGGCTGTCAAAAGTTTGTCTACTACTGTAGACAAACAGTAAAGTGGGACCGTCTAGGGTGTCACAGAAGGGGAAGGAATTGAAGGGTCAGGGTCAGATTTGGGCAAAGATGACTCCGTTTTTCAGCATTCATGAATCCTGAAAGATCTAAGTGGCCATGCTAATTGTCATCTTTACTTGGCAATTTCTGTGGAAAATCTGAAAGTCTCAGGATATTGTATTTATTATATCATATTCTACCCCTATGGCTGATGTAGTGTCTTTTCAATTTCTCCACAAGCCTCATATCTGAGTATCCCTCAATTTCTCTGGAGAACGTTTTCTTTCCTGATAATGTGTTCTTCCTCTTCACTACAAACTCTTACTAGCCAAGTGAAGAGAAGGGGTATCCTGTTCTGTTTAGGGCAACAGTTATGTTCTACCTAGGCCTACTTTGCTTTTTACACTAAAATTTTTCTCCTGGCAAAACATTCCATCTCAGAACATTGTGATTAAACTATAAAACACCTGGTGTGATAGTTCAGTGAGAATGAGTGGTGCCTTATTTCATGCTTTATTCAGTTAGACAATGGATCTAAGTGAGGTAAGATAAAGAACTGACTGATGTGTTTGTCTGGAAATTTTCAACCTCATGGAAGGAAATGCATAAGAAATTTCTCTTATCACATCTCTTATTCCTCTTTACTCAAAGTAGAAGAGTATGTAATTGAATTTGAATATATAGAATCATATAATCATAGAATGGATTGGGTTGGAAGGGACCTCATAGATCACCTAGTTCCAAACCCCCGCCATAGGCAGGGACGCCACCCACTAGATCAGGTTGCTCAGGGCCTCATTTCCACTTTGCCACTGTTACAGTGGCTTCAGGAATGGAAATTAATGAAAAGCAATCAAATGGAAGGTAGAGAAATATTTTGTGGAAGGTAGGGAAATATTTTGGTTGAGGCTGAACAGAAGATAAATTTAAATGAGATTGGAACAGAAAGGAGGAAAAAGAAAAGCATTAATTTTGGATATATTTTATTTTACAAAAAACAAGGCTTTTTTTTTGTTTTGGATAAGGTATATTTGACTAAACTTACTCTCTTTCTAACTTGATAATGTGAAATAAATTTAGAATAGATTTTCCAATTTGGAAAAGAATTTCCCAAAACATTTTCAAGTAGGCACTTCAGAAAACAAGAATAATAGCTGAATGAAAAAAAAAAAGGGGAAAAAAAAAGAAGGTGATGTTCCAGCTCTTGGTTTTCTTCCACAATTGAATTAAAATTAAAATGAATTTTCATAATGAAAGAAGTAAAAGCAAGAATAAGCATTATTTAAATATAGGCAAGACTGTTATTTGGATGCTCTGAGAACCCCTCTTGCTCTCAGATACTTGCATTTGAAACCTGAGAAAACTTCTGCTTTCACTGCTGTTATTCTTTTAATGATAGACTTCCACAATAAGTCTTTTTAGAAATGTCCTCATATATATATATAGACATTAAAAAATAGCATGTTTTATTTGAAATCCTTATTATGCCAGACATTTATGTAAAGTCCATTGTCTGTTTTATTGGGCTTTTTCTTTCACATGTATATACCATATTTCAGAGCACAGCAGGACTGCACAAAATAAAAGGGCTGGGTACTGGCTAATATTGAAGGCTATCATTAGCGAAAATGAAATTAATTGGATTATACATATTGTGCTATTGGTTCTTACAGAAATACCGGAATAAAACAGCAGGCTTTCTTGAGAAGGGACAAAATCATGTAAACAAAGCATCGAAAACCTCATCAAGGAGCATTAAACTTCTGAAAACTAGAAAGAAATTAACCATAATTGCTTGTTTACTGGGGAGGTTATAACCAGAGCTTCTTAAATATTGTCTGCACTTTGTCAAGAAAACACACAACACACTTTTTTTCCCTACGGAGATGACGTCTACTGAAGTGCCTGCCTGTGCCCATCTATTGCTGGAGAATTCCTGCAGTCAGGTATTATGCAGAGGGAGAATTTTTTATTTGACCCTAGCTGTTCTCCTTCTTGGATTTCACAGAAATTTCTGAAGCTAGAAGACTTCAAGTACATTTTTTCTTAAATATTTGGTTACTGGAAGTTGTTCTGTTGGTTCATCTGCCTCCATTTGACATTCATCAGAGTGACCACAACACAGAGCAAATGTGGGCGCCCAGCCCCATGCTGCGGGGCAACTGAGAGCTGTCTCCAATGAATCTGTGATAGTCCCTTTGATGGTTGTGTCTTTTCCACAGTTAAATCTCCATATCTGTTACTGTGTGGAGCATAACCCACTCTTTGGTGCTCATCTTATTCATCTTACATCAATTAATTTCATTATCCTTTTTAATTTATTGGTAAATTCAGAGTAAATTATTCCTGCATAGAGAAATATTCCTCACACTCTGTTCAACTGGATAAGACTACAGATCATATTTAAATACAATACTTAAAGTTGTGTGTCATTTGCTTCATTCTGCTTGGGAAATGCCTATTTTTTTTTAATTTTTTTTTCCTTACGTGATAGAAAAATCTAGCAAGACTAGATTGCAAAATTCTAGCAGAAAGAATTGTACCCCTCCATCCAAAAGAAATTTTTAAAATTTCTTTTTGTGTAATTTTGTATCAATTGCACATATATCAAACTGATCCATGAATTTTTACTATCCTAATTGCTTTGGTATCTAGAATGTGCATAATATAATAAGAGGTTAGCCAAACTTGCTAATTCAGCAAAACTATCTTCAGCTTCTGAAAAGCATCTCAGCATTCCAGTTTAAAGGCATATAGATTTTGTAAGTTACATTTAAGCAGTGCCAAATGCAGCTGATAAATGGCTTTTTAATGTATCACAAGGTCTTGATGCCTGTTCTAATCTGGAGTCTGCAAGCTACATAGGCCATAAACATCTTCTGAATATTTACAAATGTCTCCTATTAGTCAGAAAGAAGCATGTCCCATCTGATGACTTTTGAGAATAGAAGTCTTCCTGAAGCTGTTGTGGTTTTACCCTGCTGGGCAGCTGAGCTCCAAACATTCTCTCACTCCCGCTCCTCAAAGGGAAAGGAGGAGAAAATATGATGGCAGGGCTCAAGGTTTGAGATAAGGACCGGGAGATCGTTCAACAATTATTGTCACGGAAAAAACAGGCTCAGCACAGGGAGATTAGAGAAATTTATTACGTATTACTAACAAGCTAGAGGAGTGAGAAACAAAGAAAAACTAAAACCACCATTTCCCCCCCCCATCCACCCTTTTCCACCTCCTCCCCTCAGGTGGAGCAGGGGAACCGGGAATGGGGGCTGCAGTCAGTCCTTGATGCTTGGTCTCCACTGCTCCTTCACGGTCACTCTGCCCCTGCTCCCCGTGGGGTCCCTCCCACGGGATGCCGTCCTGCCCGAACTGAGCCTGCGGGGGCTGCCTACAGGCAGCAGCTCTTCAACAACTGCTCCCCCATGGCTCCGTACCACGGGGTCCATCCCCCAGGAGCAAACTGCTCCAGCACGGGTCCCCCACGGGCGGCAGCTCCCCCAGACCCCCTGCTCCTGCGTGGGCTCCTCTCCACGGGCTGCAGCTCCGGCCCGGGGCCTGCTCCTGCGGGGGCTCTCCATGGGCCGCAGCCTCCTCCAGGCCACATCCACCTGCTCCACCGGGGGCTCCTCCACGGGCTGCAGCGTGGAGATCTGCTCCGTGTGGGACCCATGGGCTGCAGGGGGACAGCCTGCTCCACCAGGGGCCTCTCCACAGGCCTCAGGGGACGTCTGCTCCAGCGCCTGGAGCACCTCTCCCCCCCCTTCTTCACTGACCTTGGCGCCTGCAAGGCTGTTTCTCATTTCCTCTCTCTCTCTCCCAGCTGCTGTTCCCTAGCAGTTTTTTTTGTTTGTTTGTTTTTGTTTTTCCCTTTCTTAAATCTGCTCTCCCAGAGGTGCAAACAATATCACTTATTGGCTTCTGGTCTGGTGCCTGGAGCACCTCCTGCCCTCCTGGTTCTCACTCCTTGCTCTCCCAGCTGCTGTTGCACAGCAATATTTTACCTTCCTTACATCTGCTCTCCCAGAATCCCAACCAGCATCACTCACTGGCTTGGCTCTGGCAGGCAGCGGGTCCCTGTTGGAGCCTGCTGGAGCTGGCTCTGATCTGACATGGGGCAGCTGCTGGGCTCTGGTCACAGAGGCCACCCCTGCAGCCTCCCGCTACCAAAACCTTGCCACGTTAACCCAAGACAGAAGCTTGTCTGGCTAAAACTACTCACTGTTTCCAGCATATTTTTAGGCTGTCCATCACATATTTTCCCAGGAAAAGGAAGATTAAATCAATTTTGATGACAGAATGAATGCTGGCCCTTCTCAAGGGCCTCTAGCTTATCCCAGATGCTGGAGTTTGAGGTAATACAAATCTTTAGTACATTAATTGAAGCTGTATGAGAAAAAGGGGGCTTTACCTAAGACTAATGGTATGAGTGTTATATGACACAGGACAAAGTATTTGTCACTGTTAGAATGAAGAAAAAAAAAGTCAAATACCTCTTCCTAATTGTTCTTTGAACTTGGAAATTATTACTCCAGTCTAAGGCGGCAGCATATTTTCTAGTATAAGTCCTCACACTGAAGTACCCACACATGCTTAATGGCTGTGTAGCACAGATATTAATGAAAATTGAGATACTCTATTATAAATTGTGAAGTATGAATCCTGAGATTTTGTTGTGGTTTAACCCGGCTGGCAGCTAAACACCACACAGCCGTTCGCTCACCCTCCCCCCTCCCTCTCTGGGATGGGGGGAGAGAAACGGGAAAGTGAAGCCTGTGAGTTGAGATAAAGACGGTTTATTAAGACAGGAAAATAATAATAACAATAATAATAATAATAGTGATAATGGTAATAGTATTAACAATAATAATGTGTAAGAAAACAAGTGATGCACAATGCAATTGCTCACCACCCGCTGACCGATGCCCAGCCTATTCCCGAGCAGCCGGCCCCCCCACCCCGGCCAGCCACCCCTATATATTGTTTAGCATGACGCCAGATGGTATGGAATACCCCTTTGGCCAGTTTGGGTCAGCTGTCCTGGGTCTGTCCCCTCCCAGCTCCTGCTGCACCCCCAGCCTGCTCGCTGGCAGGACAGAGCAAGAAGCCGAAAAGTCCTTGGCCTGGTGTAAACACTGCTCTGCAACAATTAAAACATCAGCATGTTATCAGCGCTCTTCTCATCCTAATCCAAAACATAGCACCCTACCAGCTACTATGAGCTACTTAACTCTGTCCTAACTGGAACCAGGACAGATATCCACCCCTTATTCCATACCATTTATGTCATGCTCAGGTTACACTCTGTCCAATACATTCTAATTAATCACCATTTTCATCTATGATATATAGCAATCATGGTAGTGATGACATACATTATTATATAATAATTAACATACTACAATTCAACTCATGGGCTATTCTCACCCAGTATCAAATCCCCTTGAGGTACACACCGGACCTCCCCATTCTTTTGCATTACCCACCAAGTGCATCCAGGTCCCTGAGCAAAAGCAATTCCACGAATAGGTTTGCCTTTTCCTGAGGCAGGAGTAGCCCAGACTGTTTTACCCAGCATGTTTCTTACGTGCACTACAGGAACTTTATCCCCTTCTACAGTGCGTAACAGGTTTGATTGGGCAGGTCCAGCTCGGTTGGCAGATCCCCTGGTATTGACTAACCAGGTGGCCTTTGCCAAATGTGTATCCCAATTTTTGAATGTCCCAGCACCCATTGCTTTCAGTGTAGTCTTCAACAGTCCATTGTATCGTTCAACTTTTCCAGAGGCTGGTGCATGATAGGGGATGTGATACACCCACTCAATACCATGTTCTTTGGCCCAAGTGTCTATAAGGTTGTTTCGGAAATGAGTCCCGTTGTCTGACTCAATTCTCTCTGGGGTGCCATGTCGCCATAAGACTTGCTTTTCAAGGCCCAGGATAGTGTTCCGGGCGGTGGCATGGGGCACAGGATATGTTTCCAGCCATCCGGTGGTTGCTTCCACCATTGTAAGTACGTGGCGCTTGCCGTTGCGGGTTTGAGGGAGTGTGATGTAATCAATCTGCCAGGCCTCTCCATATTTATATTTCAGCCATCGTCCTCCATACCAAAGAGGTTTTGACCGTTTGGCTTGCTTGATTGCAGCACATGTTTCACAGTCATGAATAACCTGTGCTATAGTGTCCATGGTCAGGTCCACCCCTCGATCACGAGCCCATCTGTAGGTTGCATCTCTACCTTGATGGCCTGAGGTGTCATGGGCCCATCGGGCTATAAATAATTCACCTTTATGTTGCCAGTCCAGGTCCACCTGAGCCACTTCAATCTTAGCAGCCTGATCCACCTGCTGGTTGTTTTGGTGTTCTTCAGTAGCCCGATTCTTGGGCACATGAGCATCTACATGGCGTACCTTTACAACCAGGTTCTCTACCCGGGCAGCAATATCTTGCCACAATGCCGCAGCCCAGATGGGCTTGCCCCTGCGCTGCCAGTTGTTCTGCTTCCATTGCTGTAACCACCCCCACAGGGCATTTGCTACCATCCATGAATCAGTATAGAGATAGAGAACTGGCCACTTTTCTCGTTCAGCAATATCTAAAGCCAGCTGAATGGCTTTTACTTCTGCAAACTGACTCGATTCACCTTCTCCCTCAGCAGCTTCTGCAACTCGTCGTGTAGGACTCCATACAGCAGCTTTCCATCTCCGATGCTTTCCCACAATACGACAGGACCCGTCAGTGAACAAGGCATATTTCTTCTCATTTTCCGGTAGCTTGTTGTACAGGGGGGCTTCTTCAGCACGAACCACCTCCTCCTCTGGTGATATCCCAAAGTATTTGCCTTCTGGCCAGTCCATAATCACCTCCAAGATTCCTGGGCGACTGGGGTTTCCTATTCGAGCCCGCTGAGTAATCAGTGCAACCCACTTGCTCCATGTAGCATCAGTTGCATGATGCGTAGAGGGGACCCTTCCTTTGAACATCCAGCCTAGTACCGGCAGTCGGGGTGCCAGGAGGAGCTGCGCTTCAGTACCGACCACTTCCGAAGCAGATCGAACTCCTTCATATGCTGCCAATATCTCCTTTTCAGTTGGAGTATAGCGGGCTTCAGATCCTCTGTATCCCCGACTCCAAAACCCCAGGGGTCGACCTCGAGTTTCCCCAGGTTCTTTCTGCCAGAGGCTCCAGGTGGGACCATTCTCTCCGGCTGCGGTGTAGAGCACATTCTTTACATCTGGTCCTGTTCAGACTGGCCCGAGGGCTACTGCATGAACTATTTCCTGCTTAATTTGTTCAAAGGCTTGTCGTTGCTCAGGGCCCCATTCAAAAGCATTCTTCTTACGGGTTACTTGGTAGAGCGGGTTTACAATCAGACTGTAATTTGGAATATGCATTCTCCAAAACCCCACGACACCTAGGAAAGTTTGTGTTTCTTTTTTGCTAGTTGGTGGAGACATAGCTGTTATTTTGTTGATCACATCCATTGGGATTTGACGGCGTCCATCTTGCCATTTTATTCCTAAAAACTGGATCTCTCGTGCAGGTCCTTTAACTTTATTCTGTTTTATGGCAAAACCGGCCTTCAGAAGGATTTGGACTATTTTCTTCCCTTTCTCGAAAACTTCTTCTGCAGTGTCACCCCACACAATGATGTCATCGATGTACTGCAGGTGTTCAGGAGCTTCCCCCTGCTCCAGCGCAGACTGGATCAGTCCATGGCAAATGGTAGGGCTGTGTTTCCACCCCTGGGGCAGCCGATTCCAAGTATATTGGACTCCCCTCCAAGTGAAAGCAAACTGTGGCCTGCACTGTGCTGCTAGAGGGATGGAGAAAAATGCATTAGCGATATCAATTGTGGCATACCACTTGGCTGCCTTTGATTCCAGTTCATACTGGAGTTCTAGCATGTCCGGCACTGCAGCACTCAGTGGTGGCGTGACTTCGTTCAGGCCACGATAGTCCACTGTTAGTCTCCACTCACCATTAGACTTTCGCACTGGCCATATGGGACTATTAAAAGGTGAATGAGTCTTGCTGATCACTCCTTGGCTCTCCAGTTGACGAATTAGCTTATGGATGGGACTCAGGGAGTCTCGGTTGGTGCGATATTGCCGCCGGTGCACAGTTGTGGTAGCGATCGGCACTTGCTGTTCTTCAACCCTCAGCAACCCCACAACAGAAGGGTCCTCTGAGAGACCAGGCAAGGTAGACAACTGTTTAATGTCCTCTGTCTCCAAAGCAGCTATGCCAAAAGCCCAGCGGGCTTTTGAGCCCATATCAGATTTAGTATATTGATGCTTTAATATCCAAATACAATTCTTTCCCCTTTACTACAAGGTCACATATCATATATTTATTATCAAGAGATTGTATTTGGAAGTGAAGTTTAATCATATTAACAGGTTGCTTGTTTCAAAACTTTTGACTTTACAGAGTGTTTTTCATTAAATTTGTTAAAGTAAGTAAATATTATGATCTTAACCCCTCTAACCCCTCTGGTTAAGTCAATGTCATTATTTATAGGATGTGTTGGTGACCTCAAAAAAAAAAAAAAGGAAAAAAAAAAAGACCCCCAAAAGTGATCTGCTGAGATGTATGCTGATTTCAGCTTACAGCTGATTCCAGGAGCTAAATGAGACACTTGAGATAGCAGAGAAAAAGTTATGAAAGTGAGAATGTGCGTTGTGGAAACTGAGCTATGAAGTGAAATTAAAATGCAGGTTTTAGTAGAGTGAAAATCAAAGATAACTGGGAGATGGGGTTAAGATCATAAATGGCCTTGAAACAGCAGTTTGGTTCAGCTTGGGAAGCAAGGACTTTGCTGCGATATTTAAAGAGCAGCAAAATGACACATTTTAATGGGATACGAAGGTGTCAAGTGGAGCAACAGGAGACAAGTTAGAGCAGAAAAAGATAAAAACTCTTAAAAGTGTCACTGATGCAGATGGAGAGCAAGAATCTGCAAAGCAAAACACTTGCAGTTATGGAGTGGGCTTGGAGTAAGAGGTGCTACCAGGATGTCCTGTGTAACTTAATTAAAGCTAGGACAGTTACATATACCTAGGACGTGGGCTTGGGCTTTATATGGGGACTGACATGGAAAAAGAAAAAAAAAAGACTTTTATATAACAGCCAATCACTTCAGAAGAGCCAGTTACTGATAAAATGGTGTTGGGAAGCTTTAGATCTCATCTTCTTCCATGATCAAGACGAAACAATGAAAGAGGAAGTCAACTCACTTAGAGGAAACTTCTAGGATGGAGCAGGAGGAAGAATTGGAAGAAGCAAGCTGCTCTGCAGCCGGGACACCATGAGAACAGGAAGGGAGAGAGATAGAAATCATAAGCGAGTCAGAAACCACCCGATCTCTGTCCCTGAGTAAGCCACTAGGTATATGAGAGGATTTCAACTGTCACCCAGGCGAGCACATGGTCAGCTAGCTGCTCTGATGTTGGTATACTGGAGCCAGTAGTCAGGAACTGGAGGGCAAGGAAGCCAAGCAGTTGGGATACTTTTGCAGGGAAAGGGGCATTCGCAAAGTGATTGGAAAATGGGCACAAGTCCTCAGCCTCTGGATGTGACTGCTGTCTTGTCCAAAGGAAAGGAATCCCTTCAGAGAAGATACTGTAAATTTCCAAAGCAAGTAGACCACCATGGAAGGAGGTATCCAGTACCTGAGAGGGTCTCTTGTTATTAAAGTGTGGTTTTCCCAAGCAACCACTATGAGCCTTGAAGCTTTGCTTCCCAAGACATGGCTGAACATTGCTAGCTGATGGAAAGTAGAGAATAATTGTTTTCTCCTTTTGCTTCCATTCAGCCTTTGCTTTTAGAGGTCTATCAGTGTGAACCACCACAGCTGGTTCAACTGAACTGCTTGATTCCTTTTTTCTCAGGTGGCTAAGATGGCATGAGCAAAACAAAACTTTCAGAAGCAAGATGAAAATCTTTCTTTTCTGGACTTGGTGATCACTAAAAAAAGGTGTTACATAAAATACTGTTTAAAGTTTTTGAAGATAATTAGATCTCTGATGTTTGTGGGAGTGCTTTGTGCATTCAACTGTTTTGAGGCTGAGATACCACTGACTAATACAGAAATGTGAAGGTGGAATGCTGAGTCACATGGCTTTCAGTGATACCATAGCTAACAAAGTGTGAACAAAGATATAAGAACAAATCTTATATTTTTTTAAACAAACACTTTTGTTAAAGTTAAGTAATGCCCTTTATGCAGTATTTGTTTCCCTCTCTTTTCTTTATGTTGAATTCCTTAGGGTCAAGGGATTTTGTGTGTGTGTTTAGGTCACTGTTAAGTGCAATTTAAGAGATGATTTCAGATATGCAGGCTTATATCAGGCTCAGCAAGGTGCATATATGCATTTGCTATTGTTTCTAATACTGTGCATCATAAGGTATTAAACCTCTAAATATGTGTTAGGCAGTGATGTTTATATCTTAAAATGGTTGGTTTAAACAACCATCCAAAATGTCAGACTTACCCGAAATAAGTCAGAATTTCTGACGTTTTTCTTTCGTGTTAGTAGACTCTATAGAAGTAGACTCTATAGAAGGCTTAGTTCATCCTTGTATAACGAATCTAATTGTTTAAAAAACAGTAATGCCATAACATGTCTTGAGTCTATAAACATATACTTAAATAATGGCATTGACTCTCCCATTGGTGAGGGACACAGTCTTGTTCCAGCATACTTTCTGTACAATTAAGTCATCTTGGCTAAATTTGGCATCTGAGTGAAGCAGATGAGTAAATAAATATCCCTGTTAGTCTTTATAAGCTCCAGAATTAAAACTGAGTTTTCTGTTATTACAGATAATGAGGTAAGGAGACTGTTGGAGCACTTGCAGCATATTCATAGGACATAGCACAGGACAACCAGGATGCTATAACACTAGTTCAGACCAGTGACCCATCGATGCCATTACCATGTCTACAACTAATTGCAAGAAATGAGATAATTTCTTCAGATCCTTGTGGCAGACAGCAAGACAGTGATGATAGTGCATGACAGAAGCATGTATTGCTCAGACATCTTTGATATTTTTCTCATCATCCCCTTCTATTGCAACTCTAAATATTTATTTAAGCATCTCCTATCCTATTTTGAATTCTGTTAAACTTTCTGCTTCACTGCTATTTTTGACAGTGAAGTTCAATATGCAAGGCATTCACTTACTCTTTGAGAATTACTATTTCTGCTGTGCACCGTAAACCTGCTGCCTTCACTTTCATGCACTGGCTAGTGACTCTCACTTTGGCTTTTTAGGCTCACCTAGCTTTCTTTGTGTGTGTTCAAACACTCTGTGAAAATGCTGCTATAATTAGCCCAAGTACAGACTGAGATACCATTGTTTGAGTTGTTAACTTATACTGCCTTTAACAAACGACTTGATGCACAGCCTTCGTCTGTTTTGTCTAGAAGGGTTTAGTTTTATATAGTCTTTGCAAGAAAGAAACAAAACTCAGTCCTGAAATGGCATGTGATAAAGTGCCAAAGATTTGTGCCCAAAACAAATAATTGATGCATGCATTAGCTTGGACAATACTAGTGGGCAAGGATCGTTAAACAAGCCAATAGTTTAACTACAGTCATACGAAACTAATTATCACAATGACTTTCTGTTGCATTTCTGTAGCTACGTAAAGGTAATTCTATAAAAATTTCAGTTACACAGAAATGTAATTTCATTTTTCACTTTGAAATTACATTTTCTTTTCATTTCAGTTCATGTAAATTCAAATGAAGATCCACTCAGTTTCCTTTCTTCTCTCTTTTGTAGATCTGAAAAGATGTCTTGCCATTCTCTATTTCTTAATGTTATCTCTCTCCTCATACTCATGGTGCTGCCATTAAACTTTTTCATGTTTGAGAGTACTTTATCTATCTGAAAGATTAAAGCAGATGGGCTAGCTTTCTCTCTTCTTCCTTTTTTTTTTTTTCCTTCTTGGTCTCTAAGTAAGGGTAAATTTTTTGCATCTAGTGAACTGCATGTAGTTCTGTATGCGGGAAAAAAAATATATATATCTTTCATAAAGTAACTCTGTAGCCATAATTAGTAATTTGTGCCTGAAAAATTCTGAGTCTTTAAAACATAATTTGAACTAGAAAATCCAAATCAACACAAGATGAATTTTACTTCACTGAATGGTAGACAACAATTGAAATGCAAAAGCAATATTTTTTTCCAGAAACACTTTATTTAAACTTATAGCTTGTAGTATTACCAATCCATTTCAGAAACTGAAATTAATAATCATTCCACTTAACAATACATTTTAAATAGTTGGTTGTACAAACTGCATAGAAGCTTATACTTTTGTTGCCCATAAATTCAGTCTTGTGCCTCTGAAAAGCTTCCAAAGTGTTCATTCTGCTTCATAGAGAAGAAGAGAAATAAAATCAACAACTTCTTTGTCAAAGACGAAGTCATGCACTAGTGAAAAGCTATTCACATAAGGTAGAGTTTCAAATATCTCAGCTGCTTGGTTTTCTGAAAGCTGCATCTTCCAAACAGAAACAGATTCAGCTCATTTTCTGCCCCAGCAAGTTAAGGAGTTTTGTGCAGGGAAGCCTAGGATAAAGCCGCAGGAAGGTGGGCATTGCCATGTTGGCATAAACAGCCTCTTGTACAGGTTCTGGAGGAAAAACAAAACAAAACAAACAAACAAACAAAAGAACCAGCTTGTTTTGGAATAGGATAACTGAGCCTGGATGAACCACTGTCAGGTCTGCTTAAGAAAACAACTATGTGAGCTAAAGACTGTTTTACTAGAGGCAGAAGACAAATGCAAATGTGGATTTTTTGGAGCAGCATATTTGCAACAAGTGGCAAAGTACTGCAAAAGAAGATGTAGAAAGCGTAGCCAGAAATAAATAAATAAATAAATAAATAAATAAATAAATAAATAAATAAAAGTGTAGCCAAAAAAGCCTTAAGAACGGATTGAGAATAGCCCTGATGAGAAGGACTTGGGGGTGTTGGCTGATGAGAAGCTCTACATGAGCTGGCAGTGTGTGCTTACAGCTCAGAAAGCCAACTGTATATTGGGCTGCATCAGAAGCAGCGTGGCCAGCAGGGCGAGGGAGATGAATGTGCCCCTCTGCTCTGCCCTTGTGAGACCCCACCTGGAGTGCTGCATCCAGGCCTGGGGCCCCCAGCACAAGAAGGATGTGGGGCTGTTAGAATAAGTCCAGAGGAGGGCCACAAAGATGATCAAGGAGCTGGAGCACCTCTCCTACAAAGACAGGCTGGGGGAGGTGGGGTTGTTCAGCCTGGAGAAGAGAAGGCTCTGTGCAGACCTTGTAGCAGCCTTCCAGTACCTAACAGGGACCTACGGGAAAGCTGGGGAGGGACTCTGTTTCAGGAAGTGTAGTGACAGGACAAAGAGTAATGGCTTTAGTCTAAAGAGGGGTAGATTTAGGTCAGATATAAGGATGAAATTCTTTACTATGATGGTGGTGAGGCACTGGCACAGGTTGCCCAGAGAAGCTGTGGATGCCCCATCCCTGGAGGTGTTCAAGGCCAGGTTGGATGGGGCTTTCGGCAGCCTGATCTAGTGGGAGGTGTCCCTGCCCATGGCAGGGGGGTTGGAACTGGGTGATCTTTAAGGTCCCTTCCAACCCAAACCATTCTATGATTTTAGGATTTGAAATGCTGACACTGTGAATGAATCTGTTATAAATGAAGGCTTTTTTGAAATGTGATGACCAGATGTCAATGGTCCATTTTAAAAGTGTGATTTTTTTTGGCACAGGCAACAGGCAGTCTGTACTGCATCTTCTGAGCTTTGCAAGTGTGAGGTGGGTGGTGAATGACAGATCAACATTATCATCAATTCAGCTTTCACTGAGCCTTGTAAAAGACGTCCCATGTAAAAGCTGTCCAAGGCTCACAACACATATCTTTAAAAAATGTTGCACCATCCACATGTGTACCAATAAGATTTTATAAGTAATAGAAATTGAAAAGAAAAATATTATGTTTTATCCAAGTTTTAAATGTATAACGCAGCATGAACTGTACAAAGGCTCTTTCATAAAAGCATGTACTATAACCTGGACATAGGGATAAGGAAAAGTGGAGATGCAGTAAATACAGGAATTCCATTTTAAGGCATAGAAGAAACTGAAATCTCAAAGCAGCTTTAGCCTTTAACAACAAGAAACTTTACAGGATGACAGCACTGGATTTAGCTGCAGAAGGTGAAGAGCCTTCTGTACAAATGAATGGGGTGATAGAGATGCCAAGCAAAATCCTTCCAGTTGAGTGGAATTTTATTAGTCCAGATTTCTTTTTTTTTTAAAATTTATTGCACTGTTGGAAGCCTGTGTTTTCAAAAGTGCTCAGCTTTATCTTTCAAAAAGATCTACAGGGATAAAATTGATCCTGAGTTCTCTAACGCATCAGGCCATTCTGCTCCCGCCAATATTAAGATCCCTAAACCCATGCTACAGGGAAAGCTCTTGCAGTAAGGACACTGCATGAATTCTCAAGAGTACCCATAATGTATGGTTGTGCCTTCAACAGTTTTCTAAGTACATTTGAGGGCTACTTAAACAGCTCTATGTCAACAGCAGGAATCTGCTTCTCAGCGTCCAATGTTACACAAGAAACCCCTGTGGCATGTAGAGCCCATGGGAGATGATAACATTTGAAATACATTGATAACATCATGAAGGCAGTTCTATACTTGCCTACATCTCGAACCACTTCTGCACACTAAAGTGCCTTAGATATTTCTTATGCAGAGCTTCCCAAGGCTGTTTATCCTGTCCGAATCTGTGAGCCCATTGGAAATCAGTCCCTTTTATAATAATCACATAAACAGATTCCTTGGTCACAGTAATGGGCAAGGATCAGCTGATTTGTCTAATGCATGTAATGAAATGTCTTGAGGAGCACAAAGCTGAAGAGACTTGCTCCATACATTCTGCATCAAGATTGTTTCATTTTTTCTGAAAACTAGAATGCATCTTCTCAGCTATGTTGAAAGGCAGCCCTGTGGCCTCACTGAGATATATATTTTTTTAGTGTATTTATGTAGAAACATTGTAGATTCAATGACTTACCATTGGATTTTGTTATTGTTGTTGTTTTTGTTCTTTTATTTATTTTTAATATAGATTCCATATTCGTATCAAAAGCTGGTCTCCGATGTGGGTGCTGTTAGGCTGTTGTGAAATCATCTTTTAAACCTCCTTCAGGAATAAATGAATAATTCAGCCTTTTAGGAAACAACTTTAAGAGATATTTTTCTGACCTTGCAACTTCTCTCTGAATCCTCTCCACTTGGTAAAGCTCCTTCCTGAAATGCAGTTACAATGCTTGGCACTATTGTGCTACAGTTGGACTGTAGTTCTTCTAATACTTATAGAAAATACTTACATAAAAATGCCTTATTCTTACCCTTTATGGGCTTAATTTTCATATATTCTTCTTTATAACTGTCATTTTCACTTGCTTTTAATTGCTGTCAATTTGTTGTGTATATTTTCCATTTATTATACATTGGTAGGATGGAGTGTTTGTTTTCCTTACAGTATTTACTTACACTCAACAAGTACAGAGTTTAAATTAACAGAGCATTCTTTCTCTTGCATGTTAAAATATTTTCAAATAATTATCCTTTATCATTCACATTTACGTATTTGTATATTTTTGGACTAAATGATCTCTAAAAATCCCTTCCAACCCAAACCATTCTGTGATTCTATGATTTTCCTCCTCTTCGGCATTTTAATCTTCTCTTTCATGGTAAAGGCTTTTCTATTTTATTTTATTCACTTTGAGTTGTGTCTCATCTTTCTAAATTTAAAATAAGCCATATTCTTTACTTTCTACCGATCATATTAGAAGCCAGTTTTCAGTCTCTAGATGCAACGGTAATATGTCAACATATGGCAACTGGAGTAATTATTTAACAACAAGTGATTATTATCTTTGTCTTGAACATATGCAGGAAAACGCAACAGAAATAATTTGTTGGAAATGAAAAATATATTTAAGAGGGAGAATTAAAGGTTCAACCCACCTGTCTATAAATGTTAATAAAATTGCCAATCTGCTGCCTGTTCAGAAAACAAAAATCAGAGTTTATTGCAGTCATTTTTATCTCCACAGTTTGCAGTGACAGAAAAAATTACAGTGAAGCAAAGCCCACAAGTCCAAATGTGGTTTCGTACATATAATTTATCTCTCTACCCACACTCAGTTACATAGAATGCTTTGAGGTTCATCTAATTTCCTTGTTCCAACACACAAACACCCACCATTGAAGTTAATGGTTTTTATTTTATTTTAAACAGTTTTTCCAGCTATGCTAAATTAGCAGGAACATTTTAATCAAAGCTTGCAGTGGATAGTCCCTTGCCAGTCTTTGGGAACTATAGTTTGGTGCATGCAGAGGGTGTGTTTGCTTAAAGACATCTATGCACGGATGTCTGGTCGGCTCATCACATGAACAGAGACAGACTGGTTGAACTGTATTACTTGATCATAGCTCTGACAAGCTTTAACTAGTATCTCAGCACTTACTTCCTTGCTTTTGTGCAATTTGCAAAATGAAATTAGAACCTAAGTATTTGGAAAGCCATGCAGATGATTGACCTTTGGAGTATTATGGAGAGAGCACATGTAAAACAAAGCATGAAATCATGGCAGCTTCCTGCCTTACAGTAGTATCTGTAGTGCCTTACAGTAGTACCTGTAGTAGGCTGTTTTCATCCTCTGGAAATGTCAAAATTACTTTTTGCTATCTATTTTTGTCATCTTCAAAATCAATGCAGCCAATTGGAAATGCAATTGCATTAACCGTATGAAATGGGCATATTTTACACTATCCCCAGACAGAAAACAGTTTTTGATATTTATGCATAATACTTTGGATATGGTTTGAAGAAGAGAGAGCCAGGCTCCTCACAGAGGAGCACAGTGGGAGTATGAGAGATGATAGGCATGACTTGAAACAGGAGAGGTGCCAACAGGACGTAAGGAAACTCTTTTCCACGTGACGACATTGTCAGTCCTTATGTGGGTCTGGTAATGCATATCTCGTTCAGCTCCACTGAGTGCCATAAGAACCTACACCAATGGCCCTAAATATGTTTATAGCCATAAAATCAGGATAGATAAAAATTGGTGAAGTCCTTTGGATTGTCTCAGATATTCCTCAAGAACTCTTTGAGAATGTTTCCTATTGTAACTCTCCTAATCAAGAGCTGGTTTGATTTTTTTAACGTTGAAGAATATTTGAATTATTTCTCCTTAGAAACTTACTTTTTCCATTTAAATGTTATGTTTCTTCTGCTTTAAAGTACTTTTAACAATTGATATTTTCAGTAATTAAAACGTTAAAATTTCCCATGTAAAATGAAATCCTATATTCTGTACTGCCCACTTTCATTAAAGTGATTTGTGTCAGATGAAAATGAAAGCATAAAATGACTTTATTTTGAACTGTTGTTCATCACATTTCATAGTGACTACTTTCTTTGTTCAGCATAAAAAGGATTTTTTTGTGTATAATATGTAGTATGGAGTAATATCTCCCTTGTAAGAAAGTATTTCTGTGGGGCAAAATTAGGTGTTGTGAGAAAAAAGGCAGCAAGATTTGTTCCACCCAAGACTATCAATAGTACCTTGCTCATTCCTTGAGCAAAGGATCAATTCCCATACCATATAGTGTGATGCTCTGCAATAAAAACTGGGGTAGAATTAAAAGAAGGTGGTAATTTGCATCATTTAAGTTGACTTACCTAGAGACTGGCTGGGCATTGATCTGCCTGAGGGAGCTGGTGAATTGAAGCGTATGGTCACTTGGTCACAATCCACTTGGTCACTTTTTTTTTTTTTTTCCCCACTTATTAAACTGTCTTTGTCCCGACTCAGGAGTTTTCTTACTTTTGCTCTTCGCATTCTCTCCCCTGTCCCACTGCTGGGAGAGGGAGAGCTGGGGAGCAAGTGCACAGCTGCTACTAACCATGGCAGGGTTAGTAATATAATTGGATTAATTTTTAAGAAATATTCTGAAAGAAAATAGAGCTAGTTACTACCACAGATCTAACCACTCACTTTTCAATTACAAGTTGGATTTCTTTGATTTTGCTTTCTCTATTATAATAAATAGAGAATAATATATAATATATAATAAATAATAAATAACAAATAACAAATAACAAATAACAAATAATAAATAATAAATAATAAATAATAAATAATAAATAATAAATAATAAATAATAAATAATAAATAATAAATAATAAATCTGTTTGTTTTTTTCTATAATGCAAAAGAGAACTAAATATTTTGTCTTACAAAACAAGAAATCAAGGAATACTTTATGTCTGATACAGGCAATGCCAGAAGATAGGATGATCTGACAAACAATAAATGATAGATGCTAGCCACAGTGTGATTTTGAAGCATCTGTCTTAAGTATTGTGAGGTGTTCTCTGTGAGATTTACACTTTTCTCTGCCTTTGTCATTTTGGGTACTATTATAGGACTTGCACTCAGGTCTGTAGGAATATTAGATATTGGATATTCTACTGGCTAATGGGGAGGGGACGGGGACGAGAGGAAGAGGAAATGTGCTTAATACCTTTAGTACTTTCCTTTATCACTGCTCTTCTGTGAGAGGAACTGAGCCTTAACTCGGTGCTTACAGAAACGTTACTTAAGAGGACCTATGCAAAACCAAATATGTAGTGCAGGTGTCTGCAGTATAATACCACAGTTTCTACTAACAGAGCTATGAAGAAAATTAATGAATATTGATTAATATTTCATTTTCTAACATCATTCTCCAAACACCAGTTTTGGCACCTCTAGCAAGTAATAACAGCCTTTAGCCTGTGTGGGAGCACATTTGGCTCCTGTTGGATGCCAGAGAGTATGTTTTGTCCCCAGTAATATCTGGGTCCTTGCTTTGCTCTTTGCTAGATTCTACGAGGGAAAATGCTGAAAATGTTGAACAACTTTTGGATCTAATGCAAATTGTTGTTCCTTTCATCTAGAATTTGTATTAGCTTAAAAAACTTAGTTTAAAAACAAAAACACTTTAGTGATGCTTTAGATAACTAAAGCAGATGGAGTAGACTATGTGTGAAGATTTTGTTTGTACATTTTGAAAGGCATTTAAAAAAATCAAATGTATTGCACTATACTGATCTTCTAATAAGAAGAAAGACCGTTTTCTCTGCCATAAGATCTCTGCTAGTTTCTTCACTTAATGTGTAGGAATGGAGTTTCATTGCAAACAATTTCATGGGAAAAGAAGTATTTAAATTGAATTTCTCTGAAGAAATGACATGAATGTTGCAATATATTGACACAGAATGTGCTTCAAACTTGGGCTTTATCAATATTTTCCTCTGGCTGAGCTATGGGAGGATGTGATGTGGATTGAAAATAAAAGTAATTTTGGAATCTTCTGGGGAATGGAGTTTCCATTTGTCAGTCACCTACAAGCCCAGTCACTGCCTCCTCCACATTTCTCCCTGGTCACATTCTGAGGGGGTTTATTTAACAAGTTGCATAGCTGGATCTCAAGTGGTAAGGTGAAAATTAGCAATTGTTAACATTGTAACTAGATTCACAGGCACAATAATTGGGTCTCTTCTCAAATCCAGGAATTCCCATGCCGTGCACATTTCTGATGCCAAATTTTGCTCTGACCTCCAAGTACAGCTATTTGCTTGTTTCTTTTAATTATGGGGCCAGAGTAAGCTGCTTCCAGACCTGATCCTTGCTCCTGTCCTACTTTTGTAATGTAAGGAGAAATTGATTTTTGAACCTATTTTTAATCTACCTCTGTTTCTTGTTTATCACACAGCTCCACAATCAATTGTAGTGGTGCATCTCAAGCAATGATACTGGAGCAGCAGTCAATGTGATTGTTGAAGAAACGTAAATCTAAACACATGATTTTTTTTTCCCTTTGTCATGATGAGCTGGGTACAAGTGCTTGAAAGTCTGCTTAACCTTTCTGAAATAATCTTTGTGGGAGCTGTGAGCTGTTAATTTGTTTAAATGAGACACCAAGTTTGAAATCTAAAGATGCTAGAGTGAAAATTCAAAGTGCAAATTGCTTCATGACTTCTTATCCTAGCAGAAGCAGCCATCCAACATGGTTCCTTCACAATCCTGCATTCAAGCATTTGGAAATCAAATGTACATAAAGTTTTCAACATAATTACCAAAACATTCACAGGTCTATGGATATCAATATTGGTTGACATTGGTTTCTCTCCTATGCATATTAATATTTGTTCATGGCGGCTTCTCTCCTAAGCATATTTTTATGCAAAGGTTATGGTTAGATATTGTCCTATCCTGACATTACAGAAATATGTACTAACCTCATGAGTAGTTCTTAATACCTTAGTTTTCTTTTGCTTAATATGATATTTTTCTTTTTGATTAGTTTCCCCAGCTTTTCTGTAAGTTTCATTAGGAGAAATTTATTCTCAGAAAGAGTAGTCAGACATTGGAACGGGTTGAGATAAGAACCCTTTAATAAGACGGATAAAAGAAATAAAACCAAACAATAAATAAATAAATAAATAAATAAATAAACAAGTGATGCACAATGCTCACGACCAGCTCACCACCTGCTGACCAATGCACAGCCAGCCCCTGAGCAACAGCAGCAGCCCCAGCCAACTCCCCCCGTTTTATCATTCAGCATAACACCCTATGTTACGGGACATCCCTTTGGCCAGGCTGGGCCAGCTGCCCTGGCTGTGTCCCCTCCCAGCTCCTGGTGCACCCCCAGCCTCCTCGCTGGCAGGGCAGCACAGGGAGCTGAAAAGTCCTTGGCTCTGTGTAGGCCCTGCTCTGCCACAACTAAAACATCAGTGTGTTATCAGCATCATTCTCATCCTAAATCCAAAACACAGCACCATACCAGCTACTAGGAGGAACATTAACTCTACCCCAGCTGCAACCAGGATAAAGAAGTACAATTACAGTTTTCAGTTTTGTTTAGTATCTGTATCTTTCAGTAGATCCATTCATGAGAACATCCATTCTTGGAACAAGAAGCTATCATAATTATTTTCTCCGAGTTGAAAAAGAACAGAGAAAGAAACATGTTTTGAAAATAATTTTCCATTTTTAATATTTTTTCTTTGTCTGTATCCAATTGAAATCTTTTTAGGCAACTACGAGTGGTTTTCAACACAAGGAAGTTATTCTTCTCTGAGCTGAGACTTATTCACCTTTAGCAGTGGCAGAGTCAGTATCTAGAGAGAAAATAAAACATACTTCTAAGTGGATTTTAGGGTGTGTGTGTGAAAAATGAAGACAGACACTTGCAACAATTACAGTTCAACTTTTTCGTTTCTAATGATGTGGCTGCTTTTGAACTTGCAGGCACTTCCATGCAGGCAGCAATTTGGAAAAGAGTAAGTTATGGGCTTTGGTGGGTCCACTTGCTCAATACCACTTTTACAGGAGGGATTTCATGAAGTAGTTGCTCTAGCACCAAAACTAATGGTGTTCCTTCCCCATAATTTTAGGTATTTCAGTAACTCAATTATTTCAATTTTTAAACATATCTCTTATTAGCTTGATAAGTCAACACTTTGGGTCTAATCAAGTGAACATGCCTTTCCTGTCACAGATGAGAAACATTTCACTCGGAAGAGAGAAACAGCAATATGGTTTGTTGATGTGAAGTAGTGATTTAACGAAGCTTATGTGACTTAAAGATTTGATGATGGCATTTTTTTTTTATTTACTGCACAGAGGATAAGGACAGACAAGATCATCAGGGAGGCCTCCCATTGAGTCCCAAAGTTCATAGTGCACCTCCTTGCTCTCTAAACTCCTTGAACCGAGGAGGTAGGGAGCCTAGGTGCAGCTAAATACAATCCCAGTCCCACGCTTGGTCAGAGGTTTATGTCTGAAGGATTATATATGCACAATCAGTCCTTTCTATTACTTAGAAGTGTGGCTGTCCCATTTGGCACATTTCTGTTGTGTGATTTGGCTTTTCATACATTCACTTTCAAAGCAGCAGTTTGGAACTGGAATTAAAATGACATCTCATCTGTCTGTCAGCTCCTCCAGCACCCAACTTGAGCCAATACCATGGTTGCTCTCTGCCTGAGCAAGGCCTCTGGTGCAGCCGGGACACTTTTTGAGCAAGGGAACGGCCAGACCAAAGTGGGGGTGGGAGCACACTGTCACATTTCCTTCACACAAACAGACGACATATTTTATTTTTCCGTGACTGTGGTCTCATCTCCTGCAGGATTGCAGCTTTTTGTAGCCTGTGCTGTTCCAATGGAAGGTTATTTGGGTTAACAGCCACTTGATGTTGCTATACCAACCCAGCTGACGGTGTAGCCTTATTGCTGAGCAGCTGGCTTGGTACAAATAGAGGTTTTACAAGCTACAACTCAAGCAGCTGGCTCCACAGAACTATTAGTAAGGCTAAGGCAATTCCCTAGTGAAAAGAAGATAGATCCACACATTAGCAAGACAAGACATGCTGCTCATACCCTACTGCTAGCACTGATAACACTTTGTGATTTCTGAGGTCAGGCACAAATGGTGAACTGAAAGCCGGGTCCAACTGTTGAGCAGTATTTTATCTTTTCCCTGGATAGTATAATTTGGACTCTCGATTTAAGCAGACAACATTAAAACCAAAAAAACAAGTACCAGAGAACAGTAGGATTCAAGCTTATGGTCAGAAATTCAGTGCATATCATTCAGTGCAAATATATCATAAGAAAAAAAAAATGAATTAAGTAATTTTAGATTTCCCTACTTTTCGAGAATATTCAGTTCAGTACTGATGATAGTTCAGTATTCTTAGTATTTTTAATCCACTACTCTTTTCTTTACATAGATATGCTAAACATATCCATTTAACTGCCATGACATCCTCTGTGTGGAAAGGTAAATACCGTGAATATTTAGGATCTCATCAATGCCTTTCTTTTAGCAGTCCAGAAAACTGGAGCAGGTAATGGGACCCCATATGGCTCCAGTGTGATTATAAATGCGCAGGTCCTCTTCAGACCAAGGCAAAACCACTGGTGGAGGATTATACTGGGGATGTATTCTCTATTTTGAGATTATTAGTGTTTAAGAACTCTGCAAATCTGTTTTGTTTTCAGCATTTTTTATATATTCACTCATTAAGTATTTCTTCAAATATAAGTTTGCTTTTGATAGCCAGAGCAGGCTACCAAAATAGGCCCAGGGTGCACAACTCAGCCAGCCTCTGTGCTGCAGTGGGTGTTGAGGTGCTGGCTGTGGACCAGCAATAATGAGAGCTATGGTCTGAAAAAACAGCGATGAATTCTTTATACCACAAATAATAAATATTGTTGTGGTTATTAATTCTCACATAGAAAATAACCATACTAACTGTATTTATCTCAAGATCAAGATGGTTGTTTTAGATATTTTTTTGACATTTAATGTGTTTGTTTTGACTGAATGTAAAGTTGATTAGAACTAATAATTCCCTCATTCTTAACTGTGATTCATGAAAAAGTCTGGAGTGTTTTCAGAGATTAGCTTACTGTTACACTTTATACCAAGTGATTTAATTTAAAGATATTTACCACACAACTCATTGTTTGAACTACTTGGGGTAATGCAGAGAAAACTGATTCTGCAACCACCACTGTATTCCTGTGTAACTACAGCAAAATGTTCAACATTCTTTTTCCAATTCAGCTTTTTCATCAATGTGTTAACTCAGTCTCTTTCTTTCCTTTCATCACAATCAGAATCAACTTCAACAAACACTGACATCAACATGATCATAATGCAAAATCCTTCATTTTTGAAAGCAAAACTCTAATTTTAAGGTAAGCTTTTACTCTTGTCCTCTCTTTGTATAATAGCAGTTCAAGCAAGTCCTTGGCAGATTTGTCACCTCAGAATTGAAATCTAATGTGGTTATTTGAGGCTTGAAATTTATGTGAAATTAATTCTGTTTCATAAGCTTGCAGCAGTACTGCTTGGCCCACGTCCTTTATTAATAATTCTGACATTCAAGCACACCTGCCTTTGACAGCGGCAATGGCAGGGACTGGTGAAACAAGAGGAATAAAAGAGAAAGCTGGTTCTGCTTAATCTAAATATTTACAATGTTATCACTGCCGGGCAAGCAATGTTCAAGTTTTAAGTCAGCAAGTTGAAATTAACAAAATAATTTAAGCATATATTAGCAAGAAAAAAAAAATTTAGGCCAAATTCTTCAAAATAGTTCTCAGTAGAGAGATTTTTCTCTCAGATGTAACAATTGTATCACATTACAAATTTCCAGTAGAAAAATATATGCAGCTAATAGCACAATAATAGGAATCGATGAAAGGAAAACCAAAATATTTTGAATTTGCACAGAAATAGCTGTTTTTATATTCCATATGGGATAGGAGCTTTCAATTCACTTTTCATGGAAATGGTGGAGGGAGAAGAGTCTGGAGAGAAACATTGACAATGATTTCCAACATCCAAAATGAAAGAACAAATGATGCTTTCCCCAGTTGTTTGTTTGATTGTAATGGCTGAAGCAGTTTTATTAATCAGACCATGAAAATATCTCTGAAAATGCATGAGAAATTTTTTCTTTGAGAAAACAATGCCTCTGGAGACAGTGTTACTATATCACATCAGAAGTCAAATAGCTCTTAGTATTTAACCACAAAACTGGAAATGAAAGGATGCATTCTGTGCAGTAGCAAGTTTGCTGCTTTGTCATCAGAAGATTTTTAATGGTTTAAAAACTATGCATAAAGAACAGTTTTGAGCTTAGCTTTATGTTATACATTATTTAAAGCATTTCTTGTTCCATATCTAACTTGCTCCTACACCTACAACAACGTTATGCCATGATTGTCTTCACTGGAGTCCTTACCAAATGCTGACACAAACTTGTCAGGCTGTATTTTCATTTCCCATGGAAAGTGAATTTTTTCCTGTCTCTGTTGGATAGGTTTTCCTCCATAAGTCTATGACACTTGTTTATCTTCAGAAGCCACAGGGTTATGATCCTGGGTCCCTGCTCGAGCAGCGGGGTTGGTCCAGATGACTTCCAGGGGTCCCTTCCAACCTCAACCATTCTGTATTTCTGTGGTACAGAACTGATGCTGACAAGCAATGTTTTGAGCAAAAGGTAATTAATCCCAAGCAAAAATCACTCAGAAAAATCATTTGCTGTCCAGCTTGTGATTGTTGGAGGCTTTACACAGCTGTACTTTCACCTCAGCTGCCCTTGCTGCCAAGAGGCAGGCTTAGGTGCTCACTGTTACAAGCACTGGTGACGTGTTCCTTCCCAGGGATGAGTCCTCTGCCCTAAAACTGAGTTCTAGACTGAACAGAGATGTGTTTTTTCTAGGTTACTAGGAAGGCAATAGGGGACTGAGGATCGACAAAGAGCTTAAAGATATTCTTTGTTTACTGTGGATTTGCAATAGGAAGTAGTTTTATTTCTACAGTGGTAGGGAGAAGGTGCACTTCTTAATACTGCCTGTATTTTGGGTCTGCTTTTGTGCTCAGACTAACTACATGCTGCTTGTGGGTGCAGAGGTCCAGCTGAGAGCGTCACAGGGAGAAAAATTCCTTTATTTAAACAGGTGCAAACCCTCTGTGTAAACTGCATTGCCTTCTGTGGCTTGGTGCACAGCTTGCCTCTGAATAAAGCTAGACCTGGGATGACTTCCCTAGGGACTCACGGGCTTGTGAAATAGCAGGTGGTTTGGAAAGACATCTGTGTGTTCTTTGAGTTTCGCTTGCTTTTCAGAGAGAAACATGTGGAAACACTGGCTTGGTTTGACAGATTTCATTCTGCCTTAAAGTTTATTTGACTGAAAAGAACCAGCCCTGTCTTCAGTTTTTCCTCTACCTACATTTATAAATTGTCATTTTTTAACAGTATACTATTAACCATAATATGACACTGATGAAGCAATTCACCTATAAATTTGGAAGTATTTGTTGTACCACAGTAGAAACACGTCAGACATGAAGTACTACCATGACAATTCATGCTGCTCTTTTGCACTCAATATACTACTATACTATTCTGAAACCAATAAAATCATGTGATGTTAAAAAAGGCATGCATTTATTCATATGTTCTTGATTTAAACTCACTGAAGAAATCTAAGGTAAATCTGCTAATTTTCATTGGCTGTAGAGCATGTTTCATATAGAATAAGTACTATCCTTAAGCATGATATAGAATAAACTTTTTGCCTGGTATTAAGGCAATCTCTGAGCAGTGAGTAGACAGCTAACCACAGTCGCATTTTTACTAAATATTGTTTTTTAAAATTCCTATTTTTACATCAGAACAGCATAAAGAACTCCTGCTAATTGGGGCAGTAACTAATATCCTGGGATG
Organism: Anser anser; assembly: GCF_964211835.1. NCBI lineage: Eukaryota > Metazoa > Chordata > Aves > Anseriformes > Anatidae > Anser > Anser anser. The sequence continues at coordinate 42,004,152 of NC_139721.1, forward strand.
AGGACAGAAATCAGGTCTCTGCTGATGCTCTTCTTATTGACCTTCCAAAGACTTGTCCAAAACATACCATAGAGAAAACTACAAGACCAGTCAAAGTAGGCGGGATTAAATGAAAGCAACTGTAAGCATTTGCAACTAACTTGAATTAATCTTGTGCAGTATTCAGAGTTGTTGGTATTTTGTTTACAGTAAAATGTGAGCATGCCAGAAATTCTGGCAAAATACTTATGCTTCTGTGCTCATATGAAGACCACGAAGCATTAGAGTTTGGTGATGAACAAAGTAGTTTACCACTGCTGTGAAAAACAAGCATATTAAGGATGCTTTTGACACCTTCTGTCTCATACTGAATATCATGACTTGCAAGCTGAGCGTATGTCCTCTAAATTGCCAGCCTTACAAAGGCAATGGTAAAAAAAAAATTGTCTTCGTTCCGCTGCTATCAGCAGAACAAATGTTCATCGAGTCAAACATACAGTTAAAAAATCTCCTTTTTCCTCTTCCAGTTGAAGAATGATAAAAGCAAGATAATGGAAATGACAGTTGGAACTTAAGCCCACAAAGAAACATCAGTGTAGTGACAGGAATTGTTTCAGTTGTGGAGGCTGGCTCTTACAGAAGAATTTGCCTAATTGAAAAGGAGGTCTAAATTCTCCATGCAGTGTACCGCCTAATAATAATAAGAGACTAATAACCAAGAAGAAAGTCCCTAGAATGCAAGATACTGAGCTGAAGGGACTGCTAAACCAACCAAGAAGAACTGCCAGGCAGAAATCCTATCATATTCTTGATCTAAACATTTACCTGCACCCCTGTGATCAAATTCACAGCATCAAACTGCTTCTGAATTTGAATGTGTGAATTGTTCCTTTGAAAATCCTCCACTCGTTTCTTAAATTAAAAAAAAAAAAAAAAAGTTTAGCAAGCAATCCAAGGAGCATGAAACCTGTGTTAGAAAGACATTTGGGCATTAGCTGGAAGAGGCAGTGCGCACCACAAAGATGCTGACAGCACTCACTTTGCTGGATAGTGTCTGGGCTGCCTACCAGGAAAAAAAAAAAAAAAAAAAAAAAAGCTTTAACAGAAACGAAAGGGATTTAAGAATAAGTAACAGAAAATGACAATCATAAGACCTCTCTCTCTCTCTCTTTTTTCCCTTCACCTTTTGCAGTGAAGGATTATTAGAAATCCCTGAAATTTGCGGGCAGGCATCTTTGAAGCCTTTGGTGTATATTGAAAATTTTAATCATTTCAGGAGAGGCATTTATCTGATGAGAAAGTGCTTCTTTTAGAGTCTCAGGGAATTACCCTTGCCATTATTAAGATGGAGTATATAGAAAGTGAAGAAGTAACACTTCAGAAAGTCTATCCTAGCAGGCAGAGCAGATGGCATTTTTTGTTGTGCTGATTTCTGTTGCACATCTCCATTAGACCAGGAGTCTTGTACCTGATGGTGCTGAGCACTTACAAGTAATCAAAATGGGGTCTGTGAGAATGGGTTTTACACAAAGCTGAGCCCTGTTCTGACTGACTGCAGGGCTGGTGCTCCTTGAAACCCTCAATCTCCCTTTCTGGATAACTTTGATCAATCTTAGTGGTAACTTTCATAGCTCTGTAGGTTTCTTTTTTCAAAAATGATGCAGGAGCCAGAATGTTCCTGCCTTCATTGATTTGTATTGCCAGGTACTGATGATTATGGGATTTGGGAAAGAGTATTTAGTTTAAGTTTGCCTTCAGCGTAATTCTTAAATTTTGTGAATAATTTTTCCTTGATAGAAAAGATTTACAGGAAACTGTATTTATTTGAAAAGACTAACTGGTAATGAAAAATGCCATGTGTTGTTTCACTAAGGTAGTATTTTGACTAAGAGAATGGACTGCTTGAAAATAAAGAATTTGCATGTTACCAGCAAGTTCTCAAGAACTATTCAAATATTTTTAATCACTTAAAAGATTTAGTCATCTCTACTTTAAAACAGTGTGTCTCCATGTTCCCTCTTTGTTGTTTCTTCTCCTTTTTTTTTTTTTTTGGTAGTATGCGAATTTAAAATTGCCTATCTTATTTCCTGAATATTTGATATCATATTTGGTTGTGAATGCATTCATTGTATCTACTAAAACAGGCTTTATGAATCTGTTTTTCTAGCTTAGGCTAAAAAAATATAGAGTCCAGTATAAGCAAAAAATGGTCTGGTCTCAGCATAAAATTCTGGTAAAATCAAGGTAGCATTACCTTGTATATTACAGTTCTATAGAATAAGTTCTGTAGAAGTTCTATAATGCAAACTTCTACACTGCAAAATATCTAACCCTAGAAATAACATTAGTGGTTTATCACCAGTCATAACACATAACCTTAGCAAATATGTTTCCAATGATGTTCTCCTTCAAAATCTTGTTTGCAATTACTATCTTCCACTGTCATCTAGTGTCCAAATAAACTTTCTGCGAGTACTTAATGATTAAACAGAAGAATGAGAAGCTGCTTTTTCCCACCTTAAATTGAAAGGAAAAACAAAACAAAACAAACAACCCACAAACAAGCAAACCAAACCAAACCAACCAACAAAATAACCAAAGAAACAGAAATTAATTCCTAAACCTTGGATATTTTCTTCTGTCTCGGTAGTTACTCAGCCTTGAAAAACTCTCTCTAGCTGAATATGCAGGTCCAGCAAAGAAATGTGAAATGGAGAAGTAACACAGAGCTTTGAAAAAGAACAGCATTACAAATGATAGTTGAAGGAACAGGGACTGCAGGTCCTCCTTCTGTCTGAGCTTGAAGGGAACTAGAAGAATGTGTGCTAGGAGAAGGCACTGTCAAAATGTCTCAGCACAATTAAACATAAGAAGTAAATAGACATATCTAGTGTAGAAAGATATTAAGATATTATTGAAAACCGAAACAAAAACACAACAAAATAACAAATACAACTCTGGCAAAACAAGAACATGCATTCAATATATTCCATGCTTTCCCATGAAATCTCCCTCTTTCCCACATAAAGTAACAAAAAAGCAGACATGGCAGATTTGAGACATGTTCCCCAACACATTTCTATGGTATTTCAGTGAGCACACTGCTGGTATGGTGCAAAACTGAGCCATATTCAATAGTTTCCTCTTCATATGCTCCCCCCCCCCCCCCCCCAGTTTATCATTCAGATTAGTGTTTCAATAGAACTTGTAAAAGTATTGCACGGAGAATATTTGACAATCATTTCACAGAAATATCAGTTAATTTTCAAAGTGAAAGATGATATGAAACTCTTGTTTCTACTTACATGTATTTGCCACAGCCACCTGGCCAAATTCAGTTTTCATTTTACAACATCCATGTAGCACACAAGACATTCTCAGAAAAGCAGGTACTGTGCTCACATATCCATAAGAAAATAGGATTTAAAATAAGCTCTGATAACATGAGATGTCATTTATGTTATTTAGCCCTGCTAGAATTAGCTTCAAGGAACCATGGCACCACACTCTAATATGACAAACTTAACCCAGGGCATTAATATCTTTTTCTGAAGTTGCTGCCAAATGTGTATTACCTATTTACTTCATAAATATTATTCCAAGGGGAAAAATGGAAGTATAGTGAAGTTAAATAACTAAAGATGACATAAGGGCAATTTATTATTATATAACATACTAATAAAAGGCTGTTTTTTGTTGTTGTTGTTTTGTTTTGTTTTTTAATGTAAAAAACTTGCTATTCTTGGTTAAAGTAGATATTGAATTTCATTAGGTAAGTGCAATAAAAGTTCTAATCTGCTTAATGGGATTTTTCTTTACCTTTAAGTTCTCTTCCTGTATTTACTAATTATGTAAATAACCAACCATGTTTACCAGTTTTTAGTCAGAAAGAAAGAACTTACTGTCACTCTCTTTTAGTAGGTGATTTTTGTTTAATGTTAAAATAAGGTTATTAGGTTATTTTATAGCCTACTAAAAAAGCCTACATTTAAGTCCCAGTATGTCCTTTATAGAGGTCCATATGGCAAATGCAAAAGACTTTTGGAACCCGACAAAATAAGTATGTGCATTATTTATTACCCTGTCTATTGCCTCATCAAGTAACTAACGAAATTTCAGTACTTGGAGTTCTAAAAGAGTTTGAATGCATTTTCTATAGAGAAAACAATTTATTCTATAAATCTGAATGATAAATTCCTTGCATTAAAGTGTGCAGAAATAAAATCTAACAGTAGCTTTAGAACTCACTAGAAAATACTCTACCGGGGTGGCTGTCCCAGCTAAAATGTTGCTTTAAGAAAACAGAAGAAAAAATGTTCCCAAAAGGTTTTTTTGTTTTGTTTTGTTTTTCATTATGAAACTATTGTTTTTTGTTTGTTTGTTTGTTTTTTTGAACATGGTAAGCTTCAATTGAAACCCTCTAAGCAGCATAGTACAACTTCAGTCCTTTGTGAAATGAAGTCTCTGTGTGTCTAGTAAAGTATCTAAGTATTGGTACACAAACTTTTAATATTGTGCTATATTGGACCTCTAAGTGTCTACCTGCTCTTTGCTAGAATATTAGAAATATTCAAGGACATGCCTTTCTGCATATGGTAAATGACATTCAGACAACTTTGTACTCATCGGACTGTAAAAGAAACAGAACAAAGATATGCTTCCTTTCTGAAACACTGCCTAACCTTAGCAAGCACTCTATATGGCTATATCACACAGCTCAATATTAATTCCTAATATGTGTCTTTAATGGAAAATATTAAAACTCACATTCATCCTTGCTAAATGAGATATTTGAAAAATAATTAAGAAATATTAGAGAGAAATAAATAAATTGTGTAGGACTGACATGCAGGTTGTTAGACCACTGTGTTGGTTTTAATGTATATATTCCCTTGTCTGTTCTGGGATTGATGTTCTACTCTTATTTGATAAATAAATAAATAAATAAAAAGATGAAGCGTGAAAACTGATGAAACCATGCATCAAGAGTGGATTTGGTTCCTAAACATACTCCACATTATGTATGCTTAAAGAGAAAAAAAAAAATAAACTCTGAGAGCTCCGCTTGCTTTCCAGCAGAATCAACATGTAAAGACTAACAATGTCCTCTAGCGTTGCTTTCTCAGAATTGCAATATAGTGTTGCCAGCAATAAACCACGGCATCCATGAAATAGGTAATTCTAGACTGCATTAAACTATGTGGTGTAATGCAGAAGAGGATCTTTTAGAGAAGAAAAAATGCTTATTCTATTAAATAAAGCTAACACCAGAAGAAGTACTCTGTTATTTCTCTTAAAAGCTAGTAAAAACTTACGGAACTCTATTTGTTTGGATTGATAGCTCCTGTTTCTGACCATAGTGGGAAAAAAAAACTTTCTGTGCTCTTCTTTGCGCCTGGGTGGGGAAGAAGGACAATGGCTCAGCTGAGAGGCCACTCCATCTGGCTCGTATGCCCAGGACAGGCAAGACAGGAGGAGCAGGAGAAAATGAATTAAACCCCAACAACAAAAGCAAGTGAGAGGCTATTACATTTCATACTGTTGCTGGCTATGCTGTGCATCCTACAGACCTTTTGAGGGGAAAGGATATAGCAGCAGTGCTTTCTAAGACAACCTTCATGCAAGGATAAGGCTGTTACTGTCCCCTACACAGACAAATACCCCTGTTGCATATTGGCTTCAATAGCCATGAGCCTGAACAGAAAGAGCCTAGATACATAGACATGGTTAGAAAAAGACAGTACTAGGATGTAAATTAATTGCTTGTTTGGGCTTGAGAGGGAACACAATACTTCTCTTCAGTAACATCATAGATATGCCAAGAATCTTTGGCCTCAGTCCCGCAGCCCAGACCTTGCTTTCAGATCTCTGGTGCATCTGTTGGAGAAGTGAGATCGATTCAGTTCTATTGAAAATACCAACTGCTTCAGAGAAATACAAAAAATTGTCTTTAGGGACAAGTTGCCACAGCAGGATGGTTGAAAAGGTTAAACAAAATCCTCTGTGGAACCCTAGCGCATCTTACAGGAGGACTCCAGAGGCCTTCATAAACACAGCTGAACTGAAATCACAAAATCATCTTCCTGGGTTCTTCCAGGGTTTGCTCTGGTCAGCAGGCACTGAAGAGTGCAGTGTTTCTATGTCTAATTCCACTTTGGGATCTGGCTTGCTCTCACTTTTCTTCTTAGCATTTCTTTCTTCCTTTGTAATGACAATATTAAGCACACTGCTGAGTTACTGCTTGTATCTGCAAGAGTTTTCTATAATTTTCTTTAATTGCCTCCAATTCATTGCTATTTGCTGTGTAAACATAGATTTTTATTTTTTTTTAGAGTACATCTATGCAATACACTAGTCAATCTATATCTGCAACTTGAGATGATTTCTATTGCTTAGTTTCAGAAATGTAATCCTGCCATTAGAGAAAAAGTGACCGTAAAGCCTACAGTCAAAAGTTCGACTCTGCTAGCCCTCAATGGGTCACAGCACTACTGGTGGCATAGCTGCAAGGACATAGCGCTCAGGATGAGATAGCCAGCTGTGAATTTCCCAAGTTCACAAACCAGTTTTGCAGCCACAGCTGAGCAGGTGATACTTCAGCTGTGCTATCACCAATGAAAGATGTGCAACACTTAATGCAAGTTCTGCTCCACATCTGCGATCTGAAATCCAACACAGAGCACCAACACTGCGTGCAAGTTGTGGGATGAGCTGTCTGCAGCAAAATCACAAAACACCCTGGCATGTGCTGGAATGTACCTCACAAAATATGAAGAGGGACAATGAACTTAGGAAGGTGTGAAAAGCAATGGCTTATTGAGATGGTCATCTGGAGTATTTCTGAATTTAAGATAACCACAAGAAATGCTTGAATTTCCATATGTCTCTGGAGAACACAATGCAAAATCAATCATAAGCACACTCAGACTTTAAGCAGCATTTGGGACAGATTGGGCTTCTGTGCTCCTATGAACTAAGTAAACTGCAAAGTGGAGTTACTACTTGGAGAAATATTAAATGAACAAAATTATGACGTTTTCTCCACCTCTGTCTTTCAAAAATTACCTCTTATAAGCAAGCTGGAAAAAAAAAAAAAAAAAAATCGTCCTGCAGACAAACCTACATTATTCAAGTGGAATGTGTGGCTGGTTAGTGACCACCAGTAAAGTTTGTCTCATTCAAAATGGGTGTACTTTGGTCAGGTAAGGGGGCATAGGTAAACTTGGCAATTCCTTTTGCCTAGTCTTCCATATAGTTCCATAGTGTCCATATCCTATAGTTTGATGTGACACCTACAGCACTTTTTCATCATGATGCCAACGGTTTAATTCAGTTAATACAGCTAAAAGGATTAAAAATAACGTTAATACTGCTCAGAATGGTTCCATGAAAATGCATCCAAAACAGTAAAGCTTCATTGACTCAGGTTATATATTAGAGGAAACAACAGACATACTACTCACTGAAGCTCATTTCTTCACGGTTAAATCATGAACACAGAAAACCTCTATGCACAAACCTGATTTTCTATATATGCTGTAAAAAATGAAGAAAAGCAAAAACCCAAACCAGTCTTCAAGAAAAGAATCCTATTAAGAATTTGATGGTGGTGAGATTACAGTTTTGACGTATTTTTTCCTACTTTTCCGTGCCCAAATGTTTATGCAGATAGTGATCTGCATTATCGCTAATTTGCTTATTTCAGCAGAAAACAGTAATTTGTTCTTAGTAGAGATTTCTACCTGTTAGTCTCCATTTTGGTGTCCTTCATGTGTTGATGCATAAATGTACCAAACACAATCATTTTAGAAATACATTCTAGAAAAATATTCATTTTATGATCTTTGAGTATTTTTAACTGCAAAATAGCCTTCCACGATCTCTATCTCTTTAAACAATTCCCTCTCTGCGTTGGCTTCAACAATCTATACATGCTTTTAAAATGCATAGGGAACATAAATGATGCAATGAAACCAGCAGACTTCAGAGTTGCTGCATTGCAAAGCTCAAATGCAGAGCAAATTCCAAAGCCGCAAAGCCCTGAAAGAGGATTCTGCCAGCACCCACAGCTGATCTCATCAATGAATATAAAAAAGCTTCTAAGAATGAGTAATGAATGCAAGTACACTCAGAAGTCAGATTTTTATTTTTTATTTTTTGAAAATGATTTAAAATCTCGCTTAAATTATTCTACTCCTACATAATCTTTTACAAATACTTAAACTAGGTACTTAGGAATGGTACTTGGGTATAGCCTCTTCTGGTGATACAAAGAATCATCACTTCAGTTTATTCAGTTAATTGAGGTCAATGACTAATTCTTTGCATTAAGAATCTGTGAGCTAGAAGAAAATGATGGTTTTGTTTCCCTTCCATTCAGGAATAAAAATGAATAAAAATGAAACAAAAAGCGCTGAATGCTATAAGCTACAAGACCAAAGGAGAAAAAATAATTCAATATGTTAATAGGTGATATTTTCTTTTCACAATTCATCTTCATTTAAGCACAAAGTGGGTTTTATAAATTTGGTTTGAGGCTCTTAATAATTTATTTAAATATAATTAATAAATTACATTAAATGAAGAGTTTCTGCATCTTGAATTTCTAATTTGTGTTAATACAAAGCTTGTGGGTGGGGGGAAGTTATATGCTAATATAAAATCCAAGCAGTCCTTTTTAACAACAACAAAAGAAAACAAACAAACAAACAAAAAATGCCTAAGTTACTGACTTAGATTATATGTAATCATACTTTTTCTAGCCTTTAAAAAATAGACTGTCCATTAAAAACTAAACATAGGAGTGGACAAGGTCTAGAAGTGTATGAGGCTGTCTCAGGGCAGTGCCTGATGAGGGGCATCTCCAGGCTGGGTGCTGGGACATTGGTTGGCTCGTGGCCTGGGTTTTCAGCCGAGTACATCCCAAATCCCTTTTCCCTGAATAATGCCACTTGAACGTAGCTTTGTGTACTGTGGTAGAGTTACAGTGAGATGTAAAGTTCACCGCTGAGGCTGAGAGGAGCTCCAGTCTCACAGGTAAGCCTGCACCCCTTCGTTTGTGAATTATTTCTTTATGGTGACTGACCCGGGACAGTGACTGATGCAAGTCATGAGAGGATGGGAATATGAGATCTGTGAACAGAAAGACCACCAGGTATTTAGAATGATGTTTTGCAAATGGGGACAGCGTATCCCATGCCATAACTCTAAAATCAAGAGGCGTCTCCACAGCTTTCTAGCAACTTAGGCCAACTGAATTCCTGGGATAACTTCTTCAACCCGAATATCTGTTTATATAATTAATTTTCTTGTCTGTAGGAATTAGACTTAACATTTAAAACTATAGTTGTATATGTGAATGTGACTTAAGTGCTTTAATAGGAAAAAAAAAAGCTGCTACATATTAAAAAGTCAATTCTATTCCCAGCAACATGAAATACTCAGTAATACTAATACAGCAATGCCTTTATATAATTGTAATTATTATTACTGTTCTGTGTAATGTTTAGTGCATTACTTGTTTTTCCTTGTGTTCAGTATCCTCCATGTGTTGTGGGGAGGAGGTGGTGCGGGAAGGTTTGGTTGTTACATTACACACAAACGATGTCTCTAAATTAAAATGAGCAAAGAGAATTTTTATATGATTATTCAGGTGGCCTGTGTTCCTTTCAAAGCTCCTGCTCTTAACCACTTCTGAAGGTATGTCCATTCTGACTATTTTATCTGAGGTTTAAATGTCATTTGCATGTTTCTGCCCAGGACCAAAACCTGATCGCATGACCTAGATGTTAAATTGAAGCTAAATAATTAGCTTCCTGCACAGAGCTCAGGCAATGAGCACAAAAAAATCAAGTTATTCACTTATGAATTCAAAACCTATGTAGTCAGAATTACAGAAATATATTGGGAAGAGTCACATGATGTTAAAATCACTAGTTAGGAATGATCCATAAAAGGGTCAGAGGGAGTGGTGTGCTGTCAAAAATGGCATCAGCTGCTCCTGAGTCACTGACCATTCAAAAACAAATTACTGGGAGCTTATGGACCAGTCTGTGCTCTAGAAAGAAGCAAGAGATGGGACAGTACTTGGTGTTTACTGTGGAGTGCCAGGCTCCATTAAGGGATAATCAAAGTTCTTTAAGCCTCTCTGCCCAATATGGAGGAGAACTTGTGTTGTTGGAGGCTGGCATTCACTTTGTACACTCCAGTTCAGAGCAGTAATTTACTTTGTGCTTTAAAAACCCCACTATTTTAAAAAGTGATTAACTTGTTTTGTTGCAAGAAAACTTAAACTGAAAACAAATACTTGTTCAAGATTTCTTTAAAAGATGCTACAAAGACTCAGTGAGTGTGAATGGAGAGACAAGGAACTTAGGTTTCAAACATCAGCCTTGCTCAGCAGGGAAGGGAAAGCAGCAATGTCCATTATCCTAACCCCCTGACCCCTCACCCCTCAAAAAAGACAAAATTGAAGGGAAGTTGATAAAGATATCAAGTGTAAGGGAAGCAGAAGTGCACAGGGACAGTTATGGGCAAGAAGAGCTAAAGAAAACAGGAAGATGTGGTTTTTCAAGTACATTTGGAACTGAATAAATACCAACAGTATTGGTCCATTACTGGCAAAGCAGGTTACAACTGCAGATGAAGAAGCTACAGAAAGATTGATATGCTACTTCCGTGTTTGATACTGAAATCATTCTGCGGACCTGGTGCTATCAGTTTAAAGGGTATGCCTGACAGAAGTGTTAGGGATGCACTATGGGAATAAACACTTAGGAGCAGAACTCGAGGAGTTAGCTTATTTGGTGTCACGGAGAAAATTCAGAGGTGCTATGGAATCACATGTGAACAAACACCTCCAGAAGAGAAGCGTGTAAGCGATTAAATGGCTGACAGTGAAACTGCCCAGTTAAGGTAACAATATGATGCTAATTAACCACTGTAATCCTTGAAAGTTTAGATTGACACTGGATGTCTTTCTTAAAACACTGTAAATCAAACAAGAGTTTTCACAGTCTTGTCCCATTTGTTTTGGGAGTACTCAGACTAATTCATGTCTCCTAGTTTTCTTTTGGAATTGAATTAAATCAATATATGTATATATATTTCTCTAAAGCATTTTCACTCAAAAAGCATTCTTGACTTCATGAAATTACAACCCCCATAGTTTGTAGTAAGTAGCTAACCAACCTTGCTTCAATTTTTTTAAATACATAGCTTTGGCTTGCAACTGGAATTTTTAAATATAAATCACATTTGCAGTGTCTATACCCACTTATGGCAGCTCTCATGGCCCAAACAGGCTCTGCAAGCCCTTCCAAGGGGCTGGCTGTCCTGCTCGAGGCCAGCTGTGACATGGTGTGGTGATGGGGACCTGGTCAGGCTGCTGTGAAAGGACTGTGTGGGAGGCCCTGGGGGGCTGCTTCCCCTCTGCTCGGGAGCTGCATTTACGTTTCAGCCCTTGGCCTTGGCCTTTTCTTGAGGTACACTGCAGCTGTGACCCCGTGGATCCTGATGCACTGTGCTGGCTCAACCCCAGGCCTGCCTTGTCACCATGGATTTGCCTCCCAGCTGCTGACCTGGTGGCTGAACCAGGTTTTCGTCACCAGACCTCCTTCTGGTACAGTGGGACCGCACTCTTTGTTCATGATGACAGTGCCCCTGCCAACCTCGCCGTCAGCTTCGGCTGCCAGCTTGCCTGCCCTCGCAGAGCACCCCTTTCTTTTTGCTCCCCAACTACAGCTGCATGAACACATAATTTAAGAGACACATTCCTTGGTATACCCAATTTAGCTCCCAAAATTAAAAGCACACAGTGAAAAACTCCTTCAACCTCCTTGGCTGTTGTACAGAATGTGAAAACAATGTACTGGTGAATTCTGAACAATACGTTGAAAGAATACTAACTTAAATTTGGTACAGCGCTTTGAAAATGTGAAGAATTATCAGCAACCCCAAATTAATGCTTTTTTATACATATCCTGGAGCAAAATAGTCTTCATAAAATACAGCTTTTCAGGGCAGAAGTGCTAGATATGATGTTAAACTTTTGTTTGTTTTTGTTCAGACAGGCTCGTGGGAAAAAAAAAAAGCCACTGTAATTAGTTGCTTGGCATGAAGTGGCTCTGGATCACTTCGAGAGGAAGCAACATAATGAAATGTTACAGGATCAAGCCAGACCAACCTGCTCTGCTAGCAGTGCTTTGCTTACTCCTGTTCCTGCTTCAGTCCTTCCTGAGCTGCCTCTGAAATCAAGGTGTCCCATACGTGCCGTCAAAGACAACAGCGCTTCAGTGCCTAGAGCCTTTATGGAATTGCTGAAAGCCTGAATGGCAGAGGTGCTTTGTCAGGAAACTACCAAGCCCATTGGCACTGCCACTTCAGTGTCTGAGTAATCAAAGTTAAATTACACAAAGCTGCCCTGAATTGCTCAATTGCCCTGATCATATTTCCCATTAAATTATGTCTGCTCATTTCGGTACCGATGCCTTCTCCGCTCCAGTCACGGTTGTACTCTGAAGTGCCAAAGTCATCTTCCAGAATGTGGGTAACTAGGCCACGTTTCCCTACAAGCTGCAGGAGTCAGAAAGCGCTCGGTATCAGGTACCACAAGGTGGCAACTGGGGGTAACGAGGCCTTATTTACTTGCAAATCCCACAGCAGTGTTTTCCAAGAACAAATACCTGTCTGCACAAGCTGTGGCTGTTCATTGTTGTCTTTAACATGACAGACAGGCAGGAAGCTCTTCATCCTGACAGAAATAACTACTTCAGGGTTTACTGTGAAAACCATAAGCCTGGTCTAGCTTGTGAGAAAGCGTGTTTTTTTGGCTGATGAACTAAGGAAAAAATAAAATTGGGTGAAGGGCTGTGCACATGAGATTTAAACAGGCCTAAGAGGAAACCTCAGGTGAGGGGGAAGAAAATGTTCTTTATAATGACCCTACTTATTTTACTAAATGCATCTGTCCTGCAGGCTGAAAATGAGATGCCTGTGCTCTCACTTTGCGTCCCTCCTCTTATGCGCTTGCTTCCTATTCTGACCGCAGCATTGTGCTTTGAATTTCTTCTATTCCCTGACCTGCTGCCTATGGTTTAGGTTACAGGAGAGGTCACGGTGCTGCAGTACATAAGACCCAACAATACGCATAAAATATAACACAAGAATATGATACGGAAAAGATATGACATAAGTGAGCCTTGCTTCTTCTAAGGATGTCCTGAACCCAAGCACCGTGACCCCCAGCTGCAGCTGAGGCAAACCCCCTCACGCCGCCCGCTATCCTGCTCTTTCATACGTGACTAGACCACTAGAGAAACCAAAAATAAAAGAGAAACCCGAAAGCGAGGCGTACAAAGTTTATTTTCGCTTTCCCAGCATAGGAACAAGGGGCCAGCCCCCGAGGAGACTCAGGGGCTGCTTCGTGCCAAAAAACAAATCACAAAAAACTCATGAGCCAACTCAGGGAAGCGGCGAGAGGATCCCCCCAGCCTGGGGAGGGCAGAGCGGGCCGTTCCCAGGCGTCGGAGGGGCTGAAATCAGCCCGGCCGCCGCGCCGGCGCTACGAGGAGAAGAAGCGAGGCCCGGCCCCACCGCTTCCGTCGCCCGGTTCCTCCCCGGGGCCGCCCCCTCCCGGCGTTCCCCGGCTCCGGAAGCGGCTGACGACAATAACAAACAGCGGCGGCGGCTGCGCCCCGGCTCCCCCGGCCCCGCACCGCCCGCTCCCCGCCTGCCTGAGCGCTCGGGGGGCCCCCGCCCAGCCGCCGGGCCCGGGGGGCGCCGCTGCCGCCCGCCCGCCGCACGATGCGCGGGGCCGCCGCCGCCGGCCCCCGGGGTGAGTGGCGCTGGGAAGGGCGGGGGGGCGCGGGCCCCTCGGCCGCCCCGTTCCATCGCAGGGAGCCGCGGGGAGGCCGGCGGGGGGCTGCCCGGCTCCACCGCCTTGCCGCAAGGGGGCTCGGCGAGGGCTGGGAGGCGAGGAGTCGGGGTACGGGGGGGGGGGGGGATGGTGGTAGTGATGGTGGTGGTGGGGACCCCCGGGAGGGCGGGTTGGGGCGCTCCCTGCCCGCGGCTTGACGGCGGAGCCCTGGCAGCGAAGTTGCTCCGAGGGATGACTCAGCCGGCCTGCGCCTCCCTGCTCGCCCTCGGCGGCAGGCAGGCAGGCAGGCAGGGCAACGTCGTGCTGGCCAGCGCTGACCTGCAGCCCTCTCGGCTCTTGGCTTCTTTCTGCTCCCCAGGGAGCCGTGCCCCGCGCCCAGCCTTACCCTGCTTTACCCTTGCTGCGGGGCCGGCCGGGGCTGGCTTTGCTTCTGCGGTGACCCTAAAGTTTTGTCTGACTGCGGGGTGGAGGTAGGGCTGCTAACCTGGGTGCTGGGGGAATCGCATGAGCAGAGCCTGGCATCGCCGTCTTTCTTTACTTTATGTAGAGATTAAAGAAAAACAACTCGTGCCTGAAACCAAGGTACTCAGCAGTAACCTTGACGTGTTAGTTTAGCCCTCTTTTAGCCGTAGTTGTTTTTACTCTACCATCTGTTTCATGCCTGAAGTAATTAAGTGGTGAGTTCTGTTGGCGAGCCGAGCAATGCGTTCATGCTTAAAGTTGCGCCCGTATTTCACTTTGGGAGAGAATGAGCAGGTCGGGTGTCTTTCCTACCACTACGTAAATGTGAGAAGTGGTTGGCGTAGTAGGCTTTCTGGAAGAACTACGCTTCTGAAATCAATGTGTTGATTGCACAGTATAAGTTATCTCAGCTGCGTTGAAAAAATAATGCAGATGGAAAAAGGTGCATCTTAGAGTTGAAGTTCATATGGCTTGGCAGTAGTATGAGGAGTACTAGGTACTAGAAACACTTCATAACAATAAAGCAAGCTTGTGCACACTTATGATATATTTAAGTTGTGGACCTAAAATGAATTAATATCTAGCACTTTGGGATGTTTTTAGGAGATGAAGCACATGAAGAAGGGACTTCGCTGTTAATTAATGTTTTCCCTTACAATTTAGCACCAAAGAACAAATACTAGCAAGAAAGAAATTGGATGTATAAATCATTAAGTTTAGTTTAAATAAAAGTGTGCAGAGGATACAGTTGTACTTACTCTAAATGCCATCTAGAGTTCCAAATGGTTTTATTTTATGGGGAATAGTGAAGAGAATTTACCCGAGAAAGTGGAGAAAAGGACTTGAGCAGTGCCAGTTATGGACCCAGAAATAGAAGCAGGAACCTTTGGGATAATAGATTAGTGTAAGATAGACGTAACTGCACTTTGGAGGTATGTTAACGTTGTATGCTTTGTATAAATAGCTGTATGTTTTGTAGGTTTAAAAAAAAAAAATCACAAAACCAACCAACCCCACTATATATTGCACTGTAATCTATTGATCTGGCCTTTTGCTCGGCACAGATTTGGGTTAGTAGTGTCTGAGATCTTCCTCAAGGGGCTGGCTCTCTCCTCATGTCATGTTACCATATTTATAATTAGAAGTGTACCAAGCAGATTTGCGCCTACTGGAGGAGAGGGCAGCGGTTATTTTGAGGTCTTTTGTGTTGTCTGTTTAAAACATGGTTTGTCCCTCTGTGTACTCCAAACTTCGCTAAGGTTATACATAATTTTGCAAAACTTGAAGTGAAAAACACAGTTTCTAAGCTACTTGTAAATTTCTTAGAATTTCAGTTATTCTGGTTAAACTGGAGGTAGGTTTATGTGGGAGGATAGGAATGGTGTGTGTCCTTCTGCTCCTTTTGATATGAGAGTGACAGTTGGAGTAGAATTGTTGGAAAGTTTTCCTTATGTTATCCTGTGGGGTTGGTTGTTATCAGTGTGTTCTTAAGCCTTTGTTTGTAAAGCAATAATTTTAGTGGATGACTGGCTCTGCTCTGTGAGGATCTTGAGGCTTGTATTGCAAAGTTTGGGTTTGCTCACATACTACGGTAAAATGAACCAGGTCAAAATGAAAACTGTTGTGTAAGGTGGGTACTCTGAAAAGTATAGCGTGCATGCCAGGCTGTCTCACGAGCTGCTCCAGAGTCATTTGGACAGTGTCCAGGCTGCTATGCCTCTCCTTCTGCGTGTGTGTATTGCTCAAGAACAGTTACGCTCCTGATGTTGGTCTGCAGCTCCGTGATACTACACGAGGAGTTTCCGAAAAGGGGAAAAAAAAATCTAATACCCTACCAACTTGGCACCAGAGCATTAGCTGTTAGTGAGGTCCTTAGAAGTAGTAATCTGTGAAGAAGCAAAGCTTGATTACAAGATGCAGGCTTACATAATGTTATGTTATACTGCAAGGCCTGGTTGAATGCACTGATACCAAGCAAGCAAAAAAAATATATATATGCATATATATAACATGTAAATTACTAACCTAGTTGGTAGAGTTCATGTGTGCATTTTGTATCCAATTTTTCAGAGTAATGATTTCCATGTACAAGTTTTTATGATTTCTTTGTCATAAAAGCTTGCAGTGTGATTGGTGGTGATAGAGAAATCACTAACAGTAACTTGTTCGGGAAACTAGTTAGAGATTCTGTGGTGGTTATTGCAAAAGTCACTCCTCTGTGGGCTAACTCATATTGCAGATCTGCTTTTAGTTCAGTTTTGAGTTCAGTTGGAGGACACTAGCCATGTGTCAGCTGTTTCCCTTTGTAAGCAGGGTTGGAAGTGGATATATTTTGATATTTTCTAAAGATAATGGGATTTTAACATCTCTGGATTGTTAATATTTGTTGATAGAAATATCAAAACAAATTTATTGATATAAATACTTTTGCTCAGAGATTCAGGTGGGGCTGGTTGCTCTTGGACGACTAGGAGAAGCCCCTGGGGTGTCAGGAGAATTCTTGCTTGTCCTCTGTCCATCTCCCCGCGTGTATTTTCCTGTTGTTGTTGGGGTTTGCATTGCTCCAGCAGGGTTCTGAGCTCAAGCAACCAATGGCAGTTGCTAGTGGAGCTTTTTTATGTGCATCCAAGATGCTGACAGTTTCTTCTGGGAAGAGATTTTGCAGCTGGGCCTGCTGCCTTTATCACATCAAGGTAAAATGATTACAGAATGCTGTATATAAATCTCTAGTAGCTGGTGTACCTAGAAAATCAGCTGTTGTAGAATGTGGTAGCCTGCTTTCTGTGACTTGAAGTGTTACATGAATTTCTCTCCAATATGTATTGATTACCTGTTGATTGAAAATGAAAAGTAAAGCTGCTTTGTTGGCTAGGTGGGTCCCAGATGTCTGGCTGTGTTATGCCACTCCGACTTCAGAACTTTTCTTGCTATGAATAGCTTTTCTTACCTGCTAAGGATTATTTTTGAAACACTATTTCTGCTATTTTTTTTCTGGAGATTGGGAAAGTTTTGGTAGTGTGTGTGTGGGAGTAGTGTGTTCGTTATTTGAATTGCCCGTTTTTTATTTGGACAGATGAGTTGAAACTAGTGTCTGTATGATAGAAACACAGCACAGCAATCTTCATTACTATTCTTGAAGATATGTTTGAAAGGCCAGCATGGTGTTTTCAGTTTGAACAGATTGAAAGCAATGTGTATTTTTGAGGTAGAAAGTGGCACTGGAGAAGTAATTAAAGGGCAAGTTAGACTTTCATCACGAATTCACAGATCAGACCTCTCTTAACAAAGCTGCAATATAAAGTCTGTTCAGGATGGCACTTTGCTGAGACCTGATTTCTATGAACGTTTGAAATAGCTGCTTCTAAATTCCCAAATTTTGTGTTCACATTCTGTTTTGTAACTGATCTTATCTTGTAACTTATCTCCACTTTTTATATGGTTGAATGTTTGTGCCCCATTCTGTAAAATACGCTCTTTTGTCTGTTACATATGTTGCAGAAATGGCTGCAGCAATTTTCATTCTTTTTCCTTTTGAATGGCGGTGTTTTCCTGATATTGCGGGGATTATAAATGTCAGTGTTTTATCTCAAATTTTATTTTGGGTTCATCGCTGCCTACTAGCTGTAATGGTATGTCAAAAGTATGGATATTTGTTTCTTACTTAGTGTAGTTGTGCTTGGGTTAGGCAGTTTACACTGATAAAATGGTGCTTGTATTGATACAGTTTTCTTTCCATCCTCCAGTGTGTGTATTTCTATTAAATTCAGATGAAATGAAGGTTGTTATGTAAGAATATATTGTGTAACTGGACTACGAGCTATTTTATAGTATATAATGCTTATGTTATTGTTACATTACAAGTATTTTACTAGTAAACTCGAGATGATTTGTCTATTGTAATTAAAAATACTTGTACAGATACTTGTTACCTACTAATTGGAAGAAACTTGATGTAAACCGAATTAACACTTTAAACAAAAACCCTGAAGTATCTCTTAGAAAACTTCTCATCTCAGTCTGAACAAAAAGAGGGGGTGGAGTGTGTAAATTTGCCTTTACTTGTCTTATGTGGAAGACTCAAAGATAAAATATGCTTTTTTTTCAATTCATAGGTATATGATACAACAAAGCAATTTCACATTAATGTTCTGTCAACACAACCAGAGTTTAATAAGGTGGGGGTACAGTTGTCATACATAAAGAGTTGTGGGTTTTGTTGTCTGTTTTTTTTTGTCTGAGGTTGTCTGTTTCATAAGTTGGTGATATTCCATGGAAGGATTTATTGATGCACTTTGTTAGTTGTTTTAAACTGCCAAAGATTTAGCCAAGAAAGGTAAAGATGCTAGTTGAAGAGAAAGTAAAATCGAACTTCAAGAAGCTGTTTAATAATATTCTTCATACCCATCCTGCACTTCTCATTTCTTGATACATTGCTGTTATCTTTCAGATTGATTCCAATAGAGACCTGAAGTAGATTTGTAATTATGTAATATGCAAATAGAGCAGTAAGCTGATTTGCCAAAAATCGAGATGTGATTTTTTTTTTGAAATGTGTTCATAGGGAGGATATGAACTCTGCATGTTCATAAGTATCCATATGAAGAAGAAGTAGTTTGAAACTGTTTTGGAAGTTGCTGATTATTTGAAGATTTTGCCATGATTATGGTAGTGTTGTTTCAAATTTGCTACAGCAAAGTAATCTGGTTTTCTGCATCTAACTATGGAAAGTTGCACAACTGAAAGTTGATGCAGGGAGAGGAGCAGAAGGACAACTGGCTGAGGAGGGGACGCTGCTGCTCATGCTCTAATCAGTGTTTGTGGTCTTGGTTAGCCAGAGGGAGAGTGGTAAAGAAGGAGAGGCATTGCTGTTGACTTGTCTGATTTTGATGTAAGAAGTACAGGAATTTTTGTTGGCTGTTTCTTGCAGAATTGTTTGTAAACACTGCGTAATTTTACATGCTAATCATTTTTAAAAGAGCTTATTACAGGGAAACCTCCCCACCAGTATGGAGTCAGTCAGTAACTTGAATAAAACCACCTGAAGCTCTACATACCCAAAAGCACCATTCTTTGCAAAGTATTAATCTCCATAATTGGAGAGAGATGTGTAGTCTGGCAAAATTACACTTTAAAAAAAAAAAAGCTGACTAAACCTTCAGTTAACTTTGCAAAAGACAAAGTTGCAGGCAGCTGTGCAAAGACTGTTTCCATCAATTAAAAAAAAAAAGAAAAAAAGAAAAAGCACTTTTACAAGCTGTGGGCTGTTTCCTAGCAATAAGAATGTCAGAAAACCTTGATTTGTTTTCCAACTTCTACTTGTTAACCAAGGCACAGAAATTTCACTTTCTGACAGATAAGAGATGTGGGGTTTTGCAAAAGCCAGTCAACTTTTTTTTTTTTTTTTTTTTTACTGTTGGAGAAGAACTTTTGCATGATTCTTTATGTGGATTGTGTTTTGGCACAAATACAGTGAAAAGAGTCATGTAAATAGATGCTAGCCCTCAGAACTGAAGTTTTATAATTATATACATACGGCATCGCGACATAATGTCTAATAATGTGCTCTTTGCCTCATAAACATGCTTGAAACTATTCTTTTCTTACAGTTCCTGGTACAAGTTCTGTCTGAACTTGAAAGAAGCTGCGTTGTTTGGGCCACATCAGTTTCAAAGTTACTCTTTGAGGCACCATGTTTTCTTACCTGCCTGGCTGCAGTCGCTTCTGGTCTCGTGCTCTTCCACCCTTGGTGGTGTTGGGGACCTGTGAGGGTCTCGCTCCACCTGCCCTGCTGGCAGGGAGAGCAGAACTAGCTCCCACATAATTCTGAGTTGCTCCTTTATTCATACGTACGATGGTCATGCGTAACACCTATTTTGTGAAAAGCTAAGCACAAAGTTGGCATCGTGCCAAAATGCCCAATGAAAATAAAAGTAAAAAATGCCTCTTACGTTCTGAATTACTGAGTTTTGAAATTCCCCTTTTAGTGAATTGGGAAGTAGGGACTTGGCACGTTTCCTGGTTCCTGTGCAAAATTGCAGCTCCTTTCCTGCCTTCAGAGTGCAAGGGACTTGCTTTGCTGACCAGCCTGTGGCTGTGAGGGCTGCTAACGAGGCAGGGACTGTCGGAGACTCTTTAATTAAGTAACTGCTTCTGTGCCTGACGCACATCTCAGCACAGTATAAATAGAGCTCCAGATGGCACCTTGCAGATGTCAGGGATTGACAGCCTTTCTTGAAGACTACTACACTGTGGCTTCAACATGAGATTTTTAGGACTTGTTGTAAGGTGGCCGTGGGAGATGGGATTTCCACCTGGAGTAACATGCGTCTTGGTCATTAGGTGTGGCCTGGTTTAAAACTTTTTGAAGGGGTGGGCGATGGGGTTTCTCTCTGCATCTGGGTCAGGAGAGGTCCTGTTGTAGATCCGTCAGGCAGCACAACCAGCCGTATCATGGGCAGTATTAAAAGCAGCGTGGTCAGCAGGTCAAGGGAGGTGATTGTGCCCCTCTGCTCTGCCCTTGTGAGGCCCCACCTGGAGTTCTCTGTCCAGGTCTGGGGCCCCCAGCACAAGCAGGATGTGGGGCTGTTAGAGCAGGTCCAGAGGAGGGCCACGAAAGTGATCAGAGGGTTGGAGCACCTCTCGTATGAAGACAGGCTGAGAGAGCTGTGGATGCTCAGCCTGAAGAAAAGGTGCTGGGGAGACCTTGTAGCGTCCTTCCAGTACCTAAAGGGGGCCCACAGGAAAGCTGGGGAGGGACTCTTTGTCAGGGGGTGCAGTGACAGGACAAGTGGCTTTAAACTAAAAGAGGGTAGGTTTAGGTTAGATATAAGGAAGAAATTCTTTACTATGAGGGTGGTGAGGCACTGGCACAGGCTGCCCAGAGAAGCTGTGGATGCCCCATCCCTGGAGGTGTTCAAAGGCCAGGCTGGATGGGACTCTGAGCAATCTGATCTAGTGGGAATTGCCCTTGCCCATGGCAGGGAGGTTGGAACATGGGATCTTTAAGGTCCCTTCCAACCCAAACCATTCCATGATTTATTGAAGAAGTTTGGAATTTGTTTTTTGAAGTGCCTCTTAAAGCATGTTTCCTTTCAGTTGCCCAGATAAGGGTATGCATTTGCATTGTGTTTTAGAAATGAAGCTGTTTGTGTTGCTAAAAATATTAGTGAAGAATGTAGTGAGGTCATCCTGTCTTTTTTTCTGGGTGGTTGCAGTGGTCTTTTGCAAAATTAAGAGATTTTTGGTTAGAAGCATTGGTGGCAATAATGAGGAAAGCTCCTTGACATCTGCTTTTAGAGGTGATCTTACAGCATGAAGAAAGGTGTTTTTTTCCTTAAATTCAACTTTAGTCTCTATGTTCCCTCTCCTTTGATATTAGGAAATGTGATGTTTAAATCACATTTAAATCACTTTGCTTCTGAAGTGAGGTGTGGAAGCTAGATCAAGAGATTTTTTTTTTTTTAGAAGGGCACCAGAAAAAAAGGAAGGAAAATAGAGGTAGAACACAGATTTGTAGAAGAAAGCAAATTGAATTGGAAGGAACATTCTGTGCTAGTCTACTACTTCGTCTATTATAGAGTTGCCTAAGTTGAAGTGAAACAGGAAATCCTGCTCAGAGGAGAGCAAGGTGAGATCACAGGAATTGCAGCAGCTCAAAGGCAAAACTTAAATTTTTGCTGCATGGACATGAAGGGCAGCTTAATAAAATGATAATGTGCTCCAGAGTTGGTTCTCCATCCCCAGAGGTAATGAAGGCATATTCTCCTTGAGGAAAGATGTAATCCACATACGATGTTCAGTGAAAGAGGAATACAATATAAGTCTTTTTAGCATGTGACAGACTTGTCAGACTTCACCTCGGATGAATTGCCCTTTTGGCAGGTAGGAATTCAACACTGATCCCCTGTGAGAAACCAGGCCCTTGTAATCACAGGTAATATTTGTGACTCATGTTGGGGGCAATATCTATTACTTGTAACGTAGCCTCAGTAAGAGAAGAGAACTATCCTTTATTAGCTTATACAGATGATGTTCATAAAGAGCTATTGCAATGTCTAATCATTAGCAATGTGGAAAATTGCAGGCTTTTGAGTGAATAACGAGGGTACTGCCCTGCTTAGGTACTTAAAAGCTAGTTCTGTCTGTTTTTAGAGCCATGCTCCTTCCAACCTGGAGATAAGCACGGGGGGAAAGGAGTTCAGTCTCCTTGGTCCACTCTGACCTTGGAGGTGAAGCACTGATGAGTAAAGCACTTATTTTGCAGATATGAAGTAACGCTTCCCCACTAAAAGAAAGGTACCCTATACTGCTCATGCATTGCTGTTCCCTCTTGAACCCGTGGGTTTTAAGGGAAGCCATGACTTTGACATAATTTCGTTTAAGTTCTAGGTGCTTAAATAAAAATGTATTAATAACTTGGATTACAGATGAAACTTGAACAACCCAGTTTATAAAGGAGGCATGGAAAATGAGATGCCAAAAAAAACACACAAAGAAACACACAAAGGTGAGAGAGAGAGGAGGAAAAAAAAAGTGCAAATTGAAATACTAGAATATTGTAGAGGAAACCTGATAAATTTAAAGTGAAGCTGATGATGCCCCTTTAAACACAAACAGCAATAATAAACATTGATTGCTGTCTTTGTCCTACCCTGCATGCTGTATTCTAGTGTTTGGGTTAGTGAAGTTGGAAAGAATTGCACTGTGAAGCAGTGGAACGGGCGGGGTGGGATGATGGAGCAGGGATTCTGCACTTAGTGGGAGAAGTGGATGGTTAATGTAGCCATAGGATTATTTGTGGAGTGCTGTGAAACCCATGATGTCTGTGCTGTAGTTACAAAAAGGGAAGGTCTGTAAACAGACATTCATTTCCTTTTAAAGATGTAGAAATAATGAGCATATTCTGAACTAAATAAGCTGCATTTTAAAATTTCTAAACAGCATACATT
The DNA here is from genome assembly GCF_964211835.1 of Anser anser. Taxonomy (NCBI): domain Eukaryota; kingdom Metazoa; phylum Chordata; class Aves; order Anseriformes; family Anatidae; genus Anser; species Anser anser. The sequence goes on from NC_139721.1 coordinate 42,027,417, forward strand.
GAAAGTATTGATCAACACAGACTTCAGAAGTTCACAGTTGTGTTTCAGAGTTTATATTGGATAGGACAAGCTTGCAATATTCTTGTGAAGTGAAGCAGATGTAATTGTATTGCAATGTAAACACAACATAGAGCAATGAAATAAATGTTATATTGTCAGCATAACATATTCCTGGCTGTTTTTGGCGTTAGCTAATGTAACAAAATACACATCCGAGTTACTTCTTGAAGGTTTTTCTGCTTTGTGCTATTCTTACCTTCACTTTTTATCATCTTAGTCATTTTTTATACTCATTTGTACTATGTTCTGTCTGCTCCGGCAGTTACTACAGCAATTCCTCTTTTCAAATTTTGGGCACTTCTAAATGACGTTGTCAATAATTCGTGGGTGTTGATCATATAAGCTTCCACCCCGTGACTTGAAAGATCTTATTTCTGTGATAGCATTGACCTAATGGTGCAGGCAGGTCATGCAGTTCAGACAACAAATCTGGGTGGACGAGTCATTTCATTACAGCTTCTAATTACATAGTTAGCAGCTTTGTCTTCAGTAGTTGTCAAATTTTGTAATTTTTCAACCTCTTTTAAAGTTGCTGGAAATAATTCATCAGCGTAACACTAAAAATCCTAACTAACACTTGTATACTATGTAACAATGTAACGCATTGTGAAATTCTCTTAACATACTATTGAAGTAATGCAAGCAGAAGAGTAATAAAATGTATTTGTTTATGGGTATGTTCTGTTGAAACTTGATGGTTCCTGATTTTCACTCCAAGCTTATGTTAAAAACTTGTGTTACTGCTGAATCATGTTCTTGAATTCTAGGAACAAACCTAAAAGCTGATTTGTGGTATGGAGCTGACCTCACTTGTGTTAGCCTACTTTAACCTTTTTGAAGAAAAAAGACTGAGGCACCTGTGACTGAATTTCATGTGTATCTATCTCCCTTTGATTAATCTTGGATGTTATTGGGCAAACTCGGGCAGGCATTATCCAGAGATGCGAGAATAGTGGGAGCTCTCAATGTTAAGTTTCTTCAAGTGTTGAGAAAAGAAGCAGCCTGGGAGACCCTTGGTCCTGTCTTCAGATGATGGCCCCTGCTGGATGGAGGGCTGCAGCCTGCCTTCCTTATTCCTTAGGGAACGTGCGGGAAAACTCAACATTCAAAGCATATATTTTCTAAAATCTTGCTTCATGTGACTCCTCTGTTCGTGGAAGTACTTAATGAATTTTGTGGCAACCTTGGGAGTGGGAGTGGGTAAACTCTACTTTTTTTTTTTCTTCTTCTTTAAATAGTAACCTAACAGTGTGAACATAAAAATTTGTCCTGCTTGTCTGAGCATACTTCAGGATTGTTTGTTAGCTTGTTTGGTGAAGTGTTGGGTGGAAGAAACAATACTTGGTTTCTGACTTCTGAATGGTCTCAGAGGAAGTAGAAGGATAGAGGTTATAGTACTGGGGTCCTTCTTTGTGGTAGAAGTAGTCTCTTATGATTTATGGTAACACCCATTACTTCAGTCTAAAGCAAGTATTCATAAATTTATTTTGCTTGAGTACAACTGCTGATAGCCAAAGGAGGATGCTTCAGTTAGTACTTTTCCCAATAGTGATACTTAAGCACATTGCTTTTTTCGTCATACTGCACCTTTACTTCTGACCAGGTGATGTATGTGCCTTTTGAATGGGAGGAAAGAGGGAGTGTGCAGGAATGGAGAAAGATAACTTAAAAGTTCAAATAACAAACTGCCTGACAAACTGCCATCTGTTCCGTGCACGTAAAATGCAGTTGTGTAATCTTCCTCTCGATCATAATGTTTACAAATTCAGGATGAAGAGAGTTTGTTTCCAATTTACTGTTAGAGGCATGAGTTGCGTAAAACAAGTTACATGTTCTAATGGTTTTGGGGCTTCAGCAATCCTATTTTTAGTAGTGGATTATCACCCTTTATAGTGCCTGATCATCTTCTCAGAGAGCTTGCTAGGGTATTAACATGGTAGAAATAACGTTTGTTTCAGTTTGATTGTGCGCTTTCCTGACTGCTTTTGTACCAGTTGAACTGAACGAGTTACTGAGCCCTGCTGCTTGTCACCGCCTCCTTGCCAAGGGCTCCTTCTCCTTCAGCGTGCTACCAAACTGATAGCAGTTAAAATGAACTAAATTGGCTTTAAAAGACCACTTTTGCTGATCTGGCTTACTTTGATTGTTGTATTTTTAACAGCATTTCTGGGAGAGGAAGCCCATGGCAAAGATGCCAGTGATGAGCAGCTGGGTCTGGTAACATCTTCAGTTTAGGAAAATGCCTCTTTACTCTCTTTTTTCTCAGATGAATTGCATTGTGTTTTGAAGCTTAGCACCATATCAGCATTACTCTTAGCATCGTATCAGAATTTTGCACCAGTTCTGAAGAACACTTTCGGTTAATGGAAATACAAGCAGTTCTTTTTAGTGAACTAACTTTACCTCCTTGTAAATACTGAAAAATGTTGCAGTGATTTTAAATTGAACTTGTGGGGAAAAGTACTAAGGTGTGTAATAGCTTTGCGTAGACTTACAACTGGATGTCACTGTTAATTTAAAAAAAAAAAACCTACATAATTCTTTCTAGTGTTGGCATATACTTTGGCTTCAGTGTTAAATACAGCGATAACCATAAAATCCTGATGTTTTAATGGTACCAGTAATTACATTCTGTATCTTTTCTTTACAGATCTTCTCTGGTTTTGAACAGTCATGCTACTCTGTTGCCAAAATCAAGTAAAGCGAGCAGGCATTTATTCTCCCTGTGTATTTGAAGAAGGTGATAGCTTTGTATAGTGCCTGAAGGTAATTCTTTCTTTGCTTGAAGTTGAAAAGTTTGAGACTGATGCATGTGTGGCAGATGCTGTCATAAATATTTCTGATCTTGATGCAGTTTTTTCTTTAGAAGCTTTAAATGGTTAGCCACAGTGTTAAGAATGGGGTGTATCAATTAAAATTTCACTTTGTGTACATGAATAAATGATGTTTCAGGACAGATTGTCTATTAAATACCACTCAGGCTTGCAAAGTAATGTTTCTGTGAAAACTAGATACTATACAAGTATTTTACTCTGCTTAGGTGGGAAAGACAAGAACAGCAGCTTTTATGTGCTCCGTGGTACTTGTTTTAAATGTTGTATCTAACATGTGTATTTCTAATTTTATATGGACCATAGTTGCAAATGAAGCACACTTTTGGCAAATGAAGTCTCTCTGTGCTCATGAGACTATTAAATTCACTGGCCTAAGCTATAGAAATAATCAATGAATTACTGCTAGTATGTTCTTGAGATTCAGGAATTCTTGTATGTCTAGTAAGTTTTTTAATAGAGTATATTCCTTACTAAGGCTTTTGTTATTTGACACAGTTCTCTTTCTAAGCCTTGTTGTTAAAATGCATGTCTTGACTAGTTTATGTTCATGCTTGAAAAGTGTGCAGAAAGTCATTCTTGAAAAAAAGCTGTTAATGACTTTCTGGAATTGTTCTTCTGGTAGAACTATCTTCCGACCCCTCACACACTTTAATGGTTATTTTGTTATTTTTCTTTGTGGTCTGTCAGATTTTTTTGTCTGTGTAGACAAAGATAAATGCATTTTCAAACTCATTTTAAAATAATACAAATAGCTGTGTGGGTCTTGTGCCTTTTCCTCTTATTTCAGGGAAAGGAGGACTACTTATTCTTCCTGTGAAGTAATTTAATCCAAAAAGTCATTCTTGTAATGACGTAGGAATATTGCTGAGTCTAAAACTTCTCCAGCTTAACTTTTCATCACTCTTTTCACATCAAAAAAAAAAACAAAAAAACAAAAAACAGCAGTGCATTAGTGACTGCAGTGACAGTGTACTTTTGCAGCCACTCTGTTAGTGTGGAGAAAAAGGCCTGGAGGTATGGAATATTTCAGGGGTAGAATGTCAAATCTGAGAATGTCTTGCAAAGCAATTAAATGTTTTTCTTCTATTATGTACTCTGGAAAAACATGTGCTTGCTTATAGTCATTAATCCAGAAACTTGTAGGGTACATGAGTGAAAATGTCCAATGTTTCTTTGATCGCTCCATAGTGGCTAGTAGTGACTAAGAAGGTAGCTACAGATTTAGCAGTGCTGAAAACAAAGGGAAATCTGTATTTTTTTATCTGTCTGTAATTACCTAATAGCTTTTAAAAAACTAATTTCAGCAATTTTTTTTATTGATACTGTTTCTGTATATCTGAGAGGAAAAAAATTATGCATAGGGATAGGTAAACTTTGATCTAGGTTGGGGAATGAATACTTACAGCTTAGACCATGCTGCTATTTGTAAAGTGTAGAAAAGATAACCAGAAATGACTATCTGGGGATTTAAAAATATATTTCATAACTGACAAAAGCCAGGTAATCATGCCAGATGATGGCCTCTGCAACTGAAAGTTGTCTTCTCCTCTCCTTCCTGTCTTTCCCCAGTGTATAATTTCATGCGTTCTAGCCCATCCGCATATGAGAATGCCCTCCTGTGCCCGTGTTTCTCGTAAGAGAAGCATCTGTATGTTTACTAGCAGCAAAAGAACTGCAGAATATGAGAGCTGATATATTAACCCACTACGTAGCTAAAAGTGTTTCTTTCAAAAGCATGTACGTACTTTTTCATAACTCATATGTGAAATACACTTCAATCTTTTTTTTCAGTTTCTAGATGATTTTAAGAGTGGAAATTATAAACTTCAGAGACCTAAAGAAATCATCATGAAGCTATATGTATTTCTGGTCAACACTGGAACTACCCTAACCTTTGACACAGAACTTGCTGTACAAAAGTAAGAAAGTAAATTAGTCTTGTATTGTTTGATTTTTTTTTAATAAATAAAAGAAGTGGTATATGCTTTGTTTTTTTGTATAATGAGTTCTTGAGAGTTGATACTCAATTGTTTTTTGAGTATGTCCACATAGTTCCCCCCCACTAGGTTTTCATGTATTTCAGTGAATTGGGGATTTTTTTATTAGCATTTTCAGTGTCTTGCAGGTGGTTGTGCTTCTGTGAGGTCCCATGAAAGAGCAGGGAGGTTACTTTCTGCAGTAGTGACATAGGATGTAGGTGTTATTTACTTGATCTTAGCTCTGTCTGGTGTTATACTTGGGATTACATTTTGGAAAAACTGTCAGATTTACTTCTGGTCTTTTGTGATCTTTTATTGAACAGCATTTTTGTTTATTGGTATCATAAAATAAGTTCTGCGGATTGTTTTTTCTACTCGCAGTATTTATACATCTTGAAGAAAATGTGTTCTGTAATGTTTTAGACTAGATGCTGAAGAACTGGCATATAGGTTTTTGTCTTATGTTCCAGGATGGGAAAAACTTGGTTCTGTCATATGTTATAAGGCTCTAGCATATCTTACAGCGTTCTCTGTATAAAACATAAACGTCCAAACTGTGAACTGTTTGAAATGTGAGCAGTGTGTTAGATTACCAGTCAAATCCCAACGACTTTACAACTTTTTTTTCCCCACTGCATATTAAATGCATCTTGCAACCTTAATGATGCTTGAGAGAGACCTAGATATACTAAGTGTATTATAGCATCTACCCTTGTTCTCATGTAGAACTCTGATCTAATACAATAAATCTTGTGTAACATCATCATAGCCCATGAGCCTTGGAGCTAGCAAGAGCCAACCTGACCTGCTGTCTTCATATTCTGTTAGTGGTGAATGAGTTGCAAGTAATTCATGTACATGCTGTTACATGTGCTAGATAATGCTGATTGAAAGACTTCCATGGATTTTTGTAATGAAGTCCATTGTTACCATACTCCTGAATTTCTGTTTGTAACTTTCCAAATTCACTTGTTGAATCATGATTTTGAAACTTTTGAGCTGGAAGAGCCCTAACACTGTATGCATTGAATGATTTTGTATGCTGTTTTGCAAAGCTAACTGAGGATAGTATTGGGGATGAAATAAAATACCACAGCTATTTTGGATCTACTGAGTTACGAAGCTGGTGAAGGGACTAGAAAATAAGATCTGAGGAGTGACTGAGGAAACTGGGGTTGTTCAGTCTGGAGAAGAAGATACTGAGGGGAGACCTCATCACTTTCTACAACTACCTGAAAGGAGATTGCAGCAAGGAGGATGTGACACTTTTCTCAAGTGACAACTGTCAGGACACAATTAAATAGCCTCAGGTTATGCTGGGGAAGCTTTAGATTAGAAATCAGGAGAGGGTGGTTAGGTATTGGAACAGGCTAGCCAGGGACGTGTCACCATCCCTGGAGGTATTTAAAAGATGTGTGGATGTGGTGCTTAGGGACATGGTTTAGTGGTGTACTTGAAAGTTTTAGGTTGATGGTTGGACTTCATGATCTTAAGCATATTTGCCAACCTAAGTTATTCTATGATTCCGTGATTTGCAGACGTCAGTACCTCTGTGTGTCATCTAGTACACTGAGATCTCAAAATCGCCTAAATCATGATGAGGTGCAGCATTTGAACTGCCAGACAGGGTATCTAATAGCCTGGCATGGGCCAACTTTTTGCTCTGTGTGTTATTTTTTGAGGAAAAAGTGGTGGACGAGACAAAACACAAAACTATTCAGCTGAGTAGTTTAACTTTGTGTTCTGTATGTCTGTAGACACTTGCTCTTCTTAGCAAGACCTTTTTCTTGGGTTCTTTGCCTATCTCCTTGAATGTGTGCCAATCAGTTTTCTCAATAAACACGGGGATGATAGGTGAATTCTTTTTGTAACACAGCTAGTGAGTACTAGCCTGTGTTTGAGGTGTTTGTAGGCTATATTAGGTAACAGATCTTTATTTTTTCAAGTACCTTATAGCCAGTAACTTTGTTTTGATTCCTGCTAATAATATCAAAAACAGTGATGCTTACGTTGATTATTCACTTGATAATCTGAAGCTTTTCAGTGCCTTTGCTCAGTTGTCACCACTGTGTATTATAGTTTTAGTCAGTTACTGTATCATATTCACGAATTCTTTATTTTGTTTGTGTCTTTGAGACAAAGTCTAGAATTGTTAAAGTAAGCAGTGTCATGAGGATGTCATCACCTGGAATTAAAGCTGCTAGGATGCTGAATGAAAGCAGGGGTGGCTTACTGGTCTACTGTTTTTGCATTAAACATGTCTGCAATGTTTATATTCGTTTGTTGCATATTCATTGATTGAATTTCCTGTCAGTTGAGCATTATACTGTGCTTCATGTACTGTAAATCAATCAGAGTTGATTAAGTGGAAATGTGCTTAAATTAGGCTTAATGAAGTGTTGAGTACTCGTGTTGTCATATCATAGAATTTCAGGAAGTCATTTGTATGCTCATAAAGTAAGCATTCAAAGAACATAATACGACTTTTACAGTTGTTATCCTAAATGCTTTATTTGATCTAGAATTTCAGCACATTATCAGATCTTATTGGAAGAAGATTGCTGATGATATACCAGTGTTCTACAGGCTCTACTCCTTTAGGTGATAGCTTGTTAGATGGATATCCAGAATACAACATATTAGGAACTTACAGATATTTCATTGTGCAGAATGCAAATGTAACAAGTCCTGCCTTGAAACAGACAAGTTGCCTGTCTATATTACAGGAACATGTGAAATTAGACACACAAACGATTTTATTGTCATCTTATCCCCCGTTTTTTTTTTTCAGCGTGGCTGATCTGAAACATGCAATACAAACAAAGTATAAGATTGCCATTCAGCACCAGGTACTGGTTGTCAATGGAGGAGAGTGTATGGCACCAGACAGAAGAGTGTGTAGTTACAGTGCTGGAACAGTAAGTGCATACTGCATTTGTCATTTAAGCTGTGGTAGGGGAAGAAAAAACTCTTTTAGTAAAGGATTTTTAAGTATTTTTCTACAGTATATCATGTTTGCTGAATTTCTTTCATTTGAGAAACCTTTTTTATCTATTTAGTTTATACATGTGGATTTTAACATGGTCTTAAGACATATTACCCATATGATGGAATAACTGGTGATTGAATGGTACCTTTATTAAATGTGTGGTTTCACTTTCTTCTTGAGTGTAGGACACCAACCCAATTTTCTTATTCAACAAAGAAATGATCTTGTGTGAGCGTCCCCCAGCTATCCCGAAAACTACGTTTTCAGCGGAGAATGAGATGGAATTGAAAGTAGAAGAGTCTCTAATGATGCCTGCAGTTTTTCATACGGTAGCATCACGGACCCAACTTGCTGTGGTAAGTAGATTTGTAGTGTACTTGCGCACAAAAGGACAATACCCTTTTTATGTCAGAGCGGTAACTTGATGCAAATTTTGAAGGAGTTTTGTCAGAAGACAGTGAAAATGATATACTATTAATGATCTATTCTTTGAAGCCTTTGTCTGTAATTTTCAAGATAGGTACTAAAATGTGCTTCTGTAGCATTTTCAAAGCTGCTTTAGAAAGCAAATTGTAGTATGGCTTTATGGATGCATATGTTTCCAGCACTGGCAAAATGAAAGAAATCTGGTTTCTTTGGACTCGTGCCTCAATTCCCTGCCTCATTTTCAGTGACTTTAGTCTGTCTCAACTTGAAGACAGAAAAGTTTGTTAGTTCAGAAACAGTATTAACCCAGATAGAAAACTTGCAGTGTGATCTTTTTCAAAGTACCTTTCCAACCTCCTGTTTCCTCTTATAGATTTCTCACCAGTTGTGTAGACATGCAAAACTAAGATTCATTTTCCCAAAATGTCTTTCACGTGTTTTCTTATTGAGTGCTGGCTTCTACTTGCATAGAAAGCAAACTTGTTAGAATTACAATTTTATTATTTCATATTACTTTGAGGAGTGGGCTACCCTGCAACAAGGGTAGTAAAATACCAAGTGTGCAAGCAGTATGAACGGCTGCATGTTCTAGAATGTGATGTGCACAGTAGCTGAACTAATTGCGTTTCTTTGTGTTACGAAATGCTGTCCTCATTTTCCTTTTCAAATTTTACATTCTAAATGCGTTAAATAATACAGTCTCTAATAATTATTTAAAAAACCGTCTCTAATAATTATTTAGATTTCCAACAGTTAAGAGTGGGTTAGTGGTTGTGTAGCATTTAGCACAGACTGAATAGTAATTCATGCTTTTAGCATGTTGTCTTGGTAATCATTTGCAAGTTTCAGTAATAACATTAAGGCAGTCCAAAAGAGTATTTTGTATTTTAAATGATGTACTTTTTAAATATTGTACAGAAGAATTCAGAGAAAAGTGCCAAGTCATGCATATAGCACAGAGTTTCTTTTTGCCTTTTTTCCCCCTTGGTATATCAGGAGTGGGGAGGTTAGCTTGAATAATCTAACATTGACATCCTGTCTAATTTAAGGCAAGGATCAAGTCCAATAAACACTCTTCTTCCATCTACCACCTGTTGACAGTTATTGCTGACTTAGTAAATAAGACCTTGAGTAATTAGGGATCTGTGAATCATATGACTGTCAGACTGAAAAGAGTAGATATAGATGTGAATTCGTCTAGGAGTAGGAGGTTTTCATTTGTGCTCCTTACTTGAGGAGTGTGAAGATTGTTTTTTCAGCAGCTGAGACTGAAATACTGATTTTTCTGAGGTGTTAAAAGGATTTTATAAAAGTCAGTAAGACTAGTGTCTGTTAAATGCTTAACATATTAATTGATTTGATATGAATGGGAGTTCTGGTATTTATGTATGAACTTTACTTGAAAAGGTGGTATTAATGAGTTTCGTGTTTCTAATTGTTGATGTTTTCTCTCCTTTGTTTTCCCCATCTCTGAAGGGGAAAAATTAACACATCAGGGATTCCTGATTTTTGTTTTGACCCAGTGAAGTTACTATACATTGACAGATAAACAGATTTGATTCCTGTGGAGTAAGTTTTTATATTCCAGGAATGTTTTTTAATGTATACTTCTACTTGAGAAGGATTGTTAATGCTACCTTCTCTTCCCCCTCAATTCTGAAGGCTGTATTAATACACAGAGCAAGCAAGTTTATTCAAGTGTTTCTGCTTTTAAATTACTTATATCTTAACTGACTTGTTCTGTTGGCAAGTCTTCTGTCAGGGAAACCCGTTTTTCAGGAATACTCTCAAAGTCCATGTGAAGTACAGTATTTATTGGCCAACTGGAGCTATAACATTTAGCTTAAGACTGTGGAGTTCACGTAGAGATTGATCCTGAACTGATTTCCAAGTAAAGAAATCTTTCTATGCTTGATGGAATCTGTTATTATTGTTGAAGGAGGGCGGATTTAGTATTTTAAAGGTCTTTAAACATCCACTTAAGTGGAATGGAGTTGTTGTTTTAGCCTGCACATTGATCTTGTAAAAGATTGTCCTATGTTCCACACTTCTTCCAGCTCTTCCCTGCTGGTAAAAGGGCAACAATTATAGTATTTTTTTCTGAAAAAAAATAATAATAAAGACTGAATATCTAGTTATGTTCTTAAATCTGATGTGCCTTTATACCATCAGTTAGCTTTGTCCAATATTTGAAATATTTCATAATCATGGGCTCTGTATTTGACTGTGAAAATTCTTTGGGTGCTTTTCTGAGAGTTGAGGGGAATGCTAAGAAAACAGCTCTGTATCATAGAAGATGAGTAAATAGTCTAACCTGACTTGAGATATGCCAGGGTGTGAAGACTTTATAAAGGAGTATTGCAGTGTTACTACAGCCTTTCATGATGCTTACTTGAAGCACATTGAGCAGTAATTCAGAAGAAATTAGAGAAAGGCTAGAAATGTGGTTAGATCATTAATCTTCTTCAAGCTTCATTGTAAGCCTCTGGTCTGGGAGGAAGATGGAACATGGGATATTAGTCCTTCTCAAAATTAAGATCTGGGGAGAGGAAGAGAGGCTCTGAACCTCTGTAGTTGTGAGAATGATGCATCCAAAACCACACTGACTATACTGTACACTAGATTTCATGCAAAATGGGCATGAAAAATCTGCAGTATAATGATTGAAGGCTTATCTTTTAATTCATTTTAGAGACAATTTGTGTTACCAGAAAAACAGTTACAGTACTTGATGGTGGTTTTGCCTGTTGTAATTGTTTAGGGAACTTAAATTAATTGTCATGCATTAATAGTAAGTATTAATTACATTTAAATATGTTTTGTATTAGAATAGATATCTCAATCTAAATTGTTGCTTATGATTACAGAATCTTATTGTCAATAATAAGAAACAGTGATGTGCAACTACTTAAAAGTAGAGGAGAATTAGATATCTGCCAGTTTACATTTAATTTACTATCTCTTCTGCCCAGAAGATATGCAGTATAACTTTAAAATCAGATTTTATAAGAAATAGTAAGACAGTATGTGAAATAACAAAAATTGCTTAGAAGATGACTTCTAATTTACCATGCAGGAGTACAGTAACTATTCTTGGTTATCTCTTGTAGCACATGGCCTGCTTCTAATTTAGTAATAGGCAAACTTTTCTTGTATGGAGTGTTATATACGTTTCAGGGTGTAATGGATTTTGTTGTCATCTTAGTTTTCCCTTGTTTTAAGTCTTCCTGAAAACTTTTGAATTTGATCAGTTTTTCCATGGGTTGTATTATGCTGTAAAACAGTATGAAAAGGTATTTTTTTATCTTACCGTATTTTGAACTTTATTTGTACTGTAGAGAAAGCTGACAGATATCTGATTCACTTTCTGGATATGATGTTTTAAAAACTTGTTTGCAGTAAAAAGTAGTTCTACATTTTCCTTTAACAAGTATTTCTCTTAGTCTGTGTATTTATTTTCTTCCTCGTTGTTGTTTTTTTTGCCTGCCTAAAATCTTGTTTCCCATCTTTCCTTTGTTAGATGGGCAGCTAGAGCTGACCACCACTGATTTAGATTTCTGTTTTTTGTCATAATTTTCTGACATCCTTGGTTACTGTTCAGGTAAAACAAAAGTTATCTTTTAGTTCACAATGGAGGCCCTGTTTTTTTCCTGCCTTACAGATAGCTCAAATATTCTGAGTTGGGTAAATAGTCATATTCTGTGCATTTCTTCAGGAACGTAGTTATAGCAGCATAATTATAGTTGGAATTATTGTTAAAGAGTTTCTTAAGAAATCTGCGTAACCTTTGCTACTTCATGACTTGTTTTTTTTCTTCCAGGTCAGTAATTTAGAATCATCGGGAGGGAAAAAATATGCAGAACTGTAACATTTTTCAGTAATATTCATGGAAGACTGTTTGTTTTTCATGGCCTGCATTTTTCTCTTTCAGATGTTGCTCTCACCTACGTTAATGAGCCATTGTCACATGAATAGCTCAACTGCTTTTATGACTTGAATGAGCCAAGTTAATTCCACTTACAAATATAGATTTTGCTTGAACAAGGAACTTTAAAAGTCCTACGGAATGTTTGCATTCTTGTAACTTTTTATCCACATGGTATAGAGATGTTAATTTTCTTATTTTCTGATTGGAGCTAATTTCATTAACTTACATTTAGTCTTTTTTTAGGTTTTAATACCTCCTAACCAAAAGTCCTTCCTGTGTCAAGCTTATTGCCACCTGTTTGGTTTTCCACTGTACTATAACTACCCATATCAAGATAAATTATTTTCTTTTTCGTTTCCTGAATTTAACACTTAAACAAATTTCCTTAAGGTGTATGTGTGTTTTTTTTTTAACTGGAGATATCATTACATAAAATTCACAGTATAAAAACTTTAAAGAAGCTGTATCTGTTACCACAATTTGCTCTTTTGCTGATTAAACTGAAATACTTCCCATAGCTTTTGTCAAATGTGGTGATGTCTTAGTGTTTTAAACGTTTTTTAATCATCTTTTCCTTGTTCAGTGTTTGTTTCTTCTACTGTCTGGCTTTTAAATAGCAGTTAAAGCAACTTTCTAAGCCTATTTTCATTTTATGTCCAAGTATCCTGGTTGCCCTCTGGCTAAAAATTTACTGTTGAGATGTAAGTGCCTTAAGTGTTACAGCGTGCTTTTCTACAGCTACCCTACTTTCCTACTTCTCTTCCAGTTCATCAGTTTTGGCCTTGAGCTGCGGAATGTGGACAATGAGGTGCACAGAGTGTTTGCAAAAAGTTGCGTACATATCAGCTTAGGAGAAAACAAGCTGTTCTCTACACAATGCATTGCGCAATGAACTCTGTTCTATGAATCTTGTCTAATCTTTTGTTTTTTTAACACTACTGCTAAAAAAATCTGATAGCTTATCTTTTAGAACAGGATTTACTTAGTTATTTTTAAGTGATTGAAATTCCCTGATTTTAACTGAAGTTGCAGAAGAAGGTTATTGGAGACTTGCACTTTTGGTTAGTGGATATATTTCATATTTCATGTAATACTGTTGCTGACATAATCAAACTGTCAATTCCAGTCATATTTTCTTTTAGAGATAGGGATGGCAATGAGAAACTGTGTGGTTGTTTCATAAGGCTACGTAAAACCATGTCTGTAGTTGTAGTACCTACATCATTCTTGGTTCAGTTCCAAATGCTTCCAACCCTAGTGAAGATGTATAATCATGCTTCCTGAAAGCGATGTAACTACTGTTTAAATATGTACACTTTCACTTTGACTAGAAAGCTACTTTGAGACCCAGTGGAAAACAATTACTAAGAAATGTTGTGTTCTTAAAGCATTTGTAATGATTCTAGCAATTGTGTGATGAAATTGCTATTATTCATCCATTTTTACTAAATAATAGCAGGAAACACTTCTAGCTCTTCCACAGAAGTCCAGACTTCTTTAACTTGCATCAATCATCAATCTCATCATCTTTGAATGTCTTTGAGCTGGTCAGGGTTAAAATAGACTAGCTTTTATGATTAAATGTTTTTTGGTTGGCCTTTGCGACCAAAATCGTTAGGTTAAGCTTTTGGAAAATTCACTGGGAGTGTTTTTTAAAAAAAAAAAAAAAAGACTTGGATGGCTTGGAAAAGCTAGTGAAAATTATCACTTACCTCATACCCTGCTTTGATTCATTGGCTGGGTGTTTTATATCAGCTTCTCAGTGTCCTTTTTGGTGGTAAATTCTGTCACTTGACTTCTCTTAGCTTGCTTTTAGGATCTCAGCCAAGAGCTAGTGAAAACAGGACTGAAGAAAAAGTCACTAAGCTATGAATAGCTTGGCTCTGTATCACGCTGATGAAATAAATACTTAATAAATATGTAGTAAGTCATGAACTGTGTGGACAAATGTTCAAAGGACAGTCACCAAAATTGATCAATATTAAAGGAAAATGGAATAATCAGCTGTCTAATGAAAGACGAGAAATTATCATGAAATCTCAAGCCTCCCTCACAGTCAAGTTAACTGTTCCAGCTTCAGGTTTTAAAAGCTGAAATCCTCAGAAGTGGTTAATATAGTAACATTACTGTTGTTTTCAGTTGAGGTGTTAAAAAAGGGATATTGGTCTTAGTTTCTGGTATTGGTAACCAAGATATTGGTTACCTTTTGTGGAAGTGTTTATCCTCTAGTGTAGTGTGTGGTGTGTGTAACTTCACTTTCAGAGATCCTTTTTGGTGGCCTGAGGTTGATTACTTTTTTGTTTAGGGTGACTCAAACCTGTAAGGAGTCCTTTAACAGAATTTCAGACACATGGCAATAGAGGACTTTGATGCCTTGTTTCCTTTTACCACAGGGTTGTAGAGAATGGAAAGAACCCTGCATTTCCTGAGAACTTTTGTTCTTTAGAGGTAAGTCCAAAAAAGCACTTAAGACAAATGGACCTTCCCATGATTTTTTCCCCATTTAGATGAGCAAAATTAGGGTGTTAGGATGCAAGTGCGAAGTCTTGAAATTAATGGGAAGCACTTTACCAGTTAATTCTTGTTTCAGATAAAATGTACTTTGTTGCTTCTACTGATTTTGGTTGCAACTTACTAAATTGAAATAATTATAATCAGAAGAATAACCTATGGTGAAGTCATGCTGATAGAATAAAATAATTCAAGTAAACATTCTGTTAAAACATCTAGATGGAGATAAAGAATCTTTCTGGTGAGCCTGTGGATTTTTGGACTAACTAAAAAGTCAAGATGCCTTTATTTCCTCTTCAACATAAATGGGCAAGTTGGGTTTGTCTAGTCTTGTAGTAGTACTTCTTGAGGTCCACATTCCAGTGGTATGGTGAAACTCAGTGTTCTAGGTATATCGGTATATTTGAGTAAAATGAATGTAGCTGTGCAAGTCATCCAGTTTTTAATTTTTATGTTCTGTGAACCATTGGTTGTCTGCAAATTACTCTGAAACTGATCTGTGGAAAAATCAATGACAAAAGCATACCTGTTGTTAGGCAGGCTTCATGTTCTGTGCTGGAGCTTTACTGAGGAGTGTTAAAACATGTTGAACTGCAGGCCTTTATTTATATGTCTGCGGTTTTAGATGTTACTCGTTTGGAAGGGAACTGCTTAATTCTTTTATTCATGCAGCAATACTGATTGTGTAAAATAGATTGGTGTTGATCTTCTAAAGTAGCTTGAGGATGCCTCCCCTTTAACATTGCTTATAGAAAAGGCAGGAAAAACAAGCCCAATCACTTGAAGCTACATTCAGTAGTGATGGAATGATAAGAAAGATGCACCTGTGCAGATTTTAATTGAACCACTTCTGAGCTACATATAAAATATCTTTTTGTCTCAGTATCTTATGTATGGTTGCTTTCAGAATGAGATTTTTTCTTTGTGTTCATGTCTTCTGTGTGTATGTACAACACTAAAGGGCTGTAGCTCATTTCACACTGAAGATGAAACTGGTTGAATAGTTACATGGCACTGGGGTGTATTTATATAGCAGTTTCTTTGGGTCTGCCTCTGTTACATGACAAATCTTGACAGTTACTAGAATGCCCTTCTGTTATGTGGTTTCTAAAAAGTATTAATTTGCCTCTATGGGAAATACTGTTCTTTACCCTTTCACTTTTCTGGGACACAAGTTTCTGACTCGGATAAGTTTGGGTAAATCATGGCAGGTCAGACTCCTAGGTAAAAAGTGTCAGTGCTGGTCATCTGTAGTATAACAAGCAATTTCAGCTGTAATGTTGTTTTCCTAGTAAAATTTGATAACTTGCAGTTTTTATTTTGAGTTTGAAAGTGTTGTGACAACCTTGACAGAATTAATGTCTTAAGTTGACAACACTTAAATTCTCCAGGGAGTATCAAAGATGACACACAAAACTTAATAGAACAAAACTAACTTTGCAGCTTCTGACTCCTATTTTGAACTCAGTAAATAGATCTAGCTTAAAAAAAAAAAAAGTGGCCTGAGTTGAGAGTATGTCTCAGGGCACAGCATCTGTTCTTATCAAGCCTAGTAGTTGATCTGTGCAATACTAAGTCAGTTTGTCCAAAGGAAAATAGAACTAAGTCCTCTATGCCCAGGTCTTTCAAAGAAACATTTTAGTTAGGTGGTGGGACAAATTCAGTCTTTATTTTCCTCAGTACACAGTGATGGTACTCACTTGAAGATACTGCTGCATAAAAAGACTTTGAGATCAGTTTAGATTTTGTAGATAGCTTAAATTGTTTTAGTCTTCAAACTAATGTGTGGTTTCCATATGCTGTCATTTATAGGATTCTTGCCAATAGGATGGGGGAAGGTTGACTTTGGGAAGGGAGTAGTGTTTGTGGGTTGAAAGCAGAATGCTCATTTACTTTCACAGGGCATACATTAGAACACAATGGAGATGTTTAGTTGCCTTTCAGCTTTATATTTTTGGTATATCTTTTAGTATACTTTAGGGTAAAAAAGTCTGTTCTGGTTTTCAGTATAATTGAGAAAGCAGCAGTTCTTTTTTTCATCTGCTGCAGAATTTGTTTGAGCAATTTGTATTCGAGAATGAATAATAAAAATTCTTCAAGTTGTCAGTATTGCGTTAGTTTACATGTGTATTTTTAAGTTGTACAGAGGGACTGGATCTAGTATTAAGGTAATGACTTGAAGGTGTCAGAACAACCTGGATGCTGTCCAAGTTGTGTTGCTAGTTTTGACTTGGGAAGCGAGAGCTCATGATGCAAATAAAATAACTGTTCTTTTCAAAGTAGAAATTCTTCCTGTTGTGTGCCCAGAAGGTGAACAAAGTTCAGAAAACAAGACCAAGTTGCAAAGACGTACTAAAGGCAAACCAGTGCCTGTACTATGAAATGGTAGAAATTTGTAATAGCTTTTGATTTCCTTGGGTTTCACATATAAGTAGTTATATATTCATTGTTTGCATGCTGATAAGTTAGATACCAGTAATTTGAAAGACGATGGAATTTTGTGATGCTGCTGGAGACAATACTTGGACTTTTTTGTTGTTTTTGTTTGTTTGTTTTTAAAGGGAGTTTGTAACTTAGGCTTTGTCAAGATTAATTCTGAAATCTTCAGATAAGATGCTCTGCAGTTTTGTGATTTATTTTGGGAAGATAAGTGTTATTGTTTGAAAATTTTGTGTATGCATATGTGCTGTAAACCATGTGGTCAGAAGTGAATGTATTTTATAATATGTTGAGGTTTTTACTGCTTTTTCACTGTAATTAAATAATGTAAACTTGTTTCTCCATGTATGCTTTTCTCATGTGCACTATAACAAAGGAAAGATATGCTTTGTTTAGTTCAATGCTATGAACAACATGCAAAAAGTTGTAGGATTTTTTTCCTTGGTGGGCAGGCAAACACTAAAACCAAACATCCAGGTATTCTGAGGAGACTATTTCTAATGTAGTATGTTATAAAGTGTTGAGCTGAAGGATTAAGTGTGACTTCTATATTATTTTCTCATTTGGGTGTTTGGGAAGTAGGCACCTTGGGGGTAGTAGGGGAGATGCAGTTTGTTAGTATACTTTAAACAGATTTTCTACTAATAGTTAAAATTTTGGAATTGAATAGAATAAGGCATTGCTATTAGTGCATTTCTAATAGGATTTGGTACTTGCCATATCTAGGTCTCTGTTTTATCTCTGCCATGCTGGGTGGTAATGAAATTTTCACCTTCTTATGGTGGTTAAATGTTTGTGTCATACGATTATTTAACAAAAAAACTGTTGATTTGCGTGCACCAAGTTTCAGGGTGTTTTAGAGTTTTGTATGCTCTCTGCACTGCTTCTCTGGTTTATTAATTGCTAGAAGACTTCAGTTAAGTATCTGCCCTCCTATTTACACTATGCATCTCTCCCTGCATCTGATGTACGTGTGTTTCTATCGATGGATACTGCAATTCTTTGTCTTACTCTGAGTTTCTGCTTGGCTCTTCAGTAGTTTTCTCTTTAATCTACCTTGTTTGCTAGCTCCTTCTGCTAGATTTGTACAAGCATTATTATTCACGTGTGCACTGAATATTTTATATTAGCAGAATTCAGGTATATGAGTTTTTCTTTTGAACTGCAGCTTTTCATCTGCCTGTTTAGAAGAAAAATAATTCAGTAAATGCTCTATAATTTTTTCATCCTCTAACTGATTTTCTTAAGAGTAAAGGAAGTTATTTTTGGTTGAAGTTTTAAGAGATGTGCAGCTTTAGCTGTCACAGTTTAACACTTTTTATCTTAATATTTTCTAAGTGTCTCACTTTTCTATGGTAGCTATATAAAACATCACAAGTCTGGCTAAGAGAGTTTCACTTTTTTTGTTGGATTTTTTTTTCCAGGAAATGTATGAAGTTGCCAAGAAGCTTTGCTCATTCTGTGAAGGTCTTGTACATGATGAACATCTTCAGCATCAAGGCTGGGCTGCCATAATGGCCAACTTGGAAGATTGTACATACTCTTACCAAAAGCTACTTTTCAAGTTTGAAAATGTATATTCAAGCTATTTGCAGTCCATAGATGATATCAAGTTGAAACTTACACAGTAGGTTTGCAATTTAACTTCAGTCTCAATCTCCAGAGCTTATTTACATTTTTTGTTGTATATCTCTTGCTAGTTTTAATTAATCAGGCATGTATTTGATTTTTATGTCACTGAAAACATTCTTTCTCTTCTATGCTAGTTATTTTTTAATTGACTTTTTCATTGCATTCATCAGCACACAGAAACCTGTATTGAATTATCTGGAAGATTATGCTCACTAATGTGAACTGTTTAAGAGCTGGAGTCCTTCCAAATGTACACTAGAAACATCTAGATAATAAATTTAGACATTAAATAGTATTTTAAATACATATTTGCACTTCTGAATTATATACTTCTGAATACACTTACATATTAAGAATGATGATCTATGTTGCAAATTTGAAGCTACTTATAACACAGAATCTTGGTGTATATATACATCTTTGGGTGTGTGTGTGTATAAATGTATACTTACAGCCTTGCGAACTCTGGATGTTGCTTGAAGGAAAATATTTTTTTGACGTCTTTCTGGAGACGTACTATTGTGGTATTTCTGTGAGTGAAGTGCCTAATCGAATTTCAGGTACTTAAAGAAATCAAGCAGAAATATGGTTTACCTTTTTTTAATAAAACAAAAAAAAAGTTGAACTTCATAGTTTTTACCAAATACGTAGAGAGCATTCAAGCTCTGCAAAAGTAGTCAGCCAGAGGGCACTCAATCTTTGCTAATAAGCATTGGTGTGTACCTATGCAGAATGCAAACATAAAAGTCCCAGTTGTGTGTTTAAAATATGGACGTGTCTCAGTTATCAAACTGCCATGTTTTTTCATGTTTTTGTCATTGCATTATGCCATATAATATTGACATATAAGCTTATTTGACATATAAGCTTACCCTGAAGTTTAGAAGAGTTTATATTCAGCAGTGGAAGAGAGCAAAAATTACTTTCTGTGCTCTCATGATGTTGTTACTGAACGCAGTGCTTTGAAAGGGTAATAACCAAATTCATTTTGAAGTCTGTTTCAGTTCTAAAACATACAAATGGCACTTTAATTATGAGTGGCTTGTGTCAAAGTTGTTATGCAATTGGCTTCTGGATACTGATGGCTTTTTTTTCACCCTTTTTAAAAAAGCTTGGGTTCTGCTGTTTCTATCATGGCCAAGATACCACTGCTGGAGTGCCTAACAAGACATAGTTACAGGGAGTGTTTAGGAAGACTGGATTCTTCAGCTGAGCATGGAGGGGCAGAAAGTGAAGAAACTGAGGATGGGAAATCTCCTGAACTGGTGCTTTATTCTGATGTATCTAAAATGAACAATAAATCAATGTTAGCATCATTTTGCAAGTCAGTTGAACATTCAGCTTTGGAAGGCACAAATCCTGAAAATGTAAAAGATGATAAGGAGTCTGATCAAAATGCTACTGTCCAGGACAATGAAGCATCAGTAGAATTGAAAGATGATGATCAACCTTCATTCAATGTGTCTTTGTTAGACTGGATAAACGTTCAAGATAGACCTAACGATGTTGAATCGCTGGTCAGAAAATGTTTTGATTCTATGAGCCGGGTAAGTTAACAATTTTTTTTTCTCACTCAAATTATATTGAAAATTTGCTTTGGGATAGTTTTATTTTCCAGATGACGGTTCTTTAGAAGTGATTCAACTTTCTATAGCTTGTTGTTTCTCAAATAACTTTCTGAAGGGAGATCAAAACAGAGTGGGGGTGGGGGAAATATTTTGTGAATGAGTTCTTGAGTTTTAAGAATTTGACCTCTGAGAAAATTTATAATTTCACAATGAATGTTCATTATCTTGGAGGTTTTGTTGTTGTTTTGGGGTTCTGCTGCCTTTTTTTTTCAAAAGTAGCTACTCCTCCTGGAAAGCCAATAATTTCTTTTATCAAAGCAGCTTCTGCTCTCAGTTGATTGTGTTTTTGTGCTTATAATGAAACTAAAATTTTCCTGGACCAAATTCACTGTTAGTCTGTGCTTAAAAATACTGAATATTTATTGAAAGACAGATCAAATTCATGTAGTTAATCATGATATTTCTTGATTCTTTATTAACTGGTACATGCTTATGTTCTTTGTAAATCACTGCTTTAGCCAATTAACGTTGTAACCTTTTACATTGAGATTTCCTTCTTTCTTGCTTGTGCCTTTTTCTGTAGCTTATATTTCTTATGTTGTGTAACCTTGTTTGCATATGTGTTGTTTTAATATAACTCAATGTACCTGGAACAAAGAAAATAATAATTTATATTCTCTTGGACACTTTATTCTAATTAAGGTAAGAATGGAAGACTCTCAATTATGTCTAAGCATAATCTGTTACAAGGCGTGTTACCATGTGATCAGTTTTGCTTTTTTTTCAATTCTGCATTAAAAGTAAGTGGAGAATTGGGCTTAATATTAAGGCCTGCCCAAGGTTTTGAGCTGTCTCAATTTTAGTAGTACAGAAAAGGCTGAGCGAATGACTGAGCTTTCCAAGTTGTGACAGTTTTACTTTCCTTTACCAAAACCAAGTATGTTCAGTGCTGTCTCTGAAAAACTTTGCCGAAGTCTGAGACAATCCTCTGTTTTGTTTCTTCGGTAATGCTACAAGGTGCTTTCTGATAGTTTTAAGCAAGTAACAAAGCCCTGTAGTTCAATTTGAGAGAGAATAAATTCATTTTGTTCATACTAGTTAAAGTTGTCCTGTATTATATCCCTATATCTATCAATATTTTGAGAGACAGGAATTAAAGAGTTGCTTCAAAATAAATGTAGTGATGCTGAAGAAAAAAACATTTTAGTTAGTTGTTGTACCTTTTTTAGATTAGCTTGAAGTCTTATTTACCAATGTCACATGTTTTGAGTAGGTTATATTGTAACTGTGTACTTTTCTGTCCTTGCTTTTCTTATCTAGTTGGTTTTTTGTGGGGGGGGTTGGGAAATGAAATTGCCCCTGCAATTTTTTTTCCTACCATAATTGACAGGTAGATACTCCATCTATTCTGGCTACCACCAGACCAACTATAAGTGATCAATTTTGATTTAGTTCTCACAAAAACTCAAAAGCTTCAATATGGTAGCTCCTAGGAAAACATTAATTTACTCTCTTCAATGTAGCACAGACAAAGGATTCAATCTTTGTTTGCCATTGATTTAGAATTAGAAAACAGAATTAGTGTGTAGCTGAAAAGGAAAATCAACCAAATAAGTATCTCACAACACAGTTGTCATCTCAAGTAAATATTAAGAGAACACTTCAATGTGAGAATACAAAAGTCAATCATTTTTTGTTACTGTTCTTCGCCATTCTTCCCCTGCCCTTTCCTTCTTGGAAATATGAACCATACAAATGGCTTATAATTGCAATTCTTATTTGAAACTCTGAATTCAGGTAAGACTTTCATTGAAGTGTAACGTGTCTGTATGAGATTTGTAACAGAATGAAAGTACTGCATAGGAAAGCTTTTATACAGTCAAATACTAGATTGGGGAAAATAGGTTTTTTATGTTAATATTGATACATGTAAGTGTATCTTTAGGAAGGTGTAAGTATTCTTTTTGGTGTGGGTTGATGTAAAACCTGCATATTAGTGGAAGAAGTCAGTGTTATGACAGCTTGTATGACTTTGTACTTGTATACTTTTCATTAGATTCTCACTTAATGCTTTTAGTTTGTTTTGCTGCTTCTTTAATGAAACTTGAAGGGTTACCCTTACTGTCTGTGGGTGTTGTAGCTTCTTAATGTTTCACAGTTTTTTTATTTTTTCCTGGATGATGGGTCACAAAGGAGTATGATGAAACAATTTTATTAACAATGTGTTATCAAAAATAATAGTGAAAAGTATTAGAAATATACTATTTTTCTGTAGCTTGTATACCAGTTACTAGTACTGATCTGCCTTATATATGACGCCATAAATTAAACACTTTCATTTAGTGGGAAAGTGCTAATGAGTCTTGCAGCTCTTTCCTACCACCCTCCCTATTGCACTTCCCACTGAGTCACATTTGTCGTTTGTTCTGATTATGGCTGTATAGACTCTGTTCTAGTGTACGCTCTGTCCATTAGCTTTAATTCTCACTGTCCCCTCTTTGTCCCTTCCCCTTGCAAGGACCTGATTTGTACGATGATCTGGTTGGAAAACTTAAAAGAAGCTGATGCGTTGATCAAAAATCCACAATCTAATTAATTCAGGATTCTGAAACAAATGAAAGATGTAGGCACGCCTTTGATTCAAAGAAAATACTTAGTGGAAATAGTACTAGAAATGACAGAATAGTGAAGGAAAAATATTAAGGTTATAAAAATTCATGTAGCTATTTCATGTTACCTTTGAATACATCAAGTGCTAATTTTTTCCGTTATTTTATTTCTAGCTCGATCCAAGGATCATTCAGCCCTTTTTGGCAGAATGTCGACAAACTATTGCCAAACTAGATAATCAGAACATGAAGGCTATTAAAGGCCTTGAGGATAGGCTCTATGCATTGGATCAGATGATAGCAAGTTGCAGCAGACTGGTGAATGAACAAAAAGAACTTGCTCAGGTAATACAAATGTATATTTGTGTGACGTTGGAAGATGGTAGACTTTTGATATGTGTATGCTGTTAAAGATTATAATGAAACAGTTGCATGTCTTAATGCAAGATAGTTTTCAATGTGTTACAGTAAAGCGCTATATTTATAATAATTGGACAGTTAAATATTATTTTTACGTTATGTTTTCAGTGCACAGCTGATTACCATATTCTTTTGAATACTTCAAAGTGTTCTTTCCTCTTTTGATCTGAAAAGAGGAGTTACCACTGTTGTATACTTCAGGAGTAAGAGAAAGTCTGTTCACCTTCAGGTTTCAGTCATGGAGGGATTTATTGTTATCCTTGTTGTCTAGAACTAGGGGAAAAAAAAATCAGAGCTTGATTGAGATACAGAATAAGAAAAAGACAGATTAATTTTTGTTTTTGAAGGCAAATACTTAGCCCTTGGTAACTGCCACTCTATAAAAGTACCTGAGAAGAGGTAATGTGCTTAATGGTTGATCACCAAGCTTGTAGTGAGGAGAAAATGTAGTGTGCCTGTCATTTGAAGTGGTAAGAAATTTGATTTAAAGCTTTTCTAAATATTAAAATACACAAACACACGAGCTGTACATTTTAAATAGTATAGTGCTGTAGTAAAGCTTCTTTATTAAATGCAGCTTCTGTGAAGAGCTTCAGTTAATTTTATACCCGATTGTCTTTTTGAAACTAGAAGTATATTAAGACCTGTATGCGATCATTACCTGATGTAATAGTTGTGTAGACTTTCACCATTGTGTCAGAATGGGGACCATAAGGAAACAAACGAGTTACTCATTTCTGCTTGGTGTGGTGTATCATTAGTGGGAATAATTGAGCAGCATTCTTCCCTATCTTGCTGGTCAGCTGGGTGGTTAGGGGCCCCTTTCAAGTCCTAGGGAAGAATTGGACTGGCAGTCATGTAGGACCCAGGTTTCCAGCTGCATCCTCTGGCTGGTGTGTAAAGGTGGGTGCTACTAGTTCTTCTGGCAGCATTACTTAAAAGTGGAGACTGTTCTCCAGTAATTTCAATGAGTAAGTCCAGGCATAAGTTTTTGTTAAATGTTTTTTAATGTTAAATGGTTTTTTTTGTATGTCTTGCATACATGTTTATGTTGTAGGCAGGTGCTAAATCCAAGAGAAATTTAGCATGATGGAGAAAGCTATTCTTACATCTCCCTACTTGGTTGCCCAGTGCTGTTGTGGTCTTAGCTGTGTTCTCCCTCTCCACTTGAATGAGGAATGTACCTCAAGTTTACCAATTCTACTTGAGTGACATGCCTAAAAGTCATGGAAAGTCAAGGAAAGATACTTGGTACCTTTTTTAAATACCTCTGTACATTTTGATTATGTGCCTTTTTGAAGATTTATCAGACTTCAGACTTTCAAATCTTCATCTTTGCCTTGTCTTTTTTTGTAAATCGGCTGTTCCTTTTGTATGTGTATCATAAAAGACACAAGTTTTTTGTTTTGTTTTAAGAATAGTGAGATGGAATCATAGAATGGTTTGGATTGGAAGGCACCTTGAATATCGTCTTATTCTGACCTCCCTACCGTGGACAAGGACGCCTTCCATTAGATCAGGTTTTCCAAAGCCACATCCAGCCTGAGCACTTCCAGGGTTCCACAGCCTCTATGGGCAACCAGTTTCAGTGCCTCACCACCCTCATCATGAAGAGTATGCCTTATCTTATACCCTAGATAGGACAACGTTTTTTTCTTCCGTAGTGAATTGAATGCTTGTGATTAAGTACTAAGTGTACTCCTAGATAGCTTTATTCCTTCGTTTTATATGGAAGCATTTCTGTATGTGCTGCATATATGATGGAAAAGCCTCAGGAAGCATTTTCTAATCAGATCTAGGAAGACATCGTACATCATTTTTCATTTCATATGCTTGTATGATTTCATCTACTACATTTAATGTAGTTGTTTAGATACCGTTTGAAAAAACTAGATGCTTAATGTGAGATTAGAGCTACTATCATGTTAATCGAATGATAGTCTGCATAGAAATCTTAAAAAGGATAGCTATGTGCAATATTCAAAAATATAGGCAAAGACTTGGGTATTTTTAAAGGGAGTGCTTAAATTTTTTTGATAACTGTTGATATTTGGTGTTACTAGAAGAAAACTAACTTTTCCTTTATATCACATTTTTCAGCAGTGAACTATTTCTGTTCATAAAGAAATAGCAAGTGGATGTATTTTATGGAACAAGAGTAAGGAACATCTAAATGGTAATTCCAGCAGCAGTATATGTATTGGAAGCTGTATACTTGTCTTTCCCAGGCTGGAAAAAGCTTATGTTCCATCTAGAATGTGACTTGACTTTCTATTCCCACTTAAGTTCTGTTACTGAAATTCAGAACAAACTTAGCCCACAGAACAGTCATCTGCTGCTAGAAGGCCTCGTTGCTTAGATAATTTGTTTGTCCCTTGGACTGTCTTAAGAGTTATTTTGTCTCTGGTTAGCCTTTTCAATGAACTGACCCTTAAACAGCCTTTTACATGAAAAAATACTTTTTGATTTATGTACTTGAGTAGTTAATCTCCATCTGCTGGAGCAATGGAAAGCTGCTTTGTTAAATTCAAAAACTGTTTTTCTCTGTGGAAGCTAGGATTTGTAGCATAAGCATATATAACTATGGTCAGTAGGTGGCATTATGTAATAAGTGTACTCACATAGAAAATTTGGAGCCTCTTTAATCTTTCAGTATGATTCTGTCCAGTAGCTTGTCCTTTACAGCATTTTTTTGTATTTGATTTTTTTTCCAAATTTTCTCAATTAATAGTGTAGCTTTTTAAAACATTGTTACATCAAAATTCACTTCTACAAACTAGATTCATAGAAGTGTTAGTCTTCTGTTAGTTCTGTTAACCATAGCCAACACACAGATTTTCAGATGGCTTTCTTGTTTCTGGGATTGTTCTGCTTCTCATAAAGTTAATGAGAAAAGAACTTTAATTAAACGGGGAGTGTTATCCATATTGTCAGTGTCATATTTTGTGCTTTTATATCCCTTCCACTTATTGACATTAGGGAAATCTTATTTTGTTTTTTGGGGGGGGATTTATCATGCTTCTAGGTCTTCTCAGCTGTTAATTACCCCACTGACTGCCACCTTTCCCTGTTGACTATTTGAATTTAAGTCTAAAGTGTTAAATATTTTCTTTTTTTTTTTTGATTTAGAAATAGTCACTGCGAAAATCAACGAAAGCACTAGCGTACCTGTTTATTTTCAGGGCTCTTCTTAGTTTACCTGTGATGCTCATGTCAACCCTTCCCATTTCTCAGGGCTAAAAAGGCAAGGACTTGTTGGTACAATTGATTACTTTACG
The DNA here is from genome assembly GCF_964211835.1 of Anser anser. Lineage (NCBI taxonomy): Eukaryota > Metazoa > Chordata > Aves > Anseriformes > Anatidae > Anser > Anser anser. The sequence goes on from NC_139721.1 coordinate 42,054,090, forward strand.
TCTTGGATTTCTCCAACATTTATTGTTTTCCTTGCTTTTTTTATTTTACTGTAGTTTTTCTTAACTAGCTGTTGTAGTTTAACCCCAGCAGGCAGCTCAGTGCCATACAGCTGCTTGCTCACTCTCCCCAGGTGGGATGGGGGAGAGAACCAGAAAGGTAAAAGTGTGAGAAATCATGAGTTGAGAAAGACAGTTTACTGGGTAAAGCAAAAGCCATGTGCACAGGCAGAGCCAAACCAGGAGTTCATTCACTGCTTCCCATTGGCAGGCAGGGGTTCAGCCCCTTCCAGGAGATTAAGGCTAATCACAATGGTTTCTTGGGAAGACGAACACCATCGCTCTGAACATCCCCCCCCTTCTCCTTCTTTACCCCAGCTTTTATTGCTGGGCATGACGCTCTGTGGTATGGGACATCCCTCTTGCCAGCCTGGGCCAGCTGCCCTGGCTGTGTCCCCTCCCAGCTCCTGGTGCACCCCCAGCCTCCTCGCTGGCAGGGCAGCACCAGGAGCTGGAAAGGCCTTGGCTTTGTGTGAGCACTGCTCTGCAACAGCTAAAACATTGGTCTGTTATCACTACTAGTCTCATAAAAAAATCCAAACCACAGCATTATGCAAGCCTCTACTAACTCTATCCCAGCCAAAACAATGACATTGTTTTTTTCTAGTATGCTGAGAATTTTATTTCTGATCTGCGTGCTATGAGAATTTTAGTTCGAAATTTATTTTAAAGATGGATTCACAGATACAGAAACCTCAAAAGATATTCAAACTTATGGATAGCCTTTTGGAACTGAGAGTAAAGCTGGAAGGAATTTCCTAGCTCAATGTATCCAGTTTTGTGTAATTGCAAGCTCCACACCACGTGACCAATTTAAAAAGCTTACTGAGATGCAATTTAAAAGCAATTATTTTCTTGACTTCTCTGTACATGTTACAGTTTTATACAATCTGATTATCCTAAAATGTATAAACATCCTTTCATCTCAGATCTGCATGTATTCTTGTCTAGTTCAAATCTGTATTTTCTCATGCCTAATCCTGTCTTTGATTTTGGTACTTGGCAATTCCGTAATGATTACCACAGCATGTTCAATGTCTTCCATAGCTAAACAATTCAAGTTCTTTTGGTGAGACTCTTCATCTCAATCATCTCTAACAATTCTTCTCACCTTTTCTAGTTTCCATTCACTTGGGCTGAATAAGGCAGTTAAAATGCTGGAAACCTGCTTTTGTTTGCCAAAAGGTCCTCCCTCATTCAATGCGGAAGTTGCACAGAGTTCAGTAACTGCATAGCTCTTCAGTATTCTCTTCCATCTGCTGTGTGCATCTTTCATTTTCTTTTCGTTACACTTAAACTACTTTTATGATACTTTACTTTCTGATTTCTGTGCTTTTCTCACTAGGATACAAATACTTATTGCAGGCTTTGCGAATAAGCTTTATAGTATTTGATGTCAAGACCTCTTCGCTTTCAATATTAAACCAGCAATGACAGTAATTTCATTTGTCACCTGGTATATGTAATTCTGTATGGCTTACTGTTCTCATTGACTTCAACATCAAAAAGAAACGCTTTGAACTAATGTCTGTCTTTTATTTCTTTATTAAGAAAACAAAGGGTTAATAAACAAGTTTATGGAAGTACAAATGTAGTGTCCGCTGTGTTCAAGCAATGTGTCAGATGCAACATGGAAGTGGACAAAATCAATGAGCAAAATCATATGCAAAGAACCACACTGCCTCCAGCAGTATTTTGTCTCACCTGTTGAATGTGACAAAGGAGACAATGGCCCGGCACAGCAGTTCTTATGTCGGGATGCTTCCCTGTCCCTGCCTTTGCTGCCTCTTCTGCGTATGTCTACATATGTTACCTTCTGTAATCATCAATCTAAGACATGTCTAAGATGGTCCAACTTTCCTGTTTTGCCCCCTGACCCTTTTACGGGGTTGCCTGTTGTCATCCACAACATAACAAGTAATTCCTTGCCCTGCCCAATCTCCAACTTGCAAATAAATGTCTGGCTGCACTTTTCCATTCTTGTTGTCTCGCTGAAGTTGCTTTCTCTGCCTACTTCCTCTTGTTCCACTGGCTCATCAGAAACGAGAAGAGTTTAGAGCAAGTGTTCACAATTGGAGAGACTTGTCAGCCCTCCCCACCATGATGCATATGGATAAAGAGACCCTATTGCTTTATGCCAGGTGTTTTGTAACCCTTGACTTAGCTACTTCAGCTTTTAAAATATTTTTGTATCTTTCTGGATTACTGAAGAGAAGTTGGTGGGGAGAATTTCCATTCATGAAACTTCCTCCACCCTCACATACGGTATTAATAGGATGTTTGCCAACAAAACTTTCTATTTGGTTGTTATGCAAAGCCAGCGCCCTTTACAGGAATAAAAGAAGAAAAATGTATTACTGATAGTGTTTGCAGTATTCTCAGCTCTACAATTGGTAAAATGGACAACCGTTTCAGAGAGTCTGTGTTGCGGTCTAGATTCCACAGAAAATCCTGGTCATAATGCTCTTTTGTCCTTCTCTCTTTCATTGCATTTTCTTACACTGTAGAGGCCCAGAGCAAATTCCTAATTCCTGCCCCATAATAGGAAAGTTAATACTTCCGAGTAAAAACAATTATAAGAATTTTAACATATTGCAAAAGCACTTAATGTTCCTCAGTTTATATTTTTAATGGTTCAGTATTTGACTTTTCAGAGGAAATTTGTGAGGAACAGTCTTATACAAGTAGACAATGGAAGAGCTAATGACAGACAATTACATCTTGGAATAATGAAGACTAAGTGAAAATTGATGCTTCTAATAAGGAGTATCAGGCATCCTTAATTGTCACTGCATGTATTTATTTTGCTGTGTTTTAAAGGTTATACATTCCATACTGCATAAAGAAGTTCAATAATTTGTCTTAGGTAGGACTTGCATGGCTGAAAATTTAGTGACAATTATGATCTACTTCCTAATTGGCAGATAACGAATGAAGATGATGTTTAAATTTGTACATACATTCATTCTAGGAAGGAGGGGGAAAAGTTATTTTCATATATGAATTTAATTGTTTAAGAGGTAGATTCTTTCGCCCACAGTAATAATACTGGATATGCTATAATGTTAAGTCTTGGATATGCCAGAATTTAAAAAGCTGTTTGCAGGAATTAGAATGATGGTTGATTGCCTTAGAATTAGTATCTACTTCTTTCTGCTGCATTAAATTTAAAATCTTTCACTTGTGCTGGTTAGTTGTGGGAAGTTCTTAAAAGGTTATGTTGGTAATGTTTGGAGATTAAAATCTCATCTGAGATTTATTTGGTATTGGATTAGAGAATGGAAGTAATGTGAGCTTGACACTTGATTTCTCTATGTAGGATTCTGTTATACCCTTTAATAGTTACAGGAATTTTATTAAAAGTCTTGCATGCTTACAGAGAAGATGATTACTTCAGTGCTTTTTGATCGTTACAAAGCTTGTGTAACAAATGTCTTTTCTCCTATAGGGATTTTTGGCTAATCAGAAGAGAGCTGAGAACTTGAAAGATCCTTCTGTGCTGCCTGACTTGTGCTTGAGTCATGCAAATCAGCTGATGATTATGTTAACTAATCACAGAAAACTGTTAGATATTAAACAGAAGTGCACCACTGCCAAACAGGAGCTTGCAAATAATCTTCAAGTCAGACTAAAGTAAGTTACAACTTCTCAACTTGGCATTGCAAATTCCACTTGTATTGATATTCTTAAAAGAAAAAGTGTCATAAGGAAATCTTCAGTAATGCACAGAGGCTTTTCTCAATGGAAGAGAAAATAAAAGTTGGATCAGTTGAGGTTGTTTATCAAGTCATCTGTAAGTAAGAAACAAAATATTACTTAAGCTGTAAGAAAAAAAATCTCTTAATGACCTTCAAATTAATAAAACAATATTCTTGAACCTACAATCCCCTCTCCTGTCATCAACCTTGAAAGCCATCAATATCGTATTTAAAATCTGGCAATTATATTGATATTTTCAAAAGAGTGTAATAAATATAAGTAAAACATTCTTCAGTAGCTTGTGATCATATCAAAGCAGGAAAGCATTACATTAGTTTGTTATTTACTTGCAGTTAATGAAAAATAATTACATCTACTGACAGTGAAAATGTCATTTTTTCATGTAAGTGTCCTTGCCGTATGCCATAGAAGGCAGTAAGTAGTCTGTATTGCTAAATGGAAAAAGTGTTCTTTCCACTATTAAACCTAATCCTTAAGCTTTATTTAATGTTATGTCAGATACATAGGGAAAGTGTACAGACTTAGATCATTCCTTCAGAACGGGTTATGTTTATACTAGCTGTTAATAATTAGGCAACATTAGTGAAGGGTGTAGAGGGCAAGAAGTATGAGTAGTGGCTGAGGTCCCTTGGTTTGTTCAGTCCAGAGCAGAGCAGGCTGAGGGGAGGCCTCATGGCGGCCTGCAGCTCCCTCACGAGGGGAGCGGAGGGGCAGGCGCTGAGCTCTGCTCTCTGGGGACAGCGACAGGACCCGAGGGAACGGCATGGGGCTGGGACAGGGGAGGGTCAGGCTGGGTGTTAGGGAAAGGTTCTGCACCCATAGGGTGGTCGGGCACTGGGACAGGCTCCCCAGGGCAGGGGTCACGGCACTGAGCCTGTTCGAGTTCGAGAAGCATTTGGACAATGCTCTCAGACACATGGTCTGATTTTTGGGTGGTCCTATGTGGAGCCAGGTGCTGGGACCTGATGATCCGTGTGGGTCCTGTCCAACTCGGGATATTTTGTGGTTCTATGAACACTGACGCTGTTAAACTTGCACACTGGATTGGTTATTCATCAAGGAGATATTTTTTCTTCTTGACAAGATTACAGTTTGTATAAAAAATGTAGTTTAAGGATGCAGGGAAAAGTAAAGCAGAATCAGCAGTGCAGTAATGACAGATTCTGTGTTTGTAAGATGAATTATTGCTAGGGAAATCAGAATAGGAATTTGTTTCTCTTCAGTGCCCATGCACCTACTCTTACCCTTCTGAAAAGATGTATTTTTTGTTTTTTCACCATTTTTCAAAAGCAGAGAGGGTTAGTATGTAGAAGTTAGCTTACCATAAACATCCCTTTGATTTCCTATATGCTGAAGTACTGGTGTAGCTATGTACCTAATTCACAAGTTACTAGAGGAAAAGAATTGCATCCCTTTGGAAGGAGAAAGTGAGGCACAGAGAATGAATGCAAGGAGGATAGATCTTGAGAAGAATAAAGCATAGATTAAAAAAAAAAAAACAACTTTTGTGTGTCAAACCAAAGGTGGTTCTAGATTGTCTTTAGCAGCAGCTAGTAGCAAATGACTGTAACAGGAATGAGGAAAATACATATTTTCCTCTAAGAATATTTACATATTGAAGTAGTTCTGGGTTTAACTGCTGGGTAATTACTTTAACTACTTCTTTTGAATCCACGAACTCTTCCTGGCTTTTGTAAGTTCAGCCGTGCAACTCTTCTGTGGAAAAAGTCCTTCCTTTTGTGCTTGAACTGGCCACTTGTTGGCTTTGTGTAATGCTCTCTGTTTATTTGTTGCTACTCATTACTGTGAGAAAGTTAAAAGTGTATGTTTGTCTTCTCTGTTGGCATATGTTCCTCCTAGTTTAATGTTGGCTTCATTGTATTTGTCACTTTTACTTCACTTCTGTCAACAAAAAGATTTTTTGTTACTGCAAGGGTGCTATGACTTCTTTGGAAAAGTTGCTGTAATGTTTCCACTGAGACACCAGGTTATCACCTTTTTAGTAGTTAAGCTGTGATTTAATTATTTTGGTGTCTGTGTTTGAAATTACTATATTGACCAAGGAATGCATGTGTATATTTTCAATAAGATAGTTGGATGTGTGGTTACATAAAATGAAAATTTGTATGCTAGCAGGGCGGTTATTTGTAGTGAGCAAGTAGATGGTGTGAACTTCCTAGGCAGTCTTTAGATCTTCTCTTTGACGGTATCCCCACCCCTGATATTTCTGGCTAATGCTTTTCCATATTTTTAAGATTTATAAACAAAGACTAGTGTCGTCTTTGCTCTGGATGTACGAACTTCTTTGTAAATTCTTCTAGAGAAAATTACATTATAAGGTTATCTATGCTAAGAGTATTACTTACCAAAAACAATACCTTAACTTAAATGTTGGTGAGTGTTACTTTGAACGTTTATGTGGATTTTTTACTCTGAGAAGTTAATAGAGAAGACAACTACTGAATTCTGAATTACTTGGTACTTCCAGATAACCTGTTGTTGACCTGTGTAAAATAATATTGTTTAGCTGATCCAAAGATGTTGCTAATTTTGGATAAATTAAAATGCAGAAGAGATGACTAAGTTGCTATCTTCTAAATCGTAACCTGCTTTTGTAGGTGGTGTTGTTTTGTAATGCTTCATGCTGACCAAGATGGAGAGAAACTGCAAGCTTTGCTTCGTCTTGTAACAGAGCTTCTAGAAAGGGTCAAGGTTGTAGAGGCTCTCAGCACTGTTCCTCAAATGTACTGTCTAGCTGTCGTTGAGGTTGTAAGGAGAAAAATGTTCATAAAACACTACAGGGAGGTAAGTAAATACAAAGGTTTGGTCTTGACAGTTTGTCAACGTATAAATTAACTACTAATTATGCATTTTCCTTTCTGCAGTGGGCGGGTGCTTTAATAAAAGATGGGAAACACCTATATGAAGCTGAAAGAGCAAAAAGAGAATCTTTTGGTAAACTGTTTAGTAAGTACTTTCTCTTCTGTGAAATCAGAGCTATGGTTTAGTATGACTTTTGTCTTTAAGGGTAGTTAAAATATTTTCATTATGTTGTAATTTAAATACCTGCATGTTGTTTTTTGTTGCTTAAATAGAGAACATACGGTGTGCCAGGAGGTCCTGTTATGAACAAATTTTGCTACTAAATCATGTTACGATTTAATCTATTCCATATAGTTTATCCAAAATATTGTGAAAGTTCTAATTAGTTTAATGGTTCTGAAAGAAAAAAAAATCGTAATTACTACACTTGAATGGAGTTTCTTCTTGAACATGTTCTACAAGCTTTACTATTCCATTAAATAACACTTGTGAAACCATTACCGAATATTTGGGTATTGGTACAGTTTCATTGATATTTCTTCAGGAAAGACAAAAACTAAAGTTGCACGTGTATAACACTTGACCAGAGGTTTAAAAAAAAAAAGTATGAAGTTTGAGTAAAAAAAAGAAATCAGAGAAACTGGATTTTTCCTACTAAATTTGTATCCTATGTTCTAAATGAACTACTAAAATAAGAAAATTGAGTAAAAGGTTATCAAAATTTTGGAAAGGAGATTTGCAAGATTATGAAGAAGAAAATTTGAAAAACGACTTGAGGATTTTAAGAGATAAGCACTAAGGGAACAATCTCAAATGGAGTGCGAAGTTGTATTTTTCATGGTGGGTTTTGCATGAAGTTCCATGCAAAAAGTTCCAGTTTTTGTTAAGAAATAGCATAGTTGGTAACACCTTCAAATTTGGTTCAGTTGTTAAAGTGTTTCTCATGGGGCATTGTTTGTATGTTGCATTTATTTCTTTTAAATAACCACTTTTTTTCTTTGCCCAGGGAAGTCTTTTCTAAGGAATCGCTTGTTCAGAGGACTTGATTCCTGGCCTCCATCATTTTGTGTATGTACTCAGCATCTTTGTTTCTTTCATGTTTGTAAACAGTACTGTAAATTAAACTAGGCTTAATTAATGTTGTATGCCTGTCACATTGCTGACACAAAAGAAACAACTAGAAACTACTATTTTTTGCTATTTAAAGTGATGTGTATTAACACTGGTTCCTAACTTGCGTTGCAGTGGGAGAGGAAATATCAGTTTGATACTCTGTTTTAAGAAGGAGCCTCTGGAATTGAATAAAAAAAGCTGTTGATCGGAAAGCAGAGGCCAGGAGGGATAATTTGCCTAACTAATCCAATATTTTGAATAATACAGCCATTAGATTATTCATGCTGCAAAAACAAGTAAAAGGTTTTCGTGTTTTCCTGTAATTACTAGATGAGCGGAGCAGAGTTTTCATCTCTTCATTGGTTGATAACATGATGGTGAAAAAGTGTAGCTATAATCAAGTATTGTCTATTAAATTTAATTTCGCACAGACTGGTTAATTCAAGTAAGATCTATCTCTGTGATTCTAATGTTGCCATCTTATTTTGCCTTGTTTACCCTTTGCAGCTTCTCTTTTGCAGCATTTTTTTTTTGAAAAGATGCTGGGAAGAAATAAAAATGCTACTTTTCTATTTTAAATACTGAATCGGATTGATACTTAAATATTTGTTTAGTAGCACAATAAGTAAAGTTTCAGTGCCATCTCTTATCCCTTAACTACTTAAATCATTAATGCTTACAAAGCTTGGTAATAGGGAGGAAGTACTGATGCCAGAGGCACTATGGATAATGACTGTAAATGTAAATTAACTTTTTAGGGTTGTATGGGTGAGGATGTAGCCAGACACAGTTTCTTTAAAAAGATAATGAATTCTTTTGAGAGATCAGTTTGTTAAACTTCTCCATTATGAATTAGGCTCCTTTTTTGAATCGTTCCTTAGTCATCTTGATATCACCTTTATAACAATGTAAACTAATTTCTTCTTAATACAGACACGAAAACCTCGCAGGTTTGACAGTGAGCTTCCAGATATCTCATTAAGTGACTTGCAGTTTTTGCAGTCATTTTGTCCTTCAGAAGTACAGCCATTACTCAGGTAAATCACCTTTTTAAACTTTGTGCAATATGGAGGTAACTTCCCTTTCTGTCGTGCTTCCACTTCCAATTTATTTTGCATAAGGAACAGACAAGGATATTTTTGTTAAACTGATATTCTTAAGCAATGCTCTTTTGCTGACTTAGTGCAGATATATGTTACTTAAATGCTTATAAACAAGCTCAGATGACCTGAACACATGTATGCCCTATGTATTCTGTATGGAGATGTAAAGGATGTTGGACATTGCTCTTATGGTTAGTGAACTTTCAATTCATGTGTCTTAAACCTGTAAAAATTGGGCAAGCACAAAATAGGCAGGAGCAAGTCCTCTGTAAGGTGCTGTCTAGGAAGAGGTCTATCTGTATCACTGTAATCAGATGCTACAGGTATCTGCATTCTCCGTTCTAACAAATGTCACTGTATTTAGAGATTTTCTCAGATTTCATTTTCTAGCTCTAAGGCCACAATCCCACAAAGGATTGATAATGTAAAAAGGAGTTTCTCCACTGTCATTTGTCAGGTTCATCAACAGTACCAACCTGCAACCTGTTACTAGTCCACAGTGCAGGAGCTGAATTGACTGCATTTTTCACCTTTATGTTGTAATGGCATTCTTTTTAATTCAGAAGTCCTGGAAATCCTCCTGGTGCTATGGCTACTGACATTAACAATAAGTATAGTGAGTTTAGTTTGCTTGAGAGTGAATTTGCCATAGATCGCAATGCAACTGATAAACCATTCTGATTTCCTCGTTACACTGTTAAGTTTGCATCTCAGTCACTGTGGAGATAAAAAGCAAACTATCATGATATGTATTGCTGATATTTGCTGTGAATTTTACAGCCTTCCTAGGAAGTTCAGATTGAGTTCAGGAAGAATTTTGTTTTTCTGTTGTCGGGAAATCATCAGTAACTAAACTGTTGCGGATTACTGATGTAATGATAGAGCTTTCCACTTGATGGCAATAGAGGTGGAATTATGTCATGTTCACTCTGTTTCGTGTTTACGTTTGGTGGCAATGTTGATGACAGTGGAGGACTTGTAACTTGAGTGGGCTGAGTTGCCCCACATGTTGGTACACTCTGAGCTTCAGAACAAACTTCAGAGCAGTGCTTTGTCTGGTATTTTCATTTAACATCTAAAAAGAAAATCAGCAAACTAGCAAGCTGAAACTTAGCACAGAATCCTTACCTATCACCACCCTGAGCTGCATAATTAAAATGATGCTTCTAGTATATATACTATTATCTAGTACATAATATTTTGATTAGAGAATGCAAAATACAGTGAAATATAATCTGCTTTTATTATGTTGTTAGTCTAAATTAACTTCAGTTTCATGACTTCAGTGAAGTAATTCCAGATAAATATTCTGGAAGTACAGGCTCTCAAGAAAAATGGAATAAATATTACTTTCCTGGAGGTTTAGGAAACTTGCAATTGAAATCTTACAGTGCAAAACTTGCAATATGATCACAACACATTATTCAGCCTTTTAATTTAGGCTACTTATCATTGAGAAAGCATAATTGAGAATTAATTGTTGTTTCAAAGGAAGAGCTGGATTGGAGAAAATCCAAGAGAATAATTGAGTCATAAGTGCTTCAATTACAAATCGAATCACCATCAATTCTCTTCTGTTAGTGTTGTTGTAACTCTAGGTACTAGTGGTAAATCTTTTTCTCAGAAGGAAAGACTCTGATATATTACTTCCCCATTACTGTGTTTATTATTATTTAGTCCTTAAGAGCTCTTGAGTTCTTATTTTAAAGCATAAATACCAGGTGTTTTTGTGGATTTTCCATGTAAAATAGATGAAACGAAGAAAATATAAACTTTATACAGAGAGAAGCTTAGCCTTATTGGAATACCTATATAACACTTTAATATGTTTGAATATTAGATGTAACAGTAAGGGGAAAAGAGTTAATCTTGCACTGTTTTTAAGGGTTCCCATACTTTGCGACTTCGAACCTCTTCACCAGCATGTACGTGCTCTACATAACCTGGTAAAAGCAGCACAGAGTTTGGATGAAATGTCACAAACCATTACAGACCTGCTGAATGAACAAAAGGTATGTGCTTTTTTTTACCAAGAAAATAGAGTATTGGAAAAGAGTTGTGTATCTTCATAATATTGTTTTAACTGAAAAAAACTGTTCCAGACATGAAGATTAGGTTATCTCACAACTGCATAGTAATTGTTTCTTTTCTGTTGAGTAAAATGAGCCTATTTAGAAAGCAATCTAAAGATATTAAACGTTTATCAGATGTTTATATTTTACAGAATTTTTAAAATTAGGAAAATAAATTAGAGAGTCTAATAGAATTATTCTGAATATTTTTCTGCCTTTGTGAGCTTTTGTGTGTGCAATGTGTATATTTTGCCAATGTTGCTTTAGCTTGTATTTTAGTTTGTTCTTCCTGTAGATACTTGCATTGATTTTTTTTAAGTCTTTCTGGCACAAACAGGTAAGGGAGAATTCAGGACCTTGATTGATTGTCCCCATTAATCTGCATATTGGTGTGTCATCTACTCCTTTTGTTGCAGTCCTGTTTCTTGGGGAAGGGAAGTAATATGTGCAGTTCTTTGAGTATAGAAGAAATAGATGGGAAAAATTTCTTCCTCATTTCGCTCTACTGTTAAGCAGATACTTTGCCCTAGAAACTCTATTCCTGTCAATCACTTTTGATTCTACACATTCTGCCTCTTTCATAGTATGCCAAATGGAGTCATTTTAGCTTGTGACTGTAACCTGTCCTGTTGACTTCAAGCAAAAGTTCAAACATAGCTTAAAGTTGACTGCTTCATATTGGGCTTCTCTAGTAGTTGTAGTATAGAATTTTTGCAGGACTCCATGCTATCTACAGTGTGAGTGTTCAGATACATTTTGATGCTGACTAGAAGCAATTTTTGTAACTGTCTTTATACTGAGCCTGTCCTAGTTCCACTGAAATTTGAGGTATACTCTTCAAATAGGTTGTTAACTATTTTATCCTCAAGATCATGTGCATGTTCAATTTTGAATTAGAAAATTCCTGCTTAAACTACATGCATGAAGTCCTCTGTCTTTTTACTCCTTTGAAACTCGAACAAGATATTTACTGGTAGTCTTTGTATAAAATGAGATCTGGGCTATTCTTTGTTCTGAAATATGAAAATGGTGTGCCATTTGTCAGCTTAGCTCTTTTCTCTTTATGAAGGTTGCTTTCTTTATGAACAGCCATTGTGAACGAGAGTTAGGGCCCGATTGCTGTATTAGACAATGGAATGGCTAGGAGTAGTGTAACTTCTGTGAAGTGTGGGATTTTTCTGAATATACTCTTCTAACATGCCACGCTATGGTATGTAGAAGTCCACCCCCATCTTGGAGCATACTGAGATTTATCTTGTAAGAAACCAAGGCAGTGACAGGGGTTCTAGGGAATTCTTAATATCACTGAAGCTTGGAGTGTCAGGATAGTGTGAAATAAATCAAAAGAATAACTTTTAATCCAAAATATATATAATAGTAGAACAAGAAACAGGAAAGGTGCCTTGTTCAGTCTTGATCGTAGAATCATAGAATTGTTAAGGTTGGAAAAGACCTCTAAGATATCTGATCCAACTGTCCCACTAAACCATGTCCCTAAGTACCATGTCCAACCTTTCCTTAAACACCCCCAGGGATGGTGACTCTACCACCTCTCTGGGCAACCCGTTCCAATGCCTGACTACTCTTTCTGAGAATAAATGTCTCCTCATTTCCAACCTAAACCTCCCCTGGAGCAACTTGAGGCCATTCCCTCTAGTCCTATCACTAGTTACGTGTGAGAAGAGGCCAACCCCCAGCTCCCCACCACTTCCTTTCAGGTAGCTGTAGAGAGCAATGAGGTCTCCCCTGAGCCTCCTCTTCTCCAGACTAAACAACCACAATTCCCTCAGCCGCTCTTCATAGCACTTGTGTTCCAGGCCCTTCACCATCGTCATAGCCCTTCTCTGGACACGTTCTGGGGCCTCGATGTCCTTCTTGTAGTGAGGGGCCCAAAACTGAACACAGTACTTGAGGTGCGGACTCACCAGAGCAGAGTACAAGGGGATGATCACCTCCCTGGGCCTGCAGGCTACGCTGCTGATACAAGCCAGGATGCCATTGGCCTTCTTGGCTACCTGGGCCAAGGTGCTCGTGTTCAAGTGAGCATCAATCAGTACCCCCAGATCCTTTTCCTCTGCAGAGCTTTCAAGCCACTCTGGCTCAAGCCGTAGCGCTGCATGGGATGGTTGTGGCCAAAGTGCAGGACCCGGCACTTAGCCATGTTGAACTTCATCTCATTGGCCTCTGCCCATCCACCCATCCTGTCCAGGTCCCTTTACAGGGCCATCCTACCCCCTCCGGCAGCTCGATACTTCCCCCCAACTTGGTGTCATCTGCAAACTTACTGAGGGTGCACTCAATTCCCTCATCCAAGTCAACAATAAAGATATTAAAGAGGATGGGTCCCAACACCAACCCCTGGGGAACACCACAGGTGACCCGGTCGCCAGCTGGATTTCACTCTATTCACCACCACTCTCTGGGCCTGGCCGTCCAGACAGTTTCTAACCGAGGAAAGTGTGCACCTGTCCATGCCATGGGCTGCCAGCTTCTCCCGGAGCGTACTGTGGGACCGTGTCAAAGGCCTTGCTGAAGTCTAGGTAGGCTACATCAACAGGCTTTCCCTTATCTACCAGGTTGGTTACTTGGTCATAGAAGGGATGGTTTCTATTGCTCTGAAAGTCCACCTAAATATTGGTTCAGACTTGTTTATCTGAGAAATCTGTATCTGTATCAGGCTTTACAAAAAATGCGTGCCAAATCAGGAGAATGTTCTATCCACATTTTTTTTTGCTGTTCTTTGATCAGTTTGGATTCTTGGCTGACTCAAAAATGTGAAATGGTTAGACAGATTTGGATAATTCTCTCTTCCCTTTAAGTAAATTAAATTACACAATCAGAGTTGGGCAACTCGTGATGTCATCTTGAAAATGCCTGTCTCTGTATGTCATTTCAATGATTCATTTGAACATCTTTTTAACTGAAGCAAATAGGTCTGAAGAGATTTTTCTTTGTCAGTATTCTTGTTATCACCTGATAGAAAATTGGGCCCTTTCTATTTGTCACTTTGTTTTGCAAATGATCTAGCAGTATTTTTTGGTTGTTTTGCTTTAAATCATAGAACATATAATCAAAGAAAGGCTTAGGTTGGAAAGGACCTTAAAGATCATCTAGTTCCAACCCACCTGCCACGGGCAGGGATGCCAGCCACTAGATCAGGTTGCCCTGGGCCCCATCCAACCTAGTCTTGAACATCTCCAGAGATGGGGCATCCACAGCTTCTCTTGGCAACCTGTTCTAATTGCCTCACCACCCTCTGAATGAAGAATTTCCTCCTAACCTCTAATCTAAATCTCCCCTCTTCTAGTTTAAAACCGTTTCCCTTTGTCCATCATTATCTGCCCGAGCAAAAAGTTGCTCTCCATCTTTTTTATAAACCCTCTTTAAGTACTTGAACCCCCCCTTTAAGTAGTGAAAGGTCTCAGTGAGGTCACCCCGGAGCCTTCTCTTCTGTAGGCTGAACATCCCCAGCGCTCTCAGCCTTTCTTCAGAGGTGTTTCAGCCCTCTGATCATCCTCATGTCCCTCCTCTGGACCTGCTCTAACAGATCTACATCCCTCTTTGCATATGCTCTTCTGTTTTTATTTAAAATGATTGAGATAATATGAAAATGACCTCTTATCGTCAGTATTGCTAGGTATTTCTAACCATGAGCCAGCAATGTGCCCTTGTGGCCAAGAAGGCCAGTGGTATCTTGGGGTGCATTTTGAAGAGTGTTGCCAGCAGGCCAAGGGAGGCAATCCTCCCCCTCTACTCAGCCATGGTAAGGCCACACCTGGAGCATTGTGTCAGTTCTGGGCTCCCCAGCACAAGAGGGATATAGAACTGCTGGAGCGAGTCCAGAGGAGGGCTACAAAGATGATTAGAGGACTGGAACACCTGTCGTACGAGGACAGGCTGAAAGAACTGGGCCTGTTTAGCCTGGAAAAGAGAAGACTGAGGGCAGACCTCATTAATGTACATAAATATCCGAGGGGAGGGTGTAGAGAGGATGGAGCTGGTCTCTTTCCAGTTCTGTCCAGCAACAGGATGAGAGGCAATGGGCACAGACTTGAAGCACAGGAAGTTCCTGCTGATTATGAGGGGGCACTTGTTTACTGTGAGGGTGACGGAGCACTGGGACAGGCTACCCAGAGAGGTTGTGGAGTCTCCTTCTCTGGAGGTATTCACAATCCACCTGGACGCCATCCTGCGCAACATCCTCTAGGTGATCCTGCTTGGCAGGGGCGTTGGACTAGATGATCATAAGAGGTCCCTTCCAACCATGCCCATTCTGTCATTCTGTGAATTTACACAATATAATTTGCAGGATAAATACATATTTAATAATAATCCTGAATATTACTATTTTTCATGGTTTGTGAACTGTCAGATATCTTCCCAGGATGTTGATGATTGTGCAGACTCTGAATGTTGCTCATGTAGCCCATATAGTATTTGCCCAGGGAGGCACACTTGACCCCAGCCTCCATTTCCACACAGGTAGCAGCAGAAGCCTGGTTCTCCAAGTTGGACTGTGATAGTTTTTCAGGCTTATTAATAGTGCAGCAGTTCAGCTTTTTCTGCATCAGGCAGGAGTTCAGCTTCTGTGGTTGATGCAGGAGGATCGTCTTTTGATAGCTGCTTTAGGCAGGAGAGGAAATCTGTCTGCAGCCAAATGAACAAAGAGCAAGTCAGAGGGAATCCAGTAACTGATCGGGAAAGCTAGTAATATATATTCTAAGTGTCCCATTAATTCTTATCAGTCCAGCTTTGATGACACGGATAGTATGCATCTTTATCTGAGGTTTCTTTTTTTTAGTATTACATCAAAGTATTTAAAGAATAATGTTGTTTGTTTTTGTTTAATTTGTTGCTATTTTGAAATGTGTTTTTCTTTGTAATGCTTACTGCTTTTTCTGTTTCATTTAATGGTCTCACACAGATTGATGTGTTCTTTCATTTCTATAATACAAAGTTTAATCTGATTAGTGATTGGGTTAAAGATACCTAGGAGAAAGTTAAGATGCCCATAGGAGTGAGGTAAGAGGATTAAGGTGTCTTCTCCATGGTTAGTAGGTAATTAACATGTGCAATCCTGTGGTGTTAAAAGGTCCTAGTGTAAGAGAAGGCTTTTCAAATGAGATTAGGTATCTATCATTTGTTCTAGTTGAGTTCAAAATCCATTGCTGTTTATAATCCTTCAAAGAGTTGCACAGTTCCTTGCCTATGATTTTATCTACTGATCTAACTAGAACAAGGCATGTAATCCAGTAACAGCTCAGAGCATTACAATTACTTCTGATTTCTAGTTTTCCTTGTTTGCTCTGGACTTTGTCACAGAAATTACAGCATATGACATATGCATGCATTACTGCATATACTTTGTAAATGGACTACATAGCGGACATCAAGTTTTCAGGGAAATAAGCAGAAGTAAACAAAGTCTTCCATCTAGTTTCAGTTCCTCAAAATGTGAGGTTTTACTCTTCACTAGGAAATAATGTAGTAATTCAACCAGAGTTCCACCCTAGTTCACAGCAGCCACTGCAAAGACATTGAATTTGTTACAGCCTTGTTTCGGTTTCCCTCAGAACTGTGTAAAAAAAAATGAAGTTCACTTCAGAGTATTTCTCTACGCAGTGAAAAGTTGTGGTTTATTTTCCTCTTCTTTATGCTGTATTCTTACTCTACACTTTCTAGTATGATCCTCCAGGAGTGTCAAAAATTGATACCATCTTTCCTTTGCATGTGGCTTTCTGTAGGGCTTTCTAATATTCAGTCTTCAAAGTCATTTTTCATGTGCTTGCTTTTATCTGTGATGCTAGCTTTTATTACTGTTAAAGCTCTGGTTTATCAATATTAAATGCTTGTCAGTTAAAGCATGTGGTTTGAGTCCAGGCATTTATCAACATATAGAATATCTTTCAACATTTCTTTTTCTCAATTTTCTTAGATAAACAGCAAGCTGAAATTAATCACAAGGGAAACATGTTGAAATCTGGACTGATAGTATTTTTAAAAAAGGAATTGTTCCATTTATGTTTTTTGTCTCTTGTGTCCTGTATTCATTTTTGATGGCTAAAGACAGTATTTTGAAAGAATAATATAAAGCTTTTTGCAGCGGGTTTTGATCATCAAATTTAAAAATTACTGTATGATTTACTTTCATAGAAATGAAAAGGCTAATGGAGGTAAGGTATATATGCAAGTCTGCTGTTTAGGTGAGTGTCACAACTGGAAATAAGTTATTCCTAAATCTTAGTTTAGTATTCATTTCTTACTCATATTAGTAATGTTACATCTCCATGAAGAAAACATATACCTAATACAGAGAAGGATAAGGTCCCTTTTTGGGTAGCAGCTATTTGTAAAAAGATTGAGAAAACAAAACAAAACAAAAAAAATAGGTATTTATGCAACAGCAGTCTGGTGTCTGCCACTTTTGTCTGGTTTTGGCGTTCTGTTGCTGACCATTTATTGCCCTGCTCTACTAACTCATGTCATTTAAGTAGCTGAATTAAACAGATAACAAAAGTTTCTTCAGTAAAAATTAATATCCTGGAGAAGACTAGACACACTATTTAAATGCATGGAGACAGCAGGTATATTTTGGAAAAGAGGTGTGCACAGGATCATTAGCTGGAGGAGGTTGTTGGCTTTTTGGAACTGAGCATCATTCTGGAAGATGTCCTTCAACTGAATTCACTTAAAGTATATTTTCCATGGCAGTATAGAAAAGCATTTACACTTCTGAAATTTACTGTAGCACCTGTCTTTGAAATTACTTCAGATTTGTTTTCAAACACTGTACATGAACTTCACAGTAGAGTTTGCAGAATTTGAACTCTTGCTTTATAATCCTCAGTGCTGAACAAGAGGTAATAGTGATGAGATTTAAACATGTTATCTAATCTCAGTTAATTGGAAAATAGATGAGAGGTAGTCTTTAGCCTTTTAAATATCAAAAGCACTGTGATCAGAGTTTTTTTGGAAATAATTCCACAAAGGTGAAGAAGCTTGCATAATACTTGTGCTGGGTTACAAACTGCTGTTATTCAGGGGTGATTGTGGAGAGGTGTTCTAATCCTTAGCCTTTCAGTTGAAGACTCAAGTGTTTGGAGTTACAGAATCAGGTTTAGTGCTATCCAGTGTCTCTAGGCAAAATGACAAATGTTGGTGTTGGAAGCAACATGGGGAAATAAATCCACTCCAACTGCTATGTCCTGACTTCTGAAAAGTAAGAATTTTGCCTTTAATAAGAAGGTGCTCTTTATTATATTAGTAGTCTTTTACACTTGCACTTACTGATCTCAGAAGTAGAACAATTCTCATTGCAAGTTTTTGATACTTACGTTAGAAGACAACATTTTGTCTTGGTAAAGTTTGTGTAAATCTCTTTAATTTAATATTCATTAATAGTATCTGAATTAAACTAAATCTTAACGGCAGTATTAACAAGAATAAATTAGAAATAACTTAAAATTATTAAGGAAAAACAATTTCAGCAGATTGTTGGAAAACAAAGGGTATCTATTTCTGACCAGTTCCTTCATTTTTCATCCAAAATTGTTTCAGACTTCTCAAACACAATCATACGTGATTTATGTAGGATTTCTATATAGGTGGACATTTAATATTTGTTTGATCAATTTTCAATTTTTTTAAAAATTATCACTTGCAATTTCTGCAATTTTTAGTTAAATTGCAGTCTTAGTTATTTCGGATCCTTACAGATAAGGCTGACTTCTTCATTCTAGTTTTTCCTGGTAATTATTGATCAATTCAAAAATATTTGTCATTGCTTCTGCCAATCTCTTTAAATACTTTTTTGTGTTCTTTAAATTCTAGGCCTCCAATAGTCAAGCATCGCCACAATCTGCTGCTACACCAAGGATGGAAAGTACAACAGGAACCACAGTTGCTACCTCTTCAAAAACTCCTCCATCGCTCAGTCTTCAGGGTCCCCTTTGTCCTCCTGTGTGTCCCCCAGCTCCATTAGAGGAATTGTCACCAGACAGCATTGATGCTCATACATTTGATTTTGAAACTATTGCCCATCCGAACCTGGAGCAAGCTCTTAAACAAGGATCATTAGACTTGGATTCATTAGCAGAAAGTCCAGAATCTGACTTTATGTCAGCAGTAAATGAATTTGTAATAGAAGAAAATCCAGTATCTCCTAATGTAATAAGTGATCCACAAAGTCCTGAAATGATGGTGGAATCTCTTTATTCTTCAGTTATCAATGCAATAGACAGTAGACGCATGCAAGACACAAATTCTTGTGTAAAGGACGTTTCAGTAGAAAATGCACCTCTCAGTGTTTGCATGGAGAAGTGTAGGATTATTGCTCAAGATTCAAAGGTACATTTAAGAGGTATAAAAGAAGATCTTTGCCACTTTAGAACACTTGTACAAAGAGAACAGTGTGACTTTTCTAATTCTTTAAAATGCACTTCATTAGAAATAGTAAATACTATTGAGAAGGTAAAACTTTCACTTGAAAAAACACTAAAAGATAAACATCAAAAAGAACTACAGTCTTTGAAAAGTGAATATGAAACTAAAATTAATAAATTACTGGAGGATGGTGAAGAAAGCCAAAAAAAGATTACAAAGTTAAAAGGTGACTTGTTAGGCCTTGAGGAAGTACTTCAGAATAAAAACAATGAATTTGCGATGGTGAAAAATGAAAAAGAAGCTGTAGTTTGCCTTCAGAATGAAAAAGATCAGAAATTACATGAATTAGAATGCCAAATGGAGACACAAAATTGTGAAATTAAGGAACTGAGACAGTCACGTGAGATAGTTCTTGAAGACTTGAAAAAACTTCATATTGAAAATGATGAAAAACTACAACTCCTGAGGGCAGAAATGCAGAGTTCAGAACAAAGCCATTTAAAAGAACTGGAAAACAACCTACAAGCTAGACATTTACAGGAATTTGAGAAAGTGCTAGCTGAGCACAAGGACTGTTTAGATAAATTAAAAAAAGAGAACCAGCATAGACTTGAACAAATGCAGGAATCTCATGCAGCAGTTGTACAAGAGAAACAACAACAGGTAGAAGAGTTAAAACTGAAAGTTTCAGATCTGTCAGATTTGAGGTGCAAATTAGAAGTTGAACTTGCCCTGAAAGAAGCAGAAACTGATGAAATGAAGCTTCTCTTGGAAGAAAGCAGGAACCAGCAACAAGAGACCTTAAAATCTCAGATTGATAAGGAAACTGAAAACTTAAAAAAAGAGATTGATAAATTAAACAGTAAGATACAAATCAGCAGTGATGAATATCAAGTGGGCTTGTCAGAACTGAGAACTCTAATGACAATTGAGAAAGATCAGTGCATTTCTGAGCTGGTAGACAGATATGAAGAAGAATCAAATTTGCTTAGAACTGAACTAAACAAAGTAACAGTTCTGCATCAAAAAACTTGTGAAGCAGAAAAAAGACTTTCAGAGCAAATAACAGAACTACAAAGTAAGTTAGAGTTGGAAGTGAATGCCTTAGAAAAGGAAAAAACAGAAAAAATGGCACTCTGTGAGCAGCAGGAAAAATATGAAGCTATTATCCATAAGCTTAAGGAAGAGAAAGAACTGTTAGTATCTAACCAAGAGCAAGACAGGCAGTTGCTCATTCAGAAGCTCAATTCTGAAAAAGAGGATGCAGTGCAAACTGCTTGTAAAGAGTTTGAATTACAGAGAGAAGCTGCTGAAAAAGGGCTTTTGGAAAAAATACAACAACTTGAGATGCAAGTAAATCAGAGGTACTGTAAGAATTAAGTTGCTGTGTTGTCTTAGTATTCTAAAGTAATTAATCTGGTATATTCGTGATGCATTATGCAGTAGGTGAAATTTCTACATGTTTGTAGTAGTGTTTGTCTGATTTGTTTTTATTCAGGTTTCAAGTTATTTCTGTTTTATAGGTAGTGATGTTCCTGTGTCTGCATTTAGTCTAAAAGACTGTAACATACTTTATACAGTATGATTTTCAGACAGCAATGAAGATTTCTTATTTCAGTCTTGTAATGCTTTGTTGAAGGAGCACTTCCACAGTTGCTTGAAATTCAGGATTTGATGGTCTCAGCCTCTCTACTGTCCTGTCCTTTGCTCTGGCGCTAGCACTGTATGAGCTTGAAGTGGATGGCTTTTAGGCTAGTAACTTTCGTATATTGGCTAGTTGTACTCTCATGGTGATGCTAATGCTGCCATGAAAAAAATGTGTGAGAATACATGGTCAACTGAAAACTGGACTTTAGCTGCCTCGTTTATACAGTCTAGGATCCTCCATTTGAGCTTTATGGTGAAACATTATTGGGCAATCTCCTTTTAAAGGACATCCTAACATAATTGTTTTTCGTTGTTAATTTTTGCAGTATTTTTCCAATTGGGGAAAAAAAATCCTTGCCATAAAATCCTCGTTACTTCTCCTGACTTCCCATTTCTAATCTACCTACTAGTTCATAATGCCTGTCAACAGAGTAGACATTTGTATATTGTATAATGGAAATACTAGACTTTTTCTATGCGACTGTGGCTTAGAAACAATATTCTAGTTTGAAATGCTAGAACTTGTTGTTAACCTTCCTGTAGAGTCTTGGAGCTCTGGAGATAATTCTTGTTTGTACAATACCCAATTGAAGCATTTTGTTCTAGGTATTATGATATATCAAGTACGTGAAATGTGAAAACCGTGATAAAATTAGCAGAATATACATAAAAAGAACAGTGCAGAACGCAAACACAAACTTAAGTTGGCATTCACCTTTTAAATATCAAGGTAATGTTTTTAAAAAAAAATAAAAATGGGGAGAGTTTATGCAGAGAATCCAGTACACAGTTCACTTCTGTGTAGAGAAATAGAAACATCCGCTTCACTTGAAATATCCACTTCATCCCCATTACCTAAGGATTTTGATATGCTAATATCTGTCATTGTGTTGTATTACTGTCTGTGTTTTGTGTGTCCATGTACTAAAAAGGTCAAAATGAGTGTGCTTCCTGAATTAAGGTTCAGTGATCGGGATACAATTAAATTAAAACTTCTGTTTTTAAATATTCTTTAAATTTAATGAAATACACTGAAATGAGGAGGAAAAAAAAATGAATAAATCAAGCACTATGTTCTTTTCCTTTTGTTTGTATTGATGCATGTAGAAGTTATAGAAATATGACTCAACAGGAAAAAGATGTAGCTATGTCATCAGACTTATTTAAAAAATAGACCGACATTTAAATGTGAACAACTGAACACAGCTGTGTGCATTACTATACAAACTGGATGAAGTGGAGAGCAATATATTTCAAAGAAATGTTATCTGCTTCAGTCTGAAGACATGTTAGTAGTTTGTTATGCGTTCTATCAAGTGATTTAATTTTCAAAGTGCGATGTTAAAATAAGGCCGCTCTTTATGCCTTTAATCTGCTGTTAGGCTTTTTCTTTAGGAATAAAGACACAACGTGTTTCGTCTCCAGAGGGCACATATGTTATGTGAATGTGTCTTAATATTTCAAAGTCACTGTCTAGCTGTTTGGTTTTCAAGTACCTAAAACCCAAGCTATGTCAGTAACTTGAGTTGACTTGTTACCCTCACTTGGTTGTTGTTTAGCCGTTAATTTTTAACAGTAGAAAACAACTTTTATTTGGCACCTGCTTAAATGCTTGTCAGATAAATGCTTTTTTCTTCAAGATCAATGTTACACTAGCATTCCAGAAGTCACTGATAGGACTTGCATTGTTGAATTTGATCTGAGTGTGGCACTGGTATCAGAAACTTAATTTTTTGAACTTTCATGAAAGTGAACAAAAATATTTAGAAGCTAGAAAGAAATGTTTATGGTCCATGCATTACTAAGACATGAAAATTAATGCATTTTGTTTATAAAGTGCCTGGAGCTCAAGTCGTTGTGATTAGGAGAGAGAATATATGTACAAAGCATTCATAACTATTTCATTTTTCTTATGTATGTAGTATGTACTGTTCCCAACTTAGATTAACAGAGATTAATTGAACAATGCAATTTTTATAATTACTGTCATTAAGCAATTTGTTTAGCTAAAAGACTTATAACTTTGAAAAAATATTAAAAGTGTAGTAGGACTTTTGACTGGTTTTAAAACTGAATTACCGATTTGATATCTTCCAGCCTTGGGATTTTCCAGCTCAGTGGTGAAGCTTTTCCATAAAGCATGCATGTCGTATCTTACAGATGGTTTTAATTTATTTAAAAACAAATTTAAATTTAATCCAGCACAAAAATGCTTTCTCTGGCATTAAAAAAAAAAAGACTTGCCTGGGTGTCTCACAACTTATTTTGTTCTCTGCTCGTTTTCCCTCTGACTTCTGAAATCTCAAAAGGTTGTTTTGTCACTGTGTGCACTTAGTTCTTTCAGGGCCTTTGTATTTACATCTTCTGACAGGCTTTCTGAGTGCTTAGCTACTGCATCATATTTTGTATCTTCAGTATATGCCCATGTGGTAGAGCAGTGGCAGTGTTCCTAAATATGTCCTTTGTCGACTTAAAGTACGGTAGTACACTGCTTACTTGCGAGAGGAACCCCAGTCCCTGAAGAAAGGTGCTTTTCGTATCTGAAAGAAAAATAAAGGTTAGGTAGGCATTGTAACTAGTGCCATAGGTACTGAGCATCCTTAGAATAACAATGAACTTGAGTGTCATTTTCCAAAGAGTTGAGAGTTCATTCAGTTCATCTGCGAGGCAGATGACACCTCCTTTGGTTTGGTGCAGCTAACAGTCTTGGGTTTAGGTTGGTGCATTAGATTGGCACTCAGGCAACCTGGAATAACACGAGTAATGATTTTTTGTTTGTATTGTAAGATGCAGGCATACCTCCTTACGCTTCCCAGCCAACCTTTTACATAGCTCTCTTAACTGGATAGGGAGAATTGATGGCAGAAACAGGTGAGTTTGTGCTGGATGATACAGTGAAGAATTCTTGAAGCATTTTTAGATTAGATGTGCTTCTGGGAGTTGGTATATTAGCGCACACAGTGTTTTGATTTCAGCACAGTCTACCTAATGTCAGGAGACTGTCCCTGCAGGCTGCTGAGACCGGGGGAAAAAAAATTTAAAAATGACACATGTATGTAGATAGGTTTGGGGAAATTTAATTTATATAAAATATAACTGGAGTAGTGGAACAATTGAAACTTAAAATAATACAAGTTTTCACAAAAGTTGCTGAACAAAAGGGATTTCTGTCCCAATACTGTACACAATGGTGGTATAACCAAACTGTTTCAAGAGCTGTTTAATGTTGTTATTAATCTTTCTGCCTGAGTGGCAGTTAATGCTTTCTTTTCTTTATGATCATTACTGCTGTTCTTCAGATTCTGCAAGCCAGTGTTGTCTTTTACATCTGCATTCCTTTGAATTATTGCTGAATTGCTTATTTTTGTAACAGTACTGTAGACTTTGCATTTTGACATGCTAAAAATCTCAATGGAATTGATCTGTCATTGTTTCTTGTTTCACCACTTCCCATACCTTTGTGTTCAAAAAGGAAAAAGTCCCTCCCTCAAGAAAATTTCAAAAGTATAGTCACTGTAGTGCACTAGAAAACAGAATGCCCAAGAGTGTGAATATGTTGAGATGTACGTGATTAAAAATAGAATGGAGTATTAATAATGACTTAATTGGAATACAGTTACAGTATTTGTTAAACATTTCAGAGAAAACTGTCTCAAAACTGACTTCTGATTTGTGTGTTTCCTTCTTTCCATATATTCTGGGACTCTGTATATGACATAAATTTAAAGCCTAAACATTTTCTTTTAAGTCCTCCCACTGAATCATCTGCTGAATCAAGCTTGGTTGCTGAACTTCAAGAAAAGCTTCAGGAAGAAAAAATGAAATTCTTGGAGCAACTTGAAGAACAAGAGAGAAGAAAGAATGAAGAAATGCAGAACATCAGAACATCGCTAACTGCAGAGCAGCAGGTAAAGTTGATTCTTTGTTACTTTCCCTCCTGTGAGAATGTGTTCTTTTGCTGTTTTGAAAATACGGACTTCTTTTTTGCTATGTAACACACATTCAGAATTTGTACTGTTTTGTGGAGTCATATGATGTGTTAATGAAATTCAGCACTCCATGGTTTGTTTGTTAATTGCTTAACTATCTGTGAAATGTGCAATCCAGATTCAAGTACTGTTCTTCCGTCACTTTTGCTTGTGTTGTTATGCTAGTTCTGTAAATTGTATCTGTTAATATATTGAACTCCAGAAAGATGTCACTTAAGTGCAGTTTAAGTTAACAGTGTTATTCTGTGCAATACATGATTAAAGCTTTGAAATACTAATTGATTTGGAATGCTACTTAATGGCTTTTATCCTTTATTAGCCTGGGCAGATGGTGTTTGAGGTTCAAAGCAAATGTGATCTTTTACTTCTTTCTAAACCTATATTAAACAACTCTATGTATTCCTCACCTTGATACAAACTCATACTACACTGATTTAATTATTAGAATATCTTTAATGGTGCATTTTTCTTTTTAAAATGTCGTGAATCTCTGATTTTGTAGAGGTGCTCAGTTCTGAAATTAAATCTCTTAGTAACAGCTATTATCTACAGCTTAGCGTTTAACCACTAAGAAAGGTTTTTCTGTTTTAAGCACCTCTACTTACTTTAGTTATAATAGGATCAAATAAGGTCAGAGAGTGTAGTAATCAATCAGCTTGGTGAATGAACTTTGAATCACTTGGTACAGAGAGCAGAAAATCAGACAGTTATAAGGAAAAGAGTATTTTTGAAATTTTTGGACTGCAGACATTAATACTGAAGTGAGCCATACATAGTTAATAGGGATGTTTTATAGATTACTTTGATAATTTTAAGATTTCTTTTTGTGCTGGAATCTGCCTTAGTATGCCATTTTCCTCATTATCTAATAATCTTCATTCATGCAGCAGAGCGTGGTAGGGAAAGCATTAACATCAAATTCCAATGAAATACAGAACCTAATTAAAAATAAATAAACATATCCACCAGTGCTGAAAACTTACAAGACTTACATTGCCTCCAATGATTGCCGATTTCTCTGTGTATTTAACCTCATACTTGATGTCATTTTCACCTTAGCAATGTTACTTAAGTTTTTACTTATGCTTATGCTTGTGATGTGTTATGTCATGTGAGTTTTATTAGACAGACATTTAGTAAAGTCTGCAATGCACTATATAAGTTCTATAACCAGTTAAGTAAATTGTGATTTAAGAGAGATGAGTAGGCATAGAAAAAAAAATAGAAAAAATAGAAATAGAGAATCTAAAGCTAATCAAGGTCATGACTGGCTCCTAAAATTCACCTGAGTGCAATTGTGATTTAAAATATCCTCTTAATAGATGGTTGTTAATTTTTTGTTTCCCATCACCACAGCCCTAAAAGTAAGAGGTATGAGGGTGTAATGGTTAGTAGAGGGATTCATATCATAGAATCATTAAGGTTGGATAAGACCTCTAAGACCATCTGGTCCAACCATCCCTCTACCACCATTATCACCCACCAAACCATGTCCCTAAGCACCACATCCAACCTTTCCTTGAACACCGCTGGGGACAGTGACTTCATCACCTCCCTGGGCAACCCATTCCAATGCCTAAAATTTCCTCAGTATGGCATCAAAACAAATAGCTTATTTCTTGCTTGGGCCTTTGTTTTACATTTCTCTCTTCTCTTGCTCTACTTGTCTCATACATTTCCTACTTCAGTAATCCTTTTTTATGTTTTCAGACCAACTTTAACACTGTTTTGGCAAGAGAAAAAATGAAGAAAGAAAATATAATTAATGATCTTAGTGATAAATTAAAAATGCTAACACAACAGCAAGAAAAAGATAAGGGTAAGCATACTGTGAAAGTATTTCTTTTCTATTAGGACAATTCCATTTGCTTCAGGTTGGTTTTGCTCCTTAGTTCTGCTATTATTAAAGGAATTTTGATTTATTTGTGTCATAGATTTGATTGAAACACTTTCTGAAGATCGAGCTCGTTTACTTGAAGAAAAGAAAAAGCTTGAAGAACAAGTTAATAAGCTGAGAAGTAGTAATCTTTCTCCGTCAACCTACTTAGCAGCAGCTTCAGAAGCTTGTGGAGCATGTGCAGCTGATATTCCTGCTGACACAGATAGATTGGCTTCTGACATTGCAGCTGAAGGGAGAATGGATTCCACAATGGAAACCAGTATGATGGCTGTGCAGTAAGTATGGGGCATAGTAGTAGAATTGCACGAAGCATGCTCTCATTCTTTGTGTGCGCTGTTGGGTGTTCTAATGTACAAATGAGCATGTTTAACACTCCCTCCACCTTTGATATTATTACTAAGAATTTTCTTTTAAATGTACACATACAATTGTGGCATCACAGTCATCAGAAATGCGTGGTTTTGATGGCTTTGAAGTAGACACCCTTAAGGGCCTTGCAATTATAAGGTAAAAAACTACATCTAGGTGTATGAAATATAAATCAAGTGGAAGAGCAACAATTCTAATTGCTAAGAGTAATTGTAATTGACCTAGGATGAGCTAGTAGAGTGTTTGCATTTTTTGGCATATCTTTTGAACAGTGGCTGACTCATATCAGACACAAGAAACTTCATGGTTGGTTGAGCATGTGACTGCTGTAGATTGCATAACTGTGTTCATGTATGAGTGGGAAGTGGACATACCTGCCCTTGGTAGAAATTAAGCTAAATCTTGGGCTGAATCCTGTGAAATATTCAGAAATGGCCCCATTCTTCTTAAATGACTGCAAACTTATTATTTATCAGTAACTGAAAATTCACTGGATTATAGAAGGGGGAAAAAATCTTTTTCCTTTTTTTCAAAGGTTCTGCCAGAAATATCAGTGCTGATTCTTAAACTACCTTTCTGTGCTGTAGTTTTGTTTTTTCTCCCCCAGCTTGTCAGCTACTTTCCCGATTCTTCTCTTTCCTGATTCTTTCTTTCCTAAATATATACCCTGCCTATATACTAGGAATGCTAGTACCAAAATATTCTGTAAACTCTGAGGTAAGCTACTTATCATGCTAGCAGAATGACAGCATTCATCTGTGTGTGAATGAGAAGGGGGGGGAAGCACTTTAGAGTGTGTGGGGAAAAATACTGCTTTTAATGTACTCATTTTCTTTTTTCTCTTTTAGTGAAAATGTCCATATGTCTGAAGAAAAACAGAGGATCATGTTGTTAGAAAGAGTGAGTAGATTATTAGTGAGATTAAGAATTACAGCTAATTATTATAAATGTCTGTTATGTATTCTGGTGCAATATAGCATCAGCAAAGCTTATAAATATCATTTCGAGGAACGCTTTCTGTTTGTATGATTTCAGATTGGTATAAGTGAAGTCATTCAAAGTAAGTATTAATACACTGTATACGAGGCCTAACTTAATGCTCATTTATACTTCATTCTGTTTATATAGATTTTGGGATAAATGAGTCATGTGTAGTATTTCTTCTTTTGGAGTAACAGTTCATTGATCTAGGGAATTTTTTACCATGGAAAAAATAGTTTGCATTTTCAAATCAAGGCATCCCAAAACAGTTGGACGTGAATCAAGGTTGGTTTTATGCGTTTCCTTTGGAAACAGGTTACTTCTACTCTTAGACTGTTACTACTTAAATGATTTTAGTTCTACCTGGGATGCATTATAATCCTAATTTTGCTTCTGTAAAAAGTGAGATAACACCTGTTTTGAATGTTCATATTACAATTTTCTGACTTTACAGTAATGCTCCTACATTATTTATTTAACGTGCAGGTTAGGTTTGTAAGTTTAAACCTAAGACTTGCTTCCCTGCCTCTCCCAAATAATATATATTAATTTTTACTTCTGTTACACCTTTTATTTTGAATGTAACTTTCAGCATACATTAAACTATGGAACCTGTTTGAAATAAGCTTTTTACTTATTCGCAAACAGTTAAATTAATCCTCAGTGATTAAACTGAAATCTTTCAGGTTCTGGTCATTTTTAACAATCTAGTCATATTTAACTCCTCTCTAGTTGCCTTTTTTTTTTGCCTCTTCAAAATTGAAACTCGAGTTTCAGTCTTTAGCCTTCAGTTTTTTAGGATCACTTAGACTGAATTCTGTGATCATCAGGAGAACTTGAATGTTGAACCACATAATGCGAGTGACTGGATGTTTCTGATTAGGACTACTTGCACGTTTTATTCTGTATTCTGCTTGCGAAGGATTTGTCATGGTTAGTAGCTAGCAGCCACAAAATAGTAATATATATTTTTTTCTGTTTTATCAATGGCATGTTTTCAAGTTAAGGAGAATGTATGTGGAGATAAGCATAGTTTAACAGTAGTAATTGCTGGCCTTTGATCTTTGCACAAGTCTTCATTCAAAATATGTTTTGATACTGTTTTAAAACTGAAGCAAGTAAAGATTTCTATTGTGCAACTACTCTGGAACTGGTAGTGTCAACATTATTTAAGATGTGTATACTGTACAAGTTGTATTAGTTAATCAGGTAAGATTTTTTTTTCAGACTTTGCAGTTGAAAGAAGAGGAAAATAAGAGATTAAATCAAAGATTGGTAAGTGTTTGTGCAATGCACATCTTTTAAGTACCTTAAAAAGATTACAAATTTTAAATTTGTTAAAATTCGTTCAAATATAAAAATGTGGTTTATTAACTACAAAAGTGTTTTAAATGGTAATGCAAGTGGCAAATTGGTGATCTGATAACCTTTGAGTTACCTCAGTTTAGCAGTTTTCCCATAGAACAGATGAATATGATTGGAGAGACTTCTTCCCAAAAGCACAGACTCTCCAGCCTTGGTGTGGGGGGACTAAATTTCAGTGTCACCAAGGTCTTTGAGAACAGTAGATTGAAAGCCAGTTTACAAGTTTATATATATGCCTGCACATTAAGCATATTTAGCAATGACCTGGAGATTGTTTTTGGAAAACTGTTTTTTGATGTTAGCATTTTAGAGGATTTTTTGTTTTTAGAGGATTTTTTGTTTTTAATTTTCAAAATAGGGATGCAGCACATTAGAATCCAACAGTGCTGTTGGCTCTGTCACATTTCTGTTACAAAGTGCTTTTAAGTTATAAGCCAAAAATCTAATTATCCTAATAAAGCATTCAGAATACTCAGAGTCCCTTCCACCTGCATCTGTATTTTTATCAAATGTGAAACTTTAATTTTGCTTAGCTACTGAAAATACTAAGTCATCATTTTTAACTTATATGCTGAAATATTAGTCAATGCCTAAGGAAGGATAGAGAATATGCTGACAGAGTTCCTTTAATTCATGAGCTATGAATCCTCCTCGATTTATTTAGCTACAGCATAGTATTGCTAGCAGATCTTAACCTTAATTTAAAAAAAAGTTTACACAGGAAATTGTTAGTTTTACGGCAGTTGAGTGGTTGGACTGGCCATGGAGATATCCATTTATTTAAATATTGACATATATCTAGGAATTTTGTAAGAACTGGTATCTGCGTGGTTGGATGAAGTTACATGTCATAGCAAAAGTGTTTAAATTTCTTCAGTTACATAACAGCAGTCAGTTTTCTCTCTGGGATACTATTGAAATTTGGTTTAGAATTTCCTCCTGTTCTCCTGTTACACATTCAGGTATCAAATGATTTTTTTTCCAAAAGCTTTCCATTCCACATTAAAACATGTCCTTAAAAATCCTTCTGTTGCAGATCATAAATGATTGCACACCTTTTAAAGCATTTCCTCATACTTGTTTATTCAGAATGCTAATAAAGTGCACACAAGGCATTTCTGTATAACAAATGCACTGGACAGTCTGCCAAACTTCTCTGTAGTATCCTGAATTAAATTCTGGATCTTTTGTCATCTAAGAGTAAAATTAAATTGAAGGAAGTCTGGTGTTGTACAAGATAAATACAAAATTATTTTTGTTAGTGTAATTAATAACAAGCTGTATAGGAGAAATTAGCAGATCATTGGTGTCTAAATCTATTCAAAATTAATTTCTAAATGGGCATGAGAACATAACTTCTCAGTTCCTTACATGTAGGTCAGCTGTTTCAAAAATAAAATATTTTGTCGTCTCTTCCTCCTCCTTTTTCTCACCCCCTTCCCAATACTCTTCTAAAGCTAAAACATACATCAACGTTAACATATCAATATTTATTTATATCCAGCTACCTCAGATAAGGAACCCAGAAGGTGTACTGCATAATAAAAGAATCTTCACAGGTGACTGGATTTTGCAGTAAAGTTTTTGGGTTACCTCTTTTAGCAATACAAGATAAAAAGGAGCTTCTTTTAATGACAGGAATGTTGTTACAGGATTTTCATTACTTTATATGAGCTTGAAAAAACGTCTATTTGTGTGTTTGGTTTACATGGCAAGGTTTTGGTAGTGGGGCAGCTTCAGGGTGGCCTCTATGAGAAGAGTCTAGAAGCTGCCCCATTTTATATAAGGGCCAGTTTCAGCCAGCTCCAAAAGGAACCCGCAGCTGGTCAGAGCTGAGCCAATAAATGATGTTTCTGCCTCTGAGAGCAGATTTAAGAAAGGAGGAAAAACGGAGCAGGTGGATGTGGCCTGGAGGAGGCTGCGGCCCATGGAGAGCCCCCGCAGGAGCAGGCCCCGGGCCGGAGCTGCAGCCCGTGGAGAGGAGCCCACGCAGGAGCAGGGGGTCTGGGGGGAGCTGCCGCCCGTGGGGGCCCCGTGCTGGAGCAGTTTGCTCCTGGGGGATGGACCCCGTGGTACGGAGCCGTGTGGGAGCAGTTGTTGAAGAGCTGCTGCCTGTGGGCAGCCCCCGCAGGCTCAGTTCGGGAAGGACGGCATCCCGTGGGAGGGACCCCACGGGGAGCAGGGGCAGAGAGGGACCGTGAAGGAGCAGTGGAGACGAAGTGTCAGGGACTGACCGCAGCCCCCATTCCCCTGTTCCCCTGTGCTGCCTGGCGGGAGGAGGTACCCTCTTCTACCTCCTACAGGAGGAAGGTGGTTTTAGTTTTTCTCACTCCTCTAGATTGTTAGTAATAGGCAATAAATTGTATTAATTTCCATATGTTGAGTCTGTTTTGCCCTGGATAATAATTAGTGATCTCCCCATTCTTATCGCAACCCTTGAGCCCTTGCCATCGTGTTTTCTCCCCGTTTCCCTTTGAGGAAGGGGAGAGAGTGGTTGTGGTGGGGTTCAGCTGCCCACCCGAGGAAAACCATCACAATTTAAGCTATTTGAACTCTAGTTAGAGTATTCTTAAGCTTTGCCTAGTTGTAGTACAAATGTATTTAATGCTCTCATTTGTTCTGTGCTTTTTCTTTAAGTTAGAAATTAATGAAAAGGTACAAGCTAGCTTGCATTTTAATTTAAATTTAACAGTCCAATTAAATGAAAAACTTTAGTCTTAACATCTGAAGAAAACTCTCAGATATTTTTAGAGAAAAATCTAAGTACATGATAAGCAGGTGACAACTTTTCTTGTTAGATGCAACTCTTCAAGTAAGAGAATTACTATGCGAGTCAAATGAATCTAAGAAAAAAAGAATCTGCAATCGGACTACATAAAGAAAACTGCTGAGAGGGTCATCAAAAGTCAGGAAGTCAGGAGCTTTTTGTGTTGTGCTGGATTCAGTAACCTTGATTTGTCTAGCCATTTATACATAAATGATCCAGAAAGTAGGAACCAATGGAAAAACTACTGAACCTTTAATCAGAGTTTCTACAGGACACTTATCAAAGTGTAGACAATTGCATAAATTTACATCAGATTAGCTTCTCTTTCTAGTTGCTTGTATATGGGTTGGTATATCTTTGTAAATACAGAGCAGTAGCTTTACCCATTTTCATTTCTTATTATATCATGGTTACTGCTGATAGTGTATGTACACGTGGTCATTTTTGCATCTAATTTACTTTGTTACAGTTGGTTTGTGTGTCAGTATTAGAGGAATTTAAACTGAATTAAAGGCGAATACTGCATTTATAGGAGATGAGAATGATGTGCAAAAACTCTCACAATTAAGCCTTTGTTTGGTCTTAGTACATCTAACTACAATTTTACTCCAGGGGATCTTGCTTTAATACAATAAACTTTGGATTGCGTGACAATCCTCTGTAAATCCAAGATCCACATACTGAATTTATGGCTGTTAGACAAATATAACATTCAGAGTTTAACTTCTACTATTTTACCATCAGACTTCTTAGAATGCCAGTGGATTCTGTGTTGGTGTGTAGCTATATCATAGATCTTCTGTATACCCAGAACAAATTTTCAGTAGCACTGATCTGTAAAGCACTCGTTAATAACAAAGGAGATATCAGCTATTTCATAAAGGTAGTTATTTAAAAAAAGCTGCTACAGAACAAGCTGAAAGAAAGATACTCTTGAGTGAACATGATCTACAAGAGCAGGCAGGTTTGAAAACAAATGATTTATTTCAACCATATTGTTGCCTGCTGTTTACATTTCATCATAGTTTGCCAATTCTTTATAGCTTTTTTGTTTTTTTATAGATGTCCCAGAGCATGTCTTCGGTATCCTCAAGACATTCTGAAAAAATAGCAATTAGAGAGTAAGTACATATTTGTTTTCCTATAGTTGGATGTGCCTTCAGTAATAAGTTGTTAAAGAATGTCACAGTTCTTCTGTCCATTCTCTTTGATGAAAAGGTGTATAGATCATCTTTATAGCTCACACATCAGCTATTGAACCATGCCAGTTCAGCATAAATCAAAATTTATAAACATTTCTTTTTAAAAAGGCCTTTCTGAATTCATTATTGAATTTTTGATTTCTTTATTTCCCTGCCTTTCTTTATGCTGTTCATAAGGCTAGTATTTCATGGGATTTCTAGAATGCATCCAGTATTTTCTTTTAGATTTACTTTTTGTTTAGCTGTTATCTTTCTGAAATCATGCTGAGAAAAAGTAGAAGGAATGCTATTAATCCTGAATCTGTATAGTGCTCCATTGTATTTCAGTAGAATTCTACTTTCCTAAAATCTTTCCACTTACCTTGAGAGAATGAAATTAACTCAAATATTAGGTATTATGGAACTGTTAACATGTGAAGTTGTTGCTTGTGTGTGTGTGTGCGTGTGTCAATTGTTGAAAAATTCAAAAGCTACAGACAGTTGTTTTCAAGTAATATTTCAGTTTGAGGAACATCAGAAGTGATTTTTTGGAAAAAAAAAATACAGATTATTCCTATAATGTTTTCTGAACTGCACCAAATTGCATTTTTACTGTAACAAGGGCAGTATGTACAGAATCAACCTTTCCTTTGAGCATCTGAATATTATGGCAGTTCTCATGGTATTCTCTGGGAAGAAAAATATTATGAAAGAAGAATTCACCTGTCCAAGAGAAATATCTTTTGAGTCATAGTCTGTCATCATAGTCTGTCATCATAATCAGAACAGAGAGAAAAGCTGGAAGTGTTACTTAATCTGAAAGTGTGCATTCAAGCATATGAGCTATATTTCTCTCCAGATATACTTGTCTATACCTGAGTATCTTTGTGCCCTTCCCCCCCGCCCCCCCCCCCAAGAAGTGTTTCCCCCCTTTCTTTGACACTTCCTCCCCCACATTCAGTATAATAGTAATAGTATAATAGTATTTATTCTTAGTGTTCTCATGGTTTAATGCTTAATTTGTAGCCATTTCAGACTTCATTTCATTCATGGGTAATTAAATCACTTCCAACACATTTGCACCGTGAAACAACTTGGAGACAGAAATTCTCTGACTTCTGTCACTTGGCTGAAAAACTTTGTGGCTTGTGTTAACCTGCTGTGAAGGAGACTTTTTGAAACTTTTTATGTAGTCACCAAAGTATTTTTGTTTTTATCCCTTTGGTCAGAGTCAGATGAATATTTCATCCCTTCTTTGTCCTGTGTGCCTAAAATTTTAAGATATCTACGTAAATGCTTTGCAGTATTTTTATATGTGATCAAATGTGTATTTATATGTGATCAAATTAGCTACAGTTTAAAACATCAAAAGGCTGTTTGTAAATACTGTGGTACAGTCGTCATCATCATAAGTATGGGTGAATATAAGTCAATTTAAAAAAAGACCTTAGTATTTTGTTAGGTATTCTTGTTTATATTTTAAAGCAAAGCTGTCAGTTCTTTTGGAAAAAAATAGTAAGAGCTGATGGATATAGAAAAACATTTCAAAAACATACTTTTTAAACAGTAGAGTTTTTGTTGACTCCAGAATATACAAAATGTATATGAATTGGCATAACAAGTAAAAAATTCTGTGTTGCTTTGCAGCTTAATCTCATCCTGCGCAGTATGTGGAAAAATATTTCGTGTAATTTATGTAGTCTTAAATTTTCGTGCTTTTTTCACTAAATTCCTTAATATCTCTAGTTTTCAGGTTGGCGATTTGGTTCTAATAATCTTGGATGAAAGACATGACAACTATGTATTATTTACTGTTAGTCCAACCTTGTATTTCTTGCACTCAGAATCTCTTGCTGCACTGGATCTCAGACCAGGTGAGTGTGGTAAGTGTCAAATTATTTTCAATATTTGTCTTCCTACAAATAACGCGTAAATTTCTAACAGTAAGTGATATAAATACGTATGTGGTAAATACAACAAGTGTGTAACATAAATAGCTACTAGCTTTCTTTGTAGCTTTTGCTATTTGATACTAAATGTTTTTCAACACAGAACACTTCAAATCAAAATTTTATGTAGGTATTGATATCTCTGAAAAATAGAAAAGAATATCTGTATCTTCAAGCTGTAATAAATAAATGCCAATTTTATGCACAGCCAGTGTATATTAACATAGAATCATAGAACAGCCGAGGTTGGAGGGGACCTCAAAATAACATCACATCCAACCTTTTGTAGAATAAAGGAGCCTGGATGAGATTGTCTAGTACCCTGTATGGTTGCATCTTGAAAACCTGTAGTGATGGGGAATTCTACCACGTCTCTGTGGACTCCAGTGATTGATTCTTCTCACTGTAAAACATTTTTCTTATATCAAGACAAACCTCTTCCAGTGCAGCTTGTACCCATTGCCCCTTGCATTCTCCATGTAGCTGTTTGTGAAGAGATCCTCTGTCCTCTTTGCAGCTGCCCTTTAAGTACCGTAATACTGTGAGGTCTGCCCAAGCCTTCTGTTCTTCAGGGTCAAAAGACCTGCCTACAGCCTTTCCTCATAGGGCAGCTTCGCCAATCTTTTGATCATTTAGGGAAAACATTCTATCAGGCCACTTAGCTATTCAGTATCAGCAACAACAGTGTGTAATCGTGTAGGTCTCAGGCCTATTATTATGTGGAATTTGTTTTCAGTTTCTTTTTTATTTGATGAGGATAGCAAATGCAAAACCCATTATCACAGTATCACAGATTTCTAGGTTGGAAGAGACCTCAAGATCATCAAGTCCAACCTCCGACCTAACACTAAGTACTCCACTAAACCATATCGCTAAGCTCTACATCTAAACGTCTTTTAAAGACCTCCAGGGATGGTGACTCCACCACCTCCCTGGGCAGCCCGTTCCAATGCTTAACAACCCTTTCGGTAAAGAAGTACTTCCTAACATCCAACCTAAAACTCCCCTGTCGCAACTTTCTCCCATTCCCCCTCGTCCTGTCACCAGGCACGTGGGAGAACAGACCAACCCCCACCTCTCTACAGCCTCCTTTAGTGTACCTATAGAGAGCGATAAGGTTGCCCCTGAGCCTCCTCTTCTCCAGGCTGAACAAGCCCAGCTCCCTCAGCTGCTCCTCGTAAGACTTGTTCTCCAGACCCCTCACCAGCTTGGTCGCCCTTCTCTGGACTCGCTCGAGCACGTCCATGTCCTTCCTGTAGCGAGGGGCCCAAAACTGAACACAGTACTCGAGGTGCGGCCTCACCAGAGCCGAGTACAGGGGCACAATCACTTCCCTAGACCTGCTGGCCACACTGTTTCTTATGCAAGGCAGGATGCTGTTGGCCTTCTTGGCCACCTGAGCACACTGCTGGCTCATATTCAGCCGACTATCAACCAATACTCCCAGGTCCTTCTCGGCCAGGCAGCTTTCCAGCCACTCATCTCCCAGCCTGTAGCTCTGCTTGGGGTTGTTGCGCCCCAGGTGCAGGACCCGGCACTTGGCCTTGTTGAACTTCATACAGTTGACCTCAGCTCATTGCTCCAGCCTATCCAGATCCTCCTGCAGAGCCTTCCTACCCTCGAGCAGATCGACACACGCACTTAGCTTGGTGTCATCTGCAAACTTACTGAGGGTGCACTTGATCCCCTCATCCAGATCATCGATAAAGATATTAAAGAGGACCGGCCCCAGTACCGAGCCCTGGGGGATGCCACTAGTGACCGGCCTCCAACTGGATTTGACTCCATTCATCACAACTCTCTGGGCCTGGCTATCCAGCCAGTTTCTAACCCAGCGAAGCGTACGCCAGTCCAAGCCCCGAGCAGCCAGTTTCTTGAGGAGAATGTTGTGGGGAACTGTGTCAAAAGCCTTACTCAGGTCAAGGTAAACCACATCCACAGCCTTTCCCTCATCCACCAAGCGCGTCACTTGGTCATAGAAGGAGATCAGGTTTGTCAAGCAGGACCTGCCTTTCATAAACCCATGCTGACTGGGCCTGATCGCCTGCTTGCCCTGCAAGTGCCACGTGATGACCCTCAAGATAATCTGCTCCATGAGCTTTCCTGGCACTGAGGTCAAACTGACAGGCCTATAGTTCCCCGGGTCTGCCCTCTGGCCCTTCTTATAGATGGGCGTTACATTGGCTAGCCGCCAGTCAACTGGGACCTCCCCCGATAGCCAGGACTGCCGATAAATGATGGAAATCTCATTGTAACATTTCTGTCAAAACTTTGCGTACTCAGTTCTTATTTTTAATATGTGACTTTATGAATCTCTTTAAAGATTGTCTTTGGATAAAATGTGTTGTCTTTCTAACTCATCTTCTGTGAAGTGACTTGAATTTAGGTTCATGTATTCACGGCCCTAAATATGTGTCTATAATAAAATGTAAGCTCTAGTATAGGGGGATTTGTAAGCAATTTTTTTGCTGATAATTTTTTTCCACTGTATTTACGTGGTGTTTAGCAGGACTCGTTATTCTTCAGAGAGTAGTTTCTATACCTTTTGTTTATGTCCAGGTTGGTGGTACATTTGCTTTTTCCTTTGTTTAATCTTCAGGTTATTCATTGGCAATTTTTGGCAGCTACGTAAACTTAACTAAATTGAAGTATTAATCTTTCAGATATCAGGAAAAATAACAATGTTTAGTGCATTACAATAAACTGTGCTAAATTAAATAGATTCATGTAAATGTCTTTAATCTATCACACCTAATTATGTTTTGCAAACCTCCCCATCCCACCATACTCAAAAATCTTTGTTGCAGAAATATCTAAGAACATGCATCAAAAGGAACTTTATTAATTCTGACTTATCAGTGAAAATGTATATCTGCTGTTGCTTGTCAGAAGCTGTTAATTTATACTCAAGCAGCAGACCTCGTTATGTATTTCAGTTACAATGAAAGATAAGACCACGAAGTTCTAACTGAATTCAGAAACTATTGAAGAATCTGTGCTGTATGTTTTCTCTTACATGTCTGGGCAGAATTCCTATCTTACAGATATAATACAGTCTCAAATACAGTCTAACAATGGCATTAGCATTGCATATGTAACTGTGAAATATGACTGACTTTCTTACTGTTGGTTTACATACACAAGGTAACCGCCATTTCAGTTTGTATATTATTCTGAGTATGCAATTCACTGAACTCTGTTTTTGAACAGACTTAGTTTGTTCCGTCCTTACCACTTGCTAACCAGAGGTAGTGTTAAGCTTGAGAAAACTGCACGTAAAACAACCATGAAGACTTACCTTTGGAACACATTTATTTCTAGCTCAGTATTTCAAGAAACAGTGTCTTGATTCTATTTCTGTATCAGAAAAGTAGGGAAAATGAAATAAAGGTTACTTCAGTATTATTTGTGACAGATCAGAATTGGTGTGGACCTAGGTACTACAAATTATTGCTTTGAGGTCTGCCAAAAACAACATAAATCTGACCTTTGGTACCAACACGTATAAATTGTTAATATTTTTGTATAGATCTCTACAACATTAAGTGGCAGGGACTTAGGCTGTCATAGTCCTCCATTAAGAACACTTAGAATGTTAGGATGATGCTGAAATTGGTTGGAAGACTGCAGGATTTGTTTTGTCACACATTGTCTGGATATGGAAGTTTTAATTTGCAAATTTCAGGAATGGATGGCATCTTTCTAATTTATGTGAATTTAATGAAGTCCACAAGACAAGCAAATTCAAAAAAAAATCATCTAGTATTTAAATCACAATATATTGTTGTACAGCGTTCAGGTCAGATATGAATACGTTCTACTGATATGTAGGAGCTTTGAGCAGAATGGAATCTGCTTTATTATTAATAGCCAAATTAATTTTGAAGAGTAAGATTAAAACTTCAAACACCGGTTCTTGAGTGACTTATGTTCTAGTTACTAGATCCAGCTTTTCATAGATGTGTTTAGAAAGCACTGATTATGCAGAGCATGTTCCTTCAGTCTGTTTTTGATACTTTATTCATGCCATGATCATTGATAAAATATATATAATTTCTTGGAATAATAGACAAGTACACGTCCTTACTCTTACTGGAATCTATAAATGCTGAAAGTTTTATATGGAAGACTTTAAATCTTTTGAAATACATCAAGAAATTCTCACCCTAAATCTGACTAAAAGGTCAAACAAGGTTGACTAGAATAATTCTGAGTCATTAAATTTTCAATTTTGATTTGGTTTCCTCCTTGCTGATTTTAATTTTTCAAATAAAGTTTGAACTGAAACGTTTTTATTTGAAAATGCCAGTAACCCCATTTTGACACCTTTGAATTTCTTATTTTTTCATGGCTTTAACTTTTTTATATGGTTTTTGGACAATTCATGTTTTCAAGGAGAATGTTAACAAATAATATTTAACTATAGTTAATATAATGTCCTGTTGTCTGTAGCTGACTATCCAAAATAATAAACATATTGTCTCTTTAGCTTCAGGTGCATCTAGGAGACCTTGGGTGCTAGGAAAAGTTATGGAAAAGGAATATTGCCAGGCAAAAAAGGTAAGCAAATTGGAATAGAAACATCATCTGATTACATTAATAGAGAAGAAAAACAGATGAAATGTTTGTACCAATTATAAAAACTATACTCTTCACATAATGAGTACTTCAGTATAGAGATTGTCCAGGGTTCTGCCATTCTTGCTATATTTTTTGAGTCAGTGAATAGCAAGAGAAGGGGAAGTAGAAAAAAAGAGTAAGTGAGCAAGTGGCTTGGGTAGGTTTGCCTCTGGAAAACCTGCCTGTGTGATTAAACTTTATATTTATGTTTGGATCCTAGTGACTATTTCCATCAACCCTGTGTAATAATATTTCAATGATCTGTAGGGTACAATTCCTAAACTTCCGTTCAGTTCCTAGTAAGATTTTGGTACCTTGAAACCATCAGAATTTTACTGGAATCAGGGAAAATGATGAGGTATCTTTGGAGACCCAGATAAGGCAATACTTTAGTATGAAGAGATACAGAGGAACCTTGCCCGGGTCTGGCAAACTTAGAGGGATGGGAGTCAGTTTTTATTTAAAACAAAAAACAAAAATAATCCTCTGATTACATTTCTGATGTGCTTTTTTTTTTTTTGTAGGCACAAAACAGATTTAAAGTTCCTTTGGGTACAAAATTCTACAGAGTGAAGGCAGTACCGTGGAACAAGAAAGTATAATGCAACAGAATTTCAGTTCATTTTGTCTCCATTCTTTTTTGACTTGTCCTTCAGTGCTTGTTCATCGCTCCGAATACCAGGCCATGTTTTTATACTGAGGTCATGTGACAAGATACTTCACTGATGTACTGCTTTTACTTTTTAACAGGTCACATTTTAGAAACAAGAATTTCATCAGAATCTCTGGCCCTGTTCAATTTTTTTACCCAGATAACTTTAGGAGTGTGGACCAAATGAGTTCATTTTCTGAAAGGGCAACCACATGCAACATGGTTTGCTAGCCATGTTAATTGCCTGTTAAATATACATTAGCTTGTATTTAGGTGTTAAATGTTAGTTACCATTATTACCAGCATATGTCCTTTTGTGAAATCATTATCAAAGTACTTGCACTCTTTAACAGATTCTTTATATGTGTAAAATTCATCAACTATTTAAAGAGGAGTGTTCATTGCATGCAGATAATCATATAATTTTTCTTCAACATGAGTTTGCCTCAGTAGATGAATAAAAATAACTACTGCAACTTGTTTCATTACATGAAAATGTTCTTTAATGTTTAAAAAAAAAAGTAATTTGATGGACTGATTTTGGAAATCAGTCACAGTTAGATCTGCAATCTTCAAAAGCACTTTCGATGGATTGATCACACAGATTCTGAAGGGAAGACTCACGTGCTGTTTATTCAAAGTGAAGTGCTTGTTCTTCCCAACAAACCAGAAATCTTGTATTAATCTATTTAGAAAAATCATATTGATGAAATTGTATTTCATGGTTGAGTTTCAGGAAAAAACTCATTGTACATTAACCCATACAAGAGTC
Source organism: Anser anser (assembly GCF_964211835.1). Classification (NCBI taxonomy): domain Eukaryota; kingdom Metazoa; phylum Chordata; class Aves; order Anseriformes; family Anatidae; genus Anser; species Anser anser. Next base: position 42,095,552 of record NC_139721.1, read on the forward strand.
ATTTAAGTAACAAATTATTGTAATTGTAAAAGACATGTAGAATTTTAAAACAATAAAGATTTGAAACTGTATGTTTGAAGTATTTGTGTGCCTTTTAAATATTAACTTTCTATAATGTTTATTTCATGTTAATCTGTTGCAGCTTTTAGCTGATTACTCAAAAAAAGTTTCATTACAACTACGTTTTCACCAGAAGGAGTTAGTGTTCAACAACATTCAGTAATTGCCTTGTAATAATAAAAAGAGCTTAAGTAGGTAGATGCTAATTTTGTTAGCAAATAAGACTGATAATGTGACATTTTTAAAAACAATTATACTGGCTACATTTTAAAAATATAGTCTACTTTATTCTGTTTTATTTTTTCAATAATACTATAAGAAGACGCACCACAAATGAGTAACCAGCTGAAAGAGAAATTCTGGATTCAACAATAAGCTTATGTCTAGGACTTAAATTATCGTTACATAATTATATCAGTTGTCTTTGGAAGGTATAAAGTTGAGGAAAAGAAAAGATAAAGAAATGATCACATGAAAATGTCGATGCTTCTGCCCGTATGTTGAAAATATTATTTCTTCAGACTAGCTAGTTCACTTGAATACCCAGAAAATCCTGTGTCTGATTTACTTTAAAACAAGCAAACAAACAAAAATTAAATTCAGATTTTTATTTTTTTAAATTGGGAAATGCGTAGACTTGGAATTGTATCTCACCTTTGATTAAAATAAAACTAAGTTAATCTCTGGAAAATAGGATGGCATTTCGCCAAGTGTCTTTCCAACCTGACTCTTAAATTTGCTAGTTGATGGATGGACTTTTTTAAAGCTACTTAGTTTAAAAAAAAAAAGTTCCTTGTTCTTCAGGAACAATATTACCATACTTGAGCATTACCCAGTGTCAAATATGTAAATAACATTAATCTATAAAGCAAGTTTAAAGGTCCTGTAGTCAGTTGGGTCAAGTGGTTTGCGAAGGTACACACATAGCACTATTCATTCCTTCTAATAAGCTGTGTGTTCAGTTGCCTTGATACTTTTACTCCACTGAAAAAATTTCTCCAGTCCTTAGATAATCTTCCTACTCCTTTGAGCCTTATTTGTCTTTTAGGGACTCATCTCCTAGAAGCCACTAGGCCTAGCTATGAGACAGAGTCCTTCTATTTCTAGGAGAATGGTTACTCCTTGAGTAGCAATGGATCTGCATAATAGTGTGTAGTTCAGCACTACAATGTAAATCCCACTCTGCCATTATTGAATTGCCTACTTCAAAGATAAGTAAAAGGTTCCCCAGATCCTTCATGGAGAGAAGGATGTGTTTGTGAAGTTCTAGATTGGATAAAACTGTCAACTTTATTACGGGCTTACAGAACTATGCACCTACAAAACTCTACTTTTAGGGCATTCAAAAATTAAATTGTGTTTCTGGTACTCCAACCTTTAAGACAGCACCAAGGTCTCTATCTTGCTACATTTTGGATGACATTAGGTCATTTCAGCTGCTTGGATTATCTTCCTGAGTGTACAACTCCATACTGGGAATTTTTTAACAAAATAAAATCATTTTATCTTTGTCTTAAAAGTCTGTGCTTTCATTTGAAATTAGTCAAAGTTGTTTGTGCAGATTGAAATTATATGTAACTTTTATGTGGACAGTAGCAGTAGTGATGCATGGTGCTACAAAAGTTTGCTTGATTTCCTTCTGATTTCTATCTTATCATAGACAAAAACGTGACTGATGCTTATAGAACCAAGAAACACACAAGCAATTTCTGAGTGTGAACTTGTGTTTAGCCTAAATACTTTGATTAAAATAAAGTACTGTAATGCAAACCATGAGGGCAGAAAAAAGTCCTTCCCTGCTGATATCTGCCACTTAAAAGAATACCAGGATATAGCTGTTATTTTTACATGACATCATACTTCTAAAATATAAATAACTAGCAATGGCTTTGGTTTTTAGGAATATTTGTCATGTGTTTCATTTTATAATCTATGTATATTCAAAATGGAAAGTCTGTCAAACAAACTCCTAACATATTCAGTAATGATTCTGAACAGTCATTGAAAAAAATTTAGTTTACATATTTTTTGTATGTCACAGCCTTACTGGTTCTTGAAACTATGCTTGTTATGCACCACCTATGTGTTTCATCTTGCTCCATAATAAAACTTTGTATATAGCTATATAATTTGGAGGAACAGCATATTCAGAAGTGGTAGGGGAAGGCCGGGAATTAGTTAGGTCATGAGAGATTTCTTTCATTGTTTTGTGTGTGGCTGTGTGTTGGAAATGTATTTGACTTTTTTAAAAACAAACCCTCTTGTGCTACTGCTAATATATATTTAGTCTGTAAGTCTGGCTTTTAACAATAGCAACTATATTTTGAAGTGCAAAAAGTAACATGAAGAGTGGATAAAGTTGATTAAGAGCAAATCTTATCCTGTAGACTTAAACAGAAAGGAGGTGATAATTTAAAATGACTTTAAAAAAAAAAATCTTGGAAGTCTGTATCTGTTTGAGTGCTCTGAGAGTTACGTGGCTTTTGCACCTCTGCTGCTGTACGTCTCCAGTCAGGCGCTTGTGCTGTTAAGAATTCATTTGTGGTTCATTTGAATCTTAAGATGGCCAATGAGTAAGACTGATTAAGCATGAGTAAGACTGATTAAGCATACACAGAAGTATACGTGTTTCCCTAAATATAGCTGCCGTTACATATGTTGTATAGCAGGACTGGAAAGTATGCCCTTCGCTCTGCAAAATTATTCTGTGCTGTTTTGTAGTACAAGACTTCCTCCATACCCAATATTCCAGCCCTTCTTTTTCTGTGGAGTTTCAGCTGGAAACCACGTTGGCTGTAAACAGCAAAAATTGAATAGTAGTTTGTAGTGCTTACTCATTCTGGTAGATTTTTCATTAATAAGCTGTAATACAGGGAGTTACTTTTTCATATTGTACAAAGGTTAATTTTAGTAATTTTAGAAATGGAGCATTCACCACACAAGACCTGTTCCCTTTTCAAGTTAGATTTGGCTATTAAACTTCAGTAAGCTATCTCGGTGCTGTGTTTTAAGGTCACAGTGTCTTAATATCACTTTACAAGCCATTCCACAGTCCTAAAGCAATGATGATAAATTAGAAATGTTAAACAGTTACTTCCTTTAGCACTCAGTGTAATTAAATCACTTGTATTAACAACATCCATATATAATACTGAGGAGTAAGGGAAAGTCTAGTCCTGTATTCCAAGTAGCTACTGGCAAAGAATTCAATTCAGTGTTAACATGCTCAAGTGGTGTCAGAATCGCAGGACAGTTAAGGTTTGGAAGGGATCTCTCAAGGTCAGCCTGTCCAAACCCCTGCTCAGGCAGAATTGCAGGGACATTTTCACCAGAGGATTTGAGATTAAAACTAATTTGTTCAATTGAACAAACTCAAAATGTTCAATTTATTTCCTTTGTTTTGAAAGCTGGATTGAAACTGATGGTATAATTTGGGTAATTTTAAAGTTTTCTACGTTTCCCCTCAAAAAAAAGAAAATCATCATAGGTAAATACTGGCTTTTAGCATGTTTTTGTTTTACAATATTTTTTTCTTAAGTAAAACAAACTTGGCTGCCAATTAATATTTCTACGGCTGCTCCCAGCAAATACAATAATTTTTTGCCCTATATGTTAATTCTGTTTCATAGTTGTAGTATATTTCAAGCCATAAACATATGGCTTGCCACTGCAGTGCTGAATAGTCTGAATATGCTGAATATTCTGCTCCGTATTCTTGTTTTAATCCTGTGAAACTGCTCCTGGGTGGCAGCCTTGCTTTTCTTTTCCTTCCCGACCTTTTGCTTGTTGGACTTAAATTTTGCCTTTTACCTATTTATCTTGGGACTTTTCCTAAGGCACTGCTTTCACCTTGTACTGAAAAACTTGTACTGGAAAAGAAAAAATAGGAAAAATATTGTGTAAGAAGCTGATGTTTCTGTAATAGGAGCAGTTTTGAAGGTGTCTTATAATCAAGAACTTGTAAAGTTCACCACGGGGGTGTTAGGAGTTAGGTTGACACATTCATATAAAGTAATAAAACCTGTTTCTGCCCCAGATCTCTGCGTGAGATCTATCTAGTCTGAACATGTGTGCAACAAATGCTTGAGTGATACTGACCTACTTGCTATATTTTGGTCCCGTTTACCTGCATGGGGAGTATCAGAGGTCTGGAGGAAAAAAAAATAAAAATATATCCTCTCAAGATTTTTGTGCGAAGATTAACTACAGAAATAGGACCTATGTGTTTCTATTGCTGAAGGATTTCTGTTCTGTTGGAGTTTACCACTTGGCAGCTCATCCTTTCAACAGTCTCTGCAGAGAAAATATTGAGGAAGAACAAAGGTGACCTAAAGATCCTGGACACTTAAGGAGAATAAGTTGATTTAAAGTATTTGAATAACCATTTCATCTCTGAGCCTGTATTAATTTAAGCAACTGAAACATAAGCATATAAAATATCTAATGTAATTGCAATGGTAATCAGAAGACTGCTGAGTGTTGCTTCTCACAGGGGACCGTTCAGCATAAATTGACTGCCATGACTCTCATGAGGGGGGGTATTTTCAGACTGAAATTGTAGAAACAGTTTATGATGAATACTAAATTTGACAAAGAAGTTTCTTATATTGCTGTAGAAGACTGTTTTTTTTTTTTTAAACTTTGTGATAGAGCTTTATTTTATGTAATTACACAGGAAAAAAAGAAAAAGAAAAAGGATTGTTTAAATTGAACGTGCCTAAAAGGCTTTAAACTGGAAATAACCTTTCTTGGTTTAATACTAATCTTTCTTGAATCAAGCTAAAATAACTTTTTCAGAGATTGTACCTGTAAAAGTATTTAAGAAAATGGATAAGAAGTAAAATGCCCTCTTTTAAGTCTAGACCCTGTCATGCTCATTGTATTTATAATTTTTGTTTGTAGCTCTTGGATATAAGTGAACTTCTGTAAGCACAAATAATTATCCAAACATGATGCATGCAGTTAAATATGCTTGTGTTGACCTTCTAACAACGTACTGTAGAGTTTGTAAAAATTGTTAAATGACATTAAAATGTAAGTGCATATAGTTACACGCTTGATTTGTGACCGCAGTCCAGAATACCAGATCTCGTTAGACTTATGTATGTTTGCCTTGTGTGCATGTAGTCTGATGGAATGCACTTAGATTTTTGCAATGTTAGTTTTAAAGCTCTGAAAAATTAGGAAATTTCAATTTGACTGCTTGACAAACTTTTAAACTCCTTTCATATGCGTGAGGATGCACATTTTAATTAGTTCTTATTTTCCTGCTCTTCTCTTTCACATCTTTTCTCACAGTTCTACATTAAAACCTTGTCTTAAATGTATGATTACATTCCTGTCCTTTTTATGTTGACAATTTTCAAGTAGAATACTTGCTATGTGCCTCGTAGGTAAGAAATGAGAGTCTCCAGTTTTCTTAGTTTCCATTTATACCTGGTACCTGAAAACCAAGGTGACCAAATTGAGGCACGTGGACTGTTTCAGAGCATTGTAGTTTATAGCTTCAAAATACCGTGTTCTTGCTGTTTGTGCTTTGTTATGTAAGAGAGAAAATGCGATTAGAAGGTAAAACAATGTGTGCAAAGGAACAAAGTACCAGGACAAAAAACTGCAGCTGTGAATCTGTGGCCTCTGATGTTTCTGACTCTGCTGTCAGGAACCCCTGCAAGCTGTTGTGTTGAAAGCCTGCATGTTGAGAGCCAGTTCTTGCTCTAATCCAGTACAATGGGAGCCATGCGATTGTACCCTGATGTTTTGTAGCAAATCACACAAAACTTGCTTAGAATTTCTCTGAGATTATACACGCAGGAGGAAATTCAATTTTAGAATGGTTGATTAAAGATCTGTAATTTATTTTCAGCTGAGTTTTGTAGGTTTCAATTTCTGCCTACTGGAATCTTGTGCATTTTCCTGTGTTTTTTTTTCCTTCTTTATCTTTTTTCATCTCAGTACTTCTCCATCTGCCAAATTAATTATTTTTTTCCTAATCTACAAGAGTAATTTTGAAACTTTAGTCTTTCTATGGATATAGTTCCTTTGCAATAATCTTGTAAAATGTTGAACTTCTGACTCCTTACTGCATAGGAAACTTAGGATAAGCCTTAATTTTTAAATGGTACCTTTTGACTCTTTACGATTATCTTTTTTTGTTTTGTTTTTAGTCTCTTCACTCTCCTCTTCTTCAATGAGTTTGGAAAGAGAAACTTAATTGTTCATAACCGAAGTTCGTTGTCTTTATCCCTGTATGGCAGAATGAAGCAAATGTTTTTGCCTCGTGTAGATGAATCATAATTTCCATTGTATGTATGTAGCTTAACCTATCCTATGGTGACAAAGAATAGCACGTAAGCTTTTGTACACTGGCTCTAGTTGTAAGTTTTTAGCAGGTTTTTTTTTTTTTTTTTTTGTAAAATGCCAACTTCTCCATACTTGAAATGTCCCATAGAAGTACATCTAACATTTAGGAAACTTTTCTTATTAACATTGGAGCAGATATGCCACAGTGTAATATGGCATGGAGGGAGGGGTTTGCTGTTAAGCCACCTTGTTGTGTTTCTACTAGGCCATTGATTAAATAGACCTCTGGAGGGGACCCACACTTCTTTTTTTTTTTTTTTTTCCCTGAGCTGATTACAAGAATTAAACACAAAAACTGCAACACCATCAATGAAATGGAATAGCTGTTTATTAGCCAGACTTATCAGTGCCCCCAGTTCCTCTCCTACCTACAAGGCATTCTCATAACCAACTATTTTAATAGCTATATCAAGAAATTACGAGAAGGAAAAGAGGTTAAAGTGACTTTGTTCAGTATCCATGTGTATGCAGTGCTACTACAACAACAACAAAAAGGGAAAACTAGGGAAGAAATGGCCCAAGGAATGGCCTTTTCCTTTCTACATGTTGCAGACTTTCCACCAGGCTCCATAAATATTCTTCACCCTCCCTTCATGTTTTCAGTTGCTCCATATTTGTTATATTTAACTTTATTTTCATTATTTCTGTGGGTTGGTGGGATTTTGAGTTTGCTATAGGGGTTTTCTGCAGAAGAAATTGAAATCATTTTGCTACAGGCTGTATGCTATTTTCTTTTATGCTCGTACCTTTTTTATCTTCAGTACTGTAATCCTCTTGTTGAATTTACAGATGGCAAGCTAATGGCAGCACTGTTTTGCTGCAGACCAAGTGCAATGGCTTTGGGCTGGGTTGTAATGAAAAGCGCCAGCAGAATGTTCTCAGCTCTCTTGCTGCTCTGCACTGGTTTTAAAGTGCTTTAGTTTTCCTCATCAAAGGCACCTTGTACACATCCCCAGGAGCAATGCACGTGCCTTTCATGGCCAGTTCTGCTGCCCAAGTAACTTGTTTGATGTGTTTTCACAGAAGGTTATAAGTTTAATATTAAGGTTGCCTGTTTCATGCTGCAATTATCCTATCACTTTTGTTAGCATTGTGGTGAATTAAATATTTGTTTCTAATGAAATGCTCTTTCCCATATGATTCTTTAGCCCTCTGACCTGCTTACCAAATCCTGCTTCATTGCTTCTGGAATTTGTTTTGTTTCTATACTATGAGTCCCATCCATGTCATTGTAAGCTCTTTCGGACGACTGAGCCAGTTTAAAGGAGCAAAGTAGGGAGCAGGTATTTGAGTATGTGCTGCAGAGCGACAGGCTGTGCAGAGACCAGAGCCGTGTCATTGGCCTCTGACCATGCATGTGATGCAGGATCAACAGGCAGGGGCTTTAGGATGCTGTGAGGCAGGTTGCTGTGGTTGCACTGACCTCTGAATGTATGTACAAGGAACAGAAGGCGGAATTTCTGGAACTTTTCTTGAAGTTTAATTTCATCCTTCAACTGAGTGCTCCAGGTAGATCCGCGCTGTGGGTTGCAGTCTATAGAATCAATGGTAAGGCAGTTCTTGCACTGTTGTTCTCCAAACCAAACAAACAAAACACCACCAACAAAAAAAGCCACAACAGGACAGTGTTTGAAACTTATGTCCTTTCCTATACAGTGTGGTGCTGCAAGAGGTAGTGATTCATTAACATGCAAAAATTAAAAACAAACAAACAAAAAAAATCTGTTACTACTCACAGAGTCCCACCTACTTGCAGATGTGGCATTTACGTATCTTTAATACATCTCCAGAAACTGCTCTCCACACTTCTAGCTTCTTCCAAATGAACAAATATTTTCTACAGGGTGATGATGTCTCTGTTGCATAACCTCCTTTGGGTTCTTTCTGAGGGAATATTTTTAAGTCTATGAACACAGTTATTAGGTAAATGACAGAGCAATAGTAGCACTTCCATTTCTGCACGCATAGTTGTTCCTGTTAAAACAAGCATATGATTAGAATATGAAAGTCAAACTAGTTGATTTGGTTCGTATTTTCACATACAGAATAGATTTAAAATGAGAAAAAAAAAAAAAAAAAAAAACCTGCTGAAATTCCAGTGCAGAAGAGGACTAATTATTAGGTTTTCTAAGTCATAAAATGGCTCTCAATAAGTTGCTATTTCAAGCGTGTCCCTGTAATTCAGGAGCCTTTTTATAACACAAAATCCGTGGGTTACTTCAATGAAGAGAAAGAAAGCAAACTATTAGTCTCATACAATTTTTTGACATAAGTAATGTTTAAATCTATTTTTAAAGAAAAAGAATTAGATGCTTTCATATTTTAAAACTGGAATTAAATTACAGTTTTCTTATTGAACCACATGTTATTATGTATGCAGGATATTTAAACAGGTGTTTTCTGGTTTTTAGACCCTTTTCATGTGTGTTTATTTCATGAACAATAAAAGCAGGCAATAAACAATATGCTAACAGCTACAATAAAATTACTTGCTTTCTTCCTGCCGTGTTTCATCCTTTAGGAAATTGTTGTGACTAAGGCAGTAAACCTGAGATGTGTTCACACCCTGCTTCTAGCCTATGTTTGTGTAGAGGTTATGTAGCATGAAAGCAGTGTTGCTATGTGTGTAGCTATACATGTGTGACATTTCTGAATGGGCATAACGTAAAGCTGGTAGTTCTGCTGCCTGTTTGTCCGATTCAAGATTAGACTTTTCACTAGAAGAACTTCCTCTAGGACTGCTTTTAAAAAGTTGCACATTTTGAAGAAAGACATCAAAAAATAAAATAAAATCCTGCAAAGCATTAGTTTAAATAGCCTGTTTCCTGTCTTTCCACCAAGTTCTACTTTTGTTTTTTGAATGAATGTAACTCCCGTTTTAAAAAATATATATATGTATCAAAGAAGCATGGGACTATACAGACTACATTTATGCTTTGGAGGAAGAAAATAGAAGAAAATAATGTAGATCTAGAACAAATCATAAAGAAAAGAAGGGCTACAGCTAATGGGTAAATTAACTTCCTGACTATTGGACTAAAAAGTAACTTGGTGGAGAACTTGTATTCTTAATAATTTTATAAATAATAATAAATGATATTTATAAATAATATTACTATATTGTAGTGCCACTGATTCTTAGCATTAGTGGTTACTTGTAATTCTATTCACTTCTCTGTATAACACTTTGGTAGATGGAAATAAACATCTTGGCTGAGCTGCTTCTCCAGGTCCATGTTTCACATAGACTAAGCCTTACAACCTCCAGCTGCTCTACATCTTATTCTTTTTGTCCCATCTGTAAGGTTTTCCAGTTTCCATTGTACATCTAGCCCTCCTTCCTTTCCTTGTCTCCTGATTTCTCATCTCCATTATTAGGTACTGTGGGACAACGTATAGATTTTTTTTCTCTTGAGATTATATCATTTACTTCTCAAAAGTCTTGAACTATGGAAGAACAGAAGGAGCAGGGTGGCACCAGACAGCTGAAGCTCATCTGACTACTCTCAATTGAGCTCTCAATAGCTTGCTTCTGACCTGAAGACTTCACAACTTCTGAGTGACTCTTTTAAGGCAATTTTAAGTTTTTAAGACTCTTTTAAGTTTTAAGGCAATTTTAAGGAGGAAATGGCTGCTCCATTTCAGGAAGATATTAAAGCTATGAAGAGGCAAGAAAAATTCTGCTGTCCTCAGGGTAAGAGTGAAAATTGATTATTCGTGGTATTAGCTGCTTGAAAAAGGTTCAGTGCCTGTAAGTAATAACTGAGTGAAAATGATGTAATTCATTTTTGAGGTGGAAACTAGAAATGCAACATAGTTCCTAGAATAATACCAAAAGTTCATGGTCTCATAATAGAAACAGCTGTTGGCTTTGAATGGGGGAAGGCAATTTCTAGCTATTGCCTCAGCCAAAAGGATGCAGGACTGCTGGCTGAGACCTCTGGGAGGAGCAAGCCTAGCAGTGGAGCAGTGACTGCAACCCTGAGGAAAGCCATCAAGCTCCTGAAGACAATGTCCTGCTGGTGCGACATCGCCAGAGAGATCTGCTAATGTGTCATTCCACCCTGGTGAGAGAATTATGTGCTGGTACCATCAGCTAAATACACAGCCCTATAATGGCTCAGTGCAAGTTCAATGAATAACTATCAGAGGTGGGAAAGGACCTCTGGAGACCATCTGGTCCAAACCCCTGCTCAGGCAGAGGCCACCCTGAGCAGGCTGCCCAGGACCGTGTCCAGGTGGCTTTTGAAGATCTCCAAGGAGGGAGATCCATAGACTCTCTCGGCAGCCTGTGCCGGTGCTCCGCCACCTACAGAGTAAAGAAGTGCCTCCTGGTGTTCAGATGGAGCCTCCTGAGTTCCAGGTTCCGTTGTGCTTCTTGGCTTCTGCTGAAGATTATGGATGTTTTCTGAAGGCTACTGTGTGCTTCACTAAAGACGTCTATGGATCCTGTTTTTCCCAGTATCTTAGTTTTCTAGCATGAAAAAAAAAAAAAGTTTCCATAATCCTCACAGTTAATTATGTAAATATGTGAAGTATTTAATGAAAGACATCTGATCCTTCATGCCTATTTCATTCTGGACCGGAACGATGATCCCTCACGTTACATTAACATATTCATGAAAAAATACATAAGCGTCTGACCAGTTCAAAAATTTGAGAAGGCGTTTTCATAAAGACTTGGCTAGATGTACTCCTGTCAGGAAACACTCAAGGCTTTGTTGTATATGCTAAAAATACAGACAAGCAAAAGAGCCCAAGCTGGTGGCTAAAGACAGATCAAAGTTAGCTTGACTAGTTTGTGTTGCACGGGGGAAAAACAGGCACTTGCCTTACACCTTTACCCTTGATTTCTTAAAACATTCTTCTTGTTAAGGCTTTGCTGTAATGTTACAGGCTAACTTTGTGTTTAACAGAGAACCCAGAATAACCATGTTAGAAACCAGTGTTAAAGGAATACAGACAGGTACAAATATCAAAACAGACTGATTAAAAACATCAACAGGAAAAAATCCGTGGTTCTTTAGGATGCCAGCATCTGATGATGCGGCAGAAGAATGATGCTTTGTGTGTGCAGGGAGAAAGGTGGTGCTTTCTGATAACTGTGTTTACAAACAAGATAACCTTTTAAGAAAATAAAGTTATCTTCAGAGAGCGGCAAGTAGGAGGATTACGTTACTTCAAGATACACAGAGCAGTGAATTAAAAATGCCAGTCTTCCATCCTGGTGGAGAAAAGCAACTTTTTTTTTTTTTTTTTCCTTCTCTCTGAGGTCATGTGGTGCTGGATGAAATGAATGTAATGCCTCCTGATAGCAGAGCACTTCTATTTAAAGGAAGACCCACAAGTCCAGACAACAACAAATCACCTATAAACTTAATTTAGTGGACTCTAACCATTTGGAATTTTGAACTATTTTTGCCAAATTTTAGGAGGCAGAGTTTGTTTTGTTTGTTTTTCCTGTAGCAGAAAGCCACGATGGAATTTGTAACTGAGTTTCTCCATTGGCAGAAGAACAGGATAGAGATTTTTCTGCTAGTGAAAGCAATGGTAATTGGATGGGTATCAGTGAGCAAAGCAGATATCTTTCAGTACTTTGAATCCTTGATTATCACAGCTATAAGAGTGGTAAATTCCTATGAAGTTATCAAAATAATCAAAAACCTACTGTTGCTTTGAAGTATTCTTTCTTTCCTTTTTTTCTTTCCCAGACTAGGAAAAAGTCATCTGTGACAGGAAATATAAACCAAAAGACAACTGATGAATTCTCCTTTGATTTCTTTTTCCGTTATTCACTAGAAGCCTTATCTTTAGTAAGAATGTTTTTTAATAGCATCTTGCTGAGAGGAACCTTTGACTCCTCTAACACATGCAATGCCATGAACAAGGTATTCTGTTAACTAATATGGAGTGTTCTGCAAGAATTCAAACAGTTCTTGATATAAAGCACACATGTTGCGGGATCATGCAGTGGTTAGCTTGGTCAGAAAAATATAGTTGTTGCCTCTCTCTAGCATTTTTCTTTAAAAATAATGAAGTAGCCAGCAACCATCTGCAAGAAAATGCATGTGCCAAAATAAAATAACAGTTCATGAGAAGGGCTGCCTTCTGGGATTCTATTAGAGGTATACCAGTTTAAAGGAATGTTTTTAATCATGTATGAGATAGAGCTCCCAATATCTGTTCTATCTAATTTAATGCTTGTTTTTTCTTTTTTCTTTTTTTCAAAACCAAAAACAAACAAACAAAAACATCTAATCTCACCTAAACTTCCCCCCCCCCCCCCCCCCCCCCCAGGTTTAAGCCAAACATTTCCTCTACACCTCCAATGACTGAGGAAAGTACAAGTATTCTTGAAGAAAGCATAAGTTTGTTGTTGTTGTTGTTTGTCTGTTTTTGATTTATCTTGGGAAAACTCAAATGAACATATTGTAAATCTCTCGGCATTGTACTGAGACTAAACAAATGTATGTTAATTATAATAAACTTATCCATCTAGGTAAGTATTCTGGGAAGTTACTGCTTTAGAGTGGTCGTTCACTCCAAGCTAAATAGCTTGAAGTTCTTTTAAGCTATAAACTTTAACTAGAAAGTATGTTCTTAGAGTAATTTCATGGTGATGAAGTATGTTGTTCATGGACAAATATGGATTTATTTTACATGATTCATTAGATGATCCTCTTTAAAAAGTAAATAACTTTTGTTTAGACCATCTGATCTGTTTTTACAGTGCTGAAGGCTTTAAAATGAGTGGACATTGAGCCAGTATAATCAATTCCTCCATCTGCCAGAAATTCTGGTGATGACTTTTCCTGCTGTTGTCCTAATGAGTGTTTTCATGTTTGTTTGTTTGTTTTTCTGATTTTAAAGTTCTTAAGTCAGATGATTAGATTGCTTAGTTTGACCTTACTTTGGCATATTAAAGATCATCATATTTTTCCTCATTTGGACTGAATCAAACATAATAACCTGCCTAAATAACAATGACTTAAATCATGAACCTGTCTTCCACAATGACACTTGATCTTGGTGTCAAGACTGTAAGTAACACCTCACTATTTGTTACAGTGATTAAAATTGCTTTCTAAAAATAAGAACAAAAATGATGGGCCTGAATTCAGTTTCCAGCCCTTTGTCTAGCTCTGCTGGTCTGTGGCCCAGGGCACGTTAGACAGTGTCCAAGGGGAGTTGTAGTATGCAGAATTATTTGAGTGACCACGCTGTGTTTGTTGGGCTATGTGAAGCAGAAAAGCATCTTCCCTCTTGAAGATGCTTACATCTTCTTTTTCTTCTTGACTGACCACATAGATTGACCTCTTGAAGTCTTGTCCTGGCTGCCGGCCGGGTTAAACCACAACAGGTCTTTATGAGGTTCTTTTTTCTAACTGGGAGAGCAGCAGGGAGGGATCTGAGGTACATTTTTCAGTGGTTTGTGGGGACAGGACAAGGGGCAGTGGCCACAAAATGGATCACAGGAAGTTCCACACCACCATGCGAAAGAACTTCTTCATGGTGAGGGTGACGGAGCACTGGAACAGGCTACCCAGGGAGGTTGTGGAGTCTCCTTCTCTGGAGATATTCAAGACCCGTCTGGACACCTACCTGGGCAGCCTGCTCTAAGGAACCTGCTTTGGCAGGGGGTTGGACCCGATGATCTCTTGAGGTCCCTTCCAACCCCTACAATTCTGTGATTCTTTGTGAATAGCTACCACTCAGACTGACAGCCCTAATCAGGGCTACCTCCAAGGGCAAAGACTCCACATCGCTAATGAGGGAGCGCATGGTCCTGTTACTGTGTCTGCTGTGTATATCTGTGAATGTGTTTCTTGGTGTTTGTCCAGCCTCTAGCTCTGTGACTAGAAATCCCAGAGCAGACTGACAACCTGAGGGTGGATATTTCATTGTCTGTAGGACATCTTTGCATTGGCTCAGTGCCAGGGGAGGAAATAGCTGAAGGTGCTCTCTTGTGTTGGAAGTGTAGATGTTACACTGAAATATGTATTTAGAAATATGTCAATATGTCAAATGTTTAGAATTAGTCCCTAATAAACATAAAAGTGTAAACCAAAACCAGTGTGTTGTGCAAGTTAAATACCAATTTACAAGGGACACATTTCAGAAGACTGAAAAAAAGCTCTGCTGGCTGTAACAATACCTGTCCTATACAAATGATTTTTTCCTAGCTTTGCTAATATAGGTTGTACAGCAACTTATTTAATATGGCACTATTAGGTCCAAAATGACAATTGTGATCTCTTTAAAAAACAAGAACAAAAACGGCCTATATCTCCATTCAGATCAGCTATGCATTTTCTGTTTTTTTTTAGTAGTTTTTCTTTTCTTTTCTTTTCTTTTTTTTTTTATTTTCCCCACCCATATTTTACAATTTAATTAATTAAATTGCACTTTTCTTCTTAGTACGTATCCTTGCTGTTTTGTATGAGGTATACAGTGAGCTAACTTTTGACAATAAGCTAGACATTGCATGTCATACATGTATTGTTGAAGTAGCATACTGTCCCAAAGAAAATCTCTCCTATCTCCTTGACAGTTTGGGGGAAAAAAAAAAAAAAAAAAAAAATTCTGCTTTCCTAAACCTGATATCTGGTATTAGGCACTGCTGATCTCTGCAGAGTTCTCTTTGTTACTATAGAAATTGCTATTAAAACAGCTGCAGAACAGCCAACTATAAACTAACAAGATTAGAGCTCTGTTATTGATCCATGGAACAAATTTCCTCTCGAGGACTGTAAGCCTCAGCTTGAATTGACACTTAATCTGTTTCCTATTCTCCGTAAAAACCTGTACTTTATAAGAGGCAATAGGTAGACTTTGTCTTTTTGCAGTAATCTGTGGGCCTGGTATCAGGGACAAGATTTCACAGAGAGCTGTTGCCTCATACAGCAGCACTTTTCATGAGAAAGGTAATATTTTACATGATTGAATGAAGTGCTGTGGTTGTCAGTACACAGGGATATACAAAGGTGATTGACAAACCTCCCAGGAGACATCAGTTAGATGTAATAGCAAAACATGCTCTAAATGGTGGAAGAGGTGGAGTCAGATCCCCTCAAGCAGGGACAGAAATTCAGTTTTCCCATTTGTTTTGGAGTCTAATTGTTATAAAACAGGACTTTGGACCTGAATTTTTATATTACATTGTATTTTTCATAGCCTAAATTGGCCAACAGTTTGATTTATCTCCAGGCTTGTTCATGGACGCAATCTCCTTTCTATTCTGTCAGCTGCAGGCCTGTGATGGCCTTCCTTCTCAAAGAAATGCTAGGTTATTTTCAGTAAATAAGCATTTTATCAGAAACGTTGCTCAGGTCTCCTCAGGCCCAGAAGGAGCTGACTTCACATCTCCTGTTACCCAGGCCTGTGATATAAACCTCTATACAGGAAGAGGGTAAGTGGCATTTCCTTTCACAGCTGTTTTATGAACAGTTATTTGTTTTAGTCCCAGTTCTGTGGGTGTCAGGATGACTAGTTGGTTATGTGAGTCATTAGGAGGGACCCCAGGTTTGCCCAGCTGTGTGTTGCCTAAAGAAAACCTAGTTCCCCAAGACTCCTCATGCTTTTCCTCCACTTCTCTTTCTGGATGTGTTTGGACCTTAACCCCATGAGCTGGCTTCAGTGAATTTATTTTATCTTATACCTACCTCTTTGGCTGTCCTTAGTATTATTCATGTTGCCAGATGCTTAGCATGAACAAAATAATTTTGAGAATCTAGCTCCTACTGACAAATCTTGCTTCCATGTCCCGTGCTGATGTTTCTATTCAGTGAAGCACTGTGAAAATCAGGTCTCCACTAACTGGGTGGACTGACTTCTGCTACCCAAAAGCTGCAAAGACCAAAGTTCAGTCTTTCGTTATGGTCATGAGGTCCTGGCTTAGTCTCGTTGAAAGAGATGGTAATATAAATTTTAAAATCATATAAAAAGCAGTTCATGAAGATTCTCATTGCCTAACCAAGGGGTAAGCAGGATCAAAACAATCAAGGCAGTAATAGGTAGTGAAAAGTATCGCTTCTCAACTTATACTCTTAGTATTCAAGTCATCATAATAGGTCTTCAAAGCCATTTGTTACTGTTGGCTCAGCAACCAAAATCTGATTTGATTTCCTCTTTGCAGGCTCCTTCAAAATAGTATTTGATGTTGTCTTCAGGCTGGCCTTCTCAAAATGAGATGGGCATATATTTTTTTTTTTAATTTGTTTTTCCTTAAGTTGGTATGAAGCCCCTTTTAGCTTTTGATCTTTATCTGCTCTGCATTTGTTACAACAAAATGATTACCCAAGCATTTTGACAGTATGGTGTAGCAGCACAGTTTTGGTAGTGGGGGGGCCATAGGGGTGGCTTCTGTGAGAAGAATCCAGAAGCTGCCCCATGTAAGACAAGGGCCCCACCGCTGGCCAGAGCCGAGCCAATAAGTGATATTGTTTGCACCTCTGGGAGAGCAGATTTAAGAAAGGGAAAAACAAAAACAAACAAACAAAAAAAACTGCTAGGGAACAGCAGCTGGGAGAGAGAGAGAGGAAATGAGAAACAGCCTTGCAGGCGCCAAGGTCAGTGAAGAAGGAGGGGGAGAGGTGCTCCAGGCGCTGGAGCAGACGTCCCCTGCGGCCTGTGGAGAGGCCCCTGGTGGAGCAGGCTGTCCCCCTGCAGCCCATGGGTCCCACACGGAGCAGATCTCCACGCTGCAGCCCGTGGAGGAGCCCCCGGTGGAGCAGGTGGATGTGGCCTGGAGGAGGCTGCGGCCCATGGAGAGCCCCCGCAGGAGCAGGCCCCGGGCCGGAGCTGCAGCCCGTGGAGAGGAGCCCACGCAGGAGCAGGGGGTCTGGGGGGAGCTGCCGCCCGTGGGGGACCCGTGCTGGAGCAGTTTGCTCCTGGGGGATGGACCCCGTGGTACGGAGCCATGTGGGAGCAGTTCTTGAAGAGCTGCTGCCTGTGGGCAACCCCCGCTGAGAGAGGGAGTTAGGAGAATACAATAATTTACTAACTTTTTAGAAAAGAACTTACTAACTTTTTAGAAAATTATTTACTAACCTTTTAGAAAAGGGGGGACTGAGAGAGGGAGTTAGGGGAATCTTATCGAGCAGAGAGTGCTGACGGCATGAAACTAGGATCCTACTTAGTGTCTTTACTAACTATGGTGCTTGTGCAAATTAATTAAAGCAAGAAGCCTTGGGCCCCTTTACCAAGGTCAGTCTCTTAATAAGAGTGTGAGCCTATCTTAAGAAACTGGTAGAAACTGGTCCTGCGGATGGACAAGATCCAAGAAGCATCTGAGTCTATGCAGAGACAAGAGGTCAACTAGCGGTGACGAGGAAGAGTCATCAATCTTCCTCCCCACGGCCCCCGAAGACCACCACCAGAATACACTGCGCAAGCGCAGATGGGAGGAGTTTATGGAAATGACTCATTGGAACTAATTTTAATATGAAGCGGGGACAGGTTATGAATATGTACAGGTGTATTGTGAAACTTCATGCATATGTAACTCTTTGCTGCATATAACCATGGCAAATTGCCATTGGAGGGGCTACCCCCCCCCCGTGCTGCCCAGCGCTGAATAAACATACCTACTTTACAATCTTGCTGATTGTGGAGTCCGTTTTCCGCACGTCACCACAGGCTCAGTTTGGGAAGGACGGCATCCCGTGGGAGGGACCCCACGCGGAGCAGAGGCAGAGAGTGACCGTGAGGGAGCGGCGGAGACGAAGCATCAGGGACTGACCGCAGCCCCTGTTCCCTGTTCCCTTCCCCACTTGGGGGGAGGAGGTGGAAGGGCGTGAATGAAGGGAAGTTGATTTTGGTTTCTTTCCTTTGTTTCTCACTTCTCTAGCTTGCTACTAGTAGGGAATAAATCTTACTGTCTCTGTACTCTTGAGTCTGTTTTGCCCATCACGATAATTGTTGAGCAATCTCCCTGTCCTTATCACAGCCCTTGAGCCCTTTGCATCACATTTTCTCTCACTTCCCCATTGAGAAGGGGGAGTGAGAAAGCGGCCGTGGTGGAACTCAGCTGCCCACCCGAGTAAAACTACCACATATGGCAACATCAGGTCTCAAACACACTTGGTACACTTCTGACAGCTACTGCAGAAGGAGAGGCACCTTGATAGCTGACAAAGGGCAGGGCTTCCCATGCCTTGGGTTTTGTTCCTAAGCAGGGTGTAAAGCCAGTGCTGGG
Source organism: Anser anser (assembly GCF_964211835.1). NCBI lineage: Eukaryota > Metazoa > Chordata > Aves > Anseriformes > Anatidae > Anser > Anser anser. The sequence goes on from NC_139721.1 coordinate 42,114,168, forward strand.
AAGGAGCAGCTAAAGGGGAGATCCTGTGCTCTTCTCCATCTGCATGTCTGCAGCTGCTCCAGCTGCCAGACTTGGAGAGATCTGCAGGCAGGTTACATCTCCTGAGACAGTCGCACTGTAGGAGGTGGGAAACGTCCAACACAGCCTGAAGGGTTCCCAGGAGTCATAAAGGATAATAAACATATGGATTTTTTTTTTAAGTCGTCTTAGATATTCATCTTGCCAGAGAATTTATCATTGGGGCAACAACAACCCTATTTAGCAAGGTATAAACTTCCCTTTTTCCTAAACATCCCAGGCATTAAGGAATTTGCAGCTTAAACAGCTGAGAGGAGAAGAGCACAGCTGAAGTATTTGAGGAACTGCATTACATAGACAAGTAGGGTCATAACTTATTAAAACATTTGCAAAACACATTCCAGTGAGATGAAGTTAAACAGCTAGAGCATCTTCCCACGTAAGAAAGGCATCGGGGAGCAGAATCACAGAAATCGACTGCCCAGGCGCATTCCTCAGATGGCTGAACTCACTTTTGATAACTCTGAACTACCCAGCATTGGCTTGTAGGGCAAATTCAATTGGTATTACAGTGTAAGTGATGCTGGAGCTCACGTAAGAATATTTTCCTTCCTACATCCCACTGTATATCTAGTCTGTACATAACTGTAGGCTGCCTTTCAGCATATGTTTGGGTCAGAAATAGATTGGTGTGTAATATACTTTCTGCTAAAAATCTTGAATATAAACAGCACAGGTGGAAAAGATAAATCCCGTTTTCTTCCAGTTCAATGGCAGTCTGAATACTGGTTTGGCTTTCATTGTGGAATGATGTAATATTGGCAATGGTAAGCAGGAGCAGAGCCAGGGATTTCAGCTTCATGCACAGAGCTTCTAGGCTGCTTCTCTGTGCCCCATCCAACATGCAGTTAGTGTAGCTGCATGGTCATGACTACGTCCCCTTCCAGGCCTGTTAGGTATTGCATTTCGAGGGGGCAGAGCACTAGCTGGGGTAATCCTGTAAAGAAGAGCCGAGCTAGGTAGGAAGCTTCCCCCCCCCGCCATCCCTTCCTAGGAAGGCTGTGCAGCTACATGCAGTGAAGGTGTTTGCCCTGCACTGTTAACAGCAAATGTAATGTTCGTTGTGGTGCACAAATGTGTTCCATTGATGAAGAGTATGGAGAGCTCCTTCTGCAATATATAAAAGGCAAAACAGATATGAAAATTTCCCACAGGTCTCTGGTGAGCAGGAAACACACATCCCTTAAGAAAGTTGCAGAGACTGGTCTGTAGGTAATATGGTTGTGAACCTAATAGGTTTTGTTCCATTTTCCTTATGTCACAAAAAAGTTGTTCTGAATATTAAATAATTATCACCATCATATACAGGATATATCCATACTGTATACTCTACCCTGTCAACCATTCAGCAATGTACAGAAAAACAATTGCCATGCTAACTGGAGAATTCAATGTATTTGTGTATCATCTCTTGAAAGCTTCTTTGAATAACGGTTACACTCAGTAATGAGGAAAAACTGCCAATAAATCAATGAATACCGTAGCAGAAAGTTAACAATAAAGTGGAGTTTCCAATTGTCATCGATCAGTTCCTTAATAAGACATTCATATTTAGGATTTTTTATTCTTAATTCAGGACCCGCTTCTGCAAGGCTGAGTGCTGTTAAGCATCACATGCTGTTGTATTAATTGTAAAAAATTGATTCTTTTTCTGACTTCAAGGCTAAAAATCTACTAGCCCAAAGGAGCTATCAAGGTGATATGATAAAGGCCCTGTTGAATATGTATGCACAAATTAAATTAAATACACACGTGCCACTTGTTCTGCAAAGAACAAGAGGGAAAATATGACTAATACATAAGAGCAAAGATTAGTTTACTTGTCAGTTCATGATCATGATATAGATGGAATTTCCTTCCATAAAAATAGCATGACAAAGAGTTCATGAATATTTTCATCAGTAGCTAATGTTTCCATTCCCAGAGGAGAGCTCTAAGCCCACAAACAAGAAATGCTGCCATGCTTAAGATTCAAAAGAACGTCATCACAAAATGTAAACTGTCTGCAAGAAACTTTGATAGTTTTATCACATTAGAGACAAGTGCATCACAGTGCATTAGAAAAGTTCATCATAGCACAGATGTGACCTGTATTTATAAAATATTTGACTAATATAGGATTTTGTTGTATTAGATATCTGTGCTATATTGTAACTGAGAACAGGTCTGGGCTCTGCTGAGAGCAATGAGAGTTTGGCAACAGAGAGCAGTATTGTGTTTCTATTGCGTTACCATTTTAAGGCGAAAGATGCAGCTTTTCCAGTGCTACGAGAGTGAGGATGTGTTTTCAGTGGATGGCATAATGTTTTTTTATGGATTCACTGTCTGACTTTCAGGATTGTTCAAAAAATGTAAGACTAAATTACAAATGAGTAAGTAGCAAGTGGATACAACATAAATATATATTGATTATACATTTTGTATATGTTTATCATGAAAATTATTGGCCTTGTTTAACAACTCAAAAACAATTATCTCCTAGAAAAATGATAGTCCTCATAAGTGAATACAAAATAGATATGATCTGACTTTAAGGCGTTGTGTAAATATAGTATGCACTGAGCAGATTTAAAATAGTAATATCAAGAGTTTGGAGACAAATTACCTTCTGCCAAGAAGAACTGTGTGCATAACTTTAGTCATTCTCTTGTATCTTTCCCAGTTTTTTTATCCTTTCTTCCTGAAGTTGGAAGGGATAAGCAAATGACATTGGAAGGATTATTACCCAAACGTGGGCAATAAAAAAAAAAAAAAAAAAAAAGTGCTGCAGCAGAACAGCAAGAATTAACACATAGGAGAAAGTAGGCTTAATAGTAAACAGAGGAGACCAGTGAGGATAAAGCTGAAACAATGTTCTTAAAAATGCATAGTTAGCAGAATGAGTTAGAGAAGTCATGGATGGGGGGGAATATCTTGCAAAATGTATTATGGGAAACAACTTGCAGCCTTCAAAATGTGATAGATTAGAAAATCAGCAAGATTCTATAAAGGGAAAAAAATCACAACCATCTAAAAATATTTTCAGTTGAGTGCTGTGACACCTTTTCCACATAAGGAGTACAGAAATTCAGGAAGTTCTTATTATAGCTGTTGAATAAACACAAGTGGGCAAACAGTTAGTTTTTTCCAAGTGCACCCAAGTTCTAGTGGCAAACAGCAAAGTTCTAAGAAAATGAGATAATAAAGCCAAAGGATTACAGACATTTACTTCTAAGGAAGTCTTAAAAAGTATTTTACTACATTTCTATTGTTTATATTATTTTAACATCCCTACTTAAGAGACAGATGGCCTTTGTCTGTGGGCCATGTAATAAAATCTTCTGTTTAATGTGCAGAGCCATCCAAGAAGCAGCTGGGGTGTATCTGGAGCAGGAGACTGAACAATGTCTTCCAACAGCCAAAAGCATACCTGGGGAGAGCAAGGATTCAGTGCTCCCCTGCACTGCACTGCAGAGCAAACCCTCGGCAGCAGGTATGGTACGACTGCACTGGGCAGTGCATTGTAGCACGGGCAGCTCTGCCCCTGATCCACACAGGCTGAATATCAGGAAATGCTGCATGGTGGTCACTACAAGAAATGCCACATCTCTCCCGGTAATACACTTCCTAGTATTTTGCCAACAATCATTATATAAGGTGCCAGTGGGGAAATAGTTGGATAAAGAGCAGTTTTTTGTACTTTTCTGTAGGATATGAGGGCAGTTCCACATAGCATTGTGAGGATGATCAAGGCTACAGGAGGAAAAGGTATTAGTGTTTTTGAGGTGGGTCAACAAGAATGGAAAAGAAAAATGGGATGTCTATTTTGGAAAGAAGATACATAAAGGGAAAGATACAAACATAAAGCAGCAAATGGAGCACAGTGGTATGTGAGGAACTTCTCTTGTGTCAACATAAAACTCAGGAAATCTAATGTTATGAAAGGGCATATAATATACTTCGTGATATCGCAAAGGCAGGGGCAGTTCTTTGCTCTCTTAAAGGGGTGTTAGAATGACAGCCAGATGAGCCTCAGCAATCTTTGGCTTGTTTAGGAGATGGCCAGGCAAAACTAATGAGAAGCTGCTATAGCACCTAGGCAAGCAGCTGATTTTCAAAGAAAATGCTCTGAAAGCTTGGGAGTACATAAACCAGTTATAAAAGATGATTGATAATTCTGGCAAAAGGTCTACTTGGCTAAGAGATGAGCTTTTCAATCAACTAGAATGAAAAAGGAGAGAAAATAAAACGGAGAAACAACAACAGGCTGCAGAGGTGTTGCATAAAAACATTGCTTGGGCGTGTAGATGTGAAATTGGAAAGACCAAAGCCCCACTGGAGCTAAGAGTAGTAAGGGGCATAAGGAAAACATTTTACAGGTTTGAGAACCATCCAGTGATGCACCAGGGAACTTGGATGGGAAGGGCAAACGCAGAATTAGGGGAGCTATAGGCTGCTTCACCTCCTTTCCTGGGAAGGTGATGGACCTATGTGCTGAGGCAGAGCACACCCTCAACAAATTTGTAAGTGACGCTGAATGAGGAGGGATCTTGAGAAAAGCGAAGCTCGAGCTAATAGAAACCTAATGAGTTTCAGCAGGGAGACATGCAAAATCTGCTCCCCCAGAGATATAACCCCAAGTATCAGTAGCGTCTGTAGCACAACAAGCTGAACAGCAGCTCTGCTAAAAAAGAACAGACATTACAGCAGACACCAAACTAAATATGAGGCAACAGTGGTCTCTCATCACTAGTAAGGTAAACCCTATGCTGGTTTACTTTAAGAGAAGCATGGCTGTCAAAAAGGTTTTGTTTTGCATCCTTGGCATAGCTGAGGCTGTGATAGCATGTCCTCTTCTGGGTCCCCTGGTTCAAGACATACATGTCTGCAGACATGATGTGTATCAGATGCACATTTTTGAATGTGTGAGGGAAACTGCAGGCCCGCTCAGAGCCCTCGCTTCCTGACTGAACTGAAATGTGTGTGCCAGCTTCTAGCATGGTCATGTCACTTTAGCAGCACTTATGACTTCATATAGGACAAACCTGTGGTTGTGTTGAAGAAAAATATATGGATTGTGTTACAATGGCATATGAAATTCAGGAAAGGAAACACACCCATTTAATACATTAAAATAATGATTATGAGCAGAATGGCAATCTCTGAGTGCTTCTGGCAGGATTGCTGAAAGTCTGTTGAAACCTCTCTCTGTCTCTGTTCTGAAATATTTTGTTGCTAAATGATGCAGTAGGCTAGTGAGCAAGAAGGCACAAAAACAGAATATAAAAGAATAGAGCAGAATTGCATTAATTAAATCAGTAAGCATCAATACATAAGAATCATAGAATGGTTTCAGTTGGAAGGGATATTAAAGATCACCTAGTTCCACCCCCCCAGACACTTTCTACTAGACCACGTTGCCCAAAGCCCCATCCAACCTGGCCTTGAACACCTCCAGGGATGGGACATCCACAGCTTCTCTGGGCAACCTGTTCCAATGTTTCACCACCTAAAGAATTGCTTCCTAATGTCTAATTTAAATCTACCCCTCTTTTAATTTAAAGCCATTCCTCCTTGTCCTATCACTACACTTCCTGACAAAGAGTTGCTCCCCAGCTTTCCTGTAGGCCCTCTTTAGGTACTGGGAGGCCACTGAAAGGTGACCCCGTAGCCTTCTTTTCTCTGGGCTGAACAACCCCAACTCTCTCAGCCTGTCTTCACAGGAGAGGTGCTCCAGCTCTCTGTTCATCCTCGTGGCCCTCTTCTGGACTCATTCTGACAGGTCCACGTCCTTCTTGTGCTGGGGGCCCCAGAGCTGAACACATCACTCCAGCTGGGATCTCACAAGAGCAGAGTAGAGGGAGTATCACCTCCCTTGTCCTGCTGGACATACTTCTTTTGATACAGTGTCTGTAGCCCAACAAGCACTGCATCATATATTAATATCTTCTTTTGATATTCTTTTGATGCATCACATATTAATATCTTGTTCAAAATCAAATAATTGTTTTGAAGTTAATTGAATGCAATTAACGACACCTTCAGGGCTAAAGCCTTTTATATACGTGTATATATATATATATATATATATATGAAGAAGATGCTGCCTTTTGCCTTCTTGAGCAGCAAAACTGATCTAGACCCACTGCAGTTCTCTATGCTTTGTAAACTTTGAACATATGCACTGAAAATATATTTTATTTAGGGAACTGATATTTTTGAAACACCTACTGAGAAAAAGCAGAAACTAGCTCTAACTGCTTTTTCTGCACTTACTAGCCTAAGCATGCAGACTGTTGTCTTCCTCAAGCAACAACATCTGTTATTGCAAAAAAATCACGTGTGAAGTATACCAGTAGTCAAGAAATATCAGAGACCAAGATGAATCTTCAGCAGCTCCAGAGGCAGCAAGGAAATTGGAAGAGACAACAGATGCAATATGTGCTTGCAAACAGGGAGTGCAAAACAGGAAAAAAAAAAAAGCATCAAGTAAATCGTTTTATTTGGAACAATAAAGAAAAAGCTCCAGGAAGAAATGTACGATATTATGTTTATGTTTTTGTTCTCTTTAATCACATTCTTTATTTATAACAGAGTTGATGGAGTTGATGACTTAAGGGTTTTCCAAGAATCCTTTCATAGCTGTAGATGATGATTTACACTGGATCTCATAGGTTTGCTATCAAGTAGATGTTGGATTAGTTGGACAATGTCTGGGTATAATTCTTAGATGTATTATAGCAATTCATGAGATGAAAGTCTGTCTCCAGGAGATCAAATAGGAATTTTTTATTTGATATCAGGAGTTTACCCTGGTTTTTCATTTTTTTTTTTTTTCACAGCTTGATCAGAGCAGAGAAGAAAAGGGAAAAAAAATGGTATGCTGGGTGTTTTATAGTGGCATTAGAACTGAGAACTCCCAACCTTTTTAATCTTGTGATTTTTTTTTTTTCCTAAATCTTGAACTATGGAATTTAAAGCTTTATGTGTATGCATAAATTTGAAAAAGCAGCTTGACTAAATCTTTTAATTTCATAAGAGAAATAAATTGAATGTTAATTGTCTTTTATTTTATTTTATTTTATTTATTTATTTATTTAATTCTTATCTTTCTAAACCTATCGTGATGCTTTGAGATCTGTTCCAAAGTACCGAAATGCTAGGAATAGCCAGTTGTGGTTCTCCCTAGGTTTCTCAAATCCTGATGGATTTCAAGACTAAGCTTCCTGACTCTGCCAGAGTTGGCTAGGGATCTGTGCCCTTGCCCTCCAAGTCCAGCATGAAAAAGATGGGGAAACAACACAGAAACAACAGTTTTCCCTGAGTGTTGGCTTCTCCCTTGGCATTGTTCAAAATTACGGAAATTAGGGGGCATTTTAATAGCATGTTCTTCCTCAGGGAGAAAGATTTATTTCCTGACCCTTATCTGAGGTACTGCAACTTTGGGAGGTTTTTGTGAACATCTTGTGAACTCAAATGCAGGCAGTGTGCAAAAGCTGCTTTTCTTCTGGCCACCTTGAAGTGGGTTAACAGAAAAGCTAAAAGTAGCACTGAGCAGGCATATAGGAAATGCCATCCTGGTTTACGTCCCAAATCCACCTAACCCCATACCATTTCTTCAGTAATGATTAGCGTTGTATACTTCAGAAGAAAATGGGATTACATGGCCTTTGTTCCTCCACAGACATTTGTAGGCTTATACTGAGTTGTAATCATTTGAAATTATCTTAAATCCCAAGGACTGGGATTTAATGTCTCTTGCAGTGAATCAGTTGCAATGAATTACGATTCTGTGGATGTTCTTGTCATCCACAGAAATGACTGTTCTTTCAGCAAACTTTGCAGATTTTCTGACAGCTTTTTGTGGCAGCATATCTATGCTTTAATTGTACATGGACTGAAGCAGCTATTGAAGTCTACTTTGTTCCTGTGTTAACAGGGAAGGAGCACAGAAATTTGTCTACAATTTCTGGAGCACTGGTTATTTCCATAACAGTTACTTTGTATGTTTTCATCACAACACCAACTGTTCTCCTCCTTTTTAAGGCTATTTTTTGCAGTCTCACTTCATATGATCAAGTTTTATTTTCAAGTTTGATTATCCTCAGTGTTTCTCTGAGACTGCCTATGTTTGTCCGTCTCTTTTTGTCACTGACATTCAGGACTGTCTATGGCAGGAGGAACATGTAAACAGTACACTGAAAATTAGTAAATTTGTAGAAACTTCTAAGGCAGAGTAAGAGCATTCTCTTTAATTGGGGTTATGAGCAACACACAGCCTTGAGTAGAACAGAGGTGTGAGGTAATCTCTATTTCATCACTGACAAACTTAGCAAGAAGAACTCAGAGAAAGGATACTTGTGGTGCTAAGAGGGACAAAGCAAGCAGGAGAGTTTGCAGGCCTCCATCATGAATGAAACACTCGTGTTTCTGAGAAGAAACTATTATAAAATGTGATGCAGAAATAAATTTTCATACTCTTTCCTCCTCCTATAACTGTTTTAAATTCTGTAAGGAAAATTTGCCCCCTAGTTTCCCAACATCGGATAAACACTATAAATAGTGTCACACGTTATATTATCAACATAGTGTTAGATGACTACAGATCACCAGTTACGGGAAAACCAGTTATAAAACTATTGCATGACCTTTACTTCCATGGTTTTTAAATATGGTATTGAGAAGCTACAATCACCTTGTTGTTGATCTGGAGGCCTCCAATTCAGGAAATGGTAAATAGTATCTTTATTACGAAATACAGTGGTGTGTCAGGGAGTGCTTGTTCATTGTTCTGCGTCAGAGTTTATCCCTGTTGACTAGGTTGTATAAAAGAGCTTTTATTATTTGCTTTAAAATATAAACAGCAGTTAAGTAAAACCATGAAGGGATTGTGACTGCCTTGGAGACTAAACAGAGCTATCTTTTTGTGCTCCTCAGGAGATCGAGAGGCCTTGGACTGCTCCAGCTGTTGTAGGGTTATGAATTGCTGTCTGGAGATACAGGTCTTGGAAGTAGGAAATCGTATCCCTCACTCTAGATATCCTACAGTGTACCTGCACTGTCTGTTTTGCAAAGCTTTTAGAGAGTTGTTTCAACTGAATGCAAAGGCATACAAAGACTTAATTTACTTGCTCTGAAACCCTGATAGCCTGAATGTCCAAGCACAACAGAGTCATAAGCTGTCAGGGGTCCATCCTAGTTGGGCCAAGTCTGACAATTTTTACATGAGAACCCAATTTCATGTTTTCTGAACTTTGGGACTACAGAGGACTCTCACGATAGTTGACAATTCTTGCTCTCCTCCTCCTTCACTTCCTACTGGTCATTGATGAACTACATGTTGCCTGGTGGCTAGTACGTTGCTGGTCAGTGCTTCACTCTAGTGCCGCCAGCTCCATTTCTGTGTTACAACACACCCACAGACTTGCCATGCTGTTGGTTGGTTATGAGATTCATGTTTTCTTTTGAAAAAAAACACAACCATCAATCAAAACCAATATTTTTCAGAGCAGTGTTAACATCCACAGTGATTACAGGTTCCTGGTCCAGCCTGCAGCCCTACTGATTGCAGTCTGCAACCATATATTAATTCATGATTTTGCTATCATTTTGTCCCAGTGAGTTAACTTTGATTTTTTTCCTGAAATTCAGACACTTGCCAAGGTGGCCAGGTCCATGGGAGGGCCTAGGGCTTGGGGAGAGAAGTTCAAGGACAAAATTCACGGTGCCAAGCAGAGTTTTGGATTCAAAAAGAGGAAATGAGACCTGGACAGCAAAGGAGTGAAAAAAATTGTAAAGTGGATGAGATCTTATTTCCTTAGGTGAAGCTGCAGTGTATGACCAGGGGCTCAGGTGCCCAGAAGCAAGAGCTACTTGAAGCTGGTGTGACACCTGGCAAGCAATGACACCAGTTGACGATCCCCTTTATGACCTCAAGGCAGCTGAAATGGAGGCTAGATGAGGTCCCAGCTGGGATGGGCAGAAGTTCTGTCACTCTGCCACAGCACAACTGCACACCATCCTTCATGCCCCAGGGCTGTGATATTTATTTCCAATGACAGTTCAGCCTATACTGCTTATTTTTGTTTAATAGTTGCAGTGGAGGGATCGGGTATGTGTCTGGCAGTGTTTTCCTCCTCTTTCAAAGTATCTGTGTATACGTGTATCTGATATGTGTATATCTAATATGTGTATCTGAGGTGTCTGATGTGTATTTTTTTTTTAGAATACATCAGGTTGTTTTAAATTATTTCTTCATTCTTTCACTGTAGGAGAAAGCTGTTCTCAGCAATCCATGTTCTGTGTCTGAAACATGAGTCATACATACAGTTATATACAGGGAGTGATTACTCACCGTTTGTCTTGATTAATACAAAAAAGACAACCAAGTGGAATTACTAGGCAGCAAATGCAAAACAAAAGATAGTAACATTTTTATTTTTATTTTTTTCCCAAAAGCATAGTAAAATTGTGTTGCTTACTTCAATAAGATAAATCTTTATATGAAGATATCAATATAATATCTGGATCAGGAAATCTTTAAACCTTAGAGTGCTGGACACTGGGCAAAGTCTGGCCTCCAAACCTGCAGTTGCAACAGTACATTATAGAGCTTTTTCTTGCTTGTGTTACAGTGATACTGTGGCCACAAAAGCAACTGGTCATCTGGAAGTATGAGGTCTAGTGGTGTTTTAAAAGTGTGAAAATATCTGAAAAAAAAATAGAGGTGGAAACATATTTTTTCTCAGGTATCCAAACATGTGCCACATTTTCTTTGGAAACAGTTCAGTATGAAACATTTTATAGAGGAAACTATTTTCTCCTTTTAGCATCCTTAAAAAAAAAAAAAAAAAAAAAAAAAGGAAATAGTTTAAAAGAGTAAATTAAAACAGATGTTTTCCTTTCCTTTCCTTTCCTTCCTTTCCTTTCCTTTCCTTTCCTTTCCTTTCCTTTCCTTTCCTTTCCTTTCCTTTCCTTTCCTTTCCTTTCCTTTCCTTTCCTTTCCTTTCCTTTCCTTTCCTTTCCTTTCCTTTCCTTTCCTTTCCTTTCCTTTCCTTTCCTTTCCTTTCCTTTCCTTTCCTTTCCTTTCCTTTCCTTTCCTTTCCTTTCCTTTCCTTTCCCCTAGCTCTTACGGCATTTTGAAATGACTTTGTGTGAAAATTACAGCAACTACATGTTCATCAAATGTATTGTTTTGACTTCAGAGTCAGTCTTGGGCCAGCTAGAGTAATGGTACATCAGTAGTGGTATATTCAGTACTTTCAGGCAAACGCAGGTTTGATTCTGTAAGGTTCCAGGCAGTAATGACATAGGTTAAGTTTATTTCTACCCAGTGAACTGACATAAGCCAAATGTTCTCAGATCATCAGTCAAGAAAGGGAGAGGAAAACTGCAAGACTGCAACCAGGCATTGGTTTGCAACCAGCAGCCCAGCTCAGGCTGATGGGATAGTGTGAGTCAAACTGAGAAAGCTGTGGGTGAGGACTTGTGGGTAGCCTTGGGATTAGCTGCTATTACAGGTGAAGATAATTGAGCTGGATGGGGAAGCTTCATCCCTTACAGTAATGTGCATTCAGGGGAACTTTTGGAGAAAAGACCATGAAAAATCCTAAGAAGTTTTAAGCATCATTTTCCCCATTCCTGTAAGCTTTTCTCCAGGGTGGATATAATCTGACCAGTGGTGCTTACAATTGGCACTTTACTTTACTTCAAGTAAAAACTTGAAGTAACTTGAAGATTTTACTTCTGCACAATCAGTATTCTTTTGTTTTGATGAAGTTACAGGTGGCTTCTGTCATTCACACAAGCTACTGCTGTGTACCAGTGTAACAGTGTAACATTACCAGTGGCGCTGTTAAAATGTGGGTGTGTGGCAGTGATGTTCTGGTTTCTCTGTGTATTCTACTACAATGTCTTTTAGACCACAAGAGTCTTGTAAGGCAAAACATCTAAATGGACTTTTTTTTTTTTTTTCCACATAGGTGTAATTCTACCTAGATGTTAGACAAGGTTATACAAATAAAATGCACTGATGAATCAATATGGGTTAGTGGCTATGAAAAATCTAAAGGACTTAATGATATACATAAAAATGCTCAGAGAAATTCTTTTAAGCTGCCTCCAACCATTAACACAGAGCAACCTGTTCCAAAAATAGTAGCAAAACTACTAGCAAATTAAGCTTAACTTAAAAAAAAAAAAGTGTAAATAATTGTATAATTGTTTGAGACCTAAAATACAGCCTACACTGCTGTTGAATGAAGTGTTTAATATCCTTTCTTAGCTGTCGGCCTGTTTTCTTACTGTGATAAAGTATTTCTGTGGGACTGTACTCTTCTGTACATGTAATGCAGATCTGATGCTTAAGTCTTGTGATTTACAAATGGACTGACAAAACAGCAAGAGTCAAACTAATTATTACCTTCTGGGCACTGCAGATGGCTTTCCAGAAGCTCATGGGTTTGTGGTTTACCTTTAAATAGACAGTGATTTAAGACTTCCTTATGTTTATACAAAGGCTAAAATTAAGCCTCAGTTAGTTCTGATTGAAATGTTTTTCAGTTATAGTAGTAGCACACAGATCAGTTTAAAATTCAGTTACATAACCTTAATTGAATGAGAAACACTTTTCTTTTGTTATTGGATATTTTTTTTTTTGGTTGCTGTTGGAAACATAATCCTCCCACTCCTAACCACCTTAACCTGTTCTTTTAAGGAAATTTGAATATTTGTTGACACTGTAATCCAGAATTGTTGCTTTGGAGGCAGGGCTAATCTTCAGAAATACTGTCTGTTTTTTATGTACAAGTGAAAAAAAAAAACAAAAAACAAACAGGAAATTATGATTTAGAGAAAAAAAAATGCAGTGTGAATGATTAAAGCAAGTTTAGACAGAGTGATTCCAGCTGAGATTTTGTTCTTGCACTTGGTTGAAAAGATAGCCTTTACCAGGCAATCCTTCAGTATTTCAATTTCTTTATCTCCCCTACAAATCATAATAAACTGGGTAATTTGCTGCCATAGTCTTCATTGGTAGAAGCTTCTTAGTTCTCTGGCTGAAGCAATTACACACTTCAGATTAATGGCTGAACTGACTAAATTGACATATAAAAAGTGTTTCCTTCTGTATGGGAGGCTTTCAGTTATTTATCATAAGGAAATTCTTAAGATTGCACTCTTTAAAGACTTTCCTTATCCTAATTGCTAGAAAAAGTAGTAATAGAACAGAAATGTGCAAAAATACTACATTTTTTGCAGTTTTGGAAAAACTCCTTTTCCATAGACTAAAAATGAACAGAATAGAGTGGGTTTTAACTGCTATCTCTAATGCTATTTGGCTTGGTACTGCAAAAATCTGTTTACTGTATGCCAGTGGACTCTTGTTTTAAAACTACTATTCAAATATTCTTTGAATATTTATTCTTTTGGTGAAACTTCTGTATTGGTTACCTCATCAATAAATTAAATTTTATTCTCAACATTTTTTAGTTTAACTTCTTGTTGCCTTTTCAAAGAATTTGTTGGATGATGAAGTCAGCTTGGAAATAAGAGAGCAAAATTTCCCAGTAGAGATGTATATTATATAAATCAGAGAGATTTGTAGGGTATCTTCTGCCTCAGTTTTCCAAATGTTAAATTGAGAAAATGATCTTACCTGACCTGATTGTTGTAAAATCTCCAGGAAATTGTCTACAGGTTGATGACCTTTTCTTAGCTTTTGTAGGTAAGTATACCTCAATGTCTGAGCTTTTTCAGTGTTTGCAAAGCAAACCAGTCTCTTCCAAATTGAGTCCACACACACCTTGCTCTACTACTCCCTGTGTTCAATGTAAAAATATATTTTAACTCTGATGTGGAAAAAATAACAAAAAGGAAGCTCTGAATTCTGGAGGCTGCTGTCTACTTAGTGAGCATGGTAGAATTTTGCAGGCTTCCTCCACATTATCGGAGGAGCATGGGTGAAGGCTGGCACAATGCCATCAGCTCTTGGCCTCAAAGGACTGTAGGAACTGTTTCCTCTTTGACTTTCTACTGTCTGTGCCAAAATCTACACCATTTCTCTGCTATGTTTCTTGGAAAATGAATTGAACATCAAATTTCCCATACCATTATGTTTTTTGGCCAGTGCTAATATGGGCTGGACTTACTCATGATCTTTAGGACATAAATATGTTAGTTTACACATGATTTGCTCTTTCTGAAGGGCTTGTTCAAAATTCTTTCTGATGAAACCACTTTAAAGTTTTGTTTTAATTCTCTTTAAGTTTAAACGTAATCTCAAAGAAGTTTTAAAAAAGTGTCTTGTTTCTGAAGGCCTCCCCCTAACCCCAGTTTGGTGATTGCTAGAGGTCATCAGTAGATACAGCACAAGCAATAGGACTGCAACTTTTCAGTGCATTTCGTGCTTTGAAAACTTAAGCATTTTGCTGTCATTAATGCACATAAACGTGCTTTACTTTTATTTGACTGATGAAGTAAAAAAAGTTTAGGGTTTCTAAATCATTTGTTCTGCTCTCATTGCAATTGTGTTGATTTCTTGTCCCCAGAATAATGTCCTACATCAGAATTGTTAGCTGTAAATTTAGAAAGCAGATATGAATTGCTCCTACTTCATGCTTTGAAGTTAGCAAATATTTCCCTCCTGAAGTCAAACATGCCAGGTCTGGTCTTATTCATTAAAAACCTACCTCTGCACTATAGTACAGTCCTCGACAGCAAGTATCAGTGGGCAAGGCCAGAGCTTAAACACACAAACAAACAAAAAACACAACACAACCACCAAAATAAATAAATAAATAAATAAATAAAATCACCTGCAATCTCACCACATACTGTCATAATGTTCAGCCTACTGCAGCAGCAGGTGAAAGTGCTGACCTCAGCTAAGGGTATTGCAAAATAGAATAAATTCTTTTATTTCAAAGGATGCAATTCTTAAAGTTGGTGGGAGACTATGTGGTTTATATGCCCAGCAACCCAGACTGCTTATTCATGGTAAGCTAAACCTTTATTTTTAAAGTCTAGCTACCATTCATAACGTTGTTACCCCATACCAACAGCGCTCTGGTCTCATGCTGTGGTAAATGTACACAAAGCAAGAGGTTCTAAGAATGATAAATCCTTCACAAAAATTATCTTCCTAACCATACATGTATATTCAAGAAAAACAAAAACCAAAACAAAGTATTGGAAATTCTCTGTCTATAAAACCCATCATGGTACCAAATCAGAAAGACCAAAGGTTTATTTTGCCTTGTTGTTGCAAAAACTGGATTAGACCAGGGTGTTACCTCCTCTGCTGCTCCTTAGAGACTCCTCTGCTGATGTAGAGCTCCATACTGAAGATGTGAAAAGTGCACCCAGTGAACAGTACTAAAGAAGCTGGATGTGACTAACTGTGCAGTTGCTTTCAGGGTTCTCCTGGGAGGACATCTTTGTATTGTCCCTCTTAGTGGAGTTGGGAGGAGGCATCAGAATGTTTTCTGTAATAGGGCTAGGACACTGTTTATTTGGTGAAATGAAACATTTAATGTTATTAACCTGATCTGGCAACGGAAGAAAACAGAGAATATAAAACAAAAGATAGTTTGACTTGGATGTGAGATATAATTTTATTTTCTACATATAACAAGACCATGAAGATTCTAAAGTGTCTGATATCAACAAATTTATATTTAAATACTTTTGGTCATCTGACATATTTTTATGGACAGACAAGCACAGAAAATGCAGAGATGCATTTTTATCAAGGAAATCTGACTAAAAATCCAGAGTGCACATGAATCCATCAAGAAATTGTTTGCCAAGAATAGCTGGCGGTAATGAGGTTTAAGGTCAGTCATGAAATTTTTTACACTGATTCATTCCATTCCTGGAAGATGTGGACTCATCTTGAATTGTATGCAACTTTTCAGTAGCTTTGTGACTGTAATGATGAAAAGATGGGAAAAGAAATCTATCTGGATAGTGTTCCCAGTGCACTCACAGCATTTAATCCTCATGTGATGGCTATGCCTTTTTCAATTTACAATTAAAAAAGGGAAAAGAAGTTTTACAAAAGCATTTTATGGCAGAGCCTTTGGCTTTCGTAGTACTCTGCTGCCCATATAAGTAGAAGTTAAATTAGTGATATGACAACTTAGTGACTGAGTAGCAAATCAATAAGGTATTTGTAGGTCCAAGTAGACCCCATGCACCCCAATGGTAATGAAAGATAAAATCTTCATAGATCAATCAATCAATACTATACCAGTAATACTGAAAATAATTTCTATCCCTTGGAAACAGTTGGGTTTTTTTTGTTACTGGACAAAGGTGGAGTGTCCTGTCCTTCTGATGCCTTTTTTTTTATTTTTTCTTTCTTTCTATCTACTGAGTAGGGCACATGGGACAGCTGGTGTCAGGAATTGGGGGTGCAATGTTTGAACTAAAATTAATAGATCATGCAATTGAATTGCTGTTTAAATGAAATTACTGTGATGTATACTAAAGCAGTCTGGACAGTAATGGTTTTAGCAGAGTCAGGCATCAATGTGTTTAGTACTAGGAAAAAAAACCAGCACCTCTCATACTAACTTTCAGAGCCGTGTGTGTTTTGTTACTTTTATTTCCTGTAACTCCTCCTCATCAGACTGGGAATTGCTTTCACATCAAAGTGATGGGGTTTCAGCAGTGAAACTGTGTCATGCATTTTGATCTGATTTTCCAGAACTGTCTTTGCAACACACCATTTTGCATGACAGTTTGCAGTGTGCTGGCCTGAAGAGTTTTTCTTTTTGCTCGGATTCTTGTCTCTACCACAAACTGCTATGTGATACTCTTTAGATGTGTTACCCACAGACCTGCAGTAAAACTACTATGTAAAAATATTGAAAGTAAAGGAAAACAGATCAGACCAAAAAGTTAGTACTCAAATAGTCAGTTATTTATTGAGGAAGCCTGCTTTACTGTTAAATATTTTCTCCCCTGAGATGGAAAAAAGTTAATGAGGAATAGCAAGAATCACCATCTGACCAAAAAAAAAAAAAAAAAAAGCAATTTGAAAAAAGAAGTAGTTCACATTAACAGCATAAGAACTCTAGAATTGTTAAATGTCATGGGGAAAAACAAAAACAAGAGATATATTTCACAGATTACTGTTTTCTTCACCAGTACCGTAAACATAATGACTTTTTGATATGATAAAAGGTTTTGCATATTGTTTCAGATATCATAATAATAAATTAGAATAAGCATATCATCCTCATCAGTGATTTTGGTAAAATGGATAACAGATAATCTCTGGCATGATGCATGTCTAAGAATACACCAACTGTCCTACTTTGTAATGGCATAATTAAAAGTGATATTTGCTGAAACTTTGGGTGCTGAAAATTTAAAAGAGGACGGTATATGGCTGAGGGCCATAAGACCCACTTAGTTGAAGGCATTTGGGGCACATTTCTTTTTGCCTCTGAGCTAAATAGAAGGTTTAATGTGGTTAATTATTTTATTTGTAAAGTTGTAGCTTATTGGTAGCTATGGCTGAAATTGTGTAGATGCCCAACTTGCCTGGTAGCCCACATGTTATTTAGGAAATAGTTCTTTGTGTCTTAAGCATGGGAACCATCTTTCTTCTGGCAGTCAGGGGGACCTCTCTTATGGGGAACCTTTGCAAGCACCAGCAGTTGAGGGAACAAGGTGTGTGTCCTCCTGCTATGCCACTCAAAAAGCTGCATTAAACTGGTACATGACTGTAATACTTCCTGTCTTAGAAGTTCTCAGCTCCATCATGAAATGATGACACAGCTTGGTTTGGGGTTTTACTAACCCATTATGGAGACTAGATGCTGCAGACCCAGGTAGTTCAAGAAAATTGTGCATATCTGTCGGCTTCCATGGCAAGTCTGCAGAAGGGAGGAGATGGGTGACAATTTCTTCTTCCGCTTTGTCTCACCACCCCCCTCCCAAAGAGAGAGGTTGATTAGTGCATTCAGTCAAGGAACAAGTTTACTAGCATAAACACACCAGTTGTAACAAATGCTTTGACATTACATGCTGAGAGTTGTAGTAGCTAAACGGTGATGGCCAAGGGCTTTGTGAGCTTTGCCTTCATAAATCAAGGTCAACAGATATGCAGAAGTATGGTCTGCGAAACATCATTTAACAGGTCAACAGCCAGTCTTCTGGGAGGAATGCCACAAGCAAATAAGGAGTACTGTAAAGAAAAATGTTTGCATGCATGTGACATCAATGCTAATACCCTGAAAAAATAAGATTTGTTTTTTATTTAATTTTAACTGATTATGTTATTTGATTCTCTCTGGAGCATTTAGCTGATATCTGTGTGTTGCTGACAAAACAAACTGAATTTATGTTGCTGGAATCATCACAATGAGTCATTAAAATAATTAAAATGAGTCAATGAAATGAGTCATCCAATGACAGAGCTACACCTGCAACCAGCTTCTGTCCCTATGTTACACAATTGAATTTTTGATGATGGGCTTAAAACTTCTTGCTGTCACATGGAAGTGTTTCTTTATGGCTCATTTTTGCAATCTGAGTTGTAATATTTTGTAATTCTGAATGAGTCTTTGTAACTGAATTAACTTGTTAGTCACAGAAAATAGAATCTGCCACTCAGAAAGGGAACACTGCTGCTTAAAAATGAGTGTTCTTGTTTGAAAAAAGTTTTTTATAAACCTATCCTTGGGCAAGAATTTTAGTAATATCAGGTTTATCCTTCAAAACCAGTAAACATTATGAGGATATAATCTGCATTACAGCTTTGAGTGTATTTACACCTTGGTTCTTGCACTGGCAAATTTTTCATTTATATGAATTAAAATGCTTTCTTTTTTTGAAAGGAAATTATATTTCATTGTGTAAATGCAGCATGTGAACATTTTAAGGAAGGGGATTACATATTATGGGTGTCTGAATAATGTCTGCCATACCTGTTTCTGCCTGTTGGAGTTGATACATTTATGACTTAAAGAAAAAATAAAAAAAGTCATCTTGTTCATTATATATTGGATATTATCTAACAAATACCAAATATCAGAAAATGTTTCAGAACTTTTAGTGATTGATACTTTAATTATTTTGAGGAGAAATTAGGTAAGCATATTATTATTTTCACTGACTGTAAGGTGTAACTGTTAAAGCCTGAAATCTGCAAACTTGGGTACCTAAATACTGACTTCAATTCTTTTTCTCTTTCAAGATTTGTTGAAAAAATCAGGCTTTAGGCAGGTAAGACTAGAAGAGAGAATTTGGCTTATTTGACCACCGTTTATTTTTTATTTTTTTTAAATTGATTCTAGTTGCACCTTTCCTGTTTTTCCCAGGCAGTGCATGGTGATATAAACAAGCTTGTAAGAAAACACATTTCCAGTTCTTTTCCAGTTCTTAGATGATTAAGAAGAGTTTCAGAATGTTTTTTCACAATGTACTGATATTAATAGATCTAATAGATTCAAAAGCAGACTAATAACTCAATACAAATCCACTGAGTAAGAATATTTCTGAATATATTTATTCATCTCATTAAAAATGTCATAATGTCATTGGCATATTGTCATACTTTATTCCATTTTTTAATCTTACACATTTTTTCCCCTTTCATTTCTGGACCAACTATTTTAGGTTGACAGGGCAAATAAGTAACATACTGAAGATGAAGATGCCTGTTGTAGCAAGTATCTGTACAGGTAGTAGGGCTATTATGTTTGCTGAGCATGTTGCTGTGCTAACTCTTTCACTGCCCGTGAAGAACAAGGTATGGTTCTGCTTCCTAGTAAAGCTTAGAAAGACCAGTTACTTCAGTGCTCAGTCTCAGGAAGAAAGATGAAGAAGCCTGGTTAACTGAGATGATCTTTTTAAAGAATTTAGGAGGTTTCATAAGCACAGTAAGATGATGGAGGAGGAAAATTGCACCTCCTTCCTGCTTGCCCAGTGCTTTTTCTTAAGTAGGCTTAAGAATTTCACTGAGGAATGAAGGTGTTTTAGCCTTTCTTACAGATTACCTGGTATAAATCTATGCCATGCAACAAAATGCCATTTACAGAGAGATTACACAATTTCTTACTTGAGTCTATTTCATAATCTGTCAGTTTGCAGAGAGGTACCAACGGGGAACTGACTTTTCTTCTCTGTTAAGCTTCTATTTTGAAAGTGAGTTACAATTCCCAGACAGCAAATCAGAGTAAAAGAGATGTAAAATTTATTATCATGATCACATCACCTTTCTCTGCGGACTTCTGAGTATTTAGTAAGTAAAAGAGAGAAAATCCATCTTAGGTAGGTAGTACATCATCTGCACAGTAATGGCAATTTTTCATTTCACTTTGGCTTACATGAACTGGGAGATACCATTTCCATTGAAAAAGTCAATCCCTTTCCATTTACAATGATAGATTGTCTTATTTTGCGCTCTCTGGAGAGAGCACTCTGCTTTTAGTCTGCTGTTTTTCAGGATATAGAAGAATGGTTTTTTGGTCACTAACTAGTGACTCTTTTTCTCCTTACTCAAGTATATTGTTTGTAGGTGGGCATTTACTGAAAGTGTCATGCTTGGGAGTGACTTCTAATACAATCTGGGCAGAAAAGGGAAGGAAAAATAACTTGATTTTGGGAAACCTACTTTTCAGATGAACCTTTTCAGTGTGTCTTTTTATGAAGCTAGAGTCAGACTTGCTAAAGTAAGGCAAAGCAACATTGAGAAGAGCCCCAGGTCTGTGAAAATGCTGATGCTTTTACAGCAGAATTCCATTTTTTCCCCCTAACTGCTGGTGTCAGAATATTTTAAGCAAATACATCCTCCAGAAAATGACGCCTCCAGCTGAATTCACTGCCTTGCTTTATCTTTGCTTTCAAGTTAAATAACACAAGATGAAAATCAAAAGTAGTTTCCCTTCTGTTCCTTTCTTGGTCTAAATGTTTCAAAGGTCTTAAGGGAAATTCTCCAAGGACTCTAATAGGCAATTTCAGTAATGCAACAATGTTATAGATTCTTGGCTTTTCTGTAAGGTGGACTATGATTTAAGAGACAGATCTTCTTTTATTAGCTTTAGTCTTCTATTAAGGAGTTTCTGCCTTCCTGGAAAAATGCTTATTTCTACTATTGATTGATGTCTGCAGTGAATCACAGTTTAAAACCTGGTTCAAGGGTTAGGTAATTCTTAGTGATATGATTTAATATTTCCAGACAATAACTTTTGCCTTTAAAATCTAAAATAATGATATATCTGAGGAGCTGGTGCAGGCTGTGTTATTGTACCAGCCACTCCCAGAAACAAGTCTGGAGCAACGGTCAAGGCAATTCTTTTGCAGGACATAAAAAAGCAATAAAAAGCAGAAAGCTTCTCTTGGAGCCTCAGAAAACAAATGAAAAGTACTGTCACTAAGCTTTCCCAAAGATGGGTGTTATTTCAAGGAAGTGAAGGTTTGAGGAAAATTTGATTGTAGTCTCCAATTATGTGAAAGATAGACATAAAAAGAATAAATACACTTGTCCTGATTTAAGTAGGACTAGGGATAATGTGTTTAAATTATAATAAGAAGTGACAATAGATTATACTGGAAGAAAAATTTCTTACAGCATTGAAGTAGTCTCCTTATGGAGGTGGTGGATTATCACCACTGTAGGCTCTTCAGAATACACTGGGCATGCATCTGTCAGAAATGACAGTGGTGTGTTTTGAAGAAGGGTGTAAAACTAGATGTTCTGTGATCACTTCCAGCTTTATATTCCCGTGAGAAGATGGAACTTGGAACTTCATGCAGAAAGAGCAACATTGATCTCCTCTAAAAGCAGACACTGCAGACTGCTTCCCATTGTGCTAATGCTGGAGAATCAACCCACATAATGCAAGACTGAGAACAACGCTATGGCCAATAATGGAAGGGTGATGAGGAAGGCAGTGCCATTTCTCTGCTGTACCTGAAGGGCATATGCTCACTCTGCTTTCATCTTTACTAATGGAAGAGCAATCATTTACTAGCTACTGCTTAACTCCAGAGGTGACACTGGCACAATTTTCTCTCACACAGTGTGATTCCTACAGGTCTTAGACTCTGAGAGCTCAGCTGTTCCTCTGGGCTCTCAGCAGTTACTGTCTTGCAGGAGCATACAGGAGCTGCACTTATATAATGTCTCTCATCCGAGGATCTCAGGATTCTACTTGAGCAATTCTACACCATTTTACAGATGAAGAAAATGGGTCACGGAGTGTCTGAGTGGCAGTTCAAGATCACACAAAACTCAGAACTCCTTGTCAACCTTAGATGAAACACAAGAGTTTGCTCAGTAGCTGAATGAAGCATGCAGTCATCCTTACCGCTGAGTGGACAGGTATTGTATTCCCAGGAGACCCTCAAAGAAAAACTTAGAAACTTCTTCAAGTCTGAGTGTTCCTCAGACTGGCTGATTAATTTTAATCCTCATAAATTCAAAGCATTGAAAAGAGTTCTCATAAACTTAGGGAGAGAGAGATACCCTGTCTGGAACAGGAGTCATGCTAGAGTGTACAGCTAAAGGGCCTTGCATTTGCTATCTTCTCTCTTACTTTCATACTAACAAACACAGGCCAACTCTAGTGAAACCTAGATTCTACTTACTAAAATCCACTGACTTTGCCTCCTTATTCCATGTTTTGTATCTCAGTCTGGTTGGTGACATGCCAGAATAGCACTAGAGCAACCCAGAAACACTGGAAATAAATACCTTAGTAGAAACATTTTTGATTTCGTGTCACCAGGAGTAAATCTGAGGAACAGCAAATCATTCACGAATATGTGATCAAGGAAGAATATGACAAAGGTGAAAAGTTGAGTATTCATCCCAGAGTGTAGTATCTAACAGAAGCAGTGATGATTTCAACCCCTTTTTAGAAAATTAAAAAAAAAAAAAAAAGTAAAAATCATCATTGAGTGAGTTATAACTACATAGCAAATATTCCAAGCTTATCTTGCAAGGCTTCTTTAAATCACACAAATATCCTTAAGGAGAGCTTTATTTGTCTTGATAATATATTTATCCTATGAGGATCTGCAGGATCAGAGAGTATAGCCTGGGAACAGGAATGTCATAAAGTCTTACGAATATTCTGTAGGTAGAAACACAGTAGAAAAGTTTGTACATAAGTAATTAGTCATGATCATCAAATAGAAGTTGCTTCACTTATTCATGGATCTGTGATACATTACAGTGGTATACACTTTCTTTAGTGATAGAGCAAAAACAGCTAAGTAAAACTTTCTTTACACATTCTTTAAAGGATAATTATAGCAGTAAATATTTCTGGTTTTAATCCCAAATTTTTAGTAAATTAGCAGTTTCTGAAACTGTATTCAGCCACAGAGGGTGGAAAATGTTGAGTTATTGGAATGGATTTTCTTTTTTTCCTATTATCTTCCTTACAATACGTGCATGGATGCTTTTAGTCTCTCTGATGACATCTTTTTATTCCTCCTTGGTCAACATGAAGGATTTTTGTACTGCTCACTTTTGTTCATGGTAGGTATTTTTTGTCCAACACACCTGTTGTGCTTCTCATCTCTGGCCAAGATGACATTGAAAATGAAAGGATGCAGGAGGAGGAGGAGGAGGAGGAAGGAAGGCAGTTATACTTGTGTATATATGTATACACATATTAACTTTATTATTAGCAAGGGATGAACAACTTAATAAATTAAATTAGTATCTTTATGGAGCTGAGTTCAGTAATGATGTGAAGTAATTGGACCCAGTGGAGTTATACAGATTTAATGAGAAGAAGAAAAGAATTTGGTCTGTTCAGACTATTGATATTCATGACAACAGGTGGAAAGCCGTCCATGGATTCTGTTCTCATTTTGATTCCCTTAATGAGTGAAACTCAACAGATGCCAGTATACTTTTGAAAGATAAGTTTGTTTTGTCTTCTGAGACAGAGATTAAAGAACTCAGAAGACATCATAGCTGTTTAAATAATTTCCATTTGACTAACTGGACATCTCTCTTGCCATTTCACTTGCAGATAAGTGTAAGCCCATTTTCAACCCTATACATATGTGTTCACTTGCTACGTCATGTCAAGGATCATGTTGGCTGGAATGTTATTGAGGTTAATCTAGACAGAAACACTGTCCAAGTTTAATTGTATTGCTTAACAAAATACTGCCATAATAGGATTCTTTCAAGACACATTTAAACTTGCAGTGGAGCTATATTAAAGTCAGAGAAAATGGATGATTTTATTTTAATAAGTTCAGAGTACAATAAATTGGTGCTGCTATAATTTTGAGAGATTAAATTTGTGTATATATGTTTCACAAAAAGGCTTCTCTCCCTTTTATAATTCATTGGTCCCTCACTGCTTTCTTCCGCACGAGGAAGGAGTAATTTACCATAACTGTGGTAGACTTCATCCAGTTAAAGATGTGCAAATTAGGGTTAATGTCACCTTAAAGCTAGAGCTACGATAAAAGCTTTTGATAACATTTAAAATAAGAGGTTTATTAAAAAGTTCCCTATGTGAATCCAAATTAAAATTAAAGTTTCAATTGACATAAATTACATTTTTCCCTTGGAAAAAAGGAACTGTGCACCCCTTCCTTTATGAGGTAGATCACACCTTTGCTTCATTACATAGAATCTATTTTTGCTATATCTGTGCCATACAGTCAGTGCAACAGGTAGCTAAATGGGTGGAAAACCTTTCCTGCTCTCTTTTTTTTTTTTTTAGTGTGTGTGTGTGTGTGTCTTTACAGGATACAGATCCATTTGAAAGAAATAAAAGTGGCAAGAGAAGTGACTCAGAGGGAAGGGTGGGTTGTGAAGATTATTTTCCCAGCATCTCTTTCCTGAAACAAAGATCATCTGACTTGATAGTCCTCTTGATTGGATGGAGACAGACTTCAAAAGGAAGTGAATCAGGGATGTTGTGTCTCAAAGAGAATACACATATTGCCTACTAGGGAACTACTTTTTCTCCCAACGTCCTATTTAGGGCATTTGGATTCTCAAGTGAATGCTGGTATGTGAGCGATGTAAACCTTTCTTTTTCACCATCAAGTTGTATATCTGAGGTCTGTATTTGTAACATTACTGTTTTGGTCATATTTTATCTCCTTGCAGCAGCTAATACTCTTAATAGCTTGGTTAACTCTAGCTATAGTCATTTAAAAATTTAGTTAGAGCTGGTGATCAATTATTTTTCTCAGCTGAGAATCTTGCCTTGGTTGTTTGTACTTTATAACATTTACCTCTTCTAAATTTTGTAGGTTAGAACTCTGTACAGTGTTTTAATATAAAGCATTTTGAGTTTGTAACCCTGATTTATATGCCTTAGAGCATGCTTATTTTTCTTAGATTTTACTGAGAGATCATATTGTATTTTAATACTTATCTGTTAATATGAAATGTTTGGGTTTTACAAATGAGATTTTTCTAACCAGCATCATAACAAGTTAGCCAGAATCCAGGAGAGTATTATATATCTGTCATGATTCAACAAATCTACGTTACTACTAAGATAACTGTTCCAGAATAGAACCTATACAAAAGTTGCAAATTATCGGTAAAATTAAAATGCATTTGCTGTTTTTTTTTAGCATGTTGAATGAGATTTTTGACATTAGCATAGCCTTCTTGCATTTGAAATGAGTAGTTTTATACCCACCCCAAAATCTTCTATAGATGTTCCTCTAGTTGTGTCAGTGACTAAAGATAAGGAATATTAATAAAGCTACTGGAGGAGCAAAACCACACAGAGTTATCAGCATCAGCATCTACTGCAACTTCTCTGTGTGGCCTGGAAATGATCCCAACTGGTGACCTGCCAAGTGGTGCTAGCCCCAGCTAAAATACATTTCTGACAGTGACTATTCAGAGCTGATTTTATTTTTTAAAGGTCTGTTATGCATGTGGCCTCACTAATTAGGAGACTGTTCCTAATCTAAATATAGATTATACTATTATTGAATTGCTATTGTGTCCTCTCTGTGGGTCTCTCACTGAATCAAGAAAGGTATTTTTTGACACCTGAGCTTAACAAATAATCTTTGTTTATTATTATTTATTATGCACAGATTGGTTCTAATGTATCACTTGCATTACCACATATGCTTGTTGTAAGTCTTAGTGTGGAATTAAACATCTAATAATGTTTTCTTGCTTTTCCAGGAATTCAAAATCAACGGGTATTTTCAGGCTCTTAATGACAGCTATTCCTTTTGTACTTACGCTTGAGGATAGCAATGAATCTGGCATTGTGACCCAAAAGTCATTAAAACCATAAAAATTCCTCTCAGGCCAATTACATGAGGAGCTTAAATGTTTCAGAGCTTCTGTAACAGATGGAAAAAGAGGTACTTTCTCACGTTTCTGAAATGCAAAATGCATGCAGACTTAAGGTAAGCAGCAATGTCTCTGGATTTATTCAGAAGTGAATGAGAGACCAATGAGTCACAAATAAACAGCAGTAAGTTTGTTAAACTAAGCTCTTGTCTGGCACTGACTGGAGACTCAAGAAATCATCAAGGCATTCTGTAGCTGCAGTCCAGGAGTGAGAAGTCTGAACTCCTGTCTAAAAAGGTCAAAGAGAAATTGTTAACACTTATCAAGGCTCATATGAAAAAAAAAAAAAGGTGTTCTGATCTGGGAAAACTTCCCGCCTTCCTGTCTTAGTGGTATTAAGTTCTGTGTCATAAATTACATTATTTATGAATGTCATGCACTGAGTCAGCTATGGAAGTGTGGGCCACAGATGACTTAAAATTTTACACTGGAATAAAATCTAGTGAAATACATGCCAAAAAATACATGATCTATTCCTCTGGAGTCTGGGATGATTCTTCAGACTCAAAGCAGAAAACAAATCTAATGCCAAATTAAACATAGATTTATATATGAAAAGAAACAAGGCAATATATAAATGTTCATTTTTAAAAGCTTTCCAGCTGATTAGTTTTGTAAGATGAATCAGCAAGGCAGTGAAAAGTTTTCTTTGTCTCTTTGGTTTCACATTCTACCCTTTTTTTCCCACCCTTTTCTCCTTTTGACTAATATTGAAATGGGAATAATGTTGGATGGGATGTAATTGATATCAATGACTAAACAGGTACAACAGAGGAATGAGGTGTTACAAGGGACACTGGCTGCAAGTTCTCTGTTTTGGGTTCATGCTTTGGTTAATTCAGCTGTGCACCTCATGTTGGAGGCAACTTAAGGAGAAAGACAAAAAATTATCTGCCATTTTCTGTTTGTCTTATGTGTTTTATTTTTGCCATAGTGATTATTAGTTCCGCTGAGCATACCCAGGCTAGACTAGCTTACATGGGAAATAATATTAAAAAAAAAAAAAAAGTATATCTAGGATCTAAGTGGATTGTGTAAGTAAATGTTGCACCCACACCAAAGTAATATTTTAAGCTGATTTTCATGTAATCAATTAATTTATAGTCAGAATAATAAAACTACAACAGTGGTTGCTCCATTATTTATATCTGTTACAAATACTCTATATTCACTTGCTTACTTAATGTTAGCTTTCAGATGCAATAATTTGCAAATTGTTTTTCAAATACAGAAGATTGCCATTTGTCTATTCCTTCATATTCCAAAGCATTCCTCTTTATTTGTCTAACTGTAACATATGCTAAGTTATTGTGCAGTGACTTTTACGTACCTGCTTGTACTTAAATGCTTCTTACTGTTAAGATTAAGATTTACTTCTTGAAATCTAGAATTTTTAGCTCCACTGGAAAGCA
Organism: Anser anser; assembly: GCF_964211835.1. Lineage (NCBI taxonomy): Eukaryota > Metazoa > Chordata > Aves > Anseriformes > Anatidae > Anser > Anser anser. The sequence continues at coordinate 42,141,960 of NC_139721.1, forward strand.
GTCAGAATTGAGCCAAGAGCTTTTATTTTCCTGGAAGATAGTTATGACAGATGTAAGCTCATTGTTTCATCTATAAATAATTACAGATTTGTTTAAACATTATGAACATGAGAACAGGAGTTCTGTTTCTCCCCACCATCTCCTTTTCCAGTATTTACTGAACATTCCCTGACATCTTTAATCAAATATTGTGCTTACAAGATATCGTGTTATATACAGATTGATAAACAAAGAAAATCACCTTATTAAAGCCTCACCTCATGTAGCATATGGGCATTCCTGTGGTAGCTCTCTTTCCTCCACCATGATGGTATTGTATTACCAGACAAAAAAGATGTTGTCGTCCTGTATTTTACCCTCTGCTGAAGCCACCTCCTTGCACTGTATGGAGGTCACCTTTCTTTTTGAGTTATAGGCAGACATCAAGGACCAGTAAGAACATCTGGACTATCAGATTATGTCTGTTTCTTCTTAAAAACAGACTTAGGGAGGTCTCCTTTGAAGTTTTTCAGCTCTGTATCACAGTTTCTACCTCCACACAGAAATCATTTCATGACTGGGGATATAGTAAGGAAAAGGTTAAAATGGGGTTTGTCTCAGTTTCTCTGAGCTGGGGAGATCCTATGAATAACTTTTAGTGTATTTTATGATGTGTCAAAAAATGTGAGAATTTGTCAGAAGGCAGTAAATTTAATGTAATGCACTTCACTATATTCACTATTGAAATGAGAACAGTAGTCAGTTGAAGTCCACTGCATGTTTCCTAGCACCTCTAAAGCTAAAACTTTTGATGACCTAGGACAACATCACTTTTGAACAGACACAACCTAGCTGGGTTAAGACCAAAATAAAATGACTTGTACACACATGTTCCCATCTTTGCTTCCTATCCTTGACTAAGGGAACTACCTCTAGTCAAACTGCTTTCAGTCAGTGATTTCCCGTAGCAAAAAAAAACCCTCTTCAGTCAACAAGTTCTGAGTACTAGGTAGAGTTGAGTATCCCTTACTCTCTGTCCCACTTGCCCCTCTACAGGGCCACAAACTACTAGTCACACACTGTTGGCTTTACAGAAGATATTATTTTCTTTGCTTAAATATACATATATATATATATTTTTTCCATAATTAATGATCAGAAAACCGTGTATACCTAAAACTTCATGAAGCTTAGATTTAAACTGAGGATAGCCTTAGTGCTGTCATCACTGGGAGCTCCATAGAGACAGATGCAGAGAACATGACTTGCCCCAGTCAGTGCTGCAGCAGTTTTTCTACATCCTCTCTTTTAGTGGAAACATTTCAGGGAATTCTGGCTCATCATCTTTGCGTGCTCTCAGACAGCTATGTGAAACAAACAAGTAAAACAACCCATAGGTACCCAAACATGCCTGTGTGGTGGCTTGAGGTTTGCTAGTCTCTGCAGAAGAGATTTCTCTTCCCTCCCACCCAGTCCACCCACTTCAATACAAGAATGAGACAGATCCTAAATTGTGCTTTCCCTTGCAAAGAGGAAGTCACTTAAATGGTCTTTCTAGAAGGTCATTTGTGACCCTCCTCAATTAGTCTGAAGGGAGAAAATAATCTTGGGAACAGACTCCCTCCCCTTGGATATTTATGTTCTGCTAGCTGGTGGATTTGCCCATTTTTTCATGGCTTATTGCCTGTTCCATAACCTTCTTAACTGAAGCACTCACTAGTGATTCTAATGTAGTGACTATCCTGCTAAAACTACTGCCACCACCATTTATGGCACTTTTGATAGTTCTTGGGGGAACTCTCAGGAGACAGGCTAGAAATTAAAAGTTAGAATTTTTAGATATCTTCAAAGGAAAGCATTTAATTAGCTCACATCATTTCTAGGTACCATTATTATACCAATCTCTATGATTTCCCTTTTAACTGTACATTCAGTTCTAAATCCAGACTCCTCGTTAGCAGCCCTCTTATCTGATTAAACATGCGTCTTCATCTTAACTGTCCCTGCAATCTTGTCCCCATCCTTTTTCTCTGCAGTTGTTGGCCATATTCCTAGCTTTGTCCATGGTCTCTGTTTGTCTGCAGTATACTCTGTGTTTTGTATTCAGGCTACATCAAAATCTTGCTGTTCCTCCTCTGGTAATGTGTTCAGAATCCCTCTTGGTATTTCTGTTCCAGAGTTTTCAAACCCTCTTAATGGCTTCCTTCTCTCCTTTGAAATGATGGACTGGGCTAGGCAATAAACACTTCAAAGATTTAGATTAAGGTGTCAAAGCAGAGTGTGGAGTGGAGGTAGGATCAAGGTGCATATAAGCAAGAGGCAGAGATTAAACAATCATAGAACTGCCTCAGCTAGAACAGAAAGCTGGTAAAACAGTGCTAAAGAGAGCACGAGATACAGTGTTGGTGGTGGTGCCATATGGAATGAATGCAGTTTTTACGGCAAAGTGTGTAGCAGTTATCCTCTGAGGTTTAAGTACCACACTTGCAATCTCCTTCTGCTGTGACATGGTGAAGGTCCACAACAGCATGTTATTAACGGGGCTACAGCTTTCACAGACTGAATTTAAATCTTATTTTAGATTATCAGAGTTGCTGGATAGTCAGCATGTCTTTCAGTGTATTTATATGACATTGACGACATGGCTTTTCAAAGTAAATGAAAGATCTCCAGCCACCATTATATTACATGTCTAAGGTAACTACCAACAGATTAAGCATGTTTTATGTGTATTTCCCCTTTTTCTTTTTAGGACAAACTGAAGTTAGTTTTTCTTGAATGGAAACCTTGTATTTAGGTACACCACTTTCATGTTTCAAGTTAAGGATGGAGGCAAGAAAGTTCAAAAAGGTGTTTGCTACCAGGTGTAGTCTACAAAACATTACATATTCTTTTTTTAATCATTATTTTTAGAGGAATAATATAAACTTTTCATTGGTAAAAATATCAGTGCGAACAAAGGGAGTTAGATGTGTTTTATAAGCGTTGACCCAAACCATCAGTGTAAAGATAGACTGATTTTTCTGTGAATATACTGTATATATAAAGAAAAAAAATGAGATATTTCGGTTTTGCAAACTTGTTTACAATTGTTTCATATTGCACTATGCTAAACAGCATCAGCCAATTAACCTTGAAGATTTTTAGGTACCTGTTGTAGTGAAATAATTTTAGGCTGCAGTAGGAGAATTTTAGAAACTTTGGGGATAATAATGATATATTCTCTCAAATCATCATTCATTATATGGCACATAAGAAAACACCAAAGGTCCATCTAACTCATATTGTTTCCAACTGCTGCTAAAAGCAGATGACCAAGGGAAGAATATGAGACCAAGGAAGCTAGTAGGAAACTTCCCCTTAGTACTCTCCCAGTTTCTTGCCATTTTGTGCTGAGGAATTTAAGATAAATTTGTTTGTGTAATTAGAGACATTTGATGGATGAATTTTCTGTTCAGTCTTCCCTCATCTTAACTCATATTAGTTTTCACCTTCTACAGGATTCAGTGGCAAGGAGTTGCATAGCTCAAATATCTGATGAATCATGTATTATCATACATCTCCTGTACAATCATTGTTTTTATTTGGTTTGATCTGGTTCCTACTAGAAACATTTGAGTCTCCCCAGTTTCTTGTAGCAGAAGACAAACTGAACAATCCAAACCCTCTGTGACACTCATGAATTTGTTGACCTCTGGCATGGTGTCTCATAATCTTTTCTTTTCCAAATTAAAGAGTTCTTCTTTGGTCCTCAGGGTAGGATCCACTCCATACCTTTGACCAGCCTGGTTGTCCACCTCTGTTTTTTCAGTTTTATTTTGTCCTTTCTGAGATGGGAGAACTGGAATACATACACAGTGCAGGCAGGCTGAAGATTTGTAGGTGGCAGAATGGTGCTTTATCCTCTATATCTTTCTTCTCTATTCCATTCCTAGCAAGTATTAACACTTGGCTAGTGGTTTTTTGACTGCTTTTATGCAGTTTTATGCATGAAACTGCCATATCATGAAACTATTATTCACAGCCCCAACATCTTACTCCTACTGCTAATGATCAGATCAAAGCTTAATTTGATAGGTAAAGTTAGAATTATTTTCCCCATGTGAATCAGGATCCATTTATTCACACTGAACTTCATCTGTCATTTTGTAGTCCAGTCATGTAGTCCTTCTGCAGTTCTTCACAGTTAGTCCTTATTTTTTCCATCTTAGATAATTTGGTATCAATTTGCTCCAATTTCCAGCTCACTTATAGCAGGAATAATATTGCTTCTCTTTCCAAGAAGAAAAGTGAATGTGATGGTAATGGGTGTGGTAGTGATATTTCACTGCAAGTGGGTGTCTCTTGTGATGTCATCTTCACAGTGGGGGGAAAAAAAAAAAAGAAAGAAAAAGACAAATTATCTTTTCCTTAAGGCGGTGATGTGGGACTTAATGATCTTCGATCAGTTTCTGCTGCTGCTACAGGCATAAGTGAACAAGACATTTAATCTGTTCGTACCTCAGTGTCTCATCTGTAAAACACTTCCGCCTTTGTTTTGGCTGTCTTGTCTATTTATGCAGAGAATCCCTTCAGGCAGGGTTTTGTTACCTATAACAGTGCCTAGTACTAAAGAGCTCCTGTCTCGCATGGGGATTTCTCAATGCTACTAAGAAAAATAATAATCCTTACTGGAATACAGTTTTCTTGTATATGAATTCATACACTAAATTAGGTAAGATGGAAACATTCAAACCTTTCAACAAACATAAACCACGCGTGTTTTGCTTTCCGTAACATCTTTGGCTTCCAGATGAGCACAGAGTGGAAGCACCAAATTAGCATGAGCAGGTGTTTTTATGATATTTCTGATATGAATGAAAAACCTGCTCTCTCAACTGACTTATTACTGAGGCATTTAGAGAAAATTACTGTCTAAGTGTTTGTAATAATTCAGAAGAAGCTTGGTAGATGAGGAATGCCTGTTTATCCTTACAGTGATCTCTCTTAAAAACCCAAGATATTTCCAATCTAAGATACTGTAACCAAAATGAATAAATTTTTGTTCTCACATATTCATCCATGTTAATTAGTGTGTTGCAGCTGAGATCTGGATAACATGATCATTCTAATAGTGGAGACTTTTGCTTCTAGGGAAAATGTCCTGGTTACAAATTTGTTAAGCAATGGAAATGATCAGAAATTTGGTTAGTACTTGCAGAGGTATAGGGAGAGAGCCCTTTTGTCATTCTGTGAGGCTTTGACATGGATCTACAGAAATCACTAGTTCCTCTAGGCAGTTAGGAACTTAGCTTGAGGTTAGAAAGAGGTTATTTCTTCCTTATTAGTTTCATATCCATAACACTTATCCTGTCATTAGGAAAACCTACATGCAATACAAATGGTGGTAGGAAAGAGAAGAAGGAGGATGGAAGGAAAAAATAACTTATTGGCTTGGGAAGTCTTTAGGGAAGGTAAGGATTGGGCTCTGCCTCTGTTAATGTGAATTTTCAGCTATACAGATATGAACAGCTGGAAAATTTCAAAACACTTTATAGCCTGGAGTTAGGCCATTCTCTTCAGAGCTGTGGTCTGAAAGGTTCTTAGGTAGAAAATGGAATTAGCTTTGTTTTTCTTCACTTCGGGTATGTTTATAATCACTGTGCTAATGAATAAAAATATGCTGCTAGTGTTACTTCTCCTTTGGGGTGTATGAGTATAAATACTGTTCTGAGAATCAGCTCAGCAAGGGAAGTATTTATCTGTGAATCTTTGTGGAGCTTTAATATAGTGTTGATCACTAGATGACCATCAAATATTCAGAAGACTCTATGAAACCAGAATTGCTTTCAGACTACAGATGTAAGTATGATTAGGTGACAGATAAGGGTGATATTTTGAGGATCTACAGTTTGGGCTTAGATGTTTAAAGCAGGAGTTAAATGCCTAAGCCGTTTAATAGATCTACAGTGATTAGCCAAGTCAAAGGCTTCAGAAGACTTGAGAAATGGTTGGGAAGGGTCAATTTTCCTTTAAGACAGTGGAAAGTAAATATCTGAGAGTGGCCATGTAAGACAAGGAAAGTAGATAATTCCTTTATCAAAGCTATGAGAGGGTTAGCTATGGACAGAAATATGATGAAGACACAGCTAGAGATAAGGGTGGAACTGAAGTCATCTTGTGTCTTAGCAAGCTATGGAAATGCTGGAAGAGAAAAAAATGTGTTAAATATTACACCAGCTGTAACTGTGGGCCTTTCCAGGAGTTGGCTGATCTCTCTGAGGAGTGACCACAAACGCTTACATGTTCTTAGTCACTGGAGAAAACACATACATACTGCTGAGAACTATGGAATGCTCAAGCACAGTAAGAAGCATCTGGATCAGAAAGAGACCAAAACAGACTAAGTAAAGATACACTTTGCTCTTCTGTTGCTTTCATGCTAATAGCGTAGCAGTCCAAGAGGATTTCTGTTTTGTTCACAGCAAGTGAGAGATTTTGAACTTAGACAACAGCTGAGGGGATTGTTTGTATCACCAGAAACACAAAACCAATTATTCAGAAAATTTCTCATTCTTGTCCCCAAAATTTATTGTCCATCTGCTCTGCTTTTGAGTCTACCTTTCCAAAGAGAGAGGTGACTGCCTGCTGAGTTACCCTTGCTAGCTGCCCATTAAGCATGAGAAACACAGTGGAAAGCAGTGATGGAAGGCTGCAGAGAAGAGATGCCTACAAACCATGTGATATTTGCTATCAAAGGATGTACACTCATCCATGTGCCTCCTCAGGAAGGATGAATAACTCAATGGTAATACTTCAGTCCAGTAGGTTGATATGAGGATATGGAATTGGTTTCAAAGTAAGCATCAAAAGAGGTTTCCTTAATCCAAGGACTACACTATTCTTGAACGTATGAAAGTATGGTAATGTTCTGGTTAAAAGCACAATACTAACAGCAATAACTCCTTCATTTACAGGCAGATCTACTTGAATACTCACCCATTTCCTGACACCTGACTTTTGTTCCACATTTTTCACTCCTGCAGGAAACTGAGTGATCACTGCCATCTATTGGTAACAAATAAGCTAACAATAGTGTCCTACTACGATAATGCACTATAAATTACATAATTTACCTGAAATTTAACACACTACATAGTTAAAGATGATGATATATCTTCTCAGCCTACCATGTCTAATGATGATTTTTTAGAAAAAATTAGACTACTACAGCACATGAAATGTGCACTGTTTATCCTAATTTTCTTTGTGTTATTTGGCTGATTTTGTCTGTTACAACACAGCTCACAATTTATATGGTAACTATTAGACTGTGCTCATGTTTTCAGAAGAAAACACTTAGCTGGGAGAGCTCCAGGGAATTAGCATCATTATTTTGACTGTTCAGAAAATCTGCATATGCATAAATAAAAAAATCAGTCAAAACTAATTTGAAACAAGCCTTCAAAGGCTCAATGTCACTAACTTTATTAGAAATTGTAGCTATTTATGCTAGAAAGGTGATAAGGCATAAATGTACTATAAGTAATGCTATAACTGCAACTGTGTTATAACACAAAAGTAAAGTTTCTTAATTTCTACTGCTTTATACTTCAATTATATATTTTGGATGCTGATAAGCAGCTAAACAACACCACAAACACTCACTCACTCCTCTTCCTCAAAGGAAGAGATGGGAAGAAAATATGATGGAAGGGTCTCAAGGGTTGAGGTAAGGACAGAGAGATCACTCAACAATTATTGTCATGAGAAAAAGAGACTGTTTCTGGTGGTTGAGAAAATATATGTCATAATACCATATGGAAAACTATTAGGGAATATTTGTTATTATTTTTATAGAAGAAAATCTCTAATAAAAATAAATCTCTATTTTAAAAATAAATGGCTATTTCAATGTAGTTGGGGCATCTTTGCCTCTTTTTAAACACAGGCTATTTTAGCCAGTGATGCTCTCTGGCTATGGAAAGAGAGATGGTGCAGTACCAAGATGTTTGGTACAATGAAATGAGCTGCTTGTTCCTACCATCACCAAAAAGACCAGAGGAGAAATCTGGCCAGGTGGAAGTGCACTAGGCTCTTACCTCGGAACAAGGTACCATGGCAGCTCAGGGAAGGGACTGTCCCCACAAAGGCAGCAGGGCTGCTGGGTACTTGGAACTATGGGCTGAACAGGGCTTGTGTGCCCACAGTTGCACTTTTTGCAGTGCATTTGTGCAAAACAAACATGACAGGTGATGTCATGCTCTCAGTTTATTAGAGCAAGAAATGTTGGCATTGCCTTGCAATGGGCCTTTAATGTCCCCAGGGACTGCCACACTGCTTGGCGTAAACCAAGGGTTTCATTCTGCGCTCTGGAAGTACAAGACAAGCAAAGCTGTCTGACAAGCTTTATGAATGTTTGAGTTTTATAAGAGAATATTTTAACAAAGTTTTAATCCTTTTATCTCAAAAGGATTGTTGCTTAAACTGCTGTTAACAAAATCAAGAGTGGGAGGCAACAGAGACCTGCCAGTATTAAGAAGATCAAAGCATGCAGACATTGAAAGCTATATTTATGTTACAGGTTTACTGAATTAAATTATTTAGATACTTAGAAGAGAAGAAACATTTCACTATCAAAACAAGAAGAAATACTATATTGTTAACTTTAGTTTAGACCTCTTTTCTTTTTGGGGGCGGGGGGTGGGTGGGAGAGTATCTTTCATTTGGCATTATATAATAAATAAGATTCTGAAAATTATTCCTTTACAAGAAAACAAAATATTACATTTTCCTCTACTGGTTTATATTAGATACTATTATAACAATGCGTTTTTCACATTCATTATTTACTTTCATCAATAAAAACAATCAGATGATCTGTACTTTCATAGGCCCTCCCCTTGCATCAGACATTTGACAGGTGTATATTCTCATAGCATAAAAGCAGACAGGTATATTTAACTATTGATTTAGGACTTTCCATGGGCATACAGGTGAGTTGTTGTGTGGACTTAGGCAGAGGGAACCGGCTCTGAAGTCCCGTGGAGAGTAGATGTTGATGCAATCAGAAACAGCAGGACAGCCAGGCGAGTCACTTCTGGTGACCCAGAGAAGGAGGGATCATCACTTCTCAGGAAGAAAAGGAGAGACAAGGTTGATAGCTAGCATTAGCCTGGAGATGATCTCTAGCAACTTTTGTAGGAAACTTCTTTTAGAGGAGTGAAAACTTATCTGGGACCTGCATAAGAGCACTCAGCAGCAGAGCTGTACCTTGTACATATGCTGCGGTGAAAAGTGCTAGTGAGAGAAATTAGGAGGAGGATCTATAGGAAGGAGTGGTTTCCACATCCAAGCCATGAGATTTCCTGCTTCTTTTATACTTCACTTCTTTCTTAATTTCCCCTTGTCATACATACAAGGGGAAAAAAGGAGATATAAAGATTGTTAACTGTGGCTTTGTATTTTTTGTCCTTCTGGTCAGTCACCAGTAGTCACACTTTCACGACAGTAGTGTGTCTCTGCCTCAGTCATCCCTCTCTTCCCTACTCCATATATTGGCCAGACAAAACTGGGAAGGTTGGTCCTGTCAGCCAAGACTGCAACCCCTGAAATGCTCTTTCAGCTTTTGATCAGATGAAAGCAATGTCCTCAGCAGATTCATGTGGCTCTATTGGCCACCTCCCTGAGGAGCTGTCAGGACAGAGAGACTGTTCACCGCTCTGAAGCAGTGATGCCAGAGGAGTCCATTCTAGTGACAGAACAGAGTGGTTCCTGCCTTTGCTATTGTTTTCTTTAATCTTTCCCGTAATTTGCTCTTTGGCTTCAAGAACCAGCATTAGAAGGTTCTCAAAAAGTGCTTGAGATCCTCTCCTCTCAGCTTTTTTTTTTTTTTCCCCTGAAGATTGCCAAACTGAGGAAGTATTTTGTTATAAAGAATGAGGCAGGAGAAAGGTAAGAAAAAATATTGCTGATACAGAAGCTCTATTTCAGCTACAAATATATTTATAAGTATAAATGTACTTATTATATTTATGAGGTAAGTATTTATAAGTGTAAATACATTTATAAGTAAATATCTTTATATTTACAAATATAAAGATATGATTTATAAGTAAAAATATATTAATTATGCTTATTTTTCTCACCATACTATTTTTACCATGCTTAATAAAGCCTTAAAAATTATTTAGTGATGATCGTTTGACACAGGACTAAAAAAAATACACTGTCTCAGTTCAACCCTATCCCATGTTATCCCATATTTAATTGTAATAATGTGCACTGACAACGTCATGGCATTTACTTTAATCAGCTAGCTTCCCTAATTTTGACCTATATTTGCCTACTTGTAATCTTCATGGCAGAGGACAGCAACAATTTATTACAGCCAGCTAGAAGGATTTCCTTTCTCACAAGAAATAACATTTTAAATAGGTATACATATATATAAACATACACAGGTATGTATACATGTATTTTTTTCATGTATATTATAAATATGTATATATATTTGTTCCTGGATCAGGATGAAAAGCCAGAAACTCAACTCTTTCCACGGGAATGAGATTCCTCTAATGTCTCTCTTGCTTTCCCATCTGCCAAAATCTTTTTCTTCCCACCTCTCTGATCGCTCTCCTGGATGCTCTTTGTCCCAGCTGCTGAGCTGGCTTATTAGCTTCCTGAAGACCCAGCTGCTCTGACAGGGAAGTCAAGGGTCCCAGAGAGCTGGCAACCTGCCCACCCTGCTGCCAGCCAACTGGCTAGTGCTTTGTCAAGGCAGACTGCCTGGAAACCTGTATTATTTCTGCTGAATTTTTTGATGGACTCCTGTAGGATCCATATGTCCTGTTTAATCAGTGTTCTCTGATGGAGCAGTTTTCCTTCAGAGACAACTAATGAGCTTCAATGTTTCTGTGTTGTGTAGAAGAATGAAGAGTTGTTCCCAAATATGTTGTTTAGGTAGCACTGCACTAATGCTTATTCACTTTCAAGATGTAGAGCTGTATCAGAACAGTATTCAAGTACAGCTCAAGAAAAAAGGAAAGAGAACCATGGAGGTGTGGGAAGCTGATGACAGTGAAAGGCACACAGGTATTATAAAACAAACAAAACAAAACACCAAAAAACAGAGGAAGTAAGTCATTTGAGAATGATTCAAAGGATCTGAGAGAAATGGGGACAATCTGGGGGGAAATTCTTCCTGAAGAGACAATGTCTTTAGGTTTTAGACATTAGAAAGCGATGAATGTCTCATGCTTTAGCAATGCTCAGAGTCGCTTTATAAAAGCTCGAGGATTGTTTCATAAGTAGATAATAGCTAAAGAACATCATCTGTGGTTACGCAACAGCAACGTCAAGTTCATGGTCTTTTATTTACCTCAGTAGCATGCCAAATGCCAATCTAATGCCCTATGCCAGAGAAAATATTTTACTTTGGAATGTTTTCAGCTAGTAAATAGCATGAAATCAAACTAACATACCAAACAAAATCTATTTAAGACAATTAATGTGTGAGAAGTGTATGAAATGTATCTGACATTCTGTATGTGTTGCAGGTATATATTTAGTGACATTTTGACTTATAGATTTCTTATGGCTATTATGGTTTTGTCCATAAATTACTACTTTTTAAAAGTAGTATTTCTCTTGTAAATGCCTCTCTTCCAATTTATAAAATTTAGTTTTCTTTTTCTTCTCTTTCCTGTGCTCAACTCCAGTGTATCTCTTCCTGTGGAAATACTCGTTCGTTTTCCAAGAAAATAAGCTGAATATAATATTTAGACCAATACACATATCCCTCAGCTTCTATCCCTCTATACATCAAACATTTTTACTTGTTCTAATTTCCTTCCTACCCCAGCTCACTATCCTTTTCTTCTTCTCTAGCTAGCCTATTCTAATGCTTTCATTTATTCTGCATTTGCTTGAGTTTCTTCACATTGTAGAAAAGGTGTGGAGTACAATTGCCTTCCTTCTACTTATTCAAGATTTTGTCTTTCAATTTTTTTTCCTTCCCTTCCAATTTTATTGTAACAAAAACCTTCCTTTTAAAATTCAAATTTTTGATTCCTTCTTAATCACCTCCTCCTACTCTGCATTGACTCAGACTTTCTTCTCCTCCTCTCTTAACCCTTCATTGCCTTGCGTCTTTCCTCCTCACTTTGTTACTGCTTCTGTACTCAATCAACAATTTTTCTACCTCCTCCATGAATCTTGTTATCTTTCCTACTTAAATTTTCTTCTTGACTCATTTAGTGTTATTATTGTTAAGAATAGTAGAAAAGAAGCTTTCCACAGGGAGCAAAAGACAAGGTCTCTGCCAATAAACTAGTCAATATAAAAAGACATTATAGAGACAAAGGTGAGGTGAATAAGACTAAAAAAGGAAACAGCACCTAATGGGACAATGAAGTCCTTGTTGTGTAGTTCCCCACCATTTGGTTGTTTAAGTAATCTTCTACTAGGGAAAATTGAGCTAGGGATTAAAGTAGCTGCAAAGTACATTTTAGATAGGTAGCTGCTTAGGACAACTGAGTGGGAGTGCTTCAACTGTGTCACTGGAGTCATTTGTCAAAGATATCTGTATTCTTTCTTTTCCAGCATTGTCTGCAGTATTTATGCTTCTGCCATACAGAGATGACACTGTGTCACACTGAACAAAAAGGGGGCTATGGGTTGTAGATTTTTTTTTAATCTGAATTACTCTCCAAATATTTAGTAGGGCTTACATCCAAATAAGTTAAACCTGCTCAAATGAGATTTAGTAAAGGTCCATATGTTGCAGGCAAGCAGTGTGAGAGGCTATCCTTACTCTTAGTCTTCCTCCTCAAACAGCTAAGGGTCTTTGTCTGGGCCAAGATCTGCTTATCTTAGATCCGCTAGCTTTAGTAACAGATTTTTCACAACATTTTATAGACCCTCTACAGCATCATGCCTGGCAGCTGAAATCTGTTTTATATTCTTTTATTTAGAAGAGAAGGGAAGAGGAGGCTTAGGAAATACAGGCTTTGTCTAGCTTTTCTTGGTGCTGCCTAGCAGGTGAGATTCACAGCTGCTGCGGAAGGCTTGTGCAGTTTGCTCAGCAACATGTTTAAATTCCTGAAATGATAATGAAAAGAGAATTGTGGAGGAAGGAAAACAGATGAGGCAGGAGAGATGGAACAGTAATGAATGCAGTACTGGGTCCACTTCCTGCTGAGTCAATTCTCTGTTTACCTCCTCAGATGGAAGTCAGAAGAGCAGAGCATTCCTTGTAAAGGTTTTTAGTTCCTTTCAATGTCCAGCGTCTTTACTTGGATAAGAAATTTGAAGAGAAAAGCAAAAGCAAGGGCAGCCAAGATTGCTATAGCTGGTATAAAAGAGTAATCTTATGCCGATGGCCAGTGGACTCAAATGCTGTTGGGATATCTGTGAACACTGTAAGTCAGCATTGCTTCTGGAAGACAGAGTCTGATACCAGCTCCTTACTGATATCTTCACACTATCTGCTTCTCTTTTTCTACAAGAGAAGCTATGTGGTATGTACTGGGGTGCATGGGGAAATGAGCCATTGGGAAGTAACTTTAGCTTGAATCAGTATCCTGACCCTATTCAGCAAGCAAACACCTGAACACCTCTGCCAGCAAAACAGAGGTGCCAGCTTAGGGGCAGACATTTGGTGGCCAGAGGCATGAAGAGTATGGCATTGATCTTTTTGGCAGCCATGCCAAATTATCTTGGTTTAAATCATGCATGAAGCTGCAGACAAACAATGTAATTGGGTGAAAATTCATTGCCCCCGGAAAACAAGCCAAAGAAAGAAAGATTTTAACAAAGTATAATTAATGTTCATGTTACTTTTCAGTTATGAAAAGCAGAGTAATATTAAAAGGCAAAACTGAGCAATGGGTAAATCACTGTAAGTGGACTTTGTACGCTGTCCTTTCTGTCCTTCAGTTCAGGCACAAAATTGCCAAGGCCGTTTTGGTGTAAAGCTTCTCCAAATAGGCTCTCCGTGGCATTTATCAACCAAAAAGAAGTCATCAACCAAAACCAATAAACACCTGTTCACCAGTGCCTGAGAATGTCCCCAGGGGCAAGCCCCCCCATCCCTGTGCCTTTGATTCATCATCTGGGAATCAGATCCCCTGGCTGCTTGCCAGCACCAGCATTTTGCTGTCTGTCAGAGCAAGGTCAGCCACTTCCCCGGGTCTGGAAGGGGCTGTGTGCTGTAGGCAAGGCTACTTCCAAGCAGTGAGCTGAGTGAGCGCCTTTAGGGCTGTTTTAACAACCTCTAATGCAGCCTCGTGGTGTGCCTCATGTTAATCCTGTCATTGGCTGGCAATGGTTGATATATATATATTATTATTTTTTAATTATTTATTTTATTTTTTCTGTACCAGTAGAGTTCCTTTTTCATTACAGGATCCCCAGTTTTAACAGAGAGATGATGCTAATGTAAAATGGGTTACATGATCTGAAGAGCCTCTTCAGTGGTGCCCAAAAATGGATGCAGTGGAAGTAATGAGATAAGCATTGCTTAGCTCCCATAGGGTCATACTGCAAGGATTTGTGGCAAAAGATGTAATAATTCAGAATCAGGAATGTACAACTTCAGCACAATTTTCAGTTTTAATATTGGTTTCAACTGAACTGAAAATAAATCTCCAACAACAATACAGCATGTAATTAACACAGCTTGATTTTCTGTCAGTCAATCTTTATTCCTTAAAAATGCCCAAGTCAATTTGAAAAACAAACAAACAAACAAACAAAACCATAGAGAATAAAAGAAGAAAACACTACCAACAATAAAACAAATTAACAAGATTAAAACATAAACAATGTAAAAAAGTATTACTTAACCTGTTTATTAAATTGTCATAATTTGGATACCAAGACACTAATGTTTAGCAGAAATTATGTGTGTGTTTAGTATGGTTTCTTCCTTTCCTAGATAACAAAAAATTTCAGTGTGGCTTTCTGTTTGTTAAAAACACAAAGAATGTCTAAAAAACTTCATGAGTGACATGTTTGATATTTCAGCTGTAGCATTATATGCCATTTTAAATGAAAAGTAAAAAGAACAATGTGGGGGAAGGATGGCAGAAAAGAAGAAGACGGGACCAACCAATGTATACCAAACAGAAACTGAGGCAGCTGAAGTAAACCGAATATTTTAAATTTAGGACTACCATGGCAGAGAGAGAAGAAAAGAGGACAGACAGAGGTATGACTGCAAAGACTTATGAATATCTACTTCTTTTTTGGGCTACAATATTGGAGCTGGGTTCCTCAAAAATTCCATCTTGCAACACAAGAGAAGGGAAAGCAAAGTGAAATGCATTTTGCATAGTGTGCAATTTACTTGTGCCACTCAAAATCATCAAAGGCCTCAGTTAAGACGAAGGATATGGCAAGATCTTCAAATAGATTTCAAATCCAATGTTAACAATTTAAACAGAGCATTTCTTTGGTTTAAGACCTAAAAACATTGATATGATTTACTGTAAAGTGATTTTCTCTGTCATTGGCTATAGGACTTCTAAAAATTAATTTTTATTGAAGGATAGACATCTTAAAACCAGACAAAATCTACTATCATCTATTTCTCTACACTTGTTATTTTATTTTTGGAGAATTAATAAGAAATCCAAAAAAAAAAAAAAAAAGAGAGAGAAATTCAGGCCTCTGTTAACAAACCATGATGCACCTAGAACTAGTCTGTTAGAAATAACCAGTAGATATATCCAAGGGAATTTGGAAGTCACAGGATCGCTGCTCACCTATTCCATTTCAGATGCTTTAACCTCATTTTTTCTAGTCAGCTGATGAAAGTAGGGACCATTCCTAAGCATCCCTTAGACGCCTTGTTTGCCTCAGGAAAGGGAGAGGAGGAAGAGATTTTTTTTTTTTTTTCCTTTTTCCCTTCCTTTGAGTCACCAGAGACTTTCACAGCTGGAGACAGGATGTCAAAAAGATCCATTAGTATGTCATTACATTCTCAGCTGCTCAGCTAGTGTATCATAATCACAGGCTCAGATATAAATCAGTCACCAGGGCTGGAGTCATCATGATTTTTTTCCTCCAAGTCAGGTAGGCAGAAACATTCTGACATTCATAAGCAAGTAGATGACCTGGTTCCTTGGGTCAGTTTATTAAAAAAAATCCCCACTCCTCTAAGCACTTAAGGCATTGTCTTGTTCTTGATTTTTTCCCCTTGATTTTCCTTCAGACATTATACGTTGTCTTTTAGTCTCTTACAGGCATTTTAAGCTTGCTTTAGTCTATTTTAAAAACTGTTTCATCCCAAGTGTGTAGGGGCATGTGGAGTGCATGTTTTGTACTCTGTTTGAAGCAAGTGTCTATTGCATTCTTGATGGTAATTTTAGGTTTTACAGACTGAATGACCATCATGGTCTTTTCCAAATTCATGTTCCTAAATTAAAGAGTTCCCTAACATCTTTTATTTTCTGAGTAGGTATTTATAGGCTAAGCTTAAGGTTCTCTCTGATAAGCTTGAGTGTTTTAACATTTTTTCCCAAACTTAAAAGCATGTTTCTGGTTTGTCTCCAGATTCCATTATTCTTCCCAAGATTTGAATTGTTGACTGAAGTACAAGACTTGAGTAGCAGTTTCACCAGGGAGAAATCATTTCAGTTGAGATTCCTCTTTCTGGATATAAGCAGAACTGCTTTGGCCAGTTACAACTTTTATTTCAGAACAACTGTTTTTTTGCAGGTTGGAGTCCACACTGAGATAGTTTCACTCTCTGCATCTGGCTGCATCACAAGTAATGGTGCCTTTCTTGTTCCAGTACCCAAATTGGCCTGCACTGGCAATGGCGACCAGTTTCCATTGTTATCTGCTAGTCTACAAATTGATTCCTGCTGAAAATCTCTTCTCAAATCAACGGCGACGTGCATGCCATTCAACTAAATGAAGTTACCTCATTTGATTTTTTTTTTTTTTTTTTTTTTTTTTTGCTCTGAAGCATCATGACCATCAGTGTGTGGCAGGTTCAGCAACTTTGCACCACATACGCAGTGAGTCCTGCACACCTGACCATCTCTGCATATGTATGGGCGTGCACAGGCTGTGCCACATCCTGCTCGATTTAGGACTTCTGTTAAGAAGCTTTTGAGGCTTGCTTCTACTGTCATCTGATTGGGGTGAATCCACTAGTTTTGCCTTTTCCAGTGTTATAATTGCTGGCCCGCTGGGAAATCAGATGAGGAATCAGGGTTCAACCACAAGGTACCACTATGGAAGTCTATCCTTAATGTAATATATCATCAGGAAATATCTTTGCTGTGGGGAATGACACCACATGTCTCAACTTCTGCTCCGTGTGGAGGTTGCATGAACTTAACTTTCTCATTTGGGGTGGTCCATATAGATCATTTTTTCAAAAAACTTTTCAAGCCTCCTTGTTTGCCACTGTGGATTCCTGGCAGGACTTTCTTATCAAAATGTTCTTTCTTTTAAAGATGATTACCTCAGCAGAGGGGGGCAGTGAGCTCTAGACTCTTATACCACTCTAATGCAGCACACCTGCAGTGACTCTCCCCATCTGTGGTGAAGGCTGCCATTGCATCTTTGCCTCCTCAAATCCCTAGGTTCAGGTTCCCCTGATTGAAGGCTCTCACTGAGTGAGGAAATTAAATATTTTTTTTTCTAAATCAGAGACTCCAAGACTTGAATGTAAGGTCTTGTGCTTGATATTTCCCTAGCTGCCAACTCTGAAAACATGGTTTAGTTTTGATTTGTTGAAAGGAAATAGATCTGTTTGGTTAGATGATGGCCCTCATATTGGTGAGACGGAGCTCTTCTAGGAAGCCATGTCACATACAAAGTTATTTTGGTGCTGGCAGTAAGTTCCTGTCTGCTCTCATGAATGGCACATGATGAAGGTGTCTTCAGTGTCAGGCAGTAAATTTATTCTTGACTCACTGCATCTGTGGATTAATTCTAACATCTATAAGGACAGGTGTAAAAGCTGTCATGTCCTTAGAAACAGGATGTTATCTTCTGGGTACACCCAACACAGCTGAGAATCCAGGACTGGGTTCAAAAGAGAAGGACCCCAACTAGTGGGAATATTTGGTACCTATTTTTGTTTTGGAGGTGGGGTGCCATAAGAGCAGGTGCCTGCCACAGGACTCTTGTGGGGACTGCTGTTTCCTTCTTAAAAGTAATTCTGGCCAAATCAGAAGCTGACAATAAGCAAAACAACTATTGGACATTTTTCTAAGATAAACTGTCAGTCTTCAGAGACATGGTAATGCAGATAACTGATTTCAAATCACCCATCTCAACAAAGTATGAAGGACTGAAAGCAGTTCTAAAGGTTCCTTTAGTCAGACTGTGTATTGCTTGGCCCTTGAGCCCCATTCTCAGTAGACCACTCTGAGGTCCTGAAAAATCTGTCAGGGTTTGAAGTCTTTCCTCATTTTTTTTTTTTTGGAAGGTTTGCAGAAGATCTTCTATGAGAAACAGTTTTAAAGGCATTTTTATGAGCATTTCTTGCTCTTAACTTCCCAATACCAATTGTCCTGTGGGAGAAATAATTAGAAGTAGATTTTTGTGAAATAACATCTAGACAATACTTTTGAAGGAGTTAGCTTCTCCTGCAGTCCACGTTCAACTGAACAGTCCCAGATGCAGGCAGCTAATCAGATGGGGCACAATCAAAACCTTCACTACTGAAACTCTTTCTCCCTACTCCCTTCTTTGATTTCTGTTGAAAAAATTGCAGGTTAGTTTTAGTTTTAAGAAGCTGATTCATGTTTCCAGCTGAGCCTTCCAGAGCACAGGGGAGCCAGAAGTCCTCCAGAAATGACTCCTTATGTCTTAGTTCCATGGAGAAAACTCCTCCAAAACCCAGATGAGGATGACCTCAGGACAGAATTTCTTAATGAAAAAGTCAGTAAAGATCATTTTAACACTTTAGTCAAAAATAGTTAGATATGTTTATAATAGTAAAACTAATTGCTATACTTCAAGTGGAAAGACTATGATATTGATTTTGTGGAATACATTTTTAAATCTCTAGTTTAATTTCCACTACAACAGAGCTGACATGCTAACTAAAATTCAGTAAGAATATACCACAATTCTCTATTTCTATAACATTTTTTTCATGAATTTAAGAGATTAAGTAAGTTTCCAGTTATGATATATATATGGCACTCAGATTCTCACATCTCTTTTAGCAGTATTATTTTACTTAAACAGTATGGCCTTCCACAGTCTGTCAATTCATCAGCAAGTCCTGTGACTTAAAAGTTGCTGGAAGAAATATTGGAAAAAAATAAATCTGTAGATTCATAGATACAAAGAATGGCAAAGTTATGCAGGCAATCATCTGATCAAGTCCTCTACACAAAGAGTATTTTTATATCAGCTTTAATAGGCGCATATATATGGCTATTTAAATACTCTGATTAAAAAAAAAAATTGTGTGATTTAAAAACCAGCCTGAATCCTCTGTTACTGATCAGAAATCAGAGCAGGCATCTATAAATTACTGCCTTGGCTAATACATTCATATTTCTGTGGTCATTTTTCACTTCCTCATCTCTGCTTTAGTAACAACCCTGCTTTAAATCCCAGCTCAACAAAGTCAACAGGAAAATTCCCATAGACTTCAACAGAACCAGGATTTCTCTCTGTTTTTCATTGTGTTTTAGCTGAGTGGCCATGGAAATCTTTGGCTGACAGATTTATTTAGAAACAGTGAGACACCTAAATTTTAAATCTTTGCTTTAGCTTGTCTTTTATTTGAGTATGTGCTTTGGGAATACATTTAGATAATGTTTATATTTCACTATAAATCCTGAGATAAAAAAATAACTACTAAACCAACATTTACCAATCGTTCATTTAATGGATTTGGGTTGAAGTATTGAGCTTGATGGGAAAAAATAAAGGTTAGTTTCTTACTGAGCCCTGTTGACATAGGTATAGTTGGTTCTGCCTTGGGCAATGGAAAGCACTAGATCATCTCTCCAAGTCCCTGTCAGCCCTATGATTCTTTGATTTAACTAGTTTGCTTTTAACTTCATTCAGTGATAGACTCGTGGCTAAGACACATCAGAACCAAAAAGAACATGCCACAGGAAATAAATGTGATTCACTTGTTTAAATCCACTGGCTAAAAGAAGCAAATAACCGGACTTATTTTGGGTTTACTATGAACATGCTTTCATTTTCCTAAACAAGACACTGAGTGCAGTCTTAAGATGCTCTCTTTGATGTAAACCTCATGCTGAGGTTCTTTCTCCATGTAATGAGGAGGAGGCATGGTAGGGCTATGAACAAAAAGGGTCAATGTGACTGTGACCTGAGAATGGGTTTTCAACCTGCCAGAATTGCCTGGGATTAGTAAAGCAGTCATCTTCCTTTGGTTTATCTATGGCTGTCATTCCTTCAAATACTCTCTGAAGAATTCAAATATTAAGACAATTTTAAAAAGGCTTTGCAGAATAGTAGAAAACAAATGTTTTTGGTTTTTGTTGTTGTTTTTAAGAAGTCTTTAAGGAATAAAATAATCTGAAAAAGCTACTTAAAGCTTGTGATTTAGATATGCATGGCTCTAATTGGTTCTTTTCATTTTAAGGCTTGATCCAACCCCCACATCAGTGAATGGGAATCATTGCAGTAACTTTAGGGCCTGACAGATCTGCCTCTCAGAGAAAGCTACTCTCTTGTTTTACTTGACCTCTTGTTTATTCCTTTTGAAAATACACAAAGGATAATATTGAAAAAAAAAAAAGAAAAAGGAAAATCCTGGTAATAAATGAAGTGCCCGCCCTGTCAATTTGTTTCAATTTAAAACAGTAGTTAAGAAACAGTTTATTGTCCTCTGGATGAGTACAATGTCAATCCAAGGAAAGGAAGATACAGCTTTTCCAAAGGATCCCTACTTTGGAAAGCAAGTGACAGTGGAGATAAAGGAGAAAGTTAAAGCTGGGTGGCTCACTGTGGTAACAGGCCTAGTTGAGTTCTGGTATAGAGTTTTAAAACATTTTTTTTTTTTTTTTAAAAATAAATAAGACACTAACAGGATTGTATCTTAGAAACCCGTGGAAAGTAGGTGATATATTTGACAGTGCTTGCTCAGGAACTCACAAACCTTCCCAAATGAGCAGTTTCAGGATGTTGTTCATCATGATTGCATAGCCAGCTATGGCAGCTTGCAGGCCTTGGAGATCTTTTGGGGGCATGGGGAAGAGGTGTTATTTGCTTGCTTTTTGCAATATTGTTTTTAGTTCCTGTGAGTATTCTGCTACCTGTCTTGAAAAGATATCCAATAAAGACTGTTGTTTGTATTTTTTTTAAGTGAGAAAAAAAAATCTCTCTTAATAGTGCCATGTAGACTTCCACGGGTCCTGTTTCCAGTGCTAAAAGGTGTAAACCTAATCTATGACCAGTTATGAAGGTGTGCAAAGGAGCCCAAATCAAGGTAATGCTCTGATCATTTCTACAGGACAATTCAGTCCCATTCTGTGGTGGCAATATACATCTCTAAGAACAATATAAAACAAACAAGGGAAGAGAAGGTTTGGGATTTGTTTTAGAGTTGTTAAATAGGCACACTTCTTTATTTCTCAACTTGTAACAGCTCTCCTTTTTTTCTCTTCACTTGGCCTGTCACCTTGACCAGAAAAAAAATCCTTATATGCCCCCAATAAAGAGACAGAAGCAGTAAATCATGAGAGATTGCCACTTCCCTTCCGTTATCCTGGGAATCCACAGGTCAGGCCAATTTGCTTAGTGCAATGCACCGACCTCTTAAAAAAAATGATAATAAAAAAGTGGTACAACTCTTCCTCTTAAAACACCGACATCTTAAAAAAATAATAATTTTAAAAAAATGGTACAACCCTTCATAACCCTTGAATAGTTTAATGTGGTTTGATCCCCAATCTCTGTGGTATTTCCCTCTGTGGAGGTGGGCAAGAAGCTGTTTTCCCATCAGCAGCGCAGACACAGCCCCTGTGAGATGCAGCCCTGTGTGTGCTCTGCCTGAGATAACCAGAGAAGGGTAGGCATGACCTTTTGGGAAAGAGACAAAGTTTGTAGAGAAATATCATATGTCAGACAGATGCAAACAGTTCAAATTTCTTCCAAATCTAAAATCTCCATTTTCACATATTCAAGGATATTTCAAGTGTTTTTTATTTTTCTTCCACTCTTATTAATTAAATATCTCGGGGTACTTTCTGATGAAGAGTTACACTTGCAAATTCTGTCATAATGTGAAATATTGTCTGGTATGATTTTAAAACGTGTATTGCTTTACAATCTACTCCCAGACCACCTGTATGCACTGCTTTCTGAAAGCAGAGATCTCCTTCACCAATTATTTTTTCACTTTTTTACGGCTCTAGGATGCAAGTTACTTTAACTTGTGAGATTCATCAGGTCAGCGTCTTCTTTTGCTATCTTTTCATTAAGTCTAGTTGTCAAAAGTAAGAAAAGAAAAAAAAAAGGAGAGAAACAGACTTTCACAAGGTGTCTCTTTTGTGAATTCACCCACCAAAGACAGTCTACCACTTCCCTCGCTGTCCAAACAGAACCAAATCTGTATGCGCTCATGGCTTCCTTGTTCAGTAAGAGGGGAAAAAAATAGTTCTCCTGCTGTATTCCCAAGGGAATCCCCCTAAGTTAAAGCACATTTTAATCTCTTGAGCCGGCAGCTTTATTAGTAAGCGTTTCCCAGTCTTCGGGGAAATCTAATTTCACGAATAGATCAGAGGCTCTTCAAGCGCAGCTTTCAGTTGCCATCCACCGGGGGACAAACGGGGAGGAGGGAGTTTGTCAGAAAAGACCTTCTCTGAGCCCAAGAGTGATTACCAGAGGTGTCTCCATAGACTGCCACCCACCTAAAGTCGATAGTACTTGAATGAGTACTCCGGTACGGACTATATAAGAGAAGCGCATGGCCCTGGAGGGCGCATCCCCCCTCCTCGGGCTCAGCGCCGACCGCCCCGCTCCGCGCCCGGCGGAGCCTCCGAGGGGACACGGGCTCTCGGGCGACGGCAGAGGACGTCTGTCCCTGGCCCGCGGCCGCTCGCCGGGGTTTGCCCGTGCTTGAAGGAAGGTAAGCTGCCACCTCTTCGGAGGGGGCGTCCCGGCCCTTCTGGAGCCGGGGGTCCCCGCGCCCCTGCTCCTCCAGCGCCGGCTCTTCCCGCGGCTCTGCCGGGCGGCGGACGGACGGATGGACGGACGGACAGAGGGTCCCGGGCCGTCGGGGAGAGCCGTCTCCCCAGCGGCTCCGATTAACTCTTTCGCCCAAAGAGGATTTGCGAGCGAGGCCAAGTATAAAGCAGTTGGTAGAGAACCGAATTCTCCTGCCTCCCCCTTAATCCGAACCGTTGGCTATAATTAGGCTAGCTTACTTAGGGGCATTACGGCGCCTCAGCCCCGTGTAACTGGGTTTGCCCTTTACGCCCTGCTTCGCGGCGGTTTCCGATGCGACTCGCCACAAACTCAGCTCCGTGCGGCTGTCCTTCTGTCCGCTCCCGCCCGGGAGCCGCCGTGCCGAGCCGTACCGAGCCGTGCCGTGCCATGCCGAGCCGTGCCGTGCCGTGCCGCCCCGCTTCGAGGGCGAAGGACGGAGGCAGCCCCCATCGCAGGACCCCCGGGGGGCAACGGCGGCCGAGCAAATCCCCCGCAAAGCCCCGCAGCGCGCTCCGTGCGGGGGGGCTAATGCCTTTCCCCTAATCCTTCTTCATCACCGGGGAGCCGGCGGAACGCGGCGGGGGCTGCCCGGGGGCTGCCGGAGCCGGCCCTGGGGGTCCCGTCGGGGCCCCGCATCCCGCCGCCATCCCGCGGGGTCGGCGTGCGGGAGCCTGGGCGGCCGCGGCATGGGGGGCGGGCGGGGGGGCTGCGGGCCGGGCCCGGAGCTGACCGCCTTCGCTCTCTGCCTCCTCCCAGCGCCGCAGAGATGCGAGGGGCGAAGAAACGCCAGGCGCTGCCCGCCATCGTGCTCCTGCTGCTGGCCTCGGCCCCGCCGCCGCCGGGCGCCGAGGGCAGGGACGTGCCCGCCACCGGAGCCGAGCGGGGGGCGCTCCTCGACCTCCTCCTGCAAGCCCTGGGCGACGACGGCCGCCCGCTGCCCCCCCGGCCCCCGCGGCGGGACCGGGTCATCTCCCGGCGGTACAGCGGCGGCGCCCCGCCGCCCGACCCCCGACCCATCACGGCCGCCGCCGCCGCCCCCCGGCAGCCCCCTGCGGTACGAGGTAAGGAAGAGCCGCCGCGCTGCCAGCCCCGGCCCCCGGGGAGGTTTCTTTCTGCCTTTGGTGGGGTCGAGCACTGCCGAGGGCTGCTCGGCTCCGCGCCCGCGGGGGAGCCCCTGCGCCCCAAGGGAGGTTGGGGCTGGGGGTCCCGAGGGAAGAGAGGGTCGCTCGGGCTGACCTCCAGCCTCCTCTGAGCGTGGCTCCGCGGAAGCCCCGTTCCAGATTTAGAACCGCTGCTCTGATGTGAACAAAGGGGAAAAATGATCGGGGAAGCAGATGTCCCGACGTACTCCTGTAAACTTCCTCTTCAACTCGAACGGTTCATCGTGCGATGCCTTTTTCTAGGCTCGCTGGGGTGGGCGCATAGGATGCGGTGCGTGCTGGGCACGGGGCTTGCTGCACCTTCCCGGAGGATGCTCCTGCAGGGCCGGGAGCCTTCCCTGCCACCGACCCCGGCCAGGTCTGGCCGTGACAAGTGGGGACGGTTCAGATCCAAGCACAGCTGCGTGGTGGTGGGCACGGACTGTGCTTGGCCAGGAGGCCTGGCAGCAGGTCACCTCTGCCACAGCTAGTTTTCATGCAAAGCCATCCAAAACATTTCCTGATAGAGTGGCACTGCCTGAGGGATTCGTGGGGGTTAGGGTGGTGCAGTTCAGCAAGAAGGAGATTAAACAATGACTATCTCTTGGGCTGTAACCCACTGACTTTTTTTTTTTTTTACTTGATGCCTGCCAGAGACCCTAGTGAAGAGAAACCAAGAAGAGGGAAACTAAGAGTTTGGTTTCTTAGGGATTTGCCTCTCTGGAGAGCGCCCCTGTAAATAGCTAGTAGTAGGTGAAGTTGAGATGCAGCCACCCAGAAGTCGCATGGTAGGTTGCTCATCTCTGATCAGTGGTTTATTGTGAAGAAAATTACACGCCTTATTTCATAAAGTCTTGAAATGGGGTGACAAGTTCAGAAGTTAGCAGGTGAGTAACTGAGTGGCACAGACACTCGCACAGTGTGATCATTGTACAGTCTGAGGAAACTGGACAAAAAAAAAGGAGACAAATCAAGTAAAAAATAATTAAGTTCTGGCCTTAGAAGCTTCTGCTGTGTGATCTGCCCCACGTTATTAGTTGTTTCATGGAAAGGGGTAGTAGTGTTCCTATGAATTTCTAGATTTTCTTGCTTTTTCAGAACAGGTGGTTACGGGCAGCCCAAACCAGATTGCCACAGAGTTGTATCCTGACTGAAAAATATGCTGCTGGTTTTCAGTGTGACTGGTCATGGGTGATTGTTTACTTTTGCTTAATTCTTTATGTTCTGTGGGCAAACCCTCAACGTACACTTTTCAAGGAAAAAAAAAATGCAAAAGGCCTTTTCAAGGCAGAATACAAAATACCTCATATAGGTCTTCTTTTCAAGAGAATGAAAAAAAGAAAAGTACAAACTCGAGAGCAATAGTTACTAGTATAATGTGGCTTAGGGAAAAAGTCTGTTGTGGACAACAGTTATCTCTCATTTAAGATGTTTATTCCTAACTTAGTAGTTGCATAAAGCTCCCAAATATTTATGCAGCTTTGAAAATGAATTTTCTTGATCAGTATTATACGTAATAAGGCTTTATTTTCTGTTAACCTTTAGTTTTAATAAATATATTGTACGCTACAGGGGTGAAATTGCTGAACATCCTTAAAGGGAGGATGTCTCCAGTCGTCACTGGCACAGGTGCAGTGTCCTGTGGGCAGTCACAAAGTGAGTTTTCTCCAGTGCAGACAGGGCAGATCTAGAGCTTAAAAAACAGTCAAGTTTTCATATTCGTCCCTTCTTTGAATAAAAACCAGCAAGGATACAAACTAGTATCTGTTTTGATGATATGTTTGGGGGGAAAAAACTGTGAGGCTTTATATGCAAGTCATCAACCCTTTTCTTATAACTCCTGTCACCAGCACATTAACTGCAGCTTTATACTACAGCTGGTAGTACCTGAGCATCAGCTGAAAAGAACAGTTAATGTTCCCGTCAGTCAGGAAATGTGTTGCATTCAGCTACATACTGAGTTTAGAATCATTTAGAATCAGTTATATATTTGGATTGGCAGCTCTTATTGCAGAAAATCAGACCCGTGTTTGACTTAGAAAAGAATTGAGCAGCTCAACTGCTTCTTGCATTTGAAACGCAAAACATCCAGAGCAATGCCTTATATAGAAGAAAGAATGCAAGGAAACCCCATTTTTGTGCATTTTCCCTTTTTTCTTTTCCATGGAAAAGAAACTCCGTATTATCAATGAGCTGAATAACAGGAGGGTTGAAATACACTTTCCCTCCTGGGCTCTGAGAACTGGTTCTAGCTTTAATCTATCCACATGATGAGCTAATTCAGGTCACTGCCCTGAATCTCCCCACATGCTTTGTATTTTATTTCAGTTTTTGGGCTTAGTTAACTTTTTGCATAGTGAGGAGAGCTGGCCTGGTGTGCCAGCAGGTGAATTCTAGGAGGCAAGTGACTGGAGCACAGGATGAAGGATGAGGAGTCAAGAGGGGATGGGACCTCATCCTTACTGCCGTGGGGACTGTACACTTAGCTCAGGCCATAATGGAAAGTCAAAGAAAGTCAATGGAAAGTCAATCATTGTGTGTCTTCAGTGAGTCTGGAAACAGAAAGGTGAGACACTAACTGTCAGGCATCCTGCTCAGGTACTGCTCATTTGTAGATACATAAAACAGAGTGTAGGACAAGACTGGTTGGTCTGTGATGCCCAGTGTGAAAGTGGCTTGCAGACAACTCAAGGACAGGCTCTGGTGTTGAGCTGTGTCAGGGAAATAACAGCTGTGCTGTACTTCTTCTGGGTTCATTGGGGGGCAATGGAACATGACCACATAGGCAGCCACTGAAATGGGATGGACTGAAACAGCAGCACTGAAATAGGATGGATGCTCAAACCTGCATTGAGCTGTTGTGCTCCTGCCTGGAAATGACTCTTTAGGTCTTTTTCCCCTTAGGTGTCAGGGATATATCCTGTGTTGTGTATTTCTCATCCATATGAAGAGTTGTATCATGTGTCTTACAAGACCAAGAATGGCACCTACGTCTGCCGTAAAGACACTCATTCGCCCATCATTCAGCTGACTTTACTTCTCCCTTTTATCCCCACGTGTCCAAAGGCCTTCTCAGACAGATCTGTCCATTTTTTTATTATTTTTTTTTTCTTGGTGACTTCGTTAGTGAGAGTGAGCACTTACTCTGAAGACTATATTCAGAAGAAATATATATTCCAACTAATCAAAAAGCTGTCTTCATCTTCTGCTAGGATTTCTAGTAGGATGTCACTGAAAATATAAGTTGTTTCTTTGAGTTGTTATATCTAGTGGTATTAAATTTTCTGTCATAATATACTTTACTTTGCCTGATTTCTATGAAATCTGTGTTTGTGTGTTTTTTTATTTATTATTATTTATTTAAATTAAGTGCCTCATGCAGTTTTCAAGTGTAGTTATGAAAGCTCCTCACGGGCAGTCTTTTTCATAACTCTCCCACAGTTTCTGATGTGTAACCATGGTCGTCTTTTCATGAAGAACCCAAATACGTATTTTCACAAAGACAGGATTCAACATCAGGTTATTTTTGAATATCACATTGGGGGAACTAGAATAGTTTGTCATTCTCATGAGATTTTCTTTGTTACCTTTATCCAAACACTTTCCACAGAACCAAAATAGCTTCCATGCATTTAGATTGAAAGAAGTCTTGCGAAATAAAAAACTTTGCATTAACTGTTCTTTCCATGCATATTCCCCATGACAGTGGAGAAATGAGCTATACAAGCTTACAAGGAGTAGGGAGCTGAAATTTGTCTTTGTACTGGGAGACCAGCAAGACATTTTAAAACATTTTGATAAGTTATTTTTCAAGCATGAAGGAATGAAGATAAATATTGCTCTCGATTTACCAGTGTGTTCAAATTAGCCTCCTGAGCATATCTACTTCAGATTTAGAATAACATATCAGAGAAGAGAATTTGGGCCCCAAACTATTTAAAATCTAAGGTTAAACTTAAGAGTTCAGTTTTATGCCAAATGTCTTATACATCAGCAGAACAAAACTATACGTTGTCCCATGACATGGTGCTAATTTAACTCTTATTCAAAATGAGTTAGATTTGAAAGATAAGTTTGGGTTTATTTTAGTTTACAGTTGAATCATAACCATGCAACCTTACTTAAGGCATAAGAAAACTTTTGTTCTTTTTACTCACTTAAAAAAATCTTGTGAAAGTCCAGTGATAGTTCCAGATAGAAATCCCTAATTCTGCAAGACCCGCTGTGCCTAATACTAAACTACTTCAGTGAATATAATTACAGGTCTGGAATAAAAAAGGATACAACTAAGGATACAACTAAACCTCGTCCCAAGGAAATTGTAATGTATGGTACAGTGTAATACAGAGTTCTTTGTAATATCTATGTCTTGTCCAACTATTATTCCTATTAGATTTTTTTAAGTATATTGTGTTGATAGGAATTGCTGGACAGAAAGGGATATTTAGAAGGGATAAAGAAAATGAGAGTTAATAAAAATGGCATCCTCTAAAATCATGTTTACCAAAACAGACATTACCTCAGAAATTAGCAGAATACTGGGTGAAATTGTATTAAAAGATTAATAGTTACATTAAAAAATAAATTTTTTTTTGTTTGCTTATAGAAAATATTCCTGATTCTACATTTGAAGTTTCAAATTATTTTTACTGTGAAGTTGGTGGGTAGGTTTAATATAATCGATATTCCAAATGGTTATGGTGCTCAGTTTTCTTTATTTTTATTGGGATAGGCATGATAGGTGTGTAAATTATAATGCTGCATATATAAAATACGGTAATTAGGAGAAAACTTGTTCTCATAGAATTAACAAGATGAATGGATCATTGGATATAAGTCCTCTCAGAAGAACACCTGTATATACCCACTAACTTGGACATTGAAAGTGGTATAGATGCCATGGTACAACATGTTGCTCAGGCTAATCGTTACTGAGACAAGGTCAGAGGGGATCTATCTCTCCACACCATGATGCAGAAATCTTAACGGTCCCAATAAGTTCAGTGGAAATAACCACTGTCTCAGCTGGTACCAAGATTAGGTGTCAATCCTACCCAAAAAATGCAAGTAGGCAGGGTAGATTTTTGTTACATAGTATTTTATTTGGACGAGGAGAGAGAATTACTGTTCATTAATTACATTGATAGTATTTTTATCTCAAAGTCATACTCAAATTTTCTGTGATAAATTCTCCTAGCAAGTTGATATTGGGCACGTTATGACCCATTACTTATTGTTTCCTGTAATAAATATACAGTTCCATACCTCCAAGTTACAATTCTGCTAAGTGCATATTTGTAATATATACCTTTCCCAGCATTTTTGCTATTTTTAATAGAATGATCATTGACTTTACTGCCTTTCATTCAATTCAGTTGTTAATTATCACCATCACTTCCTTCCAGAATATGTTACGTTTGTATTAGTTCTCCAGACTTTAAGATGTCAATGATCTTGGTGCATCTAGTTTGCATGCCAGCTTTCTTAGTTTCTTGTTTAAATTAAGCCCCAAATGCTGCAGAACATCTATGTTCTCTCAACCTTCAGTTCCATTTAAGGGCTGATATCTATCATTGCGTCCAGCTCCTTCTTGGATATGACAACTTTATAACCTGTAACTCTGCTGCTGCATTTCTTGCCTCAACTGCAAGGCAAGTTCTTAGGTTTATTGTACAACATGTCTTCTAATATTGATTCTGTGTATTTGGCAAGCATGATTACCAGGCAATAGAACTAGGCTGCTGAACAGAAGATATCTGAAATCTAGGATAAGCCAGAGATCTTCTTTATTGTGGTGGAGAACTTTGAGCCCATGGATGAATTCTGATAGCTAATGAGTGAGCAAGAACAAAACTAATTCTTGTCAATTTGTAATTGATATGTACATTGGGATTTAAAATATAATGAAGGTCATCAGAATAGTCCTTCAAATGAAATGATTCCACTGGTTTTCCAAGGGCCTCTGCTCTAACTTCCGTTATACACAGTGCAAACCAAGGCTGCTCAATAGTTTCAGAATCTATGTGACATTGCATGCTGTTCTGGCACCTGAAGGAAGAAACTGTGGAATTGTAGTACACTGGGCAGAAAGTATTTCAGATGGTAGTATGCTGTAATGAGGGGCAAAATACAATGATAGCATATGCAAAAGCTCTTTTTGTTGAGCTGCTATTGACAACAACAAAAACAACAACAAAAAACAGTGACTTCTTTATTCAATAGGGAGAGATTTTTTGGTTTTCATTTTAGTCCATTTTTGTATTTAAAAAAATGCATCTTGTATTTAGCATGACAATATAAGCAATTAATAATATGTACAGTTCTAGCCCCAGAAAAATGAATATCAGAATTCTTACTGAATTACGCCAGGTTTATACCTGAAGTGCACCAGCACTCCTCCAATATGCAGAGAAGTGAACAACAAATAAAACAGAGGTTTCACTTCAAAGTAGATCCAAGTACATAACTGTCTGTAATCCAGGAACTATGGCATTCATTTTGAATTAGACTAACTTGGTACTGTGCCTGTGAGCAAACTAAAGAGTTATTTCCTTTTTTTTTCTTTTTTTTTTTTTTTTTCTTTCTTGTAGACATGAAGTTCTGATTATCACAAAATAAAATAAAATAAAATAAAAATGTGTCAGGTCTCAGTGTTTTACTAGTTTGTTATTTCAGGTGTTAATCTACTAGGGAAAGGCTCTGAGGTGTGAAAGAGTGGTAGTACGGAAGTGTAAGGCTTTGTAGGATATTTATTGTTTAGCAAATACGTATGGGCCTTGAAAATACGCTGCTTCATATGTAGAGATTATTTTAAGCTTTTAAAATAAATATGTATACATGGAGAAAGATTTAAGAAGATGAGAAGTGTAAATATATGTATGTCCAACATATAGGCACACACCCTCACACATACACTTTCTGTGTAGGACAATAACCATTGGAAGGCCGCAGAAAGAAAAGGGAGGCTGACTTGATTTCCAATGCATAGTGCCACTGCCATCTTTGGGATCATGAACTATCAATCATTAATTCTTAAAGATGCTCTCTCCAAGTGCCCAGAAAGTAGTTTTGGGGGAAAGAGGGAATATCTCTATATTAATTGTGCTACACGTGTTTTCTCGAGAATTAAAATTTTCAGTGGTATATTATGCATAAATAAGCAGAGTTACATAGAACAAGATTTTTTTTTTTTAATTAGAAAAAAGCATATTCTCTGGGGCAGTTGTGTTTTTATTGTCAAAACTTCAGCAGCTGCATACAGTCCATCCCATGAGATCACAAGTGAAACTTAACTCTAGTGAGGAAAATATGTCAAAAATGAAATTTGAAAATGATAAGAAGAAGATATATAATGGAAAGCATTTTGCTAGAAAGAGTCTTTCTTCTGTTAACCTCAATTCATGGTTAGGCATTTCTATTCAATTTAAGGATGCATAGTTCATTTTGTCACTTGTGAATTAGAGGTTACTACTTCAGTGGAAGTTCTACAGGCTATTGTCATTTGTGTTTTGGGCATTATTTAATGTCGGTCAAATGGAAAATGTTTGCTCCAGTGAGAGAATTGATTGAATATTGATTATATACTGAGGGTGCAATTCTTTATCTGTAGGGTATAAACAGAATTTAACACATGAAGGATCTAAGCATTTCATTGGTTAGTGGCCATATTTATATTATTCTATGTTTTATTATGTCTACTGGGCAAAAAATCATTGATGTGCCACTAATTGCTCCAATGTTTTTACAGAAACGGTGCCTAAAAATGTTTAACACCGATGGAACAAAGAATATCTCAACACTTTATTTATTTATTTATATTTAAGTCAATTAGGTCTTTGTCAACTGAAGTAAGTTGGCTAGATTACATTTTAGTACGTTCTCTTACTATAGGAATCTATAGGTTGAAAATAAACTTTTAATTTTGCATCATTAAAACAATTATTTTAATGTTCCTTGCCGATCTTATACAACTTTAGGAGGAATACGGCACAAATTTAATCAAGACTTTTTTTAAATTATGTTCCCCTTTTGACTTGAACCTGCAATATAAAGGAAAGAAGTAAAAGCAAAACCCTACTAGAAAGCATTAACTCTTTTTTCCTTAACCCTTACTGTTTATGATGTCAAACTATATGTGCTTCAGTAGAAGGAACATTTGAAATGAAGTGTTCAGAAATGTATCCTTATCAGTATATGGGACAATACTGGATATATGCCTCAGATTAATTAAAAACCTTGAATCCCATTAAATTAAAATAGTTGAGGAAATAGCTGTGATGTTACTACTGTAATTGTGATAGACTAATTACTTCTTCCTTGTCTTTTATTGGCATAGCATACCTAACATGAGATGCTTCTCATTTGTTTTTGAAATTTTAATAACTGACAATGTTTTTGTTTATTTGTTTGTTTTTAAATCATATGCAGTAATGTTTACATCCCCATACATTTCCGTGAACATCATCATAATAATTGTACAAGGAAATAACTTTATTCTTGTATGCTATGCGTGTGAAAGATCTCAGAAACATACTTTTAAGAATTATGTTTTAATTTTGTCTTCATAAAGCTAGTTATTCACTTCTACCTTGGTGAAGGATCAATAGCAACAGCTTTGTCCCTGTGTGATGGAGCCAGTCCCTTGGCTATAAAGCTGATCACCCACAACACCTCATGCAGACTGATGTAGACATCAGTTTATGCTGGCTTCCAGTTTACGCTTTGTATCACCTCTGACTGACAGCCCCCATGTACAGATTGTTCTCTTGAGACTGTAGTCATCTACATGAGCTTCCAGCTGCTTCTCCCAGAACCAAGCAAGGTAAATCATTAAAAATTGAGTATATGTCATGATGTTGATCTTGATCAAGATGCAGAGAAGTGATGGCCATTCTAGAGCACTAGTTTCTCTTGAGTGGAAAGATGATGCATCATGATATAAGTGATTATTTAATTCTTATTTATTACTACCTAATTCAGTGTGTTTATATGGTTCAGTTAATAGGGAAAAAGAGTTAAAAAAAAAAAAAAAAAAGTAATCTCTTCCTTCACAGTTGTGGTCAAAGTACAAATATTTTTAGACACTAGAATTCCAAAATTTCCAAATTTAATGTTAAGATTTTTTTGAAATGAGACAGCATAGTTTTCAGGTCCACCTCTTTATCCTCTTTCACAGAATCACAGAATCATCTAGATTGGAAGAGACCTCCAAGATAACCTAGTCCAACCTCTGACCTAATCCTAACAAGTCCTCCACTAAACCATATCACTAAGCTCTACATCTAAACATCTTTTAAAGACCTCCAGGGATGGTGACTCAACCACTTCCCTGGGCAGCCCATTCCAACACCTAACAACCCTCTTGGTAAAGAATTTCTTCCTAATATCCAAATTAAACCTCCCCTGGTGCAACTTTAGCCCCTTCCCCCTCGTCCTGTCACCAGGCACGTGGGAGAACAGACCAACCCCCACCTCGCTACAGCTTCCTTTAAGGTAACTGTAGAGAGCGATAAGGTCGCCCCTGAGCCTCCTCTTCTCCAGGCTAAACAACCCCAGCTCCCTCTGCCTCTCCTCATGAGACTTGTTCTCCAGACCCCTCACCAGCTTTGTTGCCCTTCTCTGGGCTTGCTCGAACACCTCGGTGTCCTTCTTGTAGTGAGGGGCCCAAAACTAAACACGGTACTCAAGGTGCGGCCTCACCAGAACTGAGTACATGGGGACAATCACTTCCCTAGTCCTGCCATAGGAAAACTGGGATATTTGGTAAAGGAAATTTAGGAAAAATATTTTCAGAACTCATCTTTTACATCATGGACAAAAGCTCATTGCCAAAATATACCAATGTGAAGATTTCTTGTGTTGTCCTTTGAAACATTCTGGTTTGGAAGACAATCTGAAGCAGGCTAATAACAGACATTTTATACCACAGGCCTAAAGTTTGGATGGACCTGTTAGTACCAATTTAGCAAGACATATCTTACAATTTGTGCTTCCCCTTATTATGTGATCAAATCCCAAGTTTGCCTGTGAAGTTAATATACAAAGGTTTTCTCACCATTATGAGCTATTTTCCAAATGTTAGGGAAATTGATGACCTTCTGGAAAAGGGATTACTACAAAATAAATCATGTGTGGAAATGACCGGTGCACGTGTAACAAATTCTACACCCAGATGTACTACTCATGAACAGAGTAATTCTACATTACCTGCATGGTGGCATCACTCCATGTGTACATATGTGATTCAACTTCACAGAACTAAAGATCCCTTATCTAAGCTTCAGTCAGGGCTTTCAGAATCCTTAGAACAGATACAAACTGCATATTTATCCTGAAGTCTGCCTACCCAGATCAGGCCCTTCAGAAAGGCCTTGCTTCTCCTTCTTTATGTCTGTCTGGAGCAGCAACTCTTTTCTTGTTAGAGTAAGGAGTAGAGCAAGGAACCTTAGATTAGATAGAAGACTTCTTGAATGCTGGGAGTAACATGGTTTGTGCTGACCCAGTTCCTTTTCTTTGCAGTTACTCTCACCATCTCTGAGTACCAGAATATTATAACAGGGAAAGCAGTATTAAGAACCAGAGAAGCATAAAACTATCTCAGTTTCAGGATGTGGAAAGTGTTTTCTTATTTATTTATTTATTTATTTAAAGGCCAAAGATTTCTGCCTGGAAAATTTTGGCCCAGTGAAATGTATGGTTTTATGTTTCTTCAAAAGACCTTGAATATCAGTGTCTAAATAGCTCAATAGCTCACTATGCTTGATGTATTTATATCTCATACTCAAAATATTTTGATTTCAGTTATCATTTCTAAGACATCTCCTCCTGTATGTGATAGAGTAAAATGACCGTAGCCTGGGTATAAATCTAGCATACGTTCACGAGGAACACCTTTAAGATAGCAGTTTGGAATAAGTGAGAATCTATGGGTTATTAATCTACTATGATAGTTCTGAATCTGTTTTAATTCAGAAAGAAATAGAAACATTTCTAAAATTAGCATACGAAATGTAAAGTACAGTTAAACATTACCATTTACACAGCAATCAACCTGGAGCCTATTCATCTTTCAAAAAGACCGGGACTTAATTCATCTTTGGCAAACTCAATTCCATTTCCTTTCACTCCAACAGAGTTTGCCTATGTTTGTCAGTGCTGAGTTTGGCTTGTATGCAGTTGAGCACGTCATCAGCTTTCATTCAGATGATTTAACTAGTTCATATATTTCTTTTGATGTATTGCAGCTGTTCATGTATTTGATTCATGTAAATATTCTAGAATCTACATTTATTAGCAGCCACGATAGCTAAAACAGAATACTTTCATAGAGTGTTGCAGAATTGCAAAAAGTGAATTTCCTCTTCATATTTATCAATATCTGGTCTCTGTATCTCGTTCTAAGAGTAGTACTGCCTTCAGTCAAGAGCTCTCCAATAACTTTCCAAACGTAGTTTGGAGTCTGTAGATTCAGCTGAAATATCTGCCTTAATAGTTAAGTGATTCCAAGTAGCTGATAATTGAATAGAAATTGTTGTTTGTTATAGAAAAGATATGAATAGGAAAAATACAGCTTCAGTAAATTAATGCCTTGAATAGTTTGACCAATCCTACCTATATGTCTCATTATTATTATTATTATTATTAATTGTCTTTTTATATTTTAATGAACAATTACTATTATAATACATCTTTCCTCTTGGAGATGGTGAAGTACTTATTCACAATTTAGTATTCAAAATAGCCGGGGTTTCATAATGTTTGCCATTTGAATTCCTTGAGGGATATCTTAACCTCTTGATTGGACTCTCTTAGGGGAAAACAAACAAACAAGCAAACAAACAAAAGCCACCTGCATAAACTCAAATATCATGTCTGTAATTATTTTGAGACTTTTTTTTTGATTTTCAAAATAGACGTATTTCAATGTTTTACATGTCTACATCTGACTGGAGAGAAAAAAAATGGGGGGTGCTTTTGAATTATGCACATAGTACTTATCTATATATGTGTGTTGCTAGTCAAGGGGCTAGCAATACAAACAATGGTTGCTATTTTTTTTTCAATTTTTTTCAGATGTAAAAGTTGCCAGATTATATTAATCTAGGTCTATATCTGTATACATTCCAGTTTTGTTTTCTAGGGTGATCACTAATCGTAATAGAAGAAAAGTAATCGTATACACTAGATTTGGCTTATTTCTTGATCCCACAGTATTTTCTGATAGAAATGGGGATTTACAGAGAAGAGAAAAAGCAAATCCTTGCTTCTTAATGTTCTTTTGCGAAACGAATATAAAGGTCTCCACAGGCAAGGATTAACTAATACAAATATGCTTTCTTAGCAGCTATTGAAGAATTACTAATAAACATCATTATAACTGAGTTCAAGATATTCAGCCTTGTAAATATATCCTGTTATAATTTCATTATGGTTGGCTGAAGCCCTAGGAGAACCCCACATTGTTCAGTCTTAATGAATTATTGGAAAGTGGCTGATTAGAAAGCATTGGATCAGAAGGGACCGTTGCATTCTGAATATTACTCTCTTTGATGTTGTTTACCTCCCAGGTTGACTCATTTCCTTGGCCAGAAATCTTAGTACACGAAGCTGTGTGCCTAATCTGCTGGGCCATTATATGCCAGTGCAAGTCCAGAAGCCAGATGTGATAGGTTTATGCAGATTTCTTTCTTTCTTTCTTTTTTTTTTTTTTTTTGTAGATTTAATGTTCATTGTAAGTGTTCATGCAAACTCACATTTTAGAATATGATTCTGACCAGAAATGGGGCACAACTTCATTGCAGCTAAAGAGAATACAACAAAAGAAGTGGGGTGCCCAAACAGAAACTTAGAGTCTCCTTAGGTTAGACACACCATATTTACTTCCCTGTCTGCTGTTTGGGTTTGAGGTCTGCTTGCTTCCTGCTTCCAGTTACTTCTGAACTCAATAACTTCATCTGGTCAAGGCAGAGTGTGCACTGTAATATCTGTTTGTGACATTCCAACCACTGCACACTGTTGGGTAAGAGCTTGGGCCTGTGCTATGCATCAGCATCGACTTGATCTTTGTCTTCCAGAGAACTCCAGAGTTTTGGTGACAAAGCAAAAGCACAGACACAAGGAATTGGAATGTTGACAGTGAGTACATCTTGAGACTGGAGTCAGAGCCTTGATGAATTCCTTGACAATGTAAGCATAGCTAAAGAGATGTAGGTTTGAATACTTGGTGACATCTTCACAGTGGTTCAGTGTTGTTCCACTACTTTCCACATCACATATACAGAGCAGTCCTTCTGTAAGGATTCACTTTTCCCAGCAGATCAGTCACACAGTGGGACATTACTTCAGGTAAATTCAAAAAAGAGCAGCAGTAAACTGCATCCTGATTTTTTTAATCTACTTTAAAAGCTACACTTGTTTGAAGATATTTCCATTGCCATTGCGTATGTCACCTAAAATAATGTAAAAGGAACAGCCATTTAACCACAAGGTTCCACACTCGGGCTGTGGTTGACAGTCACTCAATTTGATGAAACTGTGTTTTTTCAGTTGAATATTTCTTCAGGCTACCTCTCAGTACAACCTCTGCCATCTTGGGGTGGGGAAGGGGTTTGAGCATTTGGCTTGCTTGGATTGAGGGCCGTTTCTTTAAAGATCACCTTACAATATGCTCAAATTCTTAAGCATGGCCTCCACAGATAGGAGGAACCTATATTTTAAAGGTCCAGAGCTTTCTGGGTGTCTCACTGATAGCACACCTCAGACAAATCTTCAATTTTGTCTTCTGAAATACCACAAAAGGAGCATCATACTACACTATGTTTTCACATTATATACAATAGTTTCTGGATTATTTTAAATAAAGCAGACAGCTTTAATTTGAAGAGTATGCAGGCTAAAAGTATTTGAAGCATGGTAACCAATGTTGTAGTCAGGCCTCTTATTCTTTCACATAAGATGGCTAAGGTTCAGAGGGTGCAAAGGAGGAGGAAATAACATGAAAGCTGGTTTTGCCAGACAG
Source organism: Anser anser (assembly GCF_964211835.1). Classification (NCBI taxonomy): domain Eukaryota; kingdom Metazoa; phylum Chordata; class Aves; order Anseriformes; family Anatidae; genus Anser; species Anser anser. Next base: position 42,180,243 of record NC_139721.1, read on the forward strand.
GTAAAGACTTATTCATGCTGGGAGAATCTCCAGCTGGGAATATCCACGGTTGTTACAGCCTTTGTGCCACCAGAATAGAAAAAAGGGTTAGCTCAGAGAAGAGAATCTGGCTCAAAGAACTTAAAATAAATATCAGATGTCAGAGCTGTGACTTAATTGTTTAGCTAAGTAGATCATGTGAATTACACACAGATTGAGGACCTGTTTTTGCTTCTATTGAAATCAAGGAGAACAGAATCAGGCCACGCTCTCCTTCCAGTGTCTTTCAAACATCAGAACTGTTACTGGAGTGTATGACAGCTCCTAGAATCATTTTTGTACCAGTCAGAAATCCTAGAGAGCTGCTAGTATGCAATTTGTGTTTTATTATTGTGGACATAGGCTAAGACTTTAAACAGAATGTATGACATAGGCTAAGACTTTAAACAGAATGTATTTGCTTAGTTGCTTTTAGTTTTTATTTCAAAATTTGACACGCAGACAATGGCTCCTAAGACTCTAACTGTGGAAATTGGAACTCCAGATTCAGATGTCGGTTTCTGACAGTAGCTAATTTCAAAGAGAAACATTGAGACACATATGTATTTTCCTCATTTTAATACATTCTCAGATTAAAGCTCGGACAATATCAGAATTAGACCTATGTCGCAATTGAGAGATATTATCTTCAAACTGTCCCATTGAGAAACACTACTGATCTGAAAGCCTAACAACTTTATAGTGAAAATTTGGATTTTTCTTCTTCCTTAATGAACACATGTGTTTGTTACCTTTTATGAATAACAGGGAATAAGACTTTTTTTCTTCCATAGTTACAGTATTTGATGCTTTCTTTGACATTTTTAAATTTTCTATTAAATAAATTTAAACAAAGAGACAAAAAAAAAACCACCACCCTTTTTCAGTCATGAAGGCTTAGCAGGATCAGAAGAAAAACAGTAGAAGCTGAAAACTTGAAAGAATCATTCAGGAAGAACTGAAAGATTTTATGAGAAGGCTTCACACATGCAACTGATTTGGGGAAAAGGCAACATGTGCAGCAATTACCTGGCTAAAAGTTTTCATGTAATTCTACCAAAAGAGGGAAATATTGGTAAACAGGTGACTGAAAATGGTCTGAAAAGATCTGCAACCAATTTGCAGACTGACATGTATTTCTGCAAATTCCATGTGGATGATAAATGTCTGTTGTTACAGCATGTAACTGATGATATTATAAATGGAGTATAAAGAAATTACTTAGTATTATATTTTTGGACATACGTAGAAGATACTGGCAGAAATATTCTGATTTAGAACATTTTGTAGGTGCTGATTTCTGCATTCACACCACAGAGGGCATCAGAGGGTGGTGGCTGGGAGGGGCTGGCAAGCACCTCTGTCCCCTGGCCAGCCACAGTTCAACATATCCAAGTTCATGATGATAATATCAATAATAGTAATAAAAGTGCGGTCTTTTAACCAGCATCAGGGTGTGATTTCTTTTTCTAAGATTTTTTCTGAGCACATAATTAGCAATTATTTTCCTTTCCTGAGTTAAGCAAAGAAAAATCAAAGCAGGGGTTTGGAGAGAGGACAAACATGGTATTACCAGCATTGAAAACCCAGTTCAGAGCAGGAAAAACTGTCCTGCCCATTCCCTGTTTGCCTGTCCTAGCCCTTCAGATGTGATTAAATGCTGCTTCTGCAGCTCAAGTGAGTTAGCTTCCTCCAGTCTCAGGTTATGTCCTTCCCACAGCTCAGTGCCCAGGCTCGCAGGAGCCAACTCTAGGGATAATCTGTTGCCCTTAAGAGGGTGTTGAACTGGAGGCTGGCAACCTCTTTGAGGCTGTAAATAGTCGTCTCTCTGCCGAGGTAGGAAGGCCTCCCTGGAATTACTGTTCGTGCCGATAGTTGTCTTCATAGCAACAATTGCTGCTAACTATTCCTGTCACTCCCTGCTCCCACTCACAGCTTGGCGGAGACCAGCCAAGGCAAGGAGGCCAAAAGGAGAGTGGAGAGGGAAGAAGACAAAGTGCAACGGTTGGGCAAAAGTACGGCATGGGCACGGAAGACTGGGGACAGCAGCTGGTTGGATCCTTCCTGTGAATGTGAGCAGGTCTTTATCATCTTCCCATGACTGAAAGTTTTTCCACTGTTCAGATTGCTGGAGGAACTTAGTGAAAAATAGTTTTCCAACGTAACTTCTGAAGAAGTGGCTTAGATATGAGTGAGGACAGGAATCCTAAGCAGATGATCATCTCCTGTGACTTGAATACTGTGTAGGTACTATAGTGACACAAGATGAACACCAAATACTTCTATTCCTATTTCTCCTACTTTTGTTCTCTTACTTTTGGATGTGTGTTCTTGCTCCTGCCTTCTACTGTCACAGGTGCTTTCATTTTTATAAGCTATGATGATGCTGGTCACAGGGAGTGAGAAACTGATAAAACGTGAGCACCTGTGGTGTCTCAAAGATGGTCCTGTAGATTCAAGTCAGAAAGCTGGATTATAAAAGAAAGTACTTCTGTATCTTTCCCAAGTAACATCATCATAAAAAGAAAAGGAGCAAACTTGAGTAAAATTTGTATGTATTTAATTTGTTTGCTCTTCCTGTTTTGATTTTGTGAAAGTTTCTGTTGAAGGACTGATTTCACTTGAAGCATTAAAAAAAAAAAAAAAAAGAAAAAGAAAAAAAAAAGACACAAATACTTGTCTCAGAGGACTTTGTATCACCTACATCTCCTTTCACCTCTATGAAAGAAGGCAGCTGTCATACAGATTGTGTTTGGGAGGGTCTACATTGGCAAGAGGACCACAAAGATAGCTATAATAGCACAGGAGTGTTGACAGGACACCTCTTTCATTATGGCCTCTAAGATCCAGCAGGGGTGTACAATGATTATGGGACTAAAGTCCTCTCTTTCTTCAAAAAGGAGACAATCTTCACTTTCATTTTCTTCCTGTCTCAGATGAATGGAGAGGAATCTGCAGCAGTGAAAAAAATATAGAATTCGGATTTTCCTTTGTAGAAGGGAGAATGAGTTATGGTTTCTCACACAAATGAGCACATATGTCTTCTGAGACTGCAGAAGACAGTAGAATTATAGTTCTGGTATTTTGGAAAAAGAAACCTGAAAAAACACGCTTTCTTTATGCTATCTATTTAATTATATGCACTTTTTTTTTTTAATGAAACCATTAGTTTTTTTACAACCTGAAACTACCAAAAAGGAGCTGGAAAACAGACATTCTTTGTGATCTAACCCTGTGCTAGAAGTGTGGCAAAGAGCCACATTCTGAATTAATTCAGAAACTAACCCTGTTTACTGATTTGGGAATAAACAAAGAATGAGAGAGTTAGCAATAAAACACTATAGGAAACAAATGCTTTTTCTTTCCAAGGTAAAAAAAGACATGTTTGTGTGGCTTATCATCATATATTTACAAGCTTGCATAGTTTCTATGTAATACTTAGCATTTCATAAACGGAATTCTAGGGGAGAGGTAGGAGGGTGGACTCCAGAAGAAATTCCTCTTAGGCACTGTAGGCTGTTACCTAATGGGGGTAATAGCACACAGGACATATGTGAGGTATCTGTTGACTTCATATCTGTTGACTTCAAGCTAGTGTTGCACACTTAGAATCATTGCTGGAACCTACGGGATTTATTTAATCCAGCCTTCTGTTATTTCAGGCAACACATTCTAGAATCTTGTTCATAAACTTTTAAAAGAACTGGACGTTTCCTAGCTAATGTAAGACTTCTCTTGCCTGTTTTATCAGTTAGCAGACATAAATAAATATCCTTTTGCTTCCTGAAGAAAGCTCCAAATCACATTTGCCTTGTGTTTTGTTGTTGTTGTTTTTTTGCTTTTGATGTTGTTGTTGTTTGGTTTTGTGTGTGTGTGCTACTATTTATATTTTAACAATACACAGAATCTTCCATGCTCTTTATAACAGTGTTGTTAGAGCTTACTACCCCATCATTCAAATGAAGTCTGTACATCTAACTTTATGAAATCAAGTGCCTAAAGTTAGTCATCTGTTTTCTTGGTATCCACCTGAATGTCTCAATAGTAAAAACACAGATGAAAAATATTTGAGTCTAAACCCCCTTCTATAATTCCCTTGCAATTACATTAATGGGGCATTGATGCATGAAGGGGACTGTGCAGCTGTGAGTGAGAGTGGAATTTGACCCTTGCCGGTATAAAAAGCCAGTACTTCAAACTACTTCAAGACTACTTTAAGAAAAAAAATAAAAATTATTCCATTCCAAACAAAAGATGAACTAGAAATTGGGTATTTCAAATCTGAAGTACCCAAACTGTACTGGTATTCCAAACTGTGCATGGATGTCAATCCCTCAAACAAATGTTCTGAGGACATATAAACATATAGTTTTACAGAAACAAAAAAAAATTGGCATGCTGAATTAGGAGAGATTTATTTCTTTGCTCTTTATATGTTTTTCTTTTCTCACATTACTATGGTTTGTAGAAATTGTCATCTGTTTTTATTATCTGTTTTAAGGAAACCCATTGTACAGTAACTTTGTGTATTTTTGAAAATGTTCAGTATTTGCAATACTATAATTTTGGTAGGACCAAATAGTTATCCCCCTGCAAATTCTCTATGAATATTAATCACCCTGGATTTAAGGGAATGACTGATATACTAAGACTTACCAGCATGAGCAAGAAATAGATAATGTAGCCAAGTAGAGTCTCTGGGATAAGAACAAGTGACTGGCACTGCATGTGGTGGATTGAAAGAGGAAAGAAAGGAAAAAAATATAGAAATCATGACTAAACGACAGGCTGAGACTTCAGAAGCTGGTGCTTCTTTTTACCTTTAGCACATTTAAGAATTACACTTTTTTGTTGTTGTTGTTGTTTTTTTGTTGTTGTTGTTTTGTTTTAAATCTAGTGCTCTTGCCAGTGGCGACTGACATGGCAGACTGGATCAACCACAATGAAAGCAAGCCCTGTTCGGTTTTCACTTTACAGTCATGCCATTGTACATCTAAACTGACTGATACCTCAACCCACTTCATCACTCAAGTGTAATGAGTGTCACAGAATAAAGACTTAATTTAGTATATGTACCACCAGATATTTTATTCATAACTAGAGTGGGGAGAATTTGAAAATATAGTTCAATACTTCCATTACTCAGCATGTAAATGGAGTAGTTTTTGCCATCCTCACATCAGAAAAATATTACTGGAATGAATATCAGGGAAAGTGAACATTCAGTCACTGGTTTAAGTATCCTTAGAAGCACAGGTTCAAGCCTGAAAAAATAAATAAGTGTGAAAGCATTTATTTGATCTGGGAGCAGAACTAGCATTTTAAGACTTGACTAATGAGGTACAAACAAATATCACAGTGTGCATTCCAAATCTTCACTATAAATAAAGTCAAAGTACTGAACAAAGGTTTTGTGGACAGCAAATGAATCCAGAGAGATTACGATACTGTTTATGTTTACTCCTGGAGAAGCAGAAGATAAATTGACCAAGTCATTCATTATGAATTGTTAATTGTGCTCTATTTGCAACCCTTAAGCTCTAGAGTAAACTTTGAATTGCAAGAACGGAAAGAGCTCCCTTTACATTGAGTAAGTTGGAAACCTCGTAAACTCATCTCTCAGAGTAGAAAGGTATGTATGAGTACATTCAGCATATTCTATATTCAGTAGATGGCAGTGGTATGCAGTTGTAGATTAACTCAGGATTTTCTCTTGAGCAGATGCTGTCATCTCTGCAAAACCAAGTAACGTTGTTTGGGGGTTTATTTGATTTTTTTTTTTTTCTCAGAAAATAGTAAGATACTTTTTTTTTTTTTTTTTTTTTACCTGGTGGAGCAAACAAGAGTAGAAAATGCTAAAAATCCTTGTTAATTTATTGTAATCTTCATTACACGACACTTGGAAGCATCTGGTAAGTTTTGAATTTCAAACAATGGTATTACATAGGGAAAGGAATGCATCTGTCTGGAGCATTGACTCATTTTCCTTCTATGCCCTGAGGAACTTAGTGTGTACACATCAAAGTCTCAAAATAAAAGTGGGAACTGTGTGTGTTACTTAACAGAAGTAGTAACACAGTGACGTCTTGGAACTGCACACAGAAATAGATATTTTCCCTTGTCTACAGGAATGAATTGCAAATCTATTGGGGGAAAGCAGTCTGTGTGTGTGCATGTGTGTATGTGTGTGTAAACAAACAAATTGCTGAGACAAATAGAAATTATTACAAAGATTTTAATTATGAAAAAAAATTGGGGAAAAAAGCAAAACAAAGCAGAAATTGAGCTTATGTGATAGAACCCATGAATGAGGAGACTGAGAAGAATTAAATTGCATTAAGTAGATATTTTCTCACAAGGCAGTTATTTCTAATACTACAAAAAAAAACGTTTAATGATTTATGATAGTTAAGGATGGAAGGATTTGATCTCTGTTGAACAAAGAAATGTTTTTTCTTGCCTCCCAATGGGAAAGTGCAATAGAAAATGCATTAAAAATATCAGTCTGTGAAGTGAGATGTAACATAACCACAAATTTGTCCTAGGGATAAGGAGCACTATTGGACAGACCCCAGAATCAATTGGTGGTCCCTGAACAGGGAGTTACATTTTCAGCAGTGTTTCTCTGATGTGTCAGACACCACATGAGGATCCACAGAAACTTTTAAATCTGTATTAATATAGCTATTTTTTGCTGAACAAAAAGCAATACCTTTCTGCTTGCAGCGGAATAGCAGTATATAAAACCAGCATTTACAACATAGCCAAAGCTACTGGAAGATCTCGGTTTTGCAGATAGAACTTTGTCCAGCCATGAAAGCTGAAGTAAGAGATTTGAGCAATGTGTTCACTGCCGAAGTATAAGAATGAAAGTAGGAAACTGATGCTTTTTAATTGGTCAGGGTGCTGAAGAAAGCGGTATATGTTAATTAATTCAATTCTCCTTAACATCTGCTGCAGTTAGGAGCCATTCTTCCAAGAACCATGAAGCTATCTTGTGGCAAATGCCTTAGCCAGGAAATGGGATTGACAACCTGCGACAGCAGCCCACCATGGTGACCATATATTTCTGTCTACATCTAAGAGAAATACCTGGATCAGATCTCTAGGTGCATGCTTCACACTCCATTTATTCACGGGACATTTTGCCATGTGATTCCCATGTGTGACACTGACTGTAGTCAAATGCCTATAATTTATTCAACACCACAACATAATCTTATTAAAATGAATGTTAACAATTTTTTCTCCACTAGGATGCCTTATCTCTGTACTGTCTTCTATGTTACTTGTTGATTTTGAGAGACTTTTTCTTCCTTATTTTTTTTTCCTTACACTGAGATTGTGCATTGCTTCCTACCATTTGTAGAAATCATTGCATAGTTAAGGCATACAGAGGAGAGATTATTTGGATCATTAAGATTTTTGCATATCTTTTGTGTTTGTTTGTTTGTCTGTTTTTTTTTTAAAGGTTTTTTGTAAATATTTTTAAGAGAAAATGTTATCATGTGGAGGATGCTTTCATCCTCTCATTGCAATGTTGTTCCATTCATTCATCTTTTAGGTATATCTCTTCACTAGGATATTTTCCTCTTTTTTTCTGTCTGTTTTCATCTCTGTTATTTAAGTTCTTCTGACACCTTACCACTTCTTTTATGAATTTACATTTGAAAGATTTTACTATGACTTTTTATCACTTTTTTTTTTTTTTTAACTTTAATTAAATCTGTCTTGGCATTGCTGCAAGTATCCAAACTGTTACACCTTGTAGTATTGTCATAGTACACAAGACTTGCCATCTTTAGACACTAAGGGGTGTCTCCAGTGAAAAAAAGCTCCATTCAATTGAATGGGACTTGTCTATTTTAACAAGTACTCAAGACCGTTTTGCTGACAATGATATTTCAGCCACTGCACAGTTCCTGTGAAAAAATACAACCTGTGTTAAGTTGAAGCTTTGGAGAGTCTTGTCCTTCAAAATGTCACTTTTAATTAAAGGTTTGCTAAAACTACTGTTTTGTAACCATTTTCTTGATCTGAAGTTATATTATAAAGAAGAAAAACAATTACATGCTACTTTCATGTCAAAACAACATTTTCAGAAGCTTGAGCATTTGAGTTTATAACAGAAGTCAGATGCATCTCACTGCTGGCATTTTTTTTAATTATTTTTTTTCCTGCTATTTTACAGGCAAAAAAGAAAATACACAATAAAATTTTTTTTTATAAATTCCACAGTTATAAAATTACTTTAAACAAAATATGTTTATAATATAAAACAAATCAGGATCATATAATCATTGTAAGATATAATAACATACATTATTGTTCCTATTGACCTTATGTTGGACTATGTGTATTTGCAAACAAGTTTTTTGTGCGGTTATAGTCTTTTGAACTGTCTGGCTAACTGTCTTAGGTAACTCCTTGAAGTGCAGAAAATAAGAAACAGAAAGGCCTGTTGTTCCATCATTTGACATGTAATTTTGAGGAATGCTGTAGAAATTAAAAGTGGCTATTCTGAGTTAACAACAGTTATTCTGAAAAATGGAAAATTATTAAAGCTGGCTAAAAATGCCAGGCTTTAAATACTTTAATTGAAGTGTGATTTGAAGAGCACTTTAGCACCTGTTTTTAAATCTAACAAATAATGTCATTTCTATTTTTGTGTTCTGTTAGATACACTTATATTTTCCTGAAGCATTTACCTGCTGTGGAGAAACTTTTTAACAATGCTTTAGCGTTTATTTCCCCCTCCCTCCCCCCCAACCACCCACCCCTGCTTCTTTTTTTAAGCAATTGAAGAAAATGTGCCTTTTATCTTTTATTGTTTTATTGTTTATTATTTTGAGATGCATGGATATTCTTACAAAAAGTGAAGATCATGATTCTTGGTGAAGATTTCTTTTTCTTACATAGAAGGGTTAAGGGACTTGGAAAATGAAGCAGGGCCTGAGCTCTGACACTTTACATTTTCTGTGCATGCCTACAGTATAGCCTTCAGCTGTACATTGTAGGACCACTGGTGTAGAGCCGGACTAGGCCAAGAGAAGGAATAATTTTTGATGGTTGACTTAAATTGCTTCCCTGAATAAGCTAAAATAAGCAAAGGCTGCCTGTTGGGGACATAAACAAGTTGAGATCTTGATTTTTTTCTGCAAAGGTGATATCACCTCAGGACGTGGGACTTTGATGCCCCAAACCAACAAGCTGCGTTGTGGGGATTTGGCCTGTTTCAGTGCTGCAAGCATCTCTCTTCTTGCTTTTTATATTACAGCAGGACATGAATTCTTCAGGCACTGTCATGGTGCTAGAGACAGTGGAAACACAGGGTAAAAAATTGGCACCTGCTGTCACAGCTTTGCAATTTGAACACACAAAACACTGAGAGACAGAAAAGTGGAAATCCACATCCAAGGTGATACAGCTATGTCTTTATTGCAGGTTAAGCTCATGCCCTAGCCCATGGCTGTGGCTTATTTAGTTTTCTACCTCTCGATGAGCAAGTCCAAAGTTGTGAAAAATTAAGCATTCATCTCAGCTACCAAACACTGAATAGCAACTGAAAAGTGTGCAGAATAATTTTCTACGTCATTAGCTTTACAACAGTGGTTTAAATCAACTTTGGAAAGTTTACAACAAAATCGTGGTTACAGCAGAGATCCGGAGCAGCTGTTGCTCACTGCCTGTTAACTCAGAGCTTGCTAGCTCTCATGCAGGCTTTGTGAATAACTAACCACCATCTCATTCATTTAATCATGGGATAAAACTGGCACATCCTTTCGCCTTTTACCTGAAGTCCCAAGTCCTTCTACAAGGCATCACAACTCAGATTAAGAAAATTAACAGCAAGGATCATTTATGATTGAAACTGCAGTATAAACTTAGCCATTCTGTCTTTGAAGCTGGAAAACCCTCTACATTTGTCACATCTGTATATTTTCACCTTATAGTTTTATATTCTGAGTATTTTAAGCAGCAGATAGTAGAAGATCTGTATTAGCACCATTAATAGCTGCCCGTGTTCACTGCTGTCTGTGGAAGCAGTGTAGGATGGGCAGCATTTTGGCCCAGGTTAGGAATAATCTACAGACACATACAGAAGTCCTCATGTAGGTAAAAAAGAACTCGTTGAATTAAGTTTATTTATGATTATAATCTGAGATTATAAGGCTGAACTCAGGGTGAATAGCACAAGTGCATTTTAACTCAGATGCATTATCTCTGGAGAGCCATGCAGGTTTTGTAAGATTGTGCAGAAGAATGGCACAGTCTGAATGTTCTCCCAGCTGATAAAAAAACAGTCTGTTACCCTCTCCCATAGGATATATACTGGCTGTACTTTACTAGTTTGTGTAGCATGGTCTTGAGGCAAGAATGGATTGAATAAACCACCTCCACTCAATACTTCCCATTCATGTGTGTTTCACACTTACAATTCATTCTTTCATTTTCCTGTTTCTTTTGTATTTTTGCCCAGTGTTACTTCACAGTGTTTTGATTTTAGCAATACTTTGCCAATCTATCTTGTTATTGTGTGTTATTATATGTTTCTGCTTTTTCTTTGTGAAATTTATATATCAAAATAATTTCACTTGCTCTGTGAAGGTATGAGCGAGAAAGGATATTAAGGGATCTGACTTAATAGGTGTCAGGTACCACATGCAGCATGTACTGAGCAACTAGGAGCAGGTTAGAAGCCAGAATAACCTAGCGTAATGGTTCTGTCTTGATCACCTTATAAAAGCACCCTGTATGGACTTGAGATCCTGCTTCTGGTTGCAGTGTGATCTGGTCAGGAGTCAGTGATAACTGTTCCATTCTAAAAGGATGTTCATTAGTTTGATTTAAATCCTAAGTCCTTTGAGACCTCAGCCTTGTAGTTGTGCACAGACAGGAGGGCTTCACTACATTCAACGTGGATAGTTCTGGAAACCTGTTGTTGAGGAAGCTAATAGAAAATACATATGGCAGAAATAGTTTGCCAGTTCTCATTAGCAGTGCCAGTGTCCAGCTATGCTGCTGAAAGACAGAAGAAAATTACTGTGCTTGTGTCAGGCAATTAATAGTTCGTAGATCTAATAGAGCTGCTTGTGCCATTATAGCAAGTGGACAGAAGTGTTTCAGTAACCTGTGCTGCCCGTGCCTTTTATACAAATGAACTGCGGTTGTCTTTGCGGAGAGCTAGGGGCTCACTGACTGCATTACAAAACACACTGTACTGGAAGAAATAGAATGCTTCAAGAAAGCTGAAACATAGGCACATGTTGAAAAGATGTTGCCTGGAGATGTTGCCTGCTGCCTGGAGGGCTGGCAGCTGTGTCAGGGGAGGAGTGGGCATGCAGTCAGTGTCATTCAGCTGCTGCCCTGCACACGGCTGACCCATTCCTGTAGGGACAGGCATAGCCAGGCTCGGGAGAACCCTGAACCCAATGGAGGTTGCTCGTGGGAAGCATACCCTGCAGCATTCATTCTCAGCTACAGCTGCAGTTTATGCCTGAAATCCTGAACTCCTTTCCTGAGCATCAAATCTTTTATCCTGTTTTGCTGTCTGTGTATTTAAGGGTGGGGTTTTGGCCTTCTGTCATCCTTGGTTGAGGATAGAAAGACATCTTCTGTCCTGGTTTTATTACAGATTTTCCTAACAGATTTTATGGGGTAAAAGGAGATTACTGTTCCCCTAGCAAATTCTATACAGTTTGAAAGGGCCTGGATCTAAAAGTTTTTTGTCAGAGCCTGAATGGTCTCTTCTTTGACCAGCCTTCACCAGGTTTCAGTTATTTCTCTGTACTGGTTCACTTGAGGCATCCCATCCAAAACTCATCCAGATTGTTTCACTATTTTGTCTCTTCTTACGCTTCATTCTGAGCAATTTTAAAGTACTTGATATATCAGTAAATCCGTACTTGACATACAGTACATCAGTAAAATTCTAAGCTTAAGGGGTGATATTCATTTGAAATTAGGAAACAAATGAAATAGATGTCAGTTAAAACTGAGATTTTCAAGTAAGTTAGGTCCCCTGATCTTGCTAAGTTGCATTTTAATTAGGCATTTTAGTTTACAATCTAAAGACTTAGACATTTTTTAATGTAGGTCCCTTGCTGAATGAGGGGGGGTGTCCTGGTAACGGGAGATGCCGAGAAGGTGGAGATACTGAATGCTTTCTTTGCTTCAGTCTTTGCTTCAAGGACTCCCTCTCAGGACTCCTCGACCCTGGTGGGGGGAGAAAGGGGCTGGGAAACGGAGGGCTCCCCCATGGTCGACCTGAGGGTAGTTGGGGAGCGCCTGAGTGGACTCAACACACACAAATCCATGGGTCCCGATGGGATGCATGCACGTGTGCTAAGTGAGTTGGCAGAGGTGATCGCCGAACCGTTCTCTGTCATCTTTGAAAGGTCCTGGAGAACAGGAGAGGTGCCTGAAGATTGGAGGATAGCCAATGTCACTCCGGTCTTCAAGAAGGGCAAGAAGGAGGATCCGGGAAACTAAAGGCCAGTCAGTCTCACCTCTGTCCCTGGAAAGGTGTTGGAACAGCTCGTTCTGGATGTCATCTCCAAGCAATTGGAAGAGAAGAATGTTATGAGGAGTAGTCAGCATGGATTTACCAAGGGGAAGTCGTGCTCGACCAACCTCGTTGCCTTCTATGAAGACATCACCAGCTGGGTAGATGGGGGCAGATCAGTGGATGTCATCTACCTTGACTTTAGCAAGGCTTTTGATACTGTCTCCCACGACATCCTGATAGCAAAGCTGAGAAAGTGTGGGATAGAGGAGTGGACAGTTAGGTGGGTTGAGAACTGGCTGACTGGCCAAGCTCAAAGGGTGGTGATCGGTGGCGCAGAGTCCGGCTGGAGACCTGTGACGAGCAGTGTTCCCAGGGGTCAGTGCTGGGTCCAGTTTTGTTCAACATCTTCATCGACGACCTTGATGAGGGAATAGTGTCTGCCCTCAGCAAGCATGCCGATGACACGAAGCTGGGAGGAGTAGCTGACACACCAGAAGGTTGTGCCGCCATTCAGCGAGACCTGGACCGGCTGGAGAGATGGGCAGGAATAAACCAAATGAGGTTTAATAAGAGCAAGTGTAGAGTCCTGCACCTGGGAAGGAACAACCAGATGTATCGGTACAGGCTGGGGGACGACCTGCTGGAGAGGAGCTCTGAGGAGAAGGACCTGGGGGTCCTGGTGGACGACAGGTTGACCATGAGCCGGCAGTGTGCCCTCATGGCCAAGAGGGCCAATGGGATCCTGGCGTGCGTTAAAAGGAGTGTGGCCAGCAGGTCAAGGGAGGTGATCCTCCCCCTCTACTCTGCCCTGGTCGGGCCTCACCTGGAGTACTGTGTCCAGTTCTGGGCTCCCCGGTACAAAAAAGACAGGGAACTCCTGGAAAGAGTCCAGCGGAGGGCCACAAAGATGATACGGGGCCTGGAGCATCTTCCCTATGAGGAAGGGCTGCGAGACCTGGGTCTGTTCAGCCGGGAGAAGACTGAGAGGGGATCTTATCAATGTGTATAAATATCTGAGGTGTGGGAGACAGAGGGATTTGGCCAACCTCTTTTCAGTGATTTGTGGGGATAGGACAAGGGGCAATGGCCACAAGATAGAGCACAGGAAGTTCCGCACCAGCATGCAAAAGAACTTCTTCAAGGTGAGGGTGACAGAGTACTGGAACAGGCTGCCTAGGGAGGTTGTGGAGTCTCCTTCTCTAGAGAAATTCAAGGCCTGTCTGGATGCCTACCTGGGCAGCCTGCTCTAAGGAGCCTGCTTTGGCAGGGGGGTTGGACCCGATGATCTTTCGAGGTCCCCTTCCAACCCCTACAATTCTGTGATTCTGTGATTCTGTGATTTTATTTTAAAATCTCAGCCTAAAAATACACTCATGACCTCTGAGAAACTGCTTAAGGCCAGTGTTAAGAATTTATTTCGGCAGAAAAACAACATCTTTCTATAGTATGTAAGGGAGCTTGCTCTCTTCTAAGCTAAATGTTAAATCAGACTGTGAATTAGAAAAAAAAAAAGTAGCAGAATACAGAGATTTAAAATGGCATAAGTGGTAAGGAGATATTTTTAGTGAATAAATATGTTTGGCTGCAGGTCCTAATGCTGAGACATTGCAATGTAAAATGCATTACTGCTAAGAAAGGCATTTCTTTTAAATTTAACATAGCATATAGCTGTTATGTACAGTTTCTGTCTGCAGTAATAACTACATCTACTGAACAATTTTTAATACAGTTTTTCAGTTGAAAAAAAATAAGACTTGAGGGAGATGCACTAGTTTTAAGAATTTTTACTTGTATCAAAAGCTTCTGCTGTAAGCCAGAGACAACATCTTATTGCAAATGAATAAATAAATAAATAAATAAATCCTAGTGAGTAGAGTTTTTGTGTTAGCTCAGATTTCTGTTTTGCCTGTTTCTTGTGGCTGTTCTGAGACAGGTACTTTCTCTTGTACTTTTTGGAAAAAGTACCATATTTGAAAATGGTGTGTTTTAAAATTCACAGCAATATTCATAGGAGAGGAATACTATTTTTTGACTAATAATGACTATAAAAATAGTCTTGGCCTATCTACTTTTCTCTTCATGTTCCTGTAATTTCAATACCCAACATTTGGGTATTTGGTTCAGTATTTTACATAATTTGTTCAGGTACTCAAACACTTGTCATTACATGATAACATATTTATAATATTTATGGTCTTTCTAAAAGTACAGCTCAATTCACTTCTAAGATGTTCAAATGACAGAAAATGTGATAGTGTATGCTTTTATGATGACAATTTGACATTTCTTTTTGGATTAAAAGAAAAAGGAAAAGTATGTGAAAGTACCCAGATTAATTTGGATATTTATTGAGTTATTCTATTATTACAGTAGACTTCTTCTCATATTTTGCCTTTTTTTTTTTTTTTTGTAATTCCTATACTACATAGATACATTTTTTTCTTCTCTCCTTAGAAATTTTCCCAAGAGATTCCAGTCTAAAAGACAAGTTCATAAAACATTTTACAGGTAAGGCAAGTTGTTTGCACTTAATTTTATCCACAGATGCATATTCTAAGATGCAACAACAACAAGAACAAAAAAAAAAAAGTCACGCTGTTAGCTTTTCTGAGGTTATACACTAAGTTTAACATTTTTGAAGTTATATTTCCATCACTTAGGGCTAGAACATTTTAAAGAATTCTAATCACATGGACTCTCTTTAAATAATCTAGGCTAAAATACCTTTAAAAACATGGTAAGTTAAAACATTAATGATTTAAAACCCGTTGTTTCATTTTTATGATCCTGTTGTTGCTTGTTCATTTTCAGCTACACTACAGATTAGTAGTTGTAGGTACTGAATATAATGCTTGCATCCTATGTATACTGTATTGTATATCTACATGCAAACAATTTGCAATGTGTTGTTAAAAATGTAATATATGTGAGCACATATCTGTTATCTCTGGCAAACAATATTTCAATGAGAGAACTCAGTACATTTTTAATTTTAAATGTATATGTATTTTTCCATATTTTTTGTGAGTCCTTCCATATCAATTTTTAAGTCTGCCAATTTTAACTACTCATTGGACTACATATATCTTTCAGAATCAGATCCATGTGACTGTAAGTTTTCACTACATCACCAAAACGCTTTGTTCTATCTCATGACATATATGTGTGCTTGCTTATTTTAATACAGCAAACAAACAGAACAAGAAAGGATTTAAACCAAGAAAGTGTAGATGAATCAGAAAAATCATTTGCTATTTTAAATATGGAAACTTAATATGATTGCAGTCAAGTGCTTTTACTTGAAAAATGAGATGTAGTGGTATAATACACTTGCTTTTTATACTTTGTTTTGTGACTACTGGGAAAATTATTGTACTGACCATAAGCAAAATTAGCTGTCAGCAGCAACATCAACATGCTTGTGCTGATTCTTTATTTTCTTCTTCCAAATGTTCTGAAATGCAGAAAAGTGAAGGTCTCAAAGTATGATACTGCAAATCTGTTGGTGATTTTAAGTATTATTGGGATTAGTGAAACTAAAACCTAGAGAAATAGAAAGCAGTTGGTGCAACAAAATAGAATTTGAGATAATTATGTCTTTCCTCTTTGAAAATTTTGAACAGTCCTTGGCAAGAAAGGAAAGAATTTGTTGTGTCCTCTGTATGTCAGGGGAGTCCTCAAATCTTCAGAATAAGCACGTCAGTAAGGGTCTTTCTGCCAACAGCTAACTCCAGTCTAACAGCATCTGCAGCAAAAATGCTACACCCAGCTGCCCCTTCACTCCCACAGTAATCAAGAATAATTATGAACCTTATTATTGTCAATTCGTATGAAAAAGTAATGAAAGGTGCAATTGTGTTATCCTATGTAGCACAGGAATACTAGAAATTACCATTCTGGGGAGGACAGACAAGAAAGTGTTGTTTATATTAATAATTTATCTGTTTCCTTTTCATTGTTAAATTTGGAAACTTCTCAGCCATCATAACAAGATCAACATAAGAATCTGAGTAGGATAAATGATGAATACATAGCACGTTTCATTACTCAGAAACTATAGTGAAAAACAGCCATGAGTTTTACATAAGATATTTTGAGAATACTAAATCACAGAAAGGAAAAAGATCAAAAAGTACTCAAAGGCTTGTTTCTGGAGCCATTTGTTAAATTAATAGTCCTTTCCTGCATGAGTAGCTGCTATCAAAATTGCTGAAATTATTTGACTAAGAATAGATGGAATTAATAAGCAAAGCAGGTTTATTCCAAAATTCTTGGAAGTTTATTTCATTATTGGCTCAGAATTGCTTCCTACATTTTTTTTTCTCTTTAATTATTCTTGAGGATCTTCAGTGGTGGGGTTTTCTGCCCGATTTGTCTTTTCCACAGCTTTATTAGATCCTGTAATCCACAGTCATTTTCCTAAAATACAACCTAAATGTGTTTTTCTTTATTCTGTTCAAATCATAATCCTTTTTCTATCAACCTTATTTAAGTAAACTATTCCAATATAGTCCTTGCTCGTGCAAGAATTTGGACATCCTGAATTAATGGAGTTGGGGAAGAGAAGAGTGGAAAGGGAAATCAACACTATCTTCACAGTCCATTATCTGTAGAGTTTCAGGGTTAAGAGAATTATTTTACGCTTGTAGTTTGCCAAGAATAGTAGACATTTTAAAGCCAAATAAGATCTGTATGTAACAATTCTTGACTGTAGGAAAAATCATAAATAATATTGTGAGTCATAAAGCTATCTATCAATTCAGCTTGAAAAGCCAGCTGACACAGATTGCTCTATAAGGCACAAATAAAATTAACAGACTATTTTTGATGGCAAGGAGGAAAGTTTGAAAACCATATATTATCTTAAGGGACATAAAATTTATTTAGTGACTAAGCTGATGTTATCTCCATATATCTTGGATAATTTCAAATTGCATACTTTCTCTAGAGCCTAATTACACACTCAGATAAAAAATAGCAGCAATCTTCCAGTTCAAAGTTGCAAAGGCAGCTTTGTCAGTTTATTCAAAAGATTACCTGTGGCTGAAAAATCTCATGAAATCCACACATTACTGTAAAATATATCCAATGTTCAAGTCAGTTCACTGTCATAGGGAGAAATCTTCTTGCAAGCTTGTGGTAGTTGGCCTCCATTATCCAGAGAGTATTGGCTCCCTATATTTCACCAGGCTGCTAAACCACCTTTCAAGTGGTGAAATAAATAACTGTTGCCCAGAAATACATAATATTTTTCTCTGACTGGAAAGTTAGTCAAAGCAGTGTTGCCTGTCAGCCATGGTTTGGAGACCAGTAGATGTATATTCTTATGAAATATTGTTATGGGTAGATGACACTGAATTTCCAGGGAAAAGAAGAGACTGGAAGACCAGACACATAGCATACAACACCCTGAGCACACAGGGATTTGCCTCATCCAAACGTTTAAAACACATGCTGCCCTCTGCAGGTCTGCACCCTTTCTTGCTAGGACTGCTTCAACAAGAGATTAGATTCTTAGATACTTTTTGGCTGTATTTTTCTCCTCAACACCCACATCATATTCATACAGAGCTTCTAAACAATGTGCAAATTAGAAGCATTAGTAGATCAAACTACTTCATCTTTGCAGGGCTTAAAAACTCATATTTGCTTAAAATGTTGCTTTTATCTATCTTCAGAAATAATGTCTGCATTCCTTCTACATTATTCCTACATTATAATACTGACTATTGAACTAACTAAATATTGTAGTCGCAACATTCTATTTTTCACCACAAACTGTACCATTTATTTGGAATTAATAGAATTTCAAAGGTGAGGCAGTCTACCATTTCCATTTTTCTGTTACCTGGATCATGAGCATACTAGTGTAGTAATAAAAATGTTTCCTGTTATTTTAGTAGCAGACATTGTTATAGTTGTGTTGCGTCATAGTTGTTTAAGGTGTAGCAAAAGGTTAAGCATAATTTTATCAAAACACCTTGAAGTTAATTCTATATCTTGACATGATTCATTGAAGCTGCGAAATAGTGACATTGAAAGGTTGTGGTTAATTCCTGCTTACTCTCAAACAGGGCCAGTCACATTTTCATCAGAGTGTAGCAAGCACTTTCATCGGCTGTATCACAACACAAGGGACTGCTCAACGCCAGCTTGTAAGTTGTAACTAAAGTCAATTAAAATCCGACTGTGATACTTGGTTAGAAGCAACTTGCTTTTCCTGCTCAGTGTTTGATGTGCTGATTCTTCTGTAACATTTTCTCTTCACTTTAGCAATATTCTACAGAATACATTGAAGGTCTTACAATGCACAAATTAATTTCTGTTAGTACATGCAGTTACAGTCAACTAAATAAAATAGAGATCCTTATAAGTGAGACTAACATAAATGAAATGAAAACTCTGGGGAAAAAAAAAAACAGGCGTGCCTACACAGAGGTGGGATATGAAGCCATATTCTCCTTCCCACTCTCATTAGCTCTACTCATGCAATAAGATGAAATCTGAAAAATTCCCTACCTTCCATTAACTGTCAATTACATGTTTTTATGTTGTTTTTGACTACGTGCCAGTTTCTGATGGCAATTATCTAATATATGCCCACTGTTAAAGAACAAAAAAGCAATTTATTCGTCATTTCTGTTACTGACCCATGCATTTCTTATCAAGTAGTATTCCACTATGAGATCAACAGAAGTTTTGCTGCAAGACAGACTGAATGCAAATGTGTCAGAAAGATTTACTGAAAAAGAAAACTATCCTAATGTCTTATTAAATGGATAAAACAAAGAAAAATTGAACAAATAAACAAACAAACCAAAAAAGTCCATTACAATTAAGTTAGCAATCTCTAGTCGAATGAACAATTCAAAGAAAGTAACTGGAGAATAAGCTATGCCATTTCATTAGCAAATGTGGATCTCAGTGATGTGTAAGCACTTACTATGGAGTGGCACACTTTGGAAATTTTTCAGGATTTAACATTAAAAAAACAATGACACTCCTTGTCACACTTTGCAAGATGATGAGCACTTTTTGTGAGCAGCTGAGAGGCTTTACTTCTCACAAAAGCTCAGCACCTCAGAGGATGTGGCTTTAGAAAGGGCAGCCCTCATCTTTATCTGCCCTTATGCTGGTCAGAAGTTGAAATATAGAAGTCAAAGGCTAATTCTCAAAGGTTATACATACAGCATTGTAAGTAGGCACATAATGAGTAGGCTAGATATACATCTCATATGCTGCATAACAAAATGCCAAGCATGTTGCATATTGCATACCTTGAATATATGGATCCACAGTACATAGATATTATTTGGACTTCCCCATCTTCTCTGAGTGCTTCTGTCCGTATTAAGAAACACAGTCATAATATTTCTCTTGTAATCAAACTTTTCTCTAAACCTGATTGCAGTTTGAACTGTGTGAGGAACTGATTTTTAAGTTTAACTAGCAGCATGGATATTAAGTTAAAAATGTGATTAAAGCCAAAGCAGGTTTTATTTATCCTTTTCTTCAATCAGACCCAAAGCAGGCAATGACTTTCATTCAGTCTTAAACGTTCTATTGATCTAAAAGAATTGAACACTCACCTGTCCAGCATTCAAGGTTTAGAGTAGTTATCAAGGCTGATCACAGCCAGGATCTTTTCCAGTGTCTTTAGAGGAGTTTGTTGTTTTGTTTCAGGCAAACCCTAGCTGCCATAGGACTTCTGAGGATGGGTTACTTCCTATCCTACTGACACAGTTAAGTTCTTTAACAACATTCCCTGAAGCACTGATCCCAGGTTAGCATTCAGTCCCTTGTTGTATGACACAATTTCTGTTAGGTTTTATCAAGAAACTTATCAAACAAGAAAAGAAGATTGTATTTAGTATTCCTTGTTACTAAATGCTTAGGTCTTTCCATCAGAAAGGATGTCAGTGGCTCAGGGACCACTTGAAACAAACGGCCATTTGAACAGAGGACACTAGAGAAAGAGCAAGTAAGACTAGTACCTCTCATCTGATGGTTAAGATTTATTTAGACATGGAAAATATGGATTCCTATTAATGTTAATAGTAAGTGGAACAACAAAAAAGTCTGAAAGGGCCTGACCTCAGTACCTCATAGCCTGTGTATAGGAATAGCCTCCCAAGTAATGAGTTAAGTTCCTTCAGGTAAAGTTGGGAATTGAACCTGGTCTTCTACATCTTAGGAGGGAACTGTCTAGTAGAAAATGAACTGCTTCCATCTCTCACATTTCCTCTAGGGCCTCAGCTAGGATAAGGTATAAATTTGCATTTTGCGCTCATGATGTCATGAATTTCCATCAGAGAATGTTTTCATTATGTAGACAGCCTGAAATTCTAGTACAAGTTCTACATTTAATTTGATGCAGTTTTTGAGGGTATCTGACAACTGAGATTCATTATTCTGATGGTAATTTTGTTTTACAGATTATAAAAGATGTGCAAGGTTGCTAACAAGATTAGCAATGAGCCCTTTGTGTACACAGTCCTAGGATATTTGTTATGTAAGTATCATTTTTTCCCACTCGTGTTTTTTATTTGTTTAATGGTCTAATGATTTACTTCACATTTGTACCTTGTTATCAAGTGTGTATACAGAAATGTTATATTAAGTGCATCAACGTGCAGTTCTGGCATTGCTCTAAGAACTGCCTAGTACCTCATGGTAATACACAGAATCACAGATGTCTCTGATACATGCCCCAGTCACAGGTGGTACTATAGAGCAAAATTATGCTCTGGATCACATCTTGCTATCAAAATTTTGAGAAGACTAACTGGTGAAGGTGAAAAGTGTGTAAGGACTTAATACATTTGTTACAAGGTTTTTTGTTTGTTTGTTTGTTTGTTTGTTTGTTTGCTGTTCATGCATGGAAGAAACAGAAAGCCTTGGTCTCAGGTCTGAAATCATAACAGACATGCTGTCACTTTATTTATCTTCAGGATCACTTGTCATTCCCAAATTGTCTCCTGAAAATTTGTCTAAAGTTAATACCATAAATGGTGATGGGAGTAAACTGAATATAAAGATGTGACAAAGCTGAAGTCTTTCAGTAACAAGCTATGGAAGGTACCAGTTCAAACTCATTCACTAGCATGTTAAATATGCTAATTAAACATCAGTGTCACTGATAAAAGTAACATCTCCAACTGAGCTGTTTTTTCTAGCAGTTTGAATATCACCAAATATTGTTTACAGTTCTCACACTAATTTGAAATACCACGCTGGTTATTATGGGCTAAGATATAAAATCAGTGAAAAATGATTTATTTAATTTTTTTCAAAGATGGTTTCCTCTTACCACCTCCTTCTGACAAGTGCTGCCTGGAGTTTGTGGGAGTAGTGTATGTCACTTCTTTCTGCATCAAGACTTCAATTCATACTAATCAAGAATAAGAAAGGAAGAGTAGGATATGAGTCAGTGTTAGCTGATTTGATTCGCAAGTAGAGGTGGGTTTCATTCTGGTGACTGTGTGAAAATGCTTAGAAGAATATGGCAATATTTCAGTGCTGAGAAGAAATGACAATTTCTTTCGCCTCTTCATTTCTGTTCTTAACTATTTTCAGTCTGTTTGACCTCTTGCCTTCTGGGTCTTGCAGATGCTCTTGAATATATCAGGGGCACTAAACGTGAGACTGACTAAGGGATGTTGTTACTTTGCCAGGATATCCTTTTTGTAACTGAAAGCAGGAATCCTTTTCTGACTGCCATTTTTTTTTTTTTTACATCCTTACATACCTGCATGTTTGTAGGTTTTCTCATTCAAATCCCAGCATTTTAAACCATCCCAGAAATCTCTTGGTTTATGCACTTTAATCTATTTAGTCTCTGTTTGCCCTCCATCTGTATCTCTTTACTCCTCTGGGTTCATGGTATACACCTTCCAGAAAGATTTCTGGAAGTTCTGATACTTTTTTTCCTTTCAAGCTGTTGAATCAAAGGTCTACTTCCATATCCTCAGTACAGAAGCCTCTATCATAACCTCTTTCCAGTTTTAAAATATAAAAGGATCAAAAGCTTTTCCTGATTTGCAGATCTAGCTGTTCTATGTGGCCTGCCAAAAATACATTCAGAGGTAATGTGTGGGGAAGAAAATATATGCCATGTGCACTGTGTTCATATAAAATTGTACCTAGGCTGACTTACTCCCTACAATGTTAAAAATAGGGAGAACATTATAAGAAAAACTAGAGCTATGATCTGAGTGTTTCCCAGCTGCCTCTGTACTCCCTTGCTCTGTTCTTCCACCAGGTAGACAGAGTGGCTAGTTTCCACTAGAGGTATCCGGTACCTTCTTGGAATGGACACATTCTCCTGAGAAGGATGAAGGGCAGCAAGAGCTGCTCTGTCCTCCCTCTGACAAAATAGCAGCACATTTTTTAAGAATAGAATCACTGTGAATAATCTACAATATAATAATTGTGAAGAATATGTGCTATAATAATGTGGTAAAGGGTTGGAGTGTGTGCAAATTGTCCATTTTGTTGGTGTTGTGATCAACATAACAGTCAACAATGTTACGTTGATTTTGGTGTAAGGATTTTTTTTTTCATGCAAATAAAGGTTGTGATGATTGTGATGTAAAAGTATATTTAAATGATATTACATGACTTTGTGATTGCTTCTACTCCACCTTTTGGCTCAGAGGATCTGTTTTCCTCTCCACCCTCATGACAGCTTACAGAGGACTGGGTCCTAGTTACAGTTTCACATAAAGGAATTTACCTTTGTTTTAAAATATGAGAGAATCCTGGAAATTCTCAGTTGCCTCCAAGACAGAGGGTCTTTTGCTCAAAGTCCTGACAGCTATTTTTAAACATTTCTTCTGCATGCACTAAAATAGGCTTCATTCTCCTCATAAAAAGAACTGCAGTGCTATTACGCAAATATTTTATTCCCTCCCCTGTAAATGCCTGAGAACAAAAAGATGATGGGGTCTATTAATGTTAGAAATGAAGTTTTGTCTGGGAGAATCCAGTCTTCCCCTCGGTGTTGGTAGTGCGTGGCAGTGGGAGCTGAAGGGGAGCTGCTGCGGGTTGTGTTTCAGGACCATGGAGAAGGTCACAGTAGGGCTACGGCTTTTAGAGTTGTTGTTATTATCATTATTATTACTATTTTTAATTCAGTTGATTGCAAATGGAAGTGAAGCATTTAATGGAATCCAAAATCTAGAAATGCACATGACTACATGCGTGGGAAACTGGTGAGATGTGCAGTGTGGATTGCTATGAGTAAAACATCTCAGCATCAGCTCTGGTGATTCACCACTGCAAAATTCCTTGGTGTTGACAGGAGGGCAAGACCCACTGGCAGTCTGGAGTTAAGATTTGTGCAACCCACAGGAAACTCTGATTTACAAACAGAATTATATTGAATTATTAAGCAGTCTTCCTCTGTGTTTTGAAACTAGTTATAAAATGGTATGTCCTTTTCTCTTGTAGACTTTCTACTAAGGAGAGAATTCTGATTTGCCAAGAAAGTGCCTTGAAATCTTCCAAGACAGAGAAGACATCTTTTACCTTTTTGATTTACAACATTTTGTTACTAGATGCATTTTATTTTCATATATTGTTGGGACATTCCATATTTGTGTGAAACATTATTTTATTTTAATTTGTAAATTTGTTGCCTATAGTTCAGACAAGCCAATTATTTAAATACATTGTATATAAAGAATACTAATAATATACTGATTAAATGTTATAACCACATGCAGGGAGTTGGTAAAAATTTTGCTGTCTCTCTTGTTCCATTGTATTTACATCATTTTGCTCAGGCTCTTACTTTCATTATTTGCACTAACTTGAAATGCTGAAGTCTATGTAACTGAAATCTGAATAAGCTGTGGGGAAGTTTTACTTGCCATGGAAGATATTTTATATTATGAAGCTTTGTTAATATATACATATATATTATTGCGCATCAGAAAAAAAAATGCTCAGAAATGCACCTTGCTTTCAGGAACATTGTATGACTATTTGGGATTATCATCAGTTACATTTGTACTGGCACTTATGGAAAGAGTTGCAAATAATGTAAATATAAAGACTGGAAAACTGCAATGCAGTTTTGGTGGAATAAAGAACATAAAAAGAAACTATTTTCCAGGGTGGGTATTTAAATTTATTAAGGGGTTACTTATTTAATACATATCTTTAGTTTACCTGGCGAAGTCAAAATAATTTTCCACTGAGAACTGCAAACTCATGGGTTTACCTTTTTTGCAGCATTTGTTTTCAATAAGTAAATTTTATTCAGGCATTTATTCTTCAGCTAAATGGGGTGCCAACAAAAACACATCATGCACTCACTGTGAACAACAGAAACCTTCTGTGAGTGTGAAGAGAGTGTAATAGCCCTGTAGAAGAGAAAATACTGAGAGAAAATAGTATCATAAACTGAAGGGTATACTGAAAGTATTTGGCTGGTAACATATCAAACAAATATTTGGGAAGATTCCAAAGCACAATTGCTACATATTTCTTATTTAAACTTATATTGTGATGATAACAGTTGCCACCCATTTGTCTCAGTTCTTTTATTCCAAGCATTTTTGATTGATTGACAAAGAATCTGGTATGAAGTGAGAAGTGAGATTTTATGGTCAGGCATAGAGGCATAGACAACACATGTTGATCATTGTGCCCAGATCACAATTCTTGTGATTAACTGACCACTGAAAACCACTGCCCCAGATTGGTTGTGTCTATCCTTTCCCTCAGTGTAGGCTTTGTTATCCTGATAACTTCTATGGCCTTATGAGGAAAGACTAAGAGAGCTGGGCCTGGAGAAGCGGAGATTGAGAGGGGACCTTATCAGCCTCCATAAATACCTTTGGGGACGACGTAAAGAGGATGAGGCCAAACTCTTCTCAGTGGTGTCCACTGATAAGACAAGGGGTAATGAGTATAAACTGAACTACAGGAAGTTTCATTGCCATATAAGAATCATAGAATCATAGAATCATAGAATATCCCCAGTTGGAAGGGACCCATAAGGATCACCAAGTCCAACTCCTGGCACCGCACAGGTCTGCCCAAAAGTTTAGACCATGTGACTAAGTGCACAGTCCAATTGCTTCTTAAATTCAGACAGGCTTGGTGCAGTGACTACTTCACTGGGGAGCCTGTTCCAGTGTGCGACCACCCCCTCGGTGAAGAACCTCTTCCTGATGTCCAGCCTAAACCTCCCCTGCCTCAGCTTGACAGCGTTCCTGTGGGTCCTATCACTGGTGATTACGGAGAATAGGTCACCTGCCTCTCCACTCCCTCTCGCAAGGAAGTTGTAGACTGCGATGAGGTCTCCCCTCAGCCTCCTCTTCTCCAGACTGAACAGGCCAAGTGACCTCAGCCGCTCCTCATATGTCTTCCCCTCTAGACCCTTCACCACCTTCGTCGCCCTCCTCTGGACACTCTCCAACAGTTTAATGTCCTTTTTGTACTGTGGTGCCCAGAACTGCACACAGTACTCGAGGCGAGGCCGCACCAGCGCAGAGTGGAGCGGGACAATCACTTCCCTCGACCGACTAGCAATGCCATGCTTGATGCATCCCAGGATACAGTTGGCCCTCCTGGCTGCCAGGGCACACTGCTGGCTCATATTCAACTTGCTGTCAACCACAACCCCCAGATCCCTCTCTGCGGGGCTGCTCTCCAGCATCTTGTTGCCCAGTCTGTACATATACCCAGGGTTGCCCCATCCCAGGTGCAGGACCCAGCACTTGTTTTTGTTAAACTTCATGTGATTGGTGATCACCCAGCTCTCCAATCTATCCAGATCTCTCTGCAAGGCCTTTCCACCCTCATCCGAGTCCACAACTCCTCCAAGTTTGGTGTCGTTGGCAAATTTGCTCAAAACACCTTCTAGTCCTACATCCAAGTCATTTATAAAAACATTGAAGAGGACTGGCCCTAAAATGGAGCCTTGAGGGACCCCACTAGTGACCATCCGCCAGCCTGATGTGGCCCCATTTACCACAACCCTTTGAGCCCTGCCCGTCAGCCAATTGCTCACCCATCGTATGATGTTTTTGTTTAGCTGTATGCTGGACATTTTGTCCAGTAGTATCCTATGGGAAACCGTGTCAAAAGCTTTGCTGAAGTCCAAAAAGATCACATCAGCTGGTTTCCCTTGATCGACTAGATGGGTGATCTTATCATAAAAGGAAATCAAATTTGTTAGGCAGGACGTACCCCTCATGAACCCATGTTGGCTGGGACTAATGACTGCATTGTCCCCCAGGTGCGCTTCAATAACTTCAAGGATCATCCTCTCCATAATTTTACCAGGCACTGACGTGAGACTGACAGGCCTGTAATTGCTAGGGTCTTCTTTCTTGCCCTTCTTGAAAATTGGCACAATGTTTGCCAGCTTCCAGTCTACTGGGACCTCTCCAGATTCCCAAGTTCATTGAAAAATAATTGAGAGAGGTCCCGCGATGATGTCTGACAGCTCTTTAAGCACCCTGGGATGAATCCCATCCAGACCCACGGACTTGTATGGATCCAGGTGGAGCATTAAATCCCGCACACGTTCAGGGTCGGTTGGGAGTTTATCATTCCCACCGTCAGGGTCCTCCAGCTCAGGGCACCCTGGGTCCTGAAGCCATCATCAGTGTTGAATACAGAGGCGAAGGAAGTATTAAACGTCTCTGTTTTGCATATGTCATTGTCTGTGAGGATACCTTCCCCATCAAGTAGCAGACCTATGTTTTCTTTGGTTCTCCTTTTTCTGTTCACATATCTAAAAAAAACTTTTTTATTGTCTCCCACAGACATGGCCAGCTTCAACTCTAGTTGGGCTTTGGCCACACGAATTTTCTCCCTACAAACACGAACAGCATCCCTATATTCCTTCGTCGTCACCTGACCCTCCTTCCAGCAGCTGTACACTTTCTTTTTTCGCCTTAGCTCCCGTAGAAGATCCCTGGTCAGCCAGGCCGGCCTTCTGCCCCACCTGCCTGAATCTCGATATTTTGGAATTGCCTCATCTTGTGCTTTTAGGAGGCAGTGCTTAAAGATTGACCAGCACTGATGGATGCCAATGCCTTCAAAAGCAGTTTCCCAGGGGACATTGCTGACTAGTTCCCTGAGCAGCCTGAAGTCTGCTTTCCCCACATCCAGGGCTGAAGTTTTGGTGGCTGTTTTCCTTCTGTCACCATAAATTCTAAACTCAACCACTTCACAGTCACTATGACCGAGACGGCTGCCAATTGCCACGTCTCCCACAAGACCCTCTCTGTTCTCCAGCAACAGATCTAGGAGGGCACCTTTCCTAGTTGGCTCCCTTAGCACCTGCACCAAGAAGTTATCATCTAGGTGCTTTATGAACCTCCTGGACTTGCTCGTGTCAGCCATGTGGTGATCCCAGTTGACATCTGGCAAGTTGAAATCCTCCCTAAGGACAAGGGAAGCTGATCTTGAGGCATCTCTTAGTTCTGCAAAGAACTCATCAGCGTTGTCGTCCTGGCCAGGTGGTCTGTAATAGACTTCCACAACGACATCGCCTTTATTTGTTCGTCCCTTAATCCTTACCCAGAGGCTCTCAACTTTGCCATCGCCAACTTGAAGTTCCACACAGTCCAGCTCATGCTTCACATACATCGCCACCCCACCACCTCGCCTACCCTGCCTGTCCCTCCTGAAGAGCCTGTAACCATCTATTGCAACACACCAGCCACAGGACTAATCCCACCAGGTTTCGCTTATGCTGATGATGTCATAGCTGTGGGACTGGACCAAGACTTCTAGCTCATCCATTTTATTCCTCATACTGCATGCGTTTGTGTAGAAGCACTTCAAATGTGCCTCCTACACGCAGCACCTTGTGGAGTCGACTGAAGGGCCTCACTAGCACACAGTCCCTCTGATTCTAGCACACCATCCCTTAGCTCATCACCAGCATGCCTGGTTTTATCCCTTTCCCCCTTAAAGCCCTTTAAAGCCCTATCTATCAGCCCTGCCAACTCCTGAGCAAAAATCCTTATCCTTCTCTGAGAGAGGCGCATCCCATCTAGTGTCAGCAGGCACAGTGTCACGTAGACCTTTCCATGACCGAAAAACCCCAAGTTCTGCCAGTTGCACCAGTCCTGAAGCCACGTATTAATGTGATGAGTCTTTTTGTCAGCATCGATCCCCCCTATCGGAAGGACAGAGGCAAACACAACTTGTGCCCCTGATCCTTTAAGTAGTTGCCCCAAAGCCCTAAAGTCCCTTTTGATCGCTCTCAGACTTCTCATTGCTACCTCATCATTACCAACCTGAAAGACTAGTAGCGGGTAGTAGTCGGTGGGCCATACCAGGTGCTTGACTTTCTTAGCAAAGTCTCTCACCCGAGCCCCAGGGAGGCAACAGACTTCCCTGTGGGTTGTTCCGGTCAGCATATTGGGCCCTCTGTCCCTTTCTAAAGGGAGTCCCCCATGACAATAACCCTTCTTTCTTTTTTGACAGAAGATGTAGCAATGTGGGGGGTAGGTTGCCTTGCCTTAGGCACACTCTCCAACTGGGGCGGGCTTTCGTCTACATCGTTGTTCTGACTGTCGTGTTCTAGACCTTCATACCTGTTATATAAGGGTAGATGGGAAGGTGAGGTGGGCAGGGACGGGGCTCGCCTACCACCCCGAACAGGAATCTGCCTCCATTCCCCGCCTTGGCCTAGGTCTCCTCCTACTGCCTGGCGGGATGAGGGAACTTTTGTCTTCTGTGTAGAAGGAGACACTTGTGCTGTGGCAAGCTCGTGAGTCTGTCTCTGAGAGGGTAGAGTACACCTCCACCAGTCAATTTCCCTCTCTGACTCCCTGATGCTCCTGAGCCTGCTCACCTCCTCCTGAAGCTCTGCTACCTGGCTGAGCAGCTCTTCAACCTGGGTATACCTCCCACAGGCATAACCCTTGCTGTTGCTGTCGGATACCAACAGAAGACTCGGGCACACCCTGCAGCCCAAGACCTGGACAGCTGCGTGTTTCCCTGAGCCCTCCATCTGAGTAGCCACATCGGTGACTGTGGCTG